>NC_072740.1:4016556-4661974 GCF_026930045.1 Uloborus diversus | reverse complement strand
ATATAAAAAATCTATTTAGGACTCCGGTACGTCCAAACGTTGGACGACCTGACGAAAAAGAAAAAGAAGATTCATTCAAAAATTTCAATTGATACATTTGGACAACATCACAAACCGAACTCATAATTAAAATAGAAAATTCAACTAAATTAACATTAAAAAACAACAAGAAAAAGAATACTCTAAAATAAAGTTTGAATTGAAACTTTATTTTAGAGTATTCAACTTAAAATCTCCCTAAGAGCGGAACATATGAGCACCTACCTCCTACCCCCGTGCAAAAAGACAGACTTCGAGAAACTACTTTCCAGCGTTCAAGTTGCAAAACCAGGGTTGCCAAGTTATCGCCTTATTGGCGATTTTCGTATCGAGCGAAAAATTAAAATCTCGCCAAGAGGGGGGCATATCAGAGGAGAGCCAATCCTTCTAACGCTTTCTGACGCCAAAACTATGTCTAAAAATTACTTGTATCTCTTTTCTAGCGACCCTTTTGTCAAGTATCTCTATTAAATACCATCAAAACTAATTTGGGTTTCTCTTCAACTAGCTTGGCGACTTCTAAGCGGGGTTGCGGAGTCGGAAGAAAATGAGCGACTCCGACTCCTGGATTTTGAAACCTTCGAATCTGACTCCAACTTCGACTCCAGTTTATTTATTTTTTTTCCAAATCCGTACCTTATGGGAAGGGGAAAAAACCCCTAATCAGATATTGAAATATTAATTCCTTTATGCGAAATTTTCGCGTTGTATTTTATTGTAAACCTAAGATGGATACAAGTTCGAAATTCAATTTGAAATTCAAATTATCCAATAGTTGCGATTTTAAAAGTGAGATTACTTAAAAATTCCATTTAAAAAAAAACAAAAAGTATTAATTTGTCCCCCTTTATTGTTTAACAAATGGATATTCTAATTCTGTTATTTCATTTTTTTTTAAAGCTGTAACTTGAGAGAGAGAAAAAAAACTCTTTTGCTAAATGAATTTTTTTTTTTTTCTAAATCAAAATTTTTTTGCTGAGAGATTTAAGGCTTCCCCCCTCCCCACCCGGGTGATACCCATGTGGTGGGTAACCCCTCAACTTAGTTTCAGAGTTTGTAAAAATATAAATACTTTAATTCTAAAAAAATTCCCGAATTTTAAATTTCATCTCAAAAATTTCAACGAAAATATTGCACTGTATTGCGGGTAGAGGTGAGGTACATGTACGTCTGGAGTAAATTTTACACAAAATGCAGCGGTATCAGCTTTGTACGAATAGCTTTTACTACATATACCTACATTTCCTGAGTCAATTTTTATTTTTAGTTTTATTGGCAGCTTTAGAATTAATCTTAAAATATGAAGATTTTAAGATTAACTGCAACTATTGATTATTGTAACCAAATAATCATATACTGATTTTATTTTGTACTTTTTAGTGAGAACCAAGCTTATGTATAGTCTTTAAAAAAAAAAAACTATATTGTATTGGATTTTTTGGATTTGCGCTTTCGTGCTAGCACTTATTTGAATTTACCAAGCACCCTCAGAAGTTTCCCGACTTGCAGAAGCGATACATACATTCCATTTACTATTTTATAACTGAGATCGAGGTAAAATAATATATATATATATATATATATATATATATATATATATATATATATATATATATATATATATATATATATATATATATATATATATATATATATATACATATATATAATATTATTTATTTATTCATTTGAAAGTGATTACTTAGAAAATGTTAGGGAACAAAACGGTTTGCCAACAGTTACTATACAGTTAAATCAAGTTAAAGAGCAAGCAAACTTGGGGATGGCGTAAGTAGCTCTTGCAGAAAGTTCGATAAACAATCAAGTCAGCTGGTTGCCACAATGAGTTATTTTCTTATTAGTAGGCCTTTATACATGTAATCAAACTAATTGGTAGTTAGTTTTTTAAAAAATGCAAGGAGAGTCAGTGAAAATGAAAGGAAAAAAAAAGCCCGGAGGCGGCATATTTTCGAACGACTCAGATTCCTTTACCCCAAAATCAGTCCGGCTCCGACTCTTCGACACAGACTCCGACTCCACAGCCCTGCTTCTAAGTCTCAATTTTACATTCAGTGTCCTGATAATTTTTATGGATTATTATTGGCTATTTTTCTTTCCTTATTTTAGTATTTGCTGCGGTTCGTTTTTTTAGTGTTATCCCATGAGAATAATGTGAAAATTTTAAAGCTCCCTAATATTTAGGTGAGGCCTAGTTTTGAAATTAAATTAACCTGTAACACGGGGATTAGTTACTGATATTTTTTTGTTACTTTTTTGTTATGTTTGACCTATTGTTATTAATACATCTACCTAAATAAAACATTTTTAATTTTTATGGGCATATTTTCTTACTTTCTTTAGTGTTTTTTCCAAAAAGAATATTACTGATCAAATGAAACATTTTGAAATAACGTGAGTATGCCTTGCAGAGAGATCACCTGCATCATTTTCAAATGAATGAAGTCGTTCAAATGAACAAGCTCAGTAAATGGGTCGAAAGAAAGAACGATCCTCTAATGCAGCGTTTCCTAAATTGTGTTCCGCGGAACCCCAGGGTTCTATGGAGTTCTCTCAAGGGTTCCATAAGACTTGCATGTTTTATTTTCACACCTTTCAAACTTGTTCTTTAAAAAATCTATAAAACTAATGCTTTTTCACAATTAAAAATAAATTTACTTTTACTTTCGTATGGGGCATTCCAAGGTATTTTTGACATTTATGTAGAGTCCGTAACGTGACCTTTTTTGCCATAACTTTTTAATTTACTGTTTGATTAGCATATTATTTTATTTTGATCTTTTCCTACCAACACACCAGCTCAAATTAAAATAATTTGCTAATCAAACGGTAAATTAAAAAGTTATGGCAAAAAAGGTCACGTTACGGACTCGACATAAATGTCAAAAATACCTTGGAATGCCCCGTATACTAATCTAAGCGTTATTACCCATCAGGGTTAGTCACTATAGGAATAATTTTATTTGTTGCCTAAAATAATGCAAAATTTAGACTAACAAAAATAGCCTGAAATTGTGCCTTTTTGATTGAAATTTCATAATTTTTCCTAGATCAATCCCAAAACACTTCTTTCTCACCTAATGATAGCCTAACTTCTATTTCAAAAAATTTCCGGAAGAAGATTTTGATCCCCTAATATCACCAAAAACAAGTGATTTCAATATTTAGAAAACTTTATGATTCATACCAACCCCCTTTTCCGACAACAGTATATAAAAATATTGCCGAAAATTACGATTTTTGACGCCATTTTCATATATTCTGCTCTTGATACCAGCCACTCTCCCAGTATCTGTGTGCAGCAATAGAAAGAACTTCAACATTTAACGAGTTAGGACCAATTTAAGGAGCAGTACTGGTCAAGGGCGGCTAAATGTACCCACTCTGTCTGACGTCATAGTAACATCTAAGTTCATTTAATTTATAAATAACTAAAAAATTGTTGAAAAATTAAAGATATTTTAACTTATAGGGTTTAAAAACTCTTTCTGCGTAAATTTAAGTGAGTTATTAAAACAACTATAGATGAAACACATTAGTATTTCTTTTCCTAATTATAAAAATATTTTAACCATGTAAATCATTCATAAATTGTGAGGTCCCCTTTAAAAATTCTCAGAGTTACAAATAGGAATGTATTGATATTTTACAATAACAACTAATAACTAGCAGTTATCAATAGTTAGTATGATCGTTAGTGAAATTTATTTAACTAGTGATTTGATGACAAATAGTTAATGTGATAGTCTGTTTGAGGTAAGAACCTGGGCCTCCTCCGAAACAGAATACTGGCTACCAGTGCCGGATCTAGGAAGCTTCCGATGTGGACTTCAAAACTTCAAAATGCCGCCCCCCCCCCTTGATTCGTAGCAGGTACAGCTTCTTCTTTGGCCTGCATATTCCCCGGATATGCCACCGATTGTACGTGTGTGGGATTTCTTTGGGCATCGTCTCACTCGTGATCCTCGTCCTACTACATCCCTCACTCGTACCCTCGTCCTGTTGCTTCGACAGACTAACTTTGGTTGCGCATACAAACAATATGGAATTCTCTTCCGCAGGCAGATATTCAAACTTTGTTTCACTCCATGCCGAGTCGTGTAGCAGCTCTTATTGTGGCGCGTGGTGGCACACAAAATACTAATTTCTATCGCGTTTTCTTGCTTGTTTGGTTTGAAAATGTAATCATGTATCTCATCAAAAACAACTCTGTTGTAAAAATTTCCCCGCCATTAAATTATCGTTGAAGGTTTGTGTTAAAATAAGATCTCAATATGTGATCCTTAGCATTCATGTAGCCATGTGTTTACTCGCTGGTGCTTGTAAATGCTTCCTGCAAAATTTACAAGCTCCTCTTCCCTCCCGGTTCTAAGAACAGGGCGAGTTAGAATAGTTGTAAAGAAAAAAACTATTGTCGTATTGTTTTATCACAAGAAGAAAAAGTTTATTCATTCAATTAATCGTAAAATGTGTCGCCCCCTGAAATATACCGCCATTGGTGGTAGCACGACGTCGCCTACATCAGGAGCCAGTCGTTGATCAACGAGGAAGCAATCAGTATTCAGTAAATTATTATTTAATTTACTATAAGGACTTTGAGACGAAACTATTTAGGTGACTAGTACAAGTGTTCCAATTCAGTCCCACTAAAAGTACTTACCAGTAGGGGAGAGCGGGGCTAAAAGTTCCGCGGGTAAGTTGTTTCCTTTGAAATATCTCAATGAACGAAAAAGATAAATGTATTTTGTAAATACCAGGTAAAATGGAATGTTGCAGCGCACCGATGGCAGTCATATTAGCCAGGCCAATAGCGCCTGGTGTATTAAAAGCTGAGCACGTGCATTACTGATCTACTTTTGAAAATATTTTCGTTTTTGGTCTTTTTCACGAAATGTACTGATAGGGCTTAGCTCTTTGGAGTTTTTATACAAATATCTATTGTGCATCTTTAAAAATTGCGCTGGAACGATATACGTTTCGTTATCTAACCTAAAATTTAATTTTTCAATTACTAGTGCTTGTGGGGCTAGTTGTTCCATCTTTGTGGGGCAAGTTGTTCCGAGGAACAACTAGCCCCAAGAAACTCCTTGCAAACATTTATCTATAGCAGCAGTGCAGTAAATAAAAACACATATAAATAAACATTATATGTATATATTCGTTACTGTAAGATATAGAAATCGGAAAATGTCGACTCTCACCAGTGATTCATCCAAAATATTTGCTTATTTACTTATAGAGGGATAGAAAAATATGAAATTTTTGAAGATCAAAATGCGAATCAAAATATCTTTCGTGCTTTCATATGAAATTTGCGAAATTTGTTGTTCTAGAGCGTGATTACGCCGCCTTGCGGTGGTTTGAGAAAGTAGTCAAAGAGGTAAAGCAGTTCAATGTTGCTCAGACAAGAGATTTCTCATTAAACAGATCATATCCTACGCAAGTGGATCTGTCTTCGCTTTACCTGTTTAGCCGTCATTAGCCAGAGACTGCAGCTTTTCATTTGTGAGTTTAGCTTCCTGGTCAAACTTGTGCAGGACTTTCATGACCAGAGGTGTAAATTGAAAACGCAAATAACCTTCCAGAGAAAGGTAGTTGCAACAGTCGATGAAAATTTTAGAATATCATTCATATACAATAAACTCCTGGTTACCCGCGGAATAGAGTGCTACGGGGATTGCGGATAAGCGAATTTCGCGGATATTTATTTGATGTTGCATAATAGGTAAGAAAAACAACACTAGTACATACAACAGCAAATGAAAATCAAGAACACTGACATATATACAAACTTACAAAACGATGCTAGAGGCAAACGATTCAACTAATAACACTAAAAGTGACATTTGTACTATGTAAAAAATGTACGTAAATGCAAAAAAAAAAAAAAAAAAAACGAATTTTTCATTATTGTAAACGAACGCAAAAAATCCTGCAAACAGATCAATCAAGTCAAATCAACTTAGGTTATGCCAAAAACGTGTAAAGAAGGGGAATTTTTTCTAGCAAAATTGACTCGGTCACTCGTTTACAGGCATATGGAGTTTGGATGTAAAAATCGGGTTTCAACTAGTCATGTTTCGGTGACCGAGGAGAGTTTTACGTTTTTGGTAAAAAAGGTAATGAAAGAAAATGGAATGTCTAAAAATAGCTCTAGCACATATTAAGTTAAAATGAGTACTTTCTAGTCATATTCAGTAATTTATAAACGCAAAAATAAATAAATAAACAATAAATAAACAAATCCGCAAAAACAATATCCGCCCGTGAGTAATTTTGAGTTCATCGTTATTATTTGTACTAACCTCATTTATGAATCGTCTGCGAAGTGTCATATCAGTTATAATCAAAAATAGTTTTCTGTTATGGTTGCAGACTGAACTAGTTACCGTAGCTTGGTAGCTACATATGCTCTTAAATATTTTATTTCATTTTACTACATTATGCTATTCCTACTATATTTTACTATGTTAATATGTTATAATATTAATATACTTATTAACTCTGCCTCAATATATGTATTTGTACTTAAAGGGTAACAATTGAACCTTTAGGTACAAATTATTAATGCTAAAATGTAAAATAAGTTAATTTTTTTTAAGTTTAAGAAAAACATTTGATTATTCGGACGATATTGATTATTAATCTTTAAATAAACACTTGTTTTTAATCAACAATTTTTTTTATTATTATCACAAATTAGACCTTTAACAAATTGTCTCGAAACAGTGTTCATCTCGAAATCATCATCGTTTAACATCGTCGTGTTGATATCGGAACAACATGTCCCACCCGCGGAACAACTAGCCCCAAGAAGGGGCAAGTTGTTCCTTCTCGTCGTTTAGTACTCTAAAACTAGCTGCGTGCCCGGCGTTGCACGGGCTACTTGAAAAATGAAAGAGTTGTCCAATTGATGTTTTTGTATTACTCTGACATCAGTTTCTAAAGCGCTAAGGAGTAAATAAATACGCGTAATGCAAGGTTTGCAAAACACCAGTAGAGCATATTTTTGGCAAAAATCTCTTTAACGTTAATCATAGTTATCAATAATGCAAGTTATGAGTATTTTCAATTAGCACAAAAGATGAAAATATATGCATTATCAATTATAATCTGTGCTCACTTTAAACTGAATTAAATCTGATAGACTATACCTGAAACATTTGTATGTACAATTACGATCAGCTTTTTACATAAAATTGTGCATAAAAATTTACATAAAAACATTTTACATAAAATGACACATACTTTTTGGTTGCTTACGTGAAACTAAAGCACCAAGACTTAATAAATACCAATCAGCATTAATCTAATACCAAGTCATCAGATTCGAATTAAGCTTTAGTTAAAATCCTTAAAAACAATATATTTATTCAACTCTGTTTCACTTAAAGAAATCCAAACAATCTTAATTTAACATGTTCTTTTAACAATACAAACTATATTTCATAAATAGAAACAGGAAGGAAAAAGAGAGTTATTACAATTCGAAAACTCACAGATGTGACGGGAAAAAGTCCAACAAAATGAACATAATTAGTCGCACATCCTAAATGTACCAAAATATGAGGCCGGTGAATGATAAACTTACACTACAATCTATAAACATAGCTAAAGAAACAACTTTCATATGTTGAAAGGAGTTAAGAACGTTGAATGTAAAAAATAAAAAAAAGGCAGACGATAAAATAAAAACTTTGTCCGAATAGAGCAACCAATTTTAAACTAATTTAAAATGAAATTCTAGATGGAAACGTTGTTTTAAGATTTGGACAGCAGCCAAAAAAATCTCTTTCAAAACAATTATTAGAATTTTACTTGCTCACGCAAATTCAAAATGGCAACAGGAAAGATAAAATTCCCGAATAACGTTATGTTAATTAACGTTTTAATTAATATCTCCGCTAATTAAAGTCGCACAATTACGAGATTGGTCCTATTGTTTTCTTTGGGAAATTTCGAATTGATCGGTATCTCGTTTGACTCCCGATTTGCAGCGGTTCTCGGGAAGATAGATCTTCAGACAGACAGACAGACAGACGCGAACAGATTTTAATATTATAGTGGATGGATTAATTATAAAAAAATACTACATAAGGAATACTACATAAAAACAGTTGTTACATCATAGGAGCATATATTACTCTATTTTAATCTCAGAATAATAATTCTAGAACTACGTTTTCATAACAAATTTTGAACTTGTTTAACCCGAGAGTGCTCGCGCAGGGTATCTCATACCCGAGGAGGTTTTTTAGTATTTTCGAGTTCAATTTTTCTTCAAAAAGGTTGAAAATGCAAATAAGAGAAAAGAATGTAATTATAAAATACTTTCTTGAAAGTCTTGCATTCAATTTCTACATTTTTTTGCAAATGCATGCCATATGGTCCATGCAAATGTTTTTGTCACATTTTTCACACACAAATTTGGTTTTTGTCTTTTATGTTGGGGTTTTCAGTATAGTTTTTGTACGTTGACTTTGCTTTTTTAGCAGGGGATGCAATGTCTTGCCTAGATCTTAGTTTTAATTTTAAGTCTCTAAAGCATTGCGTATGCTTTAGTTCAGAACTGTAGCAGAAATACTCGCGCAGGGTATGATACACCAGTAGAAGTCAATTCCAAAGAAACTAATTTTAGAATGTCTCCACCGTTTCTACCCCTTCAAGGTTATGACCTATGGGTCAGCTACTCAAGGAATCGTCCACTTCCAAAAAAATGGTGGGGAGAAATTTGATTGAAAGCGAAGAGGTGGGTATGTCATACCCTGCGCGAGCAATCTCGGGTTAAAAAACGGAACTTCTAGTCTCGCTCTCCCCTACTTATCCCACTCTCTAGCACCCAAAAATGCCTGCGTAAAGAGCCACTTACTGCTCGCTGCCTCGTTTTATCGACTGCTTTTGAAAAATATGCCACTGTTTTTAAAAATAAATGACTCTATTAATCAATTTCAATTGTGAGCTGAAAACACGAGAATGCATAAAATCCCACCTATACGATTGTTATCCTATCTGTTAAGTTTTTTTGGTGAGTAACTCCTTACCTTTTTTAGTTTAATTAACTGTTTTACATTTCGCTTTTTTTTTTCTTTCTAGTTTCATATTTTAAATGTTTGATATTTCTTGCATTTTCTGAAATATTTTTATAATAAGCCTATTTTTCCTGCCGGAAGCACCCGGGGGTGGACTATGTCCCCCAAAAGGGTGTCAAACTGGACTAATCCCTGGGGATCCAGGTTTGTGGCAAAAACCGAAGACTCACAAGTTCAAGGGCGCAAAAAAAAAAAAGCGGAAGTCGCGCATGTTCGGAGGCGGAAAAAAGGAATCAAAAGCAAACAGATTCAAAGGTGCAAAAAAAAAAAAAAAAAAAAAAAAAAAAACGAAGCCGCAAGGACGCACAGAGGAGGGAGGGGACGCACCGGCCAGCGAGCCTGTTGGCCAGTTCGCCCCTGTAAGCACCACTAGAATTTGCTGCCCTCCTAAAGTTGCCGCCCGGGGCAAGAACCCCGGCTTGCACCCCTCCCCACCCCCACCCCACTCCCACCCCCGCAGATCCGGCTCTGCTGGCTACGCCACTGCAAACTTCTGATGAAAAACTAGGGGTTTCACGAGAAATTGAGCTTTGAAAAGGATTCCACTAATAAAATTAATTAAGAAAAACTGCTCTAATGAACGGATAAGGAAAAAGAACAACATTGATCATGTCTACTTTGAAAGTTTCCAATTAAAGTCTTTGGTGGCGCCATCTATAGCTAGTTAAAGAAGTTGTTTGACTTTCTAGATATCCTAAGTTTGGCAAACCGTCTTTATGTGAATAGCAGGCCCGTAATTTAAAATTTTCGGGAGGAGGGAGAGAGAGAGCAAGGGAAAATTCTCTATGCATTAAGGGAAAAAACATCAAAATACGTGCAAAATTACATTAAAGGGGAGGAAGGGGAGGGGCGATCACCCCCATCGCCTCTCTTTTGTACCCGTCCTTGGGACGCAACAACAACTAAAGTAAAAACTGTGTGCTGCCATCAGGAGGTTTTCGAAAATCGTTTATTGTAACAGTAACAGCGTACTGCGTTGTGTAAAATCAGAATCTCACGCGGATACCTTCCAACAACCATGTCTGAAATTGAGAAGGTGACATGCAAGAGCAAACAGGTCCACTTTAAAAAACTTTCGAGAAAAACCAAAAACTATTATTTATTTAATGTTGGACTTTACACCAACAAAAAGTTGTTAATATTGTTCAGTTTGTACCTAGTTTTAATATTTTACAAATTATTACATTATTATAGAAATATGCTAATTATTTATTTAACATTAAAGATTGGATGTGTTCTTTTTTGCTTGGAATAGGGGCATATGGGTTTTTGCATGAACTAGGTTGGGATATGTTCTCTTTTGCCTAGACAATTTGTTTACTCAATTTATTTAGTAACCCTCTCCCGTTTCAAAAAAAAAAAAAAAGTTATCGAAATAATATACAGCCTGGTAGTTTCGATTTCAAATCTTATCTCTTGTAATAGCTGCAAATATCACTAGCTGGTGGTTTAAAGCCGATGTTAAACTCGCAAAACACTCTACAAAACCTAGACTGTTTTACTTGCAATGTTACATCAACACAGTTGTTGTATAACATGAAAAGTTTTGTAATATAAAAACCAGAATGTAAAAAAAATTTCTTCGATTTTTTGCGATTATAATGACTTTTTTGTCCTTCTTTTAGCTTTTTCAAAAACTCTCGAACAGATTTTTTTTCCGTTACAGATTTTCTACTAGTTTCATCACCACCACAATTCTCCTTTAAGCTTCGATTTGTAAGGCGCATAAAAACCTTTTACACACTGGTCACTTTTCGATAACTGTTGAAAATGCTATACTTAACATTGAATTCATGCTAGCATTGTAGAAGTCACGTGACCAAACTACAGCTTCCTACTGGCTGAAGTGGATTAGTCCTTGTTTGCTATGACACATGTATGGATATGTTCTTTAGTGCACAGAACGTGAGTTCTGTGCACAAAAACAGCTCTAAAATAATAAGATTTTTAAATTTTTTTTATTTTTATTTATTTATTTTGAGGTGAAACAAACTACACTACCGTATAGGAAGGAGGCTGGCGAATAAAAATCAGTCAATAACTCAATTTTGTATTTTTGTGGATCTGTTTTCTTTTGCGTGGCGCCTCCTCAATTTTGGTTTAATTGGTTCAGGCTTCGTCTGTAGGGGAAATCAATTTTGAATTTACCCTGTTGACCCTTTATATCACTTTTATAGTGATGTTTTGCGATAAATTGTTTTACATTACTGATGCTTGACCTTTGAATAATAAAAAACCTTCTGCCATAAGTGAAAACAAATCTGATAATAATGCTTCAGAGAATTCAGCAAGGTTGAAAGTCACCCTTGATAATAATTCAATAAAATAGCGACATTCCCCTCGTAATGTTTTTTTTTTTCTTTCTTTCTTTTTTTTTATTGTACGTAAGTACGAATTTGATTCTGAATAGGAAAACGGAACTTTTCTCCTTTTTTGCCAGACACAATCGATTTGCTAGAATTTACAAATAATTACAGAAAATTTTTTCTCCCATATTTACGTTAGATACTGCTTTTTATGAACGTAACATTAGGGGTGCATATTTTAATTGCAGCATATTTGACTTATTTCTCTGAGAACTGTTTTTCAAATTATATGTATGTATATTAACATTAATTTATTTAAATGTATGTTATGTTATTTTCCTAAAAACATAAATTCTAAAATTATCTAAAGCGATTTCGGACAAGAGAATGTGAAGCTTGAAATTAAAGTCCTATAAACACCATTTTAGGGTATATTTGACCAAGTTAAAACAGAAGAAGACTGGAGGAAGGATCGCTAAGATAAGCGGCACTTCTTCAGAACTGATTTGAAACAGAAGTCTTAAAATGCAATTTTAAGTTTCTTTTGGGGCCTCCGGGGCTCTGTGGTCGAAGGTTCGTCTTCTAAGCCGGAGGTCGCGTGTTCGGTGCCTTGGGTGTTGATTCCTTCTCTTGTGTTGTAAATCTTTCCTGTGTGTGTCCGGAGGCAAGAAGCTTGGCACGCATTCCTCTATGCATGTGTGAGACCCTGACTTGGAAATGTTCCAAAATTAGAGGCACAAAAATTCATTTTTTTTTTTTTTTGAGCAATCACGATTGCTTATTGTTCTCATTTGACTGTTTTGGCGTGCTATCATTTTATTTTTCCCACCAGCCCCCTCTGCCAACACTACCGTCGACCGGGTCCTCACGATGCTGCTCCTATAGCGAAAACCGTCTCCAGGTTGCATCCATATCCTACACGCATACACACACGCGCATACAAACTTACACACACACACACACACATACATACACTCCTACACACACACACGAACGCCTACACACACAGCACTGCATACACAACATGCACACACATGCATACACACACACCCGCACACACACAGCACTGCGTACACCACAGCACACACATGCTTACATACACACACACACGCACGCACCCACACACATGCGCATACACAAACACACGCGTGCATACATACACACACACGCTCGTGATTGCGAAAAACATAATTTGAATTCAAGATGCCAAAAATTCAAATTAACTCTCTTTTTTTTTTTTTTTTTTTTTTTTTTGACTGTCTGTGATCAAGTCATGTGGGTCTTAACTCCCTCTTGGATCCGTGATTAAGAGTCACAATTTTGAATTTGCACTCCTCAGAAGTTGTCGCTAGGGGAACGGGCCTTGGCTTGCACCCGCCCTAAATGCGGCACTCGCCCCTTGAATTGTTGCTTATACATCTATCATGCACTCATTTTTAATTTTTTCTTTTCTCTCCCCTCCCCCCCTTTACGCTGCGTCACTGAGCAAAAAGAAAACAAAAAAAAGGGGGAAAATACGTTCATGGTGTTGCTTTAAATATTGTTTTCGCTATTTTATCACTTTCTAAAATGCTGTAACTTGAAATGGGCCTTAATACATTGAAGACTCCGATCCAGTGGCGGATTTAAAATGTAGAAAATTGCAATTGCGAGGGTCCCCCGCGAACTGCGTAGGAGGACTCAAAAATGCACATGACCAATGTTTAACATAACTCTGTGTTGGACAAAAGGGACTAAAACTCATTCCGAAGGCCCTCAAACTCAATCCTGTAAGTCTGCCGTTGCTCCAATCAAATATTAGCTGCATAATTTTGTTTTCTCAAAGAATACAAATAATTTTCAAACGCATTGAACCAAAATTGAGTAGCTAGGAATTAGGAACTATCTGTTACCGGAAAAATTTGTCGTTCATTTTGTTTGAAGAGGCATTTCTTTTTGCAACCAATCATTAAAAACACCCAAATATAGTCTTTGGTGGCGCCATCTCTCGATCGCAAAGTTATATATTTCTCCCATGAGATACTAGTACGTTTTGGCATCCATGGAATCTATAAACTAAGGAGATAAATCTCCGCTTGGGGCCGTGGTAGCCTGATCGGTAGGGCATTGGACTCGGGGCCGGAGGGACTCGGGTTCGATCCCCGCTGGTCGAAGACCCACCGTCGTCATTAAAGGGGACTGGGCGACGTTAAATATGCTCGTGGTTTCAATGTCCTCCAAGTGAAACGATACCTCTGGGGGTGCTAGTACCAGGTAGCTATTAGCTCTTGGACTAGTTCTAAATTCTCATTAACTGTTCGATCCGGTGATGGTGCTGCCATCTATCGGTAGATAAAATAATGGAGGCAAGGCACTAGTATGCAGTCCTCGACATAAATACAGTTGTAGTCAGTTGTGACTCTTGAATAGAATAGAATAGAAATCTCCGCTTCCGAATTGTGGTAACAAAATTTCACTTTTCTAGAGGGCGCTGCTGCCAGCCGACTACCGGGTTCGACGAGAATGGTGGTGATTTTAGTATATATTTGAAAATTTTATTTTCGAAAGGAAAAATTGAAAACTGAAAATAAAAATTAAGCTTTTGCACATGTTTACTATGCATACTGCAGGTTAATATATCATGCCTCAGAAAGTAGTTAAAAGCTTATATATTTAGAGAGAAATATTTCTTTTAATGCATCAACGAAGGGCCTGTCTCGTCTGATCCAGTGTTTCTCAACGAGTGCACCTCGGCACACTGGTGTGCCGCGACAAGGTCCTAAGTGTGCCACGGTATTTTCGGAATTGTAGAATAAGGAAGAACAGCTATTTTCCCTGCGCAAGGAATCGCATATAATGTTCCTAGTTTCATTAAATTAATACCAATTCCAGCCGATGTTATCTTGCGACTAATTAATGACATGACGGGGGACATTAAAAATAATGTTTGATAAACTACAAGTAGCTGTTTTTTTTTTTTTTTTTCAAGTTGATGAATCGACAGATGTAAAAGGTTTACTATGCTAGCCGATGAGGACGGCATTCAAGATGATTTTATTTTCTGCAAAGAACTTTCTCATCATGCAACGGGTATATGAAATATTCTGCGTTACAGCTAAATTAATAAAAAGCAACTGGATTCAGTGTTGCAACAGCACACTTGCGCATGCAGTGATGTTGCAGTTGCAAAGATGGGAAAGATCGAAATGTTCATGTTGAATGTGAAAAATTAAAATGCAGATGTTCAAATTGGCTTAATCCATTGTAAAACTCTCCTGACAAACAATATGACATATGAGCTGAAGTTAGCCACGGTTATGTCAGTAAAAACCTTCAACTTCATACAATTAAGGTCACTAAATTCTCATATTTTCTTTGTACTTTTTCCATTGTGTACATTACGTGTAGACGTGGGGGCAGATCATCACTCCCTGCTTCTTCACACGTTGGTTCGCGGTTTTTTGAAAAGCAAGGTCCAGCCGAGAATGTTTGAGCTGGGGGACAAGGTACAAATTTCTGATGTTCCACGACAAAACGAAGCATACCAGTTTATTACACGACAAATATTTTCTGGGAAAACAAGTGTATGCGGCTGATATTTTTTAGAATCTTAACGAACTGAATCGAAGAATTCGTGGAAGCGATGAGTATCGTGTTCATGTGTATGCACAATTAAACGGATTCAAACCAAAAATTCTGCATTGGAGAGAGAAATTCGATCGTGGCCCACTGGATATGTTTACGGACCAACTAATAGTTGGAGCAAACGTAGCCTGGCAGAATCATGAAGGCTACGCAGATATAAATTACAGCATTACGATGCTGTCAGGTTAGATTTGCCCCAACTGTATACACCTTGAAAGAAAAGCTTAAAATGGTGGTAGAACATTTGGCCATGATTCTGAACAAAGTTAAAGCATTACTTTAAGTTGGCTGGCATAGAACAATGACTGTGCTCGTGATCCGTTGACGCATTAGCAAGGAACTTTCTTCATAAGAAAATTTTATTGGTCTCAGGAGCGATCACTCCTTAAAACTGGTGTTTAATGCCTTTGGACGTATTTTGACTCTTAGTAAAAAGAGTATATGTAAAAAATTCTGATCATGTTATTCATGAACTGTTACTGTTACCTTCATTATTAGCATTGACACTTTTCAAGAACAACGAAATATTGTAGACATATCCTCGATTTAAAAACTTCCTAGCTCTTCTTTTCATAGAGCTAAATAAAAAGCGTCCCTTTCCCTAAAGGCAGGCATAACTTTCTGTGTGGTGTAAAGTGAAAGTTTGGGACTTGCTGGTCATAATAATCACTAAAATTTATGATGAACCTAAATTCAGTTTCTAATGAAGCTGAAATACTTAAAAGATTAAGTATTAAATTCATATGGAAACGCTGTTTTTTTCCCTTACTTGCTTCGATTAGTGAATGATGAAAACATTGTCCATATTGCCATATGAAATTTGGTTTAGTGTGCCGCAAGAATCGAGTCAACTATGAAGTGTGCCGTGAAGTAAAAAAGGTTGAGAAGCACTGGTCTGGTCCATTTCCGCGACAAATACTCGTGCTGCCATCTAGTAATAGAACAACAAGTTAACTTCTATACTTAAATACACCACCAGCTCAGTTATTCCATCCGAGGACTGCAGTTTCGTGCTTTTTAACATTCATCAGCCTGGAATAAGAATCACATGAGTTGGTGGCGAAAAAGCCAAACAAACTGGTAGCTAATGTAGAATTAGCACTCCAGATGAGTGACCGCAAGACTGCAGTTCTCGGATGGAATAACTGAGCTGGTGGTGTATTTTAAGTATTCCTCTTAAGAGGTTTTTCGCCACCAGCTCATGTGATTCCTATTCCGGGCTGATGAGTGCTAAAAAGCACGAAACTGCAGTCCTCGGATGGAATAACTGAGCTGTGGTGTATTTTAAGTATTTCTGCCTTAACCCTGGATTAGGGTGGTAACTTAACTACAAAAAAGTTAACTTCTAATTTATTATAGTTGATTGCAAATAGCGAAAAAAATATTGACTGGAATTTTGTTAAAACTATTTTTCGAGTACGAAAAAGGTTAATTAAGGATGAAAACTTTTTATCCTTTCTTCAGCGGAGAGAGGATTAATTCTGTTTGAATCAATGACATTTGCTAACTGCACAAGTTCGTTAGAGATTTTTATAAGTCATTACATAAGTAATGTAAAAAATATGACATTTAATGAAGTTGTATAGATCATTTGAAGAGCCCTAAAAAGATGTAATAGATAAAATAAAGCCTTCAATAAAAGTTAGTTTGTTTTCAGCGGAGGCGGGAATTAAAACAGTGACACAGGTATGAAAAATATCAAACGTTGTAAAATGATCAAAAAAAAAAAAAGCACAACAAAAATTAATTTCATGATAATTCGAAATTTTCTCACTACAGTGATCCAAAAATTTATATTAATAACCCTATTAGGAAAATACGGCAAAAATTTAAATGAACAAATAAGTTTTACTAAAAAGCATAACTTTTAGTAATGAAAATATCATAGAAAATAAAAAGTTTGATATTTTTCCTGAAAGCAAAACAGAAAATGGATGAATTAAATATAAAATAGCAAATTTGCTAAACTCGTACGGAAGTGTTTCGGGGTTACAAGTAACTACTTTTTCCTTTCAAGAAAAATGTCAACTTGCAGATTAAAAAATTCCACCTTAGTCCATTGTCTCTGCTCACGTCTTGTCTGCAGTAAAATAATAATAAAAAAAAAAGAGTTCCCCATGACTTCAAAACATGTGTCAGCGAGTTTTTACCAATTTATACTTGAAAAAAAAATCTTTTGGTACATTTTGGTAGTTCTTATTTTCCACTAAACCATCAGTGAGCACAACATAATGCCTCAGTATCAAAAATAAATAATAGAAATTATAACACACCGAAATGAAAAAAAAATGCCTGAAACATAAACAAATAAGTTTTGCTAATAAGTATTACTTTTAGACATGTAAATATCATAACGAAGCAAAGTTTCAGAATTTTCTGAAAAGTAAAAATAATTAAGCAAAGTAAGAAAAAAAGCATAAATCTACTAAAACTCTCGGGCATGTGTTTCGGGGTTACAAGGAACCGCTTTTTCCTTGCAAAATAGATATGCGCCAATGAATTTAAAGACTCGTGGCCAAAAAGCGATCCCCCCGCCTTTCTTTTGTCGGTACTGTGGCACTACCTTTATTCTCTTTGAGCTCACTAATAGTTTAGTGGAAAATAAAGACTTAAAAGTACCAAGTTATTATTTTTTTCCCCAAGTATAAATTTGCAAAATCACGCTGACACGTGTTTTGGAGTCATAGGGAGCTCTTTTTTCAATGCAGAAAAGATGTTAGCTTGTTTATGTACAGACAATCGACTGGGGCGAAGTTTTTAAATCCTCAAGCTCACATCTGTTTTGAAAGGAAAAAGGAGTTCCTTGTAACCCCGAAACTCATGCCAACGAGTGTTTGCAATTGTTTTGTCATTTTGTATTTATTTATTAATTTGTTTTCGTTTTTGCTTTAAGGCTAATTTTCAAACTTTTTATTTTTCATGACACATTACTAAAAGTTATGCTTTTAGCAAAATTTATTTGTTTAGTTACATTTCAGGTATTTTTCTTCTTTTCAATGCGTTATTATTTCTATTATTTATTTTGATACTGAGACATTTTCATTCACTTTCAGCTCACTAATAGTTAAGTGGAAAATAAGAACTAAAGTGTACATGTATTTTTTTTTTTTTTTTCCCCCAAGAATAAATTTGCAAAAACTCGCTGACACGCGTTTTGAACTCACGGGGAATACTTTTTTTATTATTTCATTGCAGAAAAGATGTGAGCTGAGACAATCGACTGATGAGAGTTTTAAAATCCGCAAGCTCACATGGGTTTCCTTGTAACCCCTAAATACGTCCGTACAAGCTTTTGCAAATTTATATCTTTTTATATTTATTTATTCCTTTTCGCTTTCAGGAAAAAATATCAAACTTTTTATTTTTCATGATAAAAGCATAACATTACTAAAAGTTATGCTTTTTAGTAAAACGGACTTATTCATTTATATTTCCACCGTATTTTCCTTAAAAAAAGGGGGGGGGGTGTTACTAATGTCAATTTTTGAGTAGTGTAGTAAGAAATGTTTGAATTATCAAGAAATAAATTCTTATTGTGTTATGGATTTTTGTTGATCATTTACAACGTTTGATATTTTTCATCGCAGAGTCATTATTTTTATTCTAGCTTATGAACAATCTAAAATATGATTATTTTCATTTAATGTATAAGGTGTTTTCTTCGCGTACGACTTATTTCTATAATAGTTAAATATAAAAATTAGTAAAAAGGCAAAAAAAAAAAAAAAAGGTGAAAATTTTGCATTCATTTATATCTACCATTTTTATCACTTTTCAATATCGTTAATCCCCCCCCCCCCCCCCCCCCCCCCGCTGAACACAACACAATTTGGATCGAAAGCTTTATTTCATCTATTACACCTCTTTCGGGTTCGAAAAATGATCTTTATAACTGTATTTTGTGTCATATTTTTTAATGAGTTTTGGATAACTTGTACAGCTAGCAATTTCGTTAATTTCGCAGTCAACTGTAACAAAGTAGAAGTTAACTTGTTAACGTATCACTAGATGGCAGGGCTCAACGTGCGGAAAAGGGCTTTATTTATGGTCTCGTGTCTGCTACGCATTTGCGTATCGTACGGCTTCGTCAGAACACCTTTTTAAAGTACCTTTCGCGTAATTTCGTCTTTTGTTGAGACACTAGAGAAAAAAAAACTACTGCTTATTTATTTGGAGGAATTAAAGCATAATCGTCTTCAGGGGCCGTTATGGTTTTTAAGAGGAAATCCGAGAAAATTAAGCATTATGAGGGAGTAGCGATAAAAGTGGACTGTTGATTCCTCGCAACACTAAGTATAACTCGCAGATAAGTTACCCCCCCCCCCCCTTTTATTTATAAATGAAGTCGCCGACACTTTTATCTATGAATTTATATTTTAACTCGATTTATTTTCCATTCAGTTTTTTCATATTTCATTTTGATGAAATAAAGGCTGATGAGCGTTAATATTAATATTACACATAAAAACCATGATAAAATCTAACAAAGTAAATGTATAATTTATGATGATTGAATTATAAGGATTGAGCTAAACCGTTTTCAAGTATAGCTTACTGCAGTTTTAATATTTTTTGAAAAATAATTATCTGAATACTAAAATATATACCGTATCAAATACTCTAGTTTTGATTCAATTTCATTTCACGTCAGTTGAGAATCGGGGGGGGGGGATGCGTTCTCCCTTTAAGTGACTAAAGTTATCCTAATAAAGGGAGTTATGTTTCGAAATATTTTCCCCAGACCTCCTAGTTCTCAAAATTGACACTTATGACCAAGGGCTATTCCAGGGTAACATATGGAAAGGGGTCACGTCTTTCATTCACTCACTCTTCCCGAGAGTTCGGAAACAATTTAATTATACATTTTTGTATGAATTTTGTTGTTATTCTCAATGACAGTCTCCCCCCCCCCCCTTTAAATATTCTGTAAGACTGACCTAAAAGAGGTATTTTTCTAAATTTCAATCTTCTTATGTTTGGTTGAGGGAGTTCTGTGTAATTCCAGACTTTTGCGAAAGCTTTTTTTTTTTCTTTTTGGTGTGAAGTTTGTGGAAAAGGGAGGGGTGGTCACAAGGGGCTGTGCCATTGAAGTTTTTAGAGTGGAGGTATTTTAGTTGGTTTCTGATCTCATTTGGAGGGGGTGGGGTCGCTTGTTTTGGGCTGGGGGATGATGCTCTGTAGCATTTGAGGGGGATGCGTCATCACCATTGGGGGGAATGTAGATCTCTGATAAGGAAAAATGTCTTAGGCCCTGTGTTACCTTTATTGCGGTATTAACCCAACAAAACACCAATAAGTTTAACTTTAAATGAGTTCCCACAGAAGGAATATACACTTACAATTTCAAAATCAGTCACGAAGTTACTAGACACGTTTACGCTTCGGTACCTTCGTTAGCTAGGGATGCGTGTCCCGAAAAAAATATGTTTTAATCTTGATTTACAATACCGACCAAAAGTTGCGTATTTGTAAGTACAAAACAAATACAAAATATTATCCAGTTTGCGCAACTCCTTCAGGGTTCTACCGAAGCTTGAATTTCTCCAAAAATAGGAAAAATCGGTCAATAATTTTTTTTATGAAAATTTACATTTTTATTTTTTTCTAATACCATTTAAATGTTTCTTTTTGACACTCTTTTCACATATCGTTAAAATTATTTGTTTTCTTTAGAGTTTTTAATTCGTTAGTAAGCCTTAAAATTTCGCGAAACTAGCCGAGAATTGATTTTTTTATAACTTTTTTGCACATTAAAATATTTCTTCTTTTGTAGTCCAGTTATTTTTTGTAATGAATATGCGCTTTGCAGCTTTTAGTTGGAAATGCAATTAAATTTTATAACAGTAACAGCCCAGAACCCACAATAAGGTGGTGGCTGCATTTCGTGTTTCGTTCTGTCCTTCCCATCCACCCAGCCACTTTATTACATACTTACAATTCTTATATGATTTTAACAGGTTTCTACTTTTGAATCAAGGATTGAAATTGTACTTAGGACTCAGTTTGGGCAATGATGATTACGAGTATGAATTTTCATATAAATCCATACCTTGCCTACACCTAAATACTAATCTACAGACTCGCCAACCTGTGTCGTAACCCTTTCAACAGCCAGAAAAATGAAGAGAAAGATTTAATGAGTTTTTGGTAAACTTAACTGTTTTTGAAAAATCAACTTTTATTAAATGTGCCAGAATTCGATCGGAACACATCGAAGTTGTAAAAAGTTACTTAAAAAGCGAGAATATGTGCATGTGGCTTTTTGTATGTGCATGGACCTATGCACATATTGAAAGTTACACTATCTACAATTTATTTGTCTGATAATGTCCTAAACCTCGTGGATCCGGTGATTCAATGAAATGCCTACTTTACCAATTTTGAGAACTTTTTCTTGACTGTAGGCGAAAATCAAAATACAAAGAAGTTGAATTACAGAAGGGCATACAAGGAAAAAGTTTATCAATCAGAAAACACTAATGTAACTTTTAGAGAATTCCTTCCTTCTCTTTTAGGGAGGAATTAAGTTTTAAAGCTATGAACATTAAAACTTAAATGACTGGCAACGTGTTCACTATACAGCATTTTAATGATGAGAAAAAAAAGGATAGTTTGTCATTTCTAGAAAGTATACAATTTTCTAGAAATGACAAAATATCCTTATTTTCTATTTTCTTCGTAATTTTTATTATCTCAAACCATACTGAAGCATAATTTTTAAGGATATAACTTACGAGTATCTTCAGATCATTAGTAATTCAGCTTAAAAATAGTACAACTCCATCAGCACATGTTATTGAACGCTAATTAATAACTGAAAGTTCGCGGACTTTTGACAGCAAATTCAGGGTCACGTTTTCCTTTCTAGTACACAGCGAGTAAGCATTAAATACTCTTTATCGCCTTTTAAGTCAGTTTTTACAACTTCGATATCCTCCTATCGAGTTCTGGCACATTTAATAACAGTTGATTTTTCAAAAACAGTTAAAAGTTTACCAATAAAACATTGCAAAGAGCTACTTTGCAATTAACATTGCAAATAAAAGTTAAAACCCTTCTTGGTTTTAGAAAAGTCCTGCGACATGCAGTGTAACGGACGAGTGTCCGAATGCTGCTCAGATACATCAGGTAGGAAGTCGCGCTTTCTCATGGAGATTAGCAGATTTATGCTATAGAATTGTTATTTGTTATTCTACATCATGTTGTTAGTGAATAGAATTATTGTTATTTGCTTTTATTATCATTTTTCCTTATTTTCTAAGAATACTGTAATTACAAAAGTCAAAATGGTTAGCAATGCGTAGAAAATTCTTATTTTAGATATCCTATGCATTCGCATCTATAGCTTTTCTTGCTTAAAACTTTATTCATAAGTTATGTTGAATTTTATATTCATTAATTTATTTGCATAACGTACAATGAAAACGATTGCACTCCAATGTGTATTTGTTTAGTTTTAATTATTTAAGCGCACGTTAAATAATAACTTTTCTGTGCAATACAATTCCATTTAGAAATGAATAACGAAAGAGGGTATACTAGTGGATTTTCTTACCCTCCCTGCCGTTGTATCCTTTTCTGTCTTCTTAAGCAGTCCCACTCCATTTGTCAGCAGTTAAGTAATTATAGTAGGTACAATAAACTTGGAATGATGAAGCATTCATTATAAATGTCATGAATGCAGACTAAGTAAGTAAATAGTATTAACGTATATCTCTGTATTGTGCTGTGATTCAATCTATCGTATATCCTGCTACTCAATATTGATTGAAGGCACTTTTAAGTGAGCTGCATTTATTTCGCAACTAACTGAAGGAAGAGCTGAGCAAGTGCTTACCTGCATTATGTTTTGAGATATTCATAGTTGCTAGTTCCTACTAGTCATGGTGACTTGCAGATATTGAATTGAAAAGCAAACCTTAATATCTTTAAAATTCTCTTATTTACATATATCTCTCTGTTTAAAAAAGCTAATATGATTGTGTCAAATATAGTATTAAAAAATCTTCAAGTTACTCAGATTAATTTCAGTGTAATGACTGAAATATAAGAAGAAGTCCTAATAATTGCACAAAATTTTACATATCTTTAAAAAACAATGAGGCTCACATAAGATTACGTAATCCAAAAAGTTATTTCCTTTCAGAAAAATAAAGATTTAAACCATATTTTTAAAACATGGTTAAGGTTTCCCCAATGTGTCTATTGTGAAAGGCATTAACTTTTCAAATTAAAGATTCAAAATAATAAAATTATTGTTACAAATAGGTAGCTTTGAATTCATTTCACGTTTAATATTCAGTGTACTGTACTTCACAAACATTTTTCTCATTTATATGGCTTATTTTATTCATGGTCTATCTTTGTTATTTCTGGTGATTTTAAATAAAATATGCATATACTTTCAAGATTTTGAAATAATTCACAGAAAAATGCTTTACTACACATAATAGTTCAAAAAAAAATCCTTATAATAAAAATTATGGTGGTGCAGTACAAAGTTGACCAGCATAGTAAGATAAAAAATATAAAGTGACTGCGCACATAGCTCAAAACTATCTGCAGGCAATTTTTAATAAGAAAATGACTTTTGCTTTCAAGCATGTATTCGTGAGAGCAATAATGAACATTTTTCATTAATTTATCTTCAAGTTTAAAATTTTGAAGATAATCAGTGTTAAATATGTGGATTATTATTAATAATTTTCAGCCAATGCACATATCAACAGCTAATGTATCTGCACAGCATCAAAAAGTACCCGTGCAAGCATGCGTCTATATTATTTAGCTATGTTGACCAGCCTTTTAAACTGACCAAATGTCTAAGTTGACCGCTTTTGTCAGGTACAAAATTAGTCTTATATCATGTAAATCATCCTCTATAAGTTGAGTACTTAGTACTGCTTCGCAAGTAGTCAACTGATACAGGTTTCACTGTATTGTTATTATATTTTCTTATTTACAATAAAATCTATTCAAATAGCACTTTAATATTTCCTATTTTACGTCTGAATATGAAAAGGATATTAGTTTGTATAATTTTTGTTTATATCATAGGGTCGCATAAATAGCCAAAAAACCTTTATTTTGTGTACTGGGAAAAACTTTCTAAGTCAGTGACTTGCATAAGACTCTCACATAAAGGACGAATCTTTTTTTTTTTAATATTTTTTTTTTTAAATATTTCTAAAAAGGAACTTTTTTAGAAATATTCTGATGCTGAGATATTAATACTGAGATATGCTGATATGTTGATAAAAATTTTCATTTATGTAAATTATTATTTATTGATCATGGCCAGTCACTTCAAAATTTTTCTTCAATACAACGTTGAAAATGTGTAAAAAAAAAATTCCTACTGGTTCTCCGGACCAGTGGACATGAATGTTAACTGCTCTGCTTTGAATGTAACACTAAATATGTTAGTACCTAAAATTCATGATCTTATTGCTAAAGTTATTTTCAATATAACTGTTTCATTTTCAATTGATTGTTTTAAAACACTAAATTATAAAAATATACTTAGAGATAAGCTGTACCCGCACACACACATACACAACAGCAAATGTAAGTTTTCTTTCCTTAAATGATTAGGCTTTTTTTTTTAACTTAATGTTTCAACTTTTAAAATTTTTGTTTGGTAATAAACGTTTTAATTTGGAGTTGTAAAGAGCCATACAGTCTGAAAACCAATTCCATAACCCAAACCCTTCAAATAGGCAACCAAAAAATTTGAGAATTCAATTTGGCCATTTTTACTTAGGTTCAGGGCATTATCCCCTCTTGCCCTTAGTATAGCATTGATTAAAATGCGGTTGCGCGATTTAATAAAGTAGAAATTATTCCCAATTACCTAGATTTTGAAGATGAGTTTTGTGAACTTAGTAATAGTTCCTGCTAATTATATACAGCAAACTCCTGATTATCCGGGAGTCATTCAACAATCAGTAACATTTATTTTCGCAGCAAAAAGCTAAAACCAATGGCTATTTTTTTCCTCAAAAAATTGTAGAGTTAAACTTATAGTTGTTTGTGTTTTATTTATTTATTGATTCAGTTATTTTTTGCACTTTCTTCATCTTACATGCCATTGTTCTTTATTGATGTTTAGTTCTGTTGTGTAAAAATACAAAACATTTTTACTGCATTGCATATATTTTCACTGTAAAATGTAGTATGTATCAATACAGCCATGTTTGTGAGGAAGAATATTTTTTATCTTTTGTTGTCCCTCACTTTAGCCTTTTAGCGATTTGGCCGCGATTTTTGATATCCACTGCACTTGTGTCTCCTAATTCCATGGATAATTGGGAGTTTACGGTACAGTTGAATATAGTTAATGTGAAATGCCAGAAATTCGACAATTTATTCTATTAGCTGTTATTTATAATAGCTGCATAAATTAATGAAATTGTGAAAAAAATAACAAATGAGTACTTTCTTTTTAAAAAAATGAATTATTACTATTCATTATTACAGCATGAACGTACTTGCTAGTTATTAAAATTTTCCATTTTTTGAAAAGAAGGATGATAAACAGTGGAGGAACAAGTGATAATCCACATTGACTTCATAGACAGTTCCAAGAAATGTCCTCAAATAACAGGTATAAGGGCTTTATGCTCCATACAAAAATATTCAACGTAAGGTTGGGTTTTTAGTCGTACAAAATGATGTATAATTTCTACAAAGAAAAAAAAAGGCATTCATTAGCAAAAGTTTTCAGCGGAGGCGTCAAAAATTTTCGTTCATCTTAGCCAAAACTTTCATTTGAATGCACCTATTGTGCGTAAGATTTTCAATGTAATTATGTAAAGGGTGTCCCAAAATTAACGCAAGATTTGAATTTGCCACCATTTTTTCCATACATTGTTGGCAGCCATGAAAAAAGAACAATTTGACAGTTGAAAGTTTAGGGTTAGTAAAAATGGGGTGTTATTGTACCATACAGCCAGAGAGAGAGTGAAACATTTCAATTACTGCATAAGGCATTTTCTAGTCGCGTACTCTCTCATTTTGGTGATCAGAATTGGCACCTTAGATCGTGTGATTTAACATTTTTAAATTTCTTCTTATGGGGTTATTTGAATTCAAAGGTCTATGTCAACAAGCCCACAACCACCCGTGCATTACCGTGTTGCGATACCGAGCGCCAATAGCAGTAACTGCTTGACCAGCCTCAACTTGCATTATTTTTGAAACAATTGTTCAATAATGAAAGCGCGTTATTGTATCGTATAACGCTCCATTTTTTTAAAACCCTAACCGCTCAGCTATCAATTGTTTTTTTTTTCCAGAGATGCCAACACTATTTTGCACAAATGGCAACAAAATCAAATCTTGCGTTAATTTTGGGACACCCTTTATATAGTGGACCCTATCTGAACACTCGCTAATGTGAGCATTAGCCTTGAACATAAATTTTTGGGAGGTTGGTTAGAGCGGAACACATGATGGTCCCAGCGATGTGCATTATCCAATCTTCCTCTATAATGAACACCTCCATAATCCGAATATTTTGCTCAGTTCCATGACTGTTTCAAACCAATTCAACTAAGAAAATATTCGTTTTAACTGAGATTTTGTATCAATCGTGAGTATTGAGAATTTAACAGTATTTTTGCATTAATTTTATATTATTGGGTCTAGATACTGCTAATATACATATATATAAATTAGGGTGGTCCTTATTTTTGAAGTTGCAGATATTTTACGCGACGCCCCCTCAATTTGTTCCATTATACAAATAAATGATCCTTGCGAAATTTTAAGTCAATTCATGAATATTAACACGTGCCCCTAGGGCTTCCTTCTTTGAGTTTCGAAGAAAAAATTGCGGATTTTCTCATTTTTATGCAAAAATATTCTAACATTTTATATTTAAAGTAATTTTGAACCTCAATAGGTGCTGCTACTTCCAAACTGACCATTCTCTCATGTTACAGAGGGTGCATGTACACCAATGGCCTTTGGGTCAAGCGAACCGCTTTTTTGCGCTTGTTCCAAAAAAGCGGCTGGGGAACTTTTCCTCCCACCAAGATGGACACAAGGGATTCTATAGGCTATTAATGAATGGCCTAGATCATTAATGAATGATCTTTGACAACAACAAATTGCCTGCTCCAGGCTTTGGGGGTGTTGATTTACAAAATTCCCAATGTATGTAATAGGTGTGGCAAATAGAGTCGCAAGGTTTAAATGCTATAAATATTAGTAATTGCAGTTATATTTTAATTCGCTGTTCTTTAGTTATAAACATACCTAAATGCTTATGCAAATTTTAAAACATAAATTTCGAAAAATCCTCGATTGCTCCTAACATAAAAATATACTGAATTTTACATAGCTAAAATATAAATTTAAAAAATTATCCAGATCGGAACAATGTAGAAATCTATAAATTAATTTTCTTCTATCTCAGTACCTAGTCCTTTATTATCAAATTCTTGCGATTCACAAGATTTAGAAACCGAAATGGGAATCTATCCTAACCTGTTGAACTTTTGTTTTCTACAGCTGGTCTACCACAATGCAAAAAAGCTTGCGAACTATTGATATCATATCGCCTTTCATCACTGTTAGACAAATGCCATATTAGGGATAAAGATGTTGTTCATTTATTTACAGCCTATGTAGATGCAGTAAATTTAAATCCAAATGACCTAGTGATCAATCGTACATTCCTTAAGAGAGCAAGAGAAAATCTTCGAGAGGTAAAATTTAATTTCGTGAATTTAAATTTAGATTTTGTGGTTATTCACTGGGATACAAAGCTACATCCAGATGTAACTGGAAAAAGAACGCCGACAGGATTACCGTGATAGCTTCAGGTCCTAATATTGAACAGCTTCACGGAATTCCTTAGATATTTCTTCAGTTGTATATGATATCTTAGATGATACACTGTAACAAATTTCGGAAACGTTTCTAGATATATCGGAAACGTTTCCGAAATAGTAAGAATCCTTCATCCAATAGCGAACTCCTCATTATTCAGAAAGCTTTTTGTTATTTCAAAAAATCTAGAAGCGGAATTGCTGGCGCAATGCTTCGAAACGTATTTTATCCTTCCAACTCGGGCGGCAGTGAACCGGAAATAACGAGAACTTATTTTTTCCTTATCTATGGTTGCTGCAGTCAGCAACTGTTTAGCATTGGATTTCTTGTTATTTCATGTCTAGAGAGTAGTAAATTGTGTCGAAACTATTTTTACGCCATTGCATTTTGGGCTGCCCTTGAATTTTTAGACGATCTACGCATCTATTAAGTTAGTTAATAACGATTTGCTTCTTTACAATTTCCTGTACGACCATGATTAGATATATATTGTGTGTTCAAGCGCGAATAGTTTCAACACCCATGTTTATACTTAATGAAACGAAACCCTTTGGATTACTTATCCAGTTGTAATGGAGGTACTTAGATTTTCTTCCGCTCATGTTCACTTGTAAGTATTAATGAATATTTTAAAACATGTTGGTATATACATTTATATTTTTGTTGATTTCCATTTGATGAGGCTCCAATTGTAACTGTTTTTGGGTTTATCGAATTAATTTAAAGTTATTCTACATACCTATTTGGGCAGTATACTATTTGTTGTAACCAATTGAGACTGATTAATCACGCAAAAGAAATAAGATTTATATTTGAAAAGCAATCATAGAAAAGTTATTTCGAAATACTTGGATATACATACATTGGTTCAACAAAAAAAAATCGTTTAATTCATTAAAAATATGGTAATGCAAATGTTTTCTAGTATTGTAATATGCTTCACAAAAAATGTGCCAGTATTATTTATCTTTTTTAATTATAATTTATTCATCCATTTAAAAATATTTATACCAATAGAAAATGACACAGATATCTATTAGTAAGCAACATAGTTAAGCAATTAATTCATGTGCTTATTCATTTTGTCAAATGTGGTTGACAATAAAAAATTCCTTGACATTAGTTGTTCTGTAAATAACATTTCCTTCGTGGATATACTAGTTTAATGTAGGACAGTCAGGAGGAATGAGTCAGTGGCAAAAATGGAAGAGCTGCATTTACATGCCGAAATAAAAAGTAATATTATTTCATGTCATTGTTTTAAAAGTGATCATTTTTTAAATACTATGTTATTAATATACAATGTACATATGGGGAGAAGACGAGGGGCGTTCACCACACACACTGCTATTGATATTTTCAGGGGGTTGCTTTTTTTAAGGGGGGGGGGGCGATTTATATCACTTTATGGGTGCACCATCACTCTTATGGTGTGGGAGGGGGGGGGATTCTCGTATATATGAAATGGAAAAATCATGCAATAGAGTTCAATGTTTTAATAAATAAAATATATAATGCATTTTGCGCACATTGTAAAAATAAAATCAGTAACCTATTTTGATTAAGTATCTATATTTGTGATGAACTGGAAAAGGGCAAGAACAGAAGAATCAACCCGAATGGTTCCAGCAGGAGGACTTGGTGTCATATCTAAATTCACCAATTTCTCTGTTGGTACTTTTCGGTACGCTTTGTTCGCCAGAGAAATTGACTTGAGGTGAACGAATTCCGGAACGCGAAGGGTAGGTAAGTCCTGTCAAATTTTATCCGAAGATAAAAGCTATCAAGTTTGATACAAGATATGTTTTTAAGTTCTGCATTAAAAATACAATATGTTGATAGTTTTGTCTTGAAAATATTGAGAGAAAACTGAAGTTTAAGATTGTTTAACAAACAATCCCCACTTTTCAGAAAGTACCCCCCTCCAATCCCCCGACGATTTTGTGATTAGGAATGAAACTACTATATTATTTCATAAATTTTCAAAAATGTATAACTGTGCGTATGTTATGTTGTTAACCATGCTATTTGTGATTAGAAATTCAAAAAAAAAAATCCACGAATGATTCTAAAATTGCTTGTATTATTGCTCTTTGATATGAAAGAATTGAAATTGATATGGTATGCAATACTATAGTAAAAAATTATATTTAAAAAAAATCACGGAAAAAGGATTCCGAAATTCTCGGAAACGTTTTTGAAAATTGTTTGGAGAATTCCGAAATTCTCGGAAACGTTTTCGAAACTTTCGTGAACCACAGCTGCACAGAATACTTAGAAACATTTCTGGAAATTACGGAAAGAGGATTCCGAAATACTCAGAAACATTTTTGGAAATTACGGAAAATAAGATTCCGAAATACTCAGAAGCGTTTCTGAAAATTACAGAAAGAGGATTCCAAAATACTCGGAGACATTTCTGGCAATTACAGAAAGATTCCGAAATACTCAGACACGTTTTTGAAACTTTCATGAACCGCAGCTGCACGATATACTCAGAAACCTTTCCGGATTTTTTTTACTGTGTAGCTCTTTGTTGCTAACTGCTCTAGCTGTAGTGTTTGATACAACGACTTGTAATACTAACATTATAAATTGTACATACAATTTTTTAGAGCAAAAACTGAACGGTGATATATTACATTTGGATTGTCATCATCATGCACTTGAAATCGTACTGTAGAGTATGTCCATAAAGAAGTTCTTTCTTAGTTCTCGATCAGATATTCAATTATTTAACCGCTTCAAAACTTTGTGGAAAGATCTCCATCATTCATAACTTATAACATTTCAATCAAGTATACATACCACTTAAATTCTAAAAGACGAAGTTTATGACGTATTATTGTTCGTAAAAAGCGGAATTGAGAAAGATTACAAAGAATTCTCGTAACTTGTAATAATATTTCCTGGTGAATTTCCTCCTACAGAAATGTTTTCGGCAACCCTGAGCCACATGGGTGGCAAAAGGAATTTTTGTTTGAAAATTTGATATTTAGGAAACAATTTATATTGACCTTACATGAAAAGAAAGTCCTTCAATGCTGTTTTACAAAGCTGTTTTACAATTAAATGCTGTATGAAGATATGGTTTTTCGCAGCAACCCAATCGAGACTCCTTTGAATAATATAATATGTCTGAAAAACTAGCAGCGTACAAAATGAGGACAAACATGCAGCAGAAGCAGTGATTGGAAAATTCATAAATCACTTATGGTATTTAGGGGATAAACTAGTAGCTTTGTCTGTAATAGATGAAGGAACTAACTTTGAAGATAGGAAATGACTAGTCCAAAAAATGCTTGTGATAAGAAATACGTGTCTGATGACTGTTTAACAAATTTCAGATAACAGTAGATGATTTGGAATACTCTTTTAGTAAACATCTTCATCTTTATAGAATCAATTACGAGTCAATAAAACTGTTTGGGGATAAGTTACAAATACTAAAAGATTTTTTCCTATTTGATCCTGATTCACGGTAAAATGAAGGAAGCTATTTAAAAGGAAGCGAGATTGTTAAAATACTGAAAATTGTGAATGATACAATTGAAAGAGGAGCACAATTAATCGAAGAATTTCACAACTAATTTACCAAATATGAGTCACAAAAACAATTGATTTTACAGATCGTCGAAGACAATCTGAAAAAAATACACTATCAAGATACATTGAGAAATGCGTACGGTTAAGGAACGTTTCTAAAGCATTATTTCATTCTTATTCAACGTAAAATCTTTAGATGATATAAGGTAATTAAAAAGATTAATTTTAGTGCTACCTCACTGTAAAAATATTTTGCAAACCTAGGAGAAACGATGTACTGGGTCTGAAGTAAAAACTCGGAAATTTGTGAGAAAATTATCAAAAGGGTTAAAGTTCAACGGCCTAGGGGCACGTGTTATTATTGACCGATGGAGTTCTAATTTTGCACACGTTACTTTTTTAATATAGTGTCACAAAACTAGGGGGCGTCACTTGTTGACTTCCGAAAAAATATTTTTCCCATATAAATAAGGACCACCCTAATATATATATATTCTCTTGGTATATTATTTTCTACTTTTTTAAATTAAACCATCATTATTCATATGCAACAACCAGGGGCATGCACAGAAGTTTTGGGGTCCATCACAAATGGCTTTCCCGTTCCCTTGTTTTAAAAATATTGGGCTAACAGGTCTCCCCCCCCCCCCGTGCACGCCACTGGCAACAACTAATCAGTGAGTATTTTTTCTTTTGTAAATATTATTTCTTAAGTTAGTGCATACTAACTTTTACGAATTATATGTGTAATGTAGGAATTTAAATATTTTGTGTTTGAATGGTTAACTATACAATTTTAGCAAACATTTAGAATTAATGTGAATGTTACTTGATGAAAAATACGAAATATTTTTGTTTTTTCCCAATAGATAAAAGAATTCACATTTTTAGCTGTGAACTGTCGCATTTCCTCAGCAATATCACAAGCCCACTGAAGTTACTCTGTGACGTAACTGAAGTTGGGCATTTTCATGTGCCCAAAGCATCTGTGGGCTGTTGCACTCGATGACAATATCACATTGTGAGAAACCATATATGTCACTTTACGACGTAACTGAAGTTGGACAATTCCACGTGTCCAGAACATATCTGGGCTGTCGCATTGCGATGATGACATCCCATTGCGTCAAACCATACATGTCGCATTGCGTCGTAACTGAAGTTGGACAACTCAACGTTTGCAGAACATTTCTGGGCTGTCGCATTGCGATGACAACATCACCTTGCGACAAACCATACATGTCGCTTTGTGACGTAATTGAAGTTGGACAATTTCACGTCTCCAGAACATCTCTGTGCTGTCGCATTGCGGTGACAATATCGCATTGCGACAAACCATACATGTCACTTTGCGACGTTCCTGAAGTTGGACGATTCTACGTTCCCTGGGATCTCTCTGAGACGTTTCTTTGATGTGCCATGATGTTTCCGAGATGTTACAAACGTCGCAGTGGATTTGCTACGTTGCCAAGATGTGACTGTGCTATGTGGGAAGGGGTGGAAACATCCGTAGTTGTAGCACCATCCGTATTCACTCCTACGGTGCATTTGGAAACAAGGATCGGTCGCCGTGGTGCAACCGCAAGCGTTTCCGAACGCTTGGTTGTGGAACCGGTGACATCACCTAACTACTTTCAGAAACGCTGCGATCGTGTTCTGGCGGTCGACTCAGTAGGAACCATTCGCATCGCCGTCTCGACGCGGTTAGCCAGATCCCAAAGTGTGAGTTGGCCAATCCGGTCGTGCTTCATGTTTTGATCGTAACGCACGTGACTTTCCCATCATGAAAGTAACGCTTTAATTGGAGCGTCGTTTGCTGCTGAACTAGAACTACCGCGCTGTAACCACGAGCGTTCGGAAATATCAGCTGTTCCACCAGGCTCCCCAGAGAAATTCCAGGTCATAACCACACCAAACTACCCACGTGGTTTAACCGATGGATTGTTTCCAAACTCAGCCCTACAGTAAGTAGTCATTGCAAAGAGACTGTTCTTAAATTGCCTAAATCCACTTCGAGTTCGATTTCGAACTTTTTGGAAGACCAGATGTGGATTCTGACGTCACGCTAACGGATTAGACCCGGTGCCTGGCATTAAAGTTGCGTAGCTAAACCTTCATCATTGCTAGTCTGCAATTGCTCTTCTCAGTAAAGATTGGTCAAAGGAAAGATTGATATATCCTTAGAACTGGACTGGAACCCTGGGTTAGCCATGTACCCGTAACGGGTGTGAAGTTATTGATTTAACGACTTGTAATGACAGAGCACTAGATTGCTTAATTGACTGGCAAGTGTCGGACCGGAGTACGTTATCTGACCATAAACTAATCCTTATGACTTTTTCAGGTCCCGCACTAAGCGTATTGCAAGATGAACGCAATCCCAAACGAACATTATGGGATTCCTATCCGGAGGATCTATAATAATCTCTCTAAAAGGTAAAAAATCTAAACTTATTTCATTGATAGATTTGGAACTAGCTGTGTTGATTCACTTCAACGATCAATACAATCTCCACTAGCTTACCAAGACGCGTTTCTTGGTAGTGAGAAGATCTTAGTGGGTTAGAAGGATTGCAGGAAGCTTTTTAGTAAGCCCAGAAAACACGGGCAATTAGTTCTCATACCATGAAGCTCTCATAAGGCAGGAATAAGGCAATAAGAACCAGTAAACAGGAAACCTGGAGACAGTTCTGTAGCCTTTTGGACAGCGTTGCTCGTGTAGCGAAACACACGAAAATTCTCTCTAGCGTCAATTTTCGCACTGAGAAAAATAAAGTTTTCAAAAGCTTTCAAAAATGAGTACTTCATGCCTTCAAATTTTCGTGAAACCATTTTGTTTCAAATTTGAAATCACAAGTTTTGCGATAATTTTAACTAAATTGCTTTTCAAGAGTTAAATGAACTTAATTTTAGCGGTGTGATTGAAATTATTCATGCTATTTCATCTGTTACAATTACGGGCGAAATACTGGATTTCATTATTTTATTTGATGAAATGTAGCGAACTTTTTTTCTTGCTCGCGGATGGAGATTATTTTGAAGCCGTTGTTCGTCTGACTGCGCAGCGGTTCTAGTACACAGTATCAAATCATTGCACAAGGCGCCAAAAGAAAAATGGACGCGTTTGTGCAGAATATTCTACAAGAGTGGAAATTTGGCTGAATTCATCGAAAATTTGAAAGTAAGTTCACTTTTGATGTTACATTATTTTATTTTTATTTTTATTTTTTTTTATTTTTTTTTTAATTGTTGTTGCACTTAATTTCTTCAAGTTTAAGTGTTAAAAATTGTAAAATTACTTAGCAATCACTGAACTTTCGTAATCTTAAAACCTTTTAGTTGCTTTCTGTTTCTTGAAACAATATCGCATGATTTTTCTTTTTGTTATTATTACGGACTTTTCTTCTAAAACGTGACCATTTCAGAAGAAAACATTTACTTCTATTGAGAAATAGTGCGAGTAATGTTTCAGGAAAGTGCTCGGTGTAATTCCAAAACAAATTTAACTGTTTAAAAACTGGTAAACATACGCATAATTTTTAAATGCAATGAAAGAAAAATTAGACTTTTATACCAAGGTACAAATTTAATTCAAATTCTTACTTTCTAATATTATTATCTCATTTAATAGTTTTAACTCTTGAGTAAATATCTTATGTAAAGACAAAAAGAATGTGGCAATGTTTGAATTTAGACTCCTGAATTTCAATTCTGAATAAATTATTCAAGTGATTTTCTTCTACCTTAGAGCCTCTTCAGTAACTGATAAATAAATTGTAATGATATTTCGATCTACTTTGGGCTTCTATGTATTTGTATGTAATGTTAAGTAAATGCAAGATTCTTTATATAAACCATTTTGCTTTGATTATCGATCAACAAATTATGTATCAGGAAATGAATTGGCTGATTTAAATTATGCAGAATAAACACGATCCTAGTCGGCCATTTATTATTCTAATTTCAATGCTTAGAAGTAAACTAACAATGAGTGAGTTAAAAATGGTAAACAGTCAAAAATAACTTCCTATTTCGAAGTATCTTAATAAAATGTCCTCTCTGTTAAGATGTTTTTGCGTTGAATAATTAATTTTATCCAAACTATCTGTATTATAGTCAGGGTTGATCTATTTTTTCCGCCCTGGAAAAAACCGCCCTGGACCATACTGCCGTGCTAAGCACAGATGTGGTATCTGCACATATTATCAAAATTGAGTTATTGTCACCAGGTGGTCGTTAGTAATTTAATTTACATAAATCTCAAATTTTTTGGCGATTTGTAAACGCGAAATTTTAAAAAAATCTTTAAGAAAAAAAAGTCGTAACTGCAAATTTGCTTAGTTTGCTAAGGCAATTTGAACGTAAGTGACAAATACTAAGCCTTTAATGTGGTATCTGCGCAGTTATCACTTTTTTCCTTAGTAATTTGTAGATACGACTTTTATACCTTAGTAAAGCAGCATATTTAATGTAGCAGTTCATTGTAACACATAATATTAAAATTAGTTTACCGTTGAATAGTTGATACAGGTTGATAATAAAAACTAATTGTACAACTTTGCATAGTTGTTAAAGTAAATATTCAGCTTTTTCTATTTTAATGGTTATTTAAAATGCAAATTCTAAAGATGAAATGCATGTAAAATATTCACTAATTCTTTCATGCAAAAAAAAAACGCATTTCATTCTACGGCCAGTAATATTTTTATTTAAGTATCGTCTGCTGCCAAAATTATCTTCATGCTCGTTAAAAATGAATCTAGAAAAAAAAAAACATTTTCAAAAAACACATTCTTTGAATATAAAAAACAGAAAATTGTTATGGATTACAGTTTTAACTGTCTGGAGTTTTGTGAATGGTATGTTTCAGAAGATAGATTCTGTTAGATTTGTATTACTAAATAAGGCGAAACAGCTAAGTCCAAAGAAGGCAGATGTTTTTAGTATTATTTAATGTGTAATTATTAAATCGTGATAAAAATTATGTTTTGTTATTATTTAGTCCTAAAATTCCCTGTTATGGGTCATTCCATGTCAAGTGATCCAAAGTTTTTTCCCTCACTTTTTTGTATTTCTTTGAAATTTGGCTCATCGATTGTACCTTTTGAGGTAATCAAAAGTCCAAAATTTTTGATTTTTATCTCTATTATTTTTTTATTTATGACATTTTGATTTTTCGAAGAACCCTCTTTTTTTCATGGATGTTTGAACATAAAATGGACGATAACTCAGCACCAAATATAGATAGAAAGATTTGGTAAAAAGCATTTTAAAGTACATTAGTTGCTGTTTAATTGGATATGCAACATAAATAATTTCAGAATTTTTTTAATTTTTAAAAAATGAAATTTAAATTTTAAATTTAAATTTCTCAGAAAAGGTATAATGAATTTTTTTAAAAAAATTCTCAAAAATTTGTGTGTATTTTATCTTCATTTGTGCAAAGTTTCAAGTTGGGATCTCAATGGGATCATATTTTTATGCATTTTTAAATAAAATTTGACTTATGAAATAATGACATTTTGCAGATTCTAGCTAGTTAAATATGGACTTCTCTTACTAGGGATGGTCTAGTAAGTAGTAATTGATCATGACTATGCTTGAAATGAGCTGACATGAATTTGTAGATTAGTCCCCTCGCCTCCGACACACAACCAATATTTATCTTTTTTTTTCCAAAACTGTATTAAAAAATAAAATAAAAAAGCTAATACGTAAGAGTTATAATCATAATAAACTGGGACGCACGCTGCTAAACTTTAGTAGTGACTAAGGCTTATAAATGAGGGGCATAAAAACTAAAAGTCAGATAAACTTTAACAGACAAATTGAACCACTCATTTGCAGCTTTTATTTTTCTTTGGGAAAGTGGTACAGTAGGGGGGAGAGGGCAATCTTGAATGAAGCTTAACAAGATGGAAGGTTAAGCTCAAACTAGCAAAATTTGTTTGATCTATAACTGCTTTTAATATATGTATAAATAGATCTCGCTGCATTGCTCTCCTTTACAACTGAAATTAAAAAGAAAACTAGCATTAAAGAAAAGAAAAAAACAGCTGTACTCCAAATGTTGTAGGAAGACAGTTTTATGCGGACAGACATATGATCTGGTACTTAGGGTTATTTTTAGTTTAGTGTGAAAAGAATGGAACAACACGGGGGGGGGGACACTCCTATTTTGCTATGATCTTGGGGCAAACTATTTCTTTCCTCCCTCCAAAATTAAAAGTTGGTGCAGGGGTAGGGGATGAAATGAATCATATTTTTCCTTATTAGATAGTGAATTAATCAAGTACACTTTGAGAAGTTCGGATTGAAAAAGAAACACTTGGCCTGAAAAAAAAAAAAACATCAGGTGAGGCGTGATACTAGTATAGTGTTAATCGTAAGTGTAGGTGAGGGGTAATGTACTTTGTCTTGCTTTAAAGAAGAACATTTACCAACTTTTAATATGTTTTCTATTCATTTTGTTTTATTTTATTCATTTATTTATTTTTTACATTTTGAAAATAATTTTGAAAAAAAAAAGTGGTGCTGGGAGGGGGGAGGGGGGCGTTTTCTTGCTTTAAAGAAGAATATTTACTACATTTTAATAAGTTTATTATTCACTTTGGTTTTTTATTAATTTTTTTTTACATTTTGAAAAGTTTAAAAAAATATATTAAAAGTGGTGGGGGGGGGGGCTTACCAATCTACAAATTCATGTCAGCTCATTTCAAGCATAGTCATGATCAATTACTACTTACTAGACCATCCCTAGTAAGAGAAGTCCATATTTAACTAGCTAGAATCTGAAAAATGTCATTATTTCATAAGTCAAATTTTATTTAAAAATTCATAAAAAATATGATCTCATTGAGATCTCAACTTGAAACTTTGCACAAATAAAGATAAAATACACACAAAATTTTGAGATTTTTTTTTTTTAAATTCATTATACCTTTTCTGAGAAATTTAAATTTAATTTCATTTTTTGAAAATTAAAATTTTTTTGAACTTAGTCATGTTGCATATCCCGTTAAACAGCAACTAATGTACTTTAAAATGCTATCCAAACTATGCTTTACCAAATCTTTCTATCTATATTTAGTGCTTAGTTATCGTTTATTTTATGTTCAAGCATTCATGAAAAAAAGAGGGGTTTTCGAAAAATCAGAGTCATAAATAAAAAAATAATAGAGATAAAAATCTAAAAATTTGGACTTTTGATAACCTCGAAGGATACAATCGATGAGCCAAATTTCAAAGAAATACAAAAGGGTGAGGGAAAAAATTTCCCAAATTTTGGATCACTTGACATGGAATGACCCTTATACACTTTTTACTAATAAATTAGCGAAAATAAAGTGGTAAGCCCATGTGATAAACAATCTTAAAATGTTTTGCTTTGTTTTCTTTTTACTATTAGCTATTAATATTAATTAATAGCTTCTTCATTGTGTATAAACATTTTCTAGATTGGTGCAGAATTCAACTTAATTTGTGAAGGTAAAAGTGCAAGTCTGTGTTCAGACTTTGGATTGCTGGCTACTTCCATTATAATTCAAGCAAAGCATAGTGGACGGTCTGCGGCAGAAGACTATGTAAGAAGTCAGGAAGAAGTAGATCTGAGAACAATTGAACCTTCGAGCGAAAGTATGATAGGAAAATTTTTTGAAAGTCTTTCTCTGAAAATGTAAAATTTGGAGTTTATATATATATATATAAAATTTTCTTTTTTAGAAACTTGCTTGGCATTACAAGTGTTGCCATTACTGCTGCCCCAAGGAGGATTTAAGAAAAAACAGTCTCCAAAGAAAATTAAGCCAACAGGTGCCCAATCTCAGGACCATTTCATCCAATTTCTAAAAGTATGTTTTTTAAACACTCTTTTATTAACTTCACCTGTTTCAGAAAATTCCGAAAATTTTGGGTTGCTGTTTCCGAAAGTTTTGGACTGAAAATTCTAAAACTGAAAAAATATTTTCAAAAATGAAAAAAAAAAAATAAAACAAAACTATTTTTTTCAATGATTTCTGTATGCATATTTGAAGAGCTTTTACGGGGGGGGGGGGAATGTTGGGCTTCAACATAGTTTCAGAAAATTTCAGTCTTCAGAAAATTTTTCATGAGTCCACTTATCGCCCCGGAAATCCTTGCGATTCAATTTGCACCCACTTCCTTGTGATCGGAATACCTCAGACCTAATGACAATGCAATATTCTATAACCAAATAAATTAATTAAAATTGCTTGTATTATCACATGCTTTGATCTTCAGATCAAATTTTTTCCAAGCTGGAAGTGTTACTACAAGGGGTGTTTGGGATCCGAAATTTCCTAAAATTTTGGGTTGCAGTTTCCGAAAGTTTAGGACTGATAACACATTCTGAAACTAAAAGAAATTGAAAAAAAAAATTTTTTTTAAATGGTGTTTTTCAATGATTTTTGATGCATATTTGAAGAGTTTTTATGGGAGGGAGGGGGAAGAGCGGTCTTACTCATAGTTTCCGAAAATTTCTCACAGCTTCAGAAAATTTTACTTGAGTCCACTTGCACCCCTGGTTACTACATAGTTAAAATATTACAAGATAATGGACAACGGAACAGCTTTAAAAGCAGAGGAAATATTTCACTATTTTACACTGCCTCGTAGTTTCACTGGCTCCTCATTCCACTATGTATATAAATTTAAAAATCTATTACAGTAGAATAATTAAGACAATTATATGCACTGTAATATAATATATAACTTAAATATCATCTATTTATGATCTATTTTCATTGCATAAAGGCACTGTCTGGATGTTTTATCTCTAAATTTACACAACTATGAATTATCCTTTACATCCTCATATGATTATACAATAGCCAAAATCACTGATCGAGGAATGCTCTGGGATGTCACTAACTATTACTTTTGATTATTCCCTTCAATTCCTTCCTTAGTACGAAATCATAGGTTATAAATATATGAGGGGCATTGTTTTATTTCTGGTTAATGTGTCATATTTATATGAGTTCGAAATAATAAGGTGATGCAATAAAAAAGTTTTTAAGCAAATATGAAAATTTAACATCCGATTACTTTCTCTTGCATTAAAATTACTAAATGTGATAAAATTAGAAAGAAACAATTTCAATTTATTTTGTACTATGATATTATAAAGCAACGCTCAATTTGTTTACTACTCGGTTGCCGAATAATGAAGTATTCGGCCAAACCGAATATTCGGTTTCTCTGCTGAAAATGCAGAAAATTGAATATTCGGTGCATCTCTAGTTATTGTACTTATTATTTTTAAGAATGTCTTTAATTTTCATGTTAATAGGTTGGTGAAAGAATAGAAAAGTTTATGACTGAAGACAGACTACTCGGCGGAGAAAGAAAGCAGCCTTTTGTCTTGGCAATCGACAGCAAGTTAAACCCCTTACAAACGTTTGTTATATTAGAAAAGTATTGTATAGAAACAAGCTCTATGCTGAAAGTTGTTGATGTATGTTACAAACTTTTTTACATTTTAAATTTAGAGTTTTCACCGTATTGTAGTAATAGGTGGAAATTTCTCAATCTGTGTTTTTACAAATGTGAACAAGAACGAGAAATACCCTCTTGTGTAAGGGAATTAAATCAGTAACTTTTTTTAAGTGCATGAATATTGAAAGAGTTAAATTTTTTTGTTACTTAAAATTGTTATAGGTATTATTAGTAAAAATGTTTTGGTACTTCAGTAGTTTAATTAGTTTTTAATGAAATTTAACTTTAAATTTTAAAGATTGTGCTTTCCGAGGATTAATTAAAGTTTTATTTTTGCCTCATTTTTTGCCATTATCCCTCTATTGTTGTGAGACACGAAAATGAAAAACTTAATTTACAATAAAATTTTAATCTAATTAAAATTTTGTGATGTAAGAAATAAATATGACCCATTTAGTAATGCTAGGAGAACACTAATTTCTGCACTTTCGAGGTCTGAATTATAATGTATGAAGATTTATTTTTAAATTGGCAGCTATGTTTTGTACAGTTTGCAAAAAAAAAAGTAGAGGTCCTCGTGATTCTTTGCCGTCACATTCGGATCTACCATCAGGCACCTTATGTGTGTTATGAACAAAACTGCAGACAGGCATTTATGAAGCTTTTTAATTATGAAAGACACCTCTACAGATTTCATACGAGTGACAATAGAGAAAATTGTTCAGATCAATCGGTTAATGGTAATCGTTATTTAACTTATTAAGATAACATTAAGTCAATGTGATCCAATAGATGTACTTCATACTAAAAAAATATGTAAAAAAGAACAATTTGAAAATGATGTTATACAATATTGTTCTGAAACATGTAGTAAAAGTAGTGTGCCGTTTTCCAGTATTATCACCTCTAGAAATAGTACGTCTTCCCTTCTGCAGAATACTGTAAATTATTTGAAATGGGAAACAGTCAATTATTTAACTGAGAACGGATTGCAACATAATGAAAACGCGAGCTCATTATTAGCAACATTTGACTCGGCTGCTTCATCATTGTCAGTGTTTGATTTTAAGTATAAAGTACTAAAAGCTATTAAAGCAACTGGTCGCTATGTTGAGCCAGAAGAGATTGTTTTAGGTACACGACACGAACAAAAATTTAAAAATGGCATCCCTAAGCAAATACTTAAGAAGGACACATGCCAATACATAAGTATAGTTGAGACAATTAAGGGGTCTAAGGACCCTTAACCTTCAAAATTTTCGACTTTCTGTAAAAAATATATGTTATGCATAATTGGATTTTGAACAATTTGATACCTTATTTTTTACCATACGCCAAAAACTTTTCAAGTTATCGTAAAAATGCGTAAACTTTCCCCATAGAGATTTATGTTAACAGCAGCTGTTTAAGCCTCTTTTTCTCAGGTGCCGGTTTCTTCGGTTTTCTCGTTTTGCGCGCATGATATCCATAGGCGGATTTAGGACTGAGTTCCTGGGGGGGGGGGGGCAGGATTTTTATTTTTTATTTTTTAGCAACATTTGTATTGCCCCCCCACTCCCACGTTTTTGTCTGTTTCCTGTGATGCATAAGTCCATGCTGGGTCATTCCATGTCAAGTGATCAAAAATTTGGGAATTTTTTTCCCTCACCCTTTTGTATTTCTTTGAAATTTGGCTCATCGATTGTACCCTTCGAGGTAATCAAAAGTCCAAATTTTTAGATTTTTATCTCTTTTATTTTTTTATTTATGACACTTTGATTTTTCGAAAAACCCTCTTTTTTTCATGGATGTTTGAGCATAAAATGGACGATAACTCTGCACCAAATACAGATAGAAAAATTTGGTAAAAAGCATTTTAAAGTACATTAGTTGCTGTTTAATTGGATATGCAACATTACTAATTTCAAAAAAATTTTAATTTTTAAAAAATGAAATTTAAAATTTAAATTTAAATTTCTCAGAAAAGGTATAATGAATTTTTTTTAAAAAAATTCTCAAAAATTTGTGTGCATTTTATCTTCATTTGTGCAAAGTTTCAAGTTGGGATCTCAATGGGATCATATTTTTATGAATTTTTAAATAAAATTTGACTTATGAAATAATGACATTTTTCAGATTCTAACTAGTTAAATATGGGGTTTTCTTACTGGGGATGGTCTAGTAAGTAGTAATTGATCATGATTATGCTTGAAATGAGCTGACATGAATTTGTAGATTGGTAAGCCCCCCCCCCCCCTCCCCCACCACTTTTATTTATTTATTTATTTAATTTTAATTTTCAAAAGGTTTTGAAAAAAAAAATTAAAACAAAATAAATAGTAAACTTATTAAAAGTTGGTAAATAATCTTCTTTAAAGCAAGAAAAGTCCCCCCCCCCCAGCACCACCACTTTTTTTTTTTTTTTTTTGTTTCAAAACTATTTTCAAAACGCAAAAAATAAATAAATTAATAAAATAAAATGAATAGAAAGCATATAAAAGCTGGTAAATGTTCTTCTTTAAAGCAAGACGAAGTACATCCCCCCCCCCCCACCCGCACATACGATTAACACTATAATAGTATCACGCCTCACCTGACGCTTTTTTTTTCGGACCAAGTGTTTCTTTTTCAATCCGAACTTCACAAAATTTACTTGATTAATTCACTATCTGATAAGGAAAGTTATGATTCATTTCATCCCCTACCCCTGCGCCAACTTTCAATTTTGGAGGGAGGAAAGAAATAGTTTGCCCCTAGATCATAGCAAAATAGGAGTGTTTCCCCCCATTTTGTTTCATTCTTTTCACACTAAACTAAAAATCAATCTAAGTATCAGATCATATGTATCTCCGCATAAAACTGTCTTTCTACAACATTTGGAGTGCGGCGGTCTTCTTTTCTGTAATGCTAGTTTTCTTTTTAGTTTCAGTTGTAAAGGAGAGCAATGCAGCGAGATCTATTTATGCATATATTAAAAGCAGTTATAGATCAAACAAATTTTGCTAGTTTGAGCATAACCTTCCATGTTGTTAAGCTTCATTCCAGATTGCTCTTCCCCCTCCCTTTCCCCCTCCCCCTATCGTCCCACTTTTCGAAAGAAAAAAAAAAGCTGCAAATGAGTGGTTCTATTTGTCTGTTAAAGTTTTTCTGACTTTTAGTTTTTATGCCCCCCCCCCCATTTATAAGCCTTAGTCACTGCTGATGTTTAGCAGCGTGCATCCCAGTTTATTATGATTATAAATCTTACGTGCCACCTTTTCTTTTTTTTAAATACAGTTTTGAAAAAAAAAAAGATAAAAAGTGGTTGTGTGGCAGGGGGGGGGGGTTACCAATCTTCAAATTCATGTCAGCTCATTTCAAGCATAGTCATGATCAATTACTACTTACTAGACTATCCTTAGTAAGAGAACCCTATATTTAACTAGTTAGAATCTGAAAAGTGTCATTATTTCATAAGTTAAATTTTATTTAAAAATTCATAAAAATATGATCCCATTGAGATCCCAACTTGAAACTTTGCACAAATGAAGATAAAATGCACACAAATTTTTGAGAATTTTTAAAAAAAAATTCATTGTACCTTTTCTGAGAAATTTAAATTTAAAATTTAAACTTCATTTTTTAAAAATTAAAAATTTTCTGAAATTAGTCATGTTGCATATCCAATTAAACAGCAACTAATGTACTTTAAAATGCTTTTCACCAAATCTTTCTATCTATATTTGGTGCTGAGTTATCGTCCATTTTATGTTCAAACATCCATGAAAAAAAGAGGGTTTTTCGAAAAATCAAAGTGTCATAAATAAAAAAATAATAGAGATAAAAATCTAAAAATTTGGACTTTTGATTACCTCAAAGGGTACAATTGATGAGCCAAATTTCGAAGAAGTACAAAAAGGTGAGGGAAAAACTTTGGATCACTTGACATGGAATGACCCCGCTTTACTTTTTTGTGTGTCGTTTTCATGCTGTCCTTTTTGAATTGACCTTAAGAGAGGGAGCTGGTATCGAGAGTGACGCAGGGCTCCCTTTTAAGTGGGAAATAGAACATCTCCAATTTTAGGGGGCAGGGGGTTTCTCCCCCGGAAGAAATTTTGTAAAATGGATATAAAATTTGCATTTTGCTGCCTTATAAAGGTTAATTGGATAGAGAAATTGAACTAGATTATACAGTTGTACAGTATTGTTAAAACTTTGTAAGAAACAGCCATTTTAAGTTTGAAAGAAAAAATAAACTATAGATTTCTTATTACAACAACCTTTTTTTAATTATAAGTAGTGCAGAAAACGAAAATGAATAGAGGTAGTGTATCATTTTTTTTCCTGGTTAAACAGATTAACAATATGCAGTAGAAGTAATTGGAGCCCACTTTGCTTAGGATTTTCAAAGACTTATCTAATTATTTTCAAGGACTCTAGAATAAATAAAATTATTTAACGCAGTTCATTTGTACTTTCCAGTCTGATATTTTAGTACTTGATTGCAAAATTTTACAGTCCTGTTCTAAATTTGTGAGAAATAGCAATTTTAAATTTAAAAGAAAAAAGAAACCAGATTTCTCATGACAACTTTTCTTCAGTTGCAAGTGGTGCAGAAAACGAAATGGAATAGAGGTAGTGTATTTTTTTCCGTGCTAAACAAATAGACAATATGTAGAAGAAGTACGATAAAAGGTAATCAATGCAAAAGAATTTCCAAACTACTGCATTTGGGATTGAATAAGTAGTAAGATATGAAACATGTGAGTCACAAAAATTTATTTCAAATAATATGTTACAAACGTGAGAACCATGATTTTTATTTACATTTTTAATACAGGATGTGGCAAGGAGCTGAATTTGACATAGTTTGGCATTCCTCCCCCCTCTACCACTTGTTAGAAATTTTAAAATTTAAGATTTGTAGTCACACGTTTTGAAATATTCAAGGTTTTCAACCACTTAAAAATGAAATTAGTTTTTTCAAGCAATTTCCATTTTTTAAGGAATGAATCATGAATTTTTTTTTTTTTTTTTTGAGAGTTAAGGACCCACTTCAAAGCAGGGGCCCTAAGCAATAGCTTTTTTATCTTATAGGTAAATTCGGCCCTGTTTGTAATTCACTCTTACTTGCAAACTTTTGCTTGATTTTTTGTAATTTTTACGAAAATTCGTCAGTTTTGACGGTTAAAGGATTTTTACGATTTTACCAATCTTTGTTAGGTTTTTATAGACATTTATAATATTTCAGCAAATTTTTCCAAAACTTTTGATGACTCAATTATTTAGATTTCAATAATGACCAGGATTGACTCACTTAGATGATTATGACTTACCTTACTATTTAAACAGTATTTATAAAGTAAGTAAAATTGTACTCTCCCTCTAAGCAAAAAGATTCATTTAATCAGAACACTCAGATAACTGAAATTTATTCAGTTTGCGATAGTATTTATTTTCTCTCTCTCTCACTCTTCAAAAAAGACAGAGAGAGAGAAGAAAAAAAAACTATGTTTTTTAGAATTTCTCAAAAGGCCAATTAATCTACCAAGAACATAAGTATTATGCAAAAATATACTTGAAATGTGGACACAAATCATAACGAGTAGATCGTTCTGTTTGCACGAATGGGGGGGGAGTTTTTTCTCCTTTGCTTTAGGTTCTAATTTGTTAAAATAATCGTCAATAATTATAAGTGTTGCAGCTTAATGTGTAGCTCGTTTAGCCTATATTTTCATTCATATACTTGCCCAAATGGTTTTCAGTCCAAAATAGTGAATTTAGGCAAATTTTCAGCACCCCAGAGACAGCTGTGCTATTTGTATTTAATGTTCGTTTTTGTTTTCTTTTTCTTTTCCCCCATCAGAGAAGGACATTCGTTTTTCTCTACATTTTCATTGAACTATTCAAAAAAGAAAAAGTCATGATTTTTTTGTTTTAAGATTTTGGAAGATGTGTTGTTACTATATAAAGTCCTCCCTAAACTGGAGGGCATTGCCCCCTATGCCCCCCCCGTATAAATCCACCCATGCCCTTCTAAACTATTCAAAAAAGAAAAAATAACAATATATATATATATATATATATTTTTAATTTTTGGAAGATGTGTTGTTACTGCATAAAGTCCTCCCAAAACTGGGGGGGGGCATTGCCCCCCTCTGCCCCCCCCCATAAATCCACCCATGATTGATATCTCAAAAAGTTTTATATATTTCCGTAAAACTTTTTATACATGTTTGTCTGGTATATATTAATGATCTGAACCTAAATTTTAACTAAAAATGAAAAGTAATATTAAAAAAAATATATTTTTTTGCCCAAAATTTTGGAAAATTTTGATTATGACTTGTAAAATTTCAAAAAATAAATAAATAATTTTTAAAAAATTAAACAAATTTAGGTTTAGGTCATAAATATAAACCAGACAAACAAGTATGAAAAGTTTTACGGAAATATATAAGAAACTTTCTGAGATATTATGCGCGCAAAACGAGAAAACCGAAGAAACCGGCACCTGAGAAAAAGAGGCTTAAACAGCTGCTTTTAACATAAATCTCTACGGGGAAAGTTTACGCATTTTTACGATAACTTGAAAAGTTTTTGGCGTATGGTAATAAATAAGGTATCAAATTGTTCAGAATTAAAATATGCATAACATATATTTTTTCCAGAAAGTCGAAAATTTTGAAGGTTAAGGGTCCTTAGACCCCTTAAGAGGATTATTTCTATTGATGAATTTTTGCACATTTTCAAAACATTCAAACAAAACATAAGCCAAAGAAATACAGTGCTTTGTAATGTCCAAGACGGTTTTGTTTATAACTCCAATTCAGTTTTAACTTCTACGGATACAATCGCAATTGAATTATATATAGATGATGTGGAACTTACAAATCCATTGGGGTCGCATACAGGTGTGCATAAAATGGGGTTTGTCTATTTTTCAATAAAAGATTTGCCAGTGCACCTTCAATCTTCGTTAGACTCGATGTATATCACCAATATACACTATTCTCTTGACGTTGAAAAGTATGGGTATACATAGCCTTGTTCGTGACTTGATTAAACTTTCAGAAGAAGGCATAGAATTTCAGGGAAATATATACAAAGTTGTAGTTTGGAGAGTGGTGGGCGATAACTTAGGATTGAATAAACTGCTAGGGTTCGTAGAGAGTTTTTCCGCTAATTTTTGTTGTAGGTTTTGTTTAGCAAGGAAAGATATTTTGCATAAAATGGTAAAGAAAGATGTTAGCTTACTACGTAGCAAAGCTCAGCATGATTGGCATGTTAATCAGGTGTGCTCTGGTGACTTAACAGTATCTGAATGTGGTGTTAAAAGTTCTTGCTGCCTGAATAATTAAAGTTATTGGCATGTAACAAGTAATTTGGTAGTAGATGTCATGCATGACCTCTTTGAAGGTTGGTGTGCTAGTGAAACATTATTAATATTACATCAGTTCATTTTTAAATCAAAGAACGGAAAGAGGATTCCAAAATACTCAGAAACTGTATTGTACTACTCTTTCTGTAATTTTCAGAAACGTTTCTGAGTACTTCGCAATCCTCTTTCCGTAATTTCCAGAAATGTTTCTGAGTATTCTGTGCAGCTGTGGTTCATAAAAGTTTCGAAAACGTTTCCGAGTATTTCGGAATTCTCCAAACAATTTTCAAAAACGTTTCTGAGAATTTCGGAATCCTTTTTCCGTGATTTTTTTTCTAAAAAATAATTCTTTACTATAGTATTGCATGCCATATCAGCTTCAATTCTTTCATATCTAAGAGCAATGAAACAAGCAATTTTAGAATCATTCGTGGATTTTTTTTTTTTTTCTGAATTTCTAATGACAAATAGCATGGTTAACAGCATAACATATGCACAGTTATAAATTTTTAAAAATTTATAAATAATATAGTAGTTTCATTCATAATCACAAAATCGTCGGGGGAGGGAAGGGGAGTACTTTCTCAAAAGTGGGATTGTTTGTTAAACAATATTAAACTTCAGTTTTTCTCTCAATATTTTCAAGAAAAAATTATCAACATATTGTATTTTTAATGCAGAACTTAAAAACATATCTTGTATCAAACTTAATGGCTTTTATTTTCGGATATAATTTGACAGAACTTACCTACACTTTGCGTTCCGAAATTCGTTCACGTCAAGTCAATTTCTTTGACGAACAAAGTGTACCGAAAAGTACCAACAGAGAAATTGATGAATTTAAATATGACACCAAAGTCCCCCTGCTGGAACCATTCGGGTTTATTCTTCTGTTCTTGCCCTTTTCCAGTTTATCACAAATATAGATACGTAATCAAAATAGGTTACTGATTTTATTTTTAGAGTGTGCGCAAAATGCATTATATATTTTATTTATTAAAACATTGAACTCTATTACATGATTATTCCATTTCATATATACGAGAGTCCCCCCCCCCCCACACTATAAGAGTGATAGTGCACCCATAAAATGATATAAAGCGCCCCCCCCCCCCTTTAAAAAAAGCAACCCCTTGAAAATGTCAATGGCACAGTCTGCGTGGTGAACGCCCCTCGTCTTCTCCCCATATGTGCATTGCATATTAATAACATAGTATTTAAAAAATGGTCACTTTTAAAACGATGACATGAAATAATATTACTTTTCATTTCGGCATGTAAATACAGCTGTTCCATTTTTGCCACTGACTCATTCCTCCTGACTGTCCTACATTAAACTAGTATATCCACGAAGGAAATGTTATTTTCGGAACAACTAATGTCAAAGAATTTTTTTATTGTTAACCACATTTAACAAAATGAATAAGCAGATGAATTAATTGCATAACTATGTTCTTACTAATAGATAACATGGTCATTTTCGAATGGTATAAATATTTTTAAATGGATGAATAAATTATAATAAAAAAGATAAATAATACGGGCACATTTTTTGTGAAGCATATTACAATACTAGAAAATATTTGCATTACCATATTTTTAATGAAATAAACAATTGGTTTTTTCTTCTTTTTGAACCAAAATGTATATACATCCAAGTATTTCGAAATAACTTTTCTGTGATTGCTTCTCAAATATAAATCTTATTTCTTTTGCGTAATTAATCAGTTTCAGTTGGTTACAACAAATAGTACACCGCGCACATAGGTATGTAGGATAACTTTAAATTAATTCGATAAACCCAAAAACAGTTGCAATTGGAGCCTCATCAAATGCAAATCAACAAAAATATAAATGTATATAACAACATGTTTTAAAATATTCATTAATACTTACAAGTGAACATGAGCGGAAGAAAATCTAAGTACCTCCATTACAACTGAATAAGTAATCCAAAGGGTTTCGTTTCATTAAGTATAAACACGGGTGTTGAAACTATTCACGCTTGAACACACAATATATATCTAATTATGGTTGCATTGGAAATAGTTAATAACCATTTGTTTCTTTACAAACTTAATAGCTGCGTACATCGTCTAAAAAATCAAGGGCAGTTCAAAATGCAAAGGCGTAAAATTAGTTTCGACACATTTTACTACTCTCTAGACATGAAATAACAAGTAATCCAATGCTAAACAGTTGCTGACTGCAGCAACCATAGATAAGAAAAAATAAGTTCTCGTTATTTCCGACTCATTGGCGCCCGTGTTGGAAGGATGAAATAGGTTTCGAAGCGTTGCGTCATCACTTCCGCTTTTAGATTTCTTGAAATAACAAAAAGCTTTCTGAATATTGAGGAGTTCGTTATTGGATGAAGGATTCCTACTATTTCGTAAACGTTTCCGATATATCTAGAAACGTCTCCGAAATTTGTTACAGTGTAGTTGAAAGGGAAAAAAAAGGCGCGTTTTTCATTTCTTGCTTCAGTGTAGTTTTAAGAAAATGAACTCACACAGTAGTAATAGTTCTGGTGGTGACACAGCATGTGGCGTACTGAAATACTTTATTCAAATACACGACAAAAATAGAAAGAACTTTCTTAATTTATGTAATCACGAAACGGATGTCAACTTGAGAGCTGAATGGCATTTCTATGCAATATCACACGGCAATGGACATTGTAACTGAATCAGAAGAACCGTAGATAGAATTGATACTACTAAGACTAGCTTGCAAAGAACTACTAGAAGTCACATTTTAATTCCTACAGAAATGTATACCTTCTGCATTTTTGCTACTAAACATTGCATGTATCCTTGTGAGCATTCAGTATATTAAACTAGCTGAAGAAATGCTGCAAGAAAGGTTTGACTCTGCAAATAAAATTCCCTATACAACATTTAATCACTGCTTTATGCCACCATATTTAAATATTATCACTATAAAGTTATTGTCCCCTAGCAATAGGTATGAAGAATAGTGTGTTACTAAAAAGACTATCAAAAGAAAATGCCCATTATTCTCAGAAAGTTATTACATAGCTTGTGTTGATCACTAAATTTAGAACCCCTGTCATTGTCTTGCTCCTAGTATATTTTCAAAGTATCAAATTATGAATGTGCCTTGGTAAAGCATTCCCAAAAGGTCATATACTTGAGTCACCATTACAACTTACTAGGTGACTACTAAGTGAGTTCATTTTTTCAAAACAACACTCAAACAAGAAATAAAAAACGCACTTTTAAAAATTTAAATTTTGTATGTATAATGTTTTTGCATATGATTAAGGCAATTCAGATATGTTAATGTACAGAGCATATGTTTGTGTGTATTGAAAATTTGTGTGTGTAGATAGTCTATAAGTTAACTACTTAAGCTGTCAATCAAGTATGAACTACTCATTCATATCCAAATATTTCTAAGTTATCAAATTAAAATAGTTTTTTTTTTTTTTTTTTTTTTTTTTACACTCAAAATATTTTTTTTCAGTATAATATATTATATAGGCAATTTAAGAAAGTGCAATGAAGTTTTTACACTTTATTTCTGTTTTAGTGCGCAAATTAACTAGCAAAATTGCTCAATTGTAAAGACCTGTATCTTTTTTACAAACCAAATACACAAAACAATATATATAACATGTATAGTACTTGAATGGAATATTCAATTGGCCTAGAAATTTTATTTTTAATTCCATCCCCTTTTGGTTTACAGGGGTCTAAAAATATCATTTTTTGTCATTTTTCTGACCTTTGAGGGGCTATACCCAAGGGTAAGCAAACACACAGCAACAGTTACATATTCTTATTAGCATGGTTCCAGTGATTAGTTTTGGCCGTATTTCATTTTGTGTTTCCGTCCCCTACGCCATTATCCCCCTTTGAAATAAGTAAAAATTTTACATTTGACCTTGAACTTTAACCTGTTGCCATTATTTTAATTATTAAGTGACAGCCACGTGACTCAATATGTAAGACTATCATCTTATGCTCTTTAACATCAAAGCGTAAAAGTAACTGCCATAAATGTAATTCAAATAGATTTTGACCAAAATGCAACGGTCTAAAAGTCCCATTTTTGACTGCGAAAATCACTTTTGATGACCTCTAAAAAATCAAGGGTTAAGGTTAGAGAAAAAATAAAAGCGGTTTTAAACATCATTCATATGCATCTTTTTGGGATATGAGTTTCAAAAAAATTAAAAATGGTCGAGCGCACTCATCCGTTGAATCTGTATGGAATGACCCCCTAGCATAACTTAACCGATTAGCGAGCGAAGCGAGGCCCGTTGGGTTAGCGATCGGATCTTTTTAATGAAAACGTTTAACTGAAAATTCCTATTTCTCCCCTAACCCAATAATAAAAGAATATAATTTAAAAAAAAAAAAACACATTTTGTCTAGAGCAAATGAAACTCCCTCTTTCCTGTAGAAAAAAGAATTTAACTCAAATAGTTAGCAATTATTATAAAACGAACATTTTACACTTAAAAAGAATTAAAATAGTAATTGCAAACGCATCAAAAAAGAAAAAAACCATAACTTAGATTTGCTTAAAATGTGTACAATTAATTCAAATTCAAAAAAGAACAGTAAAATGTGCTTAAAAGCGTTCGGGGAAAAAAAAACCTATCATAAGTATATTAGCAACCTTCCTTTAAAGTTAAAAAATAGTGAAGAAAATATGCGAAAAGCTATCATTGGAGGAGGGGGGCATAAGAAAGGAGAGCCGCCTCCCCCCTTTGCCTACAAATTTCAATCACCAAAAAAAAAGTAAAACAAGTTAAGGCTGCACTCCTTCGAACCTTTCGCGATCTAAGATATTCAGTCAACAAACCTTACAATACTTCATCAAAAATAGAACGCATGTAATGTACTAAGTTTAAATAAATAAAACAGGCATTTCAAAACAATCATTTTCTAGAAGAATCAACTCCTTGAAAGATTCTTAGTAACCCCCTCCCCCCCCCAAAAAAAAAAACTCCGATAAAAACCCTCCCCTGCCCTAGCGAGAAGCCTCACCAAAAATGAAAAATACCCACCATAAACTTCGTTTACAATTTCAATGGCACAATGTGTGCCATGACGTTTTCCTCCTAATAGGTGGGCACGCCTGAACAAATGGATTTCAAAACTTGTCTGAGTTAAAGGCTCTAAAATTCCTGCAGACCGAGCCGAGTCATTTCCCCTCCAACTCCGTAGCTGTCTTTTACAGTAAAGAATTAGTAACGGAACGCCGTTTCGTATTTCTCCCCCTCCCCTCCCCCAAAAATCTCGGGATTCAGTAATGATTCATTGCCGTTCCGATCCTAGAAAATTTAAGAATTTATCTCTTGCTATGACACATTATCAGCTTTGTGAATAACATTTTCTATTACACGATTAGAATTTCGAGTGAATAAACCAACTTACCCTGCATACTCGGGGCAGACTTCAAATTAAATTTCCCAACTTGGTGAAAACTAAAAAACCTTCTCTACATCTTTTGAAAACAACACTCAACAGTAGCCAAGTGGAAAAACTACGAGATTCTTCTTTCCCTGTCATCAACATTTCCGCGCAGCTCAAAACTCGCCCAATGAAATCCCACACGACGGCGCGTCAATATTGTCATATTTTCGATTTTTATTCCGAGTCACAACTGACTGCAACTGTATTTTATGTCGAGGACTGAATACTAAGTGCCTTGCCTCCATTATTTTTTATACCAATACATGGCTGCACCATCACCGGATCGAACAGTTAATGAGAATTTAGAACTAGACCAGGAGCTAATAGCTACCTGGTGCTAGCACCCCCAGAGGTATCGTTTCACTTGGAGAACATTGAGACCACGAGCATATTTAACGTCGCCCAGTCCCCTTTAATGACGACGGTGGGTCTTCGACCATCGAGGTTCGAACTCAGGACCCTCCGGCCTCGAATCCGACACTCTACCGATCGGTCTACCACGGCCCCAATATTATCAAACGCAAATTCGTTCGCGAATCGAGAGCTTTTTCTTAAAAAGAGACAAAAAATAATTACGTTTTATCTCAAAGGGATTCTTATCGTGAAAAGTATTATAGGGTACGTTCGAACAGTATAACTGGTTAACCGGTGACTAATCAGGCGAATTCTGATAGAGCTACCGGTTGATGAAAGCTAACGAAAACATCCCATACCTTGCATTCGACGAATCTTACCGGTCGACCAGTAAGTAACCGGTTACTAACCGCAGCGTTCTATGATCAACCGGTTACCGCACCGGTTACCATTCTAAACAGTTGATTGGAGCACGTGATCATTAGCTGTCACGTGATTAAATAACCGGTCGTGCTCGTCGAACGTAAGCATAGACACTCATCGTGATATCATCAAATCAACCAACCGGTGATTCTATTCGAACATATCCCATGTTATTTAAAAATTTTAAGATTTGACGATATATGCGAAACTTAAATTACGTGCCAGTCTAAGGATTTATTTTCAGCTCAAGCTGCAGAAAAAATTATGGTTGTCTATTTACACGTGATTCTTATAATGAATGCTAGGAATATATTTAAATGGTAGTCCCCACAGAATTTCAGTAAAAGTTCTTATAGCTTAATCGTAAGGTTCCTACAAAGGCTCCAAAAAGTGTTCGTACACTTTGAAATTTTTTAGTAAAACCAAAATAACGCGAAACCTGAATTGGAATATGAAGTCCAATATTTTTCCATATCATTCCTATGTCATCTTTACTAATAATAAAGCTGAAAGTCTCTCTGTCTGGATCTCTGTCAGGATCTCTCTGTCCGGATTTATCTGTCTGTCAGGATTTCTGTGACGCGCATAGCGCCTGGACCGTTCGGCCGATTTTCGTGAAATTTGGCACAAAATTAATTTATAGCATGGGGGTGTGCATCTCGAAGCGGTTTTTCGAAAATTCGAAATTTCTTCTTTTTCTATTCCAATTTTAAGCCCATTTTTCATATAAATTTGATAATATGGGGAAGAATTTGTCTATCTTTCTTCTTTATCTTCTTTACTAATAAAAAAGCTGTAAGTCTCTGTCCGGATTTCTGTCAGTATCTCTGTGACGCGCATAGCGCCTAGACCGTTCTGCCGATTTTCATGAAATTTGGCACAGAATTAGTTTATAGCATGGAAGCGTGCACCTCGAAGCCATTTTTCGAAAATTCGATTTTGTTCTTTTCCTATTCTAATTTTAAGCAAATTTTTCATATAAATTTGATAATATGGGGAAGAATTTGTTTATCTTTACTAATAATAAAGCTGAAAGTCTATGTCTGGATCTCTGTGTCCGGATTTCTGTCAGTATCTCTGTGACGCGCTTAGCGCCTAGCCCGTTCGGCCGATTTTCATGAAATTTGGCACAGAATCAGTTTATAGCATGAGGGTGTGCATCTCGAAGTGATTATTTGAAAATTCGATTTTGTTCTTTTTCTATTCCAATTTTAAGCCCATTCTCATATAAATTTGATAACATATGGGGAAGATTTTGTTTATCTTTACTAATAATAAAGCTGAAAGTCTGTCTAAATCTCTCTGTCCGGATTTCTGTCTGTCAGGATCTCTGTGACGCGCATAGCACCTAGACCGTTCAGCCGATTTTCATGAAATTTGGCACAGAATTAGTTTATAGCATGGGAGTGTGTACCTCAAAGCGATTTTTCGAAAATTTGAGTTTCTCTTTTTCTATTCCAATTTTAAGCCCATTTTTCATATAAATTTGATAATATGGGGAACAATTTGTTTATCCTTCTTCTTTATCTCCTTTACTAATAAAAAAGCTGAAAGTCTCTGTCCGGATTTCTGTCAGTATCTCTGTGACGCGCATAGCGCCTAGCCCGTTCGGCCGATTTTCATGAAATTTGGCACAGAATTAGTTTATAGCATGGGAGTGTGCACCTCGAAGCCATTTTTCGAAAATTCGATTTTGTTCTTTTCCTATTCCAATTTTAAGCCCATTTTTCATATAAATTTGATAATATGGGGAAGAAATTGTTTATCTTAGTCCTATATGGTTACAAAACCGTAAAATGTTACGTTGCGGTATCTTTACGGACTTTTTTGACGTACTAGTGGAATATGGTTACAAAACCGTAAAATTTTGTATTTACGGTTTTTCACCGTAGTAGTGGAATATGGTTACAAAACCGTAAATTATTGTATTTACGGTTTTTCACCGTACTAGCTGTATAGGGTTAAAAAACCGTTAAATCACATGTTTATGGTTTTTAACCATTCTAGTTGAAAACTGTTATGAACCCGTAAAAGTGAAGTATCAACCCTAACCGTAAACTTTACGGTTAATCAGACTGATGGACTGCTGCCGGTTATTTCACCGTAATTTTACGATGAAATTTCTAACAGTGTGCAATGAAAGAAGCTGATGATCCAGCCATTCAAGCAGTGTGAGACAGGCACTGAACAACAATTCCAAAACCGAATTTTTAAAAGTCTGTGGATGAATTGGACCGTTGTAGAAGAAAATTGTTTTTGAGTAACTTATTTTCCACAACTGGGGTTCACTGTTAAAAATTTTCCGGAAAATTTACGGTAATTGTTACTGGCATCCATGTTGCCAGTAACTATTACCGTAAAAATTTTACGGTTTCCTCGGTAGGCCACAGCAACCAATTGGCGCTGGGATCGCTTATTTCTCCGGTATAAATTTCCGATTTTCCGATTCCGAGTCACAACTGACTACAACTGTATTTATGTCGAGGACTGCATACTAAGTGCCTTGCCTCCATTATTTTTTATACCGATAGATGGCAGCACCATCACCGGATCGTACAGTTAATGAGAATTTAGAACTAGTCCAGGAGCTAATAGCTACCTGGTGCTAGCACCCCCAGAGGTATCGTTTCACTTGGAGGACATTGAGACCACGAGCATATTTAACGTCGCCCAGTCCCCTTTAATGACGACGGTGGATCTTCGACCATCGAGGTTCGAACTCAGGGCCCTCCGGCCCCGAATCCGACACTCTACCGATCGGGCTACCACGGCCCCGGTATAAATTACCGTAAAAATCAGCGATGCGTTAGCGATGCCATTTTACAGTAACAATTACCAGAAAATCTTCCTGAATTTTTAACAGTGTTGCTAACATACATATACAGGGTTACAACAAATGATTCACTCGTTTTTGAAAAGCTATACATCCATAAGTATTACACGTACAACTGAGAGGAATATATGGAAATAACTAAAGTCATCAAAATTTTGAATTTAGTTAAACAGGTTGTAATACGAAAGCAGTAAAATTAAAATGGCGAAAAAACAAGAAACGCGGTTTTGTGTATGTTACAACATGGGCCATGTTCATCTGCTGTTACTGTGTTCTGGGGATGCGAAGGCCGTAAATTCAAGTCCTCATAGCTTGAAAATATCAATCTGAAGACTTATTCTCTTCAGCAGAATTCTGATCTAAATTTCCAGAAATGTACAATATAAACTCATTGCAGGATTTTGACCTACGGTAATGTTGTTCCTAAAATCAGGAAACAAGGCATTAATTTTAACATGATAAATTGCTGTGCAACTTCTTTAAAGTATTTTTTCAAAATAGAGGCATCGATTTCCAGTTCATTTTGTTGCTTTATTGGTTATTGCTAGCATCCCGAGATGAAGGCCCATTAGCTCAGTTGGTAAGAGCGTCCTACAGTCATTCGTTCTATCTTTCCATAGGTCAAAAAATGTAGGTTTTGAATGACTAAATTTCGTCAGCTGAATTCTGATCCAAATTTATATGAATATATACGTAAGTTTAACTCATTAGGCGCATGATTTTAATCTCAGTTGTGTTGCATTGAAATCAGAGGGGGGGGGGGTATTTTAACATGGTAAATCTAAATATGATAACATTCAAAAGTAAAATACCATTTTAAAGATTTTCTCACTGTTATCAGCAAAAAATAAACAAGTACAAAAAAACTTAGAAACCGGGTTATTGTTACCCTTCGTCGTTCGCCAGTGCTTCTCGCGGATCAGCTACACCTTATTTCTGTTCTTTTTATTTTTTGTTGAAGCTAGACATTAAAACGTGAAGGTTATTGGAAGAGAGCAGAGTAGTTTCAAGTTTTTGCCCCGGTTCGGAAAAATCGTAAATCCGCACACACTGCGTTTCAGTTACGTACATTAGAGTGCGTTACATTAGAATTACTTTCTCATCTGCTTCGCTCTTTTCTACTTTCCCATTGGCTTGTTACATTTTAGCTAGAAGTGGCACTTTCAGCTGAAATGTAAATCAAAACATATGCCAACACGCTCTGCATTGCTCTGATATTAGTGTGTTTTCTTGCATCTACGTTTTTCAAGGAATCTCCTCTATTTGTTTGAGAAAAGCTATTTGCTTCACTGCACATATGTTGGGGAGATGGTGGCATAGTTTGGCACGGGTTACTTCGAGACAAAGGGATTTTCCCATAGTTAAAATTAAAATAAAAACCTTTCGAATTTTTAAAATTAATTTGAATTCTGAAATTCTGAATTCAGATTATGTTTTTCGCAATCACGAGTTGCGACAGGTCCCTACACATTATTGTTTACTACCCCACTCGCTTGTTTCTAGAAACGGTTCCTGTCTCTCCTCTTGGGCGGTTACGTGTGCATAGTTGTGTATGTGTAGGCTTGTGTGTGTGCGTAGACCTGTGTGTATGCACGTTGGCGCATGTGTATGTGTGTGAAGGCGCGTGTGTGGATGTGTGTGAGTGTGTATGAGCGTGCGTGTGTGTAGGACATGGACGCCACTGACCAGGAGCAGCGGTTATCGGGAAGAGTCGTGCCTGCAGAGGACGGTGGGGTTGAAAAAGGAACCAAACATCAAGGACGGTCAAATGAAAACAGTTAGCAATCATGATTGCTCAATAATAAAAACCATTATGTTACATTTTAGTTAGCCTTTGATAAGCTATCTTTCGTTGAGTTTTTTCTAAGTTTTACTTTTTAAAATGCAACGCTTAAATTATTATTCCAAATTTAATATCAATGCGTTAATTTAAAGCTGAAACTTTTTTAATTGCACACAATTCATATTCTATTTTTCGTTAATATTTTTTGGCGATTTTGACGTTTAATTTAAAAACTCGTCTTTGGCGGAACAGTGGGACAATGTCGTATTTCACCTCAAACATTACCCATAAGAAACTAAACATTTTTGAATAATACAAAGTAAATATATTTTAGAGCATAAGATTTAAAGCTAATTTATTAATGATTTTATTGAAACTCTACGTTCAATGGCAATTGCGCACATCTAAAGAGTGCATTTACTAGCTCATTTGTCTGCTGATACTATTATGTAATTACTAATTAGTTTTCGTATAAATTGTAATTAATGCAATTAAAATTATATATTTTTTTTTTGAATACTTCCGAAGTTTTAATAGGCTGTAATGTAATTTTAAATATATCTTACATTTTATAATTCCTGTTTTCTTATACATTTTTTATCAAATATTAATTATTATTATCACCGCATCAAAAGTTATTTTATTAATAAATATATATTTTCAAGCACCCACATGTCATTAAGCATATTTTTAAACATTTGTTTGAGAACTGCTTTTATACGTTTTTTGTATCACGCGTATCTCAACCTGCACAGTAACAAGTAATCCGTGAGAAGCATTCGCGGTGGACAGCAGTAACTCGAAGCTACAATTTTTAAATGGTCTTTTTCGCCAAAACAGCTCAAAGTGTGAACTGTTTGTTTTTCTTTCACCAATGGCTGTAACCAAAAAAAAAAACTTTGAAATGATGCAATATTTTTCTAGTGAGAAGTAACACATAGACAAAGAAGAGAGAGAGGAAAAAAAAACACCCTCTTAAATTTTCATTTGTGATACTGCCATGTTAAATCAAACGTTTCTTTTCTCTTTTAAATGCAACCGCACAACTGTGATACAGAATCCTGCAATTAGTCTAGATTACTACTTACGTTTAGTACAGCAGTTAGTTTTAAAAATGTTTTCACGTGAAGAAGACAGTGATAAAATTTTTCCAACATCTGCTAAAACAAAGAAGTTTGCCACCACAGAAACATAAAATGGCTCATTGCTCTAAATGTTTTTCCAAGAGGTACAGCTGGTACTCTCCATATTCGAGATTTTTTGCTTGAAGTAATCTTAGTAAAACATACTATATTCTCATACGCCCCGGGTTCACATGAGCCTTCTTTTCCCCTACATAAAAAGCCTCCAATGAATTCTTAACCTCCTTTTTTGAAGACGGTTAAAAAAGACGTTAATCATATAGTTTTGTTTCAAGAGGGTCATCTTTTTCACTTTTTATTTCTTAATGATTAGGGTAGACCGGGACACGTTTATGCATGGGACACGTTTACGCAGTGCCCTTTGTTACAAAACGAATTATAACTGGAGAGCCAACAGTCATAATAGATTGATGCTAATCCCTAGCAAATATTCTCACACATTTTTGAGCATTAGTCGAGCTTCGGTCCAGCAGGCAGAAAGAATAATCTGTTTTCTACTAAGTTGAGTAAATTTTGTGTTCAACGTTTATAAGCTTATTGTGAATAAATAATACTTAGTTAAGAAAAAAAAATGTATAAAAATTAGTAGAATTTTACGCTTTTTTTGAGAATTGTATTTGTACAAACTGAAATGTTATTAAAAAATTTTACACGTTAAAAATAAATCCAAACTTGGCGACGCGACGGGGCATGTTTATGCGTTGAACGTCGGGACACCTTTACGATCGTTCTTACTGCGTCTTACTTAAACGTGCCCCTGACACTTTCGCTCCAAACTGTGTCAAACATTTTTAGTATTTTCCTGCTATTTAGTTTTGAAAATTACCACTTAATTTTTAATTAAATTACACATTCGGATCTTATGGCTTACAATTATATTGTCCTTCATGCCCTTTCGGCTTCAACTTTATACACTATTCAGTCTGCAATAAATTTGCTTTATTTTAGCGATGGTAAGGCATTATGTTCAAAACACTAACAGAACCACGTTAGCTGTCAAAATAAATATGCGTAAACGTGCCCCTTGTCCGGGGAAAGTTTGCGTAACCGACTTGGACTCAAAAATAATTTTTTTAACGGTTAAATTCACAAGCTGAGCAAAAACTGAATGTACCAGTTTTGACACCATTAACTGCTTCATAAAACCGCAATGTCTACAATTTCTTAAGTTAAAACATAAAAATTAGAAAATTCACTTAAAAAAAATACGCGTAAACGTGCCCCGGTCAAGCGTATACTGTTAGGGTTTTCTCCACCACATAACTTAATATTATTTTTATACATAGATCATTGGGAAAAACAATCTTTTCCTTAAACTGAATAATACAATTTACATAAACCAATTGCGGTTTGTTAAGAATGGGAATCAATAACGACATTTGTAAACAAGTTCTTTAATCACTGTTTATTTTTACGGTCAGTGATCTTACCTAGGTTATAAGATTTCTCAATACCCGCGTATTTCATTCTTGGTTTTTTTTTTTTTTTACTTTTTCTCCATTCCTCCGACCATCAAGCATTCCATTTATTCTTGAGAAAAGGTAAACAACACTCAATGTGCTTTAATGCTACAAAAATGTTATCCGTTTTTGAACTTTCGAATTATTTGAAACTGTAAAATCGACTTGTTGGATGATTGTATAAACTCATAAACAAAAAGAAAAAAAATAGGGTCGATGGCCACAAGTTTGTTTTTATAAGATGAGTTAGTTTCTAAAATGCATGTACTCTAAATCTATAACTATAGTGAAGCGTGCAGTTGCGATTTATTTCTTTAAGTATTGAGTTTTTCAACACATGATAGAAAAAAAAAAAAAAGAAAAAAGCTCTCACTTCATTGTTTACACAAATTTAAAGAACTTTTTGTCCAACTATTCTTTTTAATATTCTGCTCTTGAATTTCATTTTATTTAAAAAGCCCTTATATGTTCCAGGCCGGTCATTTCAAGTTTTTCGGGGGGGGGGGGGGGGGGCGATGGGTGCACACTAAATGCAAATTTGATCAGAAAACAACACAAACTGCGCCCATTACTATATAAAAGCATTATTTTTTTCAAAACGGGGAGGAGGACAACTAACCCCCTAAATGACAGGCACAGCGGGTGCATAGTCATGAAATCTGTAACCCTATATTGCGCCATTTACGTATGTGGGGCAGAAAATGAAGATGTTTCCTAAAGCCAGGAGTGCCCAAGAGCGATTGCACGTTTTCCCCCTAAAAACGATACCCCATAAAATACCCTCGAACACCCTTTAAAACTAACACTCCCCCCCCCCTAAAAATTTCAAAGGAGCAGTCTTTTAGAAAACTGTTTTTTACAGTGAGAGATAACGAAACTTGACTAAGAGAATGAATGAGAAATTAAGAAGTTTTTTACTATAAGATTGGGGATGAATAAAAGAGAATTCATACATGTTCACAACATCTTTTTTTTTTTTTTTTTTTTTTTTCCAATTTCTGAATGGAGTGATAGCGGAGAAAAGTAGTAAAAGTACAGAGCTGTTCAAAAAGATGGAAACAATTTCAAATCGCTACGTTTCCTCCATTTCGCGTTGTACTTGAACTCTGTCAGGTATATATAAAAGAAGATGCTGTAAAGATTTGAATACTACCACTAGAGTGGTTCAGAATCGTACCGTGCTGTAGAGTCAGTTGTTATTAAGTTACTAACTACTGCATCAGCTATAAGCGATAAGGCTACTATGGAATACAAGATTTTTTGCATTCTTGAATTTAGTTGACGAGAGTCTAAAGCAGTTGTGCAGCGTGCATTTTGGCTTAAGTTTAAGATCTAGTTTTTTTTAGTCTACATCAGACAGGTTCGGGTAATTGACGTTTTTGATTTTGAGTTAAGTTTTTTTTTCTTAAAGTTGAGAGATCAAAGTTGGATTTTGTTTTTTCTGTAAGAAACAACTTTACAGTCGCCCTAACTCCTTTTGACGAGAGTGAACCACGGCAGTGATAGTTATTCTTTGCTCTATTACATTCACACTAACTGCTACGGCATAAATACTAATGGTTGAGTCCTGGTGCATCGGTCAAAGATCATTCAAATTTACAGAAAAGCCGTTTTTTTTCCTCCAAATTTGACCTTTGAAATACGCGGGCTCCTGATATGAACCACCATATTGAACAGTTGTACCTAAAAAGAGAAAGATATGTGTGATTGGCTTTCGGCGCACTGATAAATTTGACTCTGAAAATGCGGAAATCTACATAACCACATGACGTAGCTGACAACCCACCAAATCCTGAGTTAAACACTAATTTTACAAAACGCGAAAGTCTTTAAAACTAAACCTACTCAGTAACTGCTGTGTCTCAGATGAAGTATCATGCAATATTATTGATAAACAGCGGAAGTCACGCATTGTTCTATTTTAAGATATACATAATTTCCCATTTCCAGCAGTCCTCATGCACCCACAAGCAAAAAAGGGTGTGTCAAATTGGAGAAAACGTCTTACACTAGATTTCTCATACGCTTTTCTTTTTAACACATTGACTGCGTCGTCGACAGCCTATACATGGACTCAATGCGCTAAGCTAATTACTTGAAACAATTTGAAGGAAAACAGTTTTATTGGACTTTTTCATGAATCATACAGCATACAAAACAAATTCTCTATATTTTTTTCTTGAAATTTTCCACGCTGTGATATTTTTCAAAGCAAGGGACAACACATAAGGTAGGTTTGGACGCACCTGTTTTGTATGATAACGTGATCCCTGTCAATGTCATCATCGTCAACTAGTTCATCATCCGATAAAGTAACATATTTCACTGCATCTTCGAGCGACATATACTTACGTTTGCTCATTTTACGTTTTTATTTACTCACAGACTACAACACAAAAACTCGCGCACTTTCTCGTTTACTCGCGCACGCCTGCTTGCATCAGAAAACGTTTTCACAGCCAGAGCCGTGTCCAAGGGGAGGGTTTTAGGGGTTAAACCCCTCCCATTAGGAAAAACCAAAACAATGAATCATTTTTCAAAATGTACTTTAAGTTTTAATTAGTTTTAGAGTTAATACTCTGATACAGTGTTCAAACTCTTTAATATTTACCCATCTTTAACAATGAACATTTTCCTGAAATGTAGGATTCCCAAGCTCTTTCATTGCTAAATATTTGAAAAAAAATAACGATGAAGGAATGCCTGAAAAGTCCGGCAATGCTGAGCATGCAGGGGAAACCTGTTTAAGAGAGTAATAGACAGTGATGTAGCCAAAAGAAGAAACAAATAGAGGGGCAGGGGAAATGGTTACTTTGCTTACTATTAGATTTTTTTATAGTCAAAAAGGGGAAGCTTATTGGGTTTCGGAAAAGGATATATCCTCAAATCCTTCTTTTTGGATACGCCTTTGATATTTGCTGGATGAATTTGTCGTTTCAGATATCAGAAGAATTTTTCTATGCGAAACAGCAGTTGTTAGGTATCAAATTTATATTTTCATTAAATTCATGAAAAAAAAAAGATTTAATTAAAAAAATATATAAAATGTAAAAAAAAAGGTCTGGTTATCGAACTAAAATTGTTTATTCAACATGCTTAATTACTTTCCTTTGAAAATCTAAATTTTAAGGAAAAAAAGTTTGAACCCCTCCCTTTTTGAAATCCTGGACACGGGCCTGTTCACAGCAAACGCAGTAGTGGCCATTTTGTGTTCTCTTTTTGAACCTTATCTAAATGTTCGTCTATAAGCGGCAGAACAGCCAGGAAAGCCAATGGAACCCGCTGAAAAAATATTGCAACGTGTTGGCTGGAGGACGAGTTATCTCGTCCCTAGCAGTCAATGTGTTAAACGTCAAACCCGAACACTATTTTTTGTTCACAGATATTTCAAAAAAAAAGATTCATCTCTCTATATGATACTTTTCCAACCTTGTTGCCCCTGTATGAGCTTCTCTTTGCTCCGGGAGAGTCGTGCACGCTTCTGCTTCATGCCGATCTTAGGTCTTCCTTCGTAGATCCACAATTAAAACTGCAGTTTATGCAACCGTCCAAGTGTAGTTGGCGTGGACAACGTAACTATAAATTCTTTCCAACACTTATGGTCGTAAAAAGCATTTTTCAACGATTACTTTGGACGATTTACTTTAATTTGGGTTCATCTCTGTCAGTCGCTACGATCTTTCTACCTCGCTTACTTCGGCTACTTTTTAGTTGGTCAGTCCTTCCATATTCCTTTAAAATCTTACATTCCATAGAGTATAAAACGTTCATTTGAATTGAGTTAGATAGTTCTTTTTCTAACTTTAGGAAATGATACAATGCGTAACTTCGTTTTTTCCTATTAACCACATTGACGACCCATTTTGAGCAATAAAAGAGTTTTAAAAGAACTTAAAATTATCCGGGAGCCTAGCTCCATACTTGTGATAAACTACCGGTTAACAGGTATGCAATTATTTTCGCTACTTTTTAAAATCCACATTGAATGAATAGATTATTCTAATATTTTGACCCATGTAAAAATATCTTTCTATTTTTTCAATGTGCTAATGATCCCTAAGTTGTTAAAATAATATCTGAAAAGTTGTTTAAATTGATTTACCCAATCATGAATAACGAGTTTTACTCTTTTTAATTTGCATAAGTTCATTTTTCCTGACTCAGGAATACCGTTTTTTTTTTCTAACAGTTCTGATATTCTATTATTTTGAATTTGGTTTGTATGACTCACCGGTTATCGAACTTGGATATTCTTTTTCCTTGAATCCAAAATTGATCTTGACATTGAGCGGAAAACAAGTTGCAAGTTGAAACTGGACTGGTTTCCCCTTCCCCGCCGCCATTCTCTCCCCCCCGTCGTTTCTCCCGCACTTTTAATTCATTCTTTAAAGGAAGTCCCATCAGATGGTATCTCAGCAGTACTCTCTCTCTGCAGAGAAGTACAGCATTATTGTGCGGAGTTTTGTCTTCGGAAAAATTCTCTTCTTTGTGGATAAGTGTGCTTGTGGGGAACGGGGGAACGGTAAGCAATATTTTATCAATTTATTTTTATTTTTAAAAGCGTTTTTCCTCTCTGAGTTTTGAAAAGCCAAAATAATATGCAAATACATTCACATTAATAGAATGAATTACATTATTAATCACTTTTCTTGGAAGAAATTTCCAGGAAGACGTTTAAAATTAAAATTTGTCGTGAAAAGATTTTTTTTTTTTTTTTTTAATTTCCGTTGGCAAAGAAAAATTATAAACACGTTCAAGCAAAAGTAAGTTTTATGAAATGCCATTTTGGAGTTTAAATGTTTCTTGTCCCGATGCTTTTAGAGTAGGTAAACATTATAACAATTGGCCATGAAAATTTAGTAATTCAGTTTAAAATAGATTTCCGGACACAGCAATTTATGTTTTAACACCTTAATTAACTTCTGCTGAAACCGCATATTTTTAAAGAAAATTATCTGCACATTTTGTGTACTGTAGATATTTCTTTTTTCGTTATATTAATATTTCATTTTGTAAATATTCTTTGTTTTTTTTTTTTTTTGTTTTTTTTTTTCAATTTTAATTCTTGAGAAGGAATAAATATTTAGGATGTATTTATTCACACATTACTGACACATAGTTCAACATATTTCATATAAACACAATTTCAGATATAGATCGTTTAAAATATTAATATTTTACTTAATTCATTTTTCTGTTTAATTTTATCTAAAAAATCACATTTTGTAAATTCTTTTGAATATGTATACAATACGTGAAAATATAAGGCCGTACACTGTTAAAAATGATATGTTCAAAAATAAGCATTCGCATATTCTCATTTTTTTTTTTTTTTTTTTTTTTTTTTTTGAGACATTATTACTTAAGCCCTGGTTTCCTAGAAGCGAAATCACCGAGCTTTGACGTCGCTATTCGGCGTGACGCTGAAATCAAAGTCAAGTGATTCCGGCGTGCCACTCACAACGCCGATTTTGCTCGGGCGCGCATGCGCAGAAGAATCAACTTTTCCTCTACGCCGAAGGTCGGCGATTCCCTCCTAGGAAACCCATGCTTAAAAACTGATTTTCCCCCAATCTTGTATCTGCAATATGGTAGAATCTCAAAAACTTCCATATATTACGAAAAAGTAAATATTATCTTGTTTTAAATGCAAATAACTAACGATTAATGGAGAAACGTCACGTGCAAAATTAATAAAGGGTTTTTTAACAAATTTTTCTTTGGATCTTCCTCATCATCCTTTAAAACTAAAGAACTATATATAGCACGCCTAACGATACAAATTTCATTCACTCCATTCTGCTCAAGGCGCGCAAAGATACCAACAACAACAACCAAGTACAGTACCCGCCACTAATAAAATCACTGGATTATAGAATCAGCCGCTTTTTAAAATCAAATCTGGAAGAACAGAATCATTGCAATACCAAAATATGTTAAAACCATCCCTCAATAAAATCACCACCGCCGTTTTAATAAAATCAAAATTTTGGACATCGTACGCAAAAAGTTGATAGCTCCAAGAAGTGAAGGAATTGGTCTCAGAAGATGAGGAAATCTCAGTGCCAAATTTGCCTCTTCAATAGATGCGAGAAAAGCGCTTGATGAGATACGATGCTCTTTAGAGTAAAGATGAAAATATAATGTTGTACGTTACAAAACATTTAGTAAATTCTCAAACGATATTGAATCTTTACTCTCCAATTGTGTTAACCAAACTGCAATGCGCCAATATTTTGAGACCCTTGTTAAAAAAAAAAAAAAAAAAAAACTCATGTTTAATTAAAAATGACAACTGTATTTTGAAATACTTAAAACAAAAATAAATGACGTAATTCATTTCGTTTTTTAAAGTATTTAAACTTCAAAACATTCCATTTTTTTAAAATGTAGGTACGCCAGTTTATAAAATCTGCCGCTTTATAAAATCAAATGTCCTGAGAACGAATGTGATTTTAATAAGCGGCGGTCACTGTATCTCCTATAGGCCAGTGGTTGGGGAGTGAAAAAAGGTCGAATACGGAAGTAATTGGTGGAAAGGTCGAAATTGCTTTAATCTATGCCGTATGGGTCTGGGATGACCATACTAAGTTTACCCCCTTCTACTAAGTGAGCTTTAGCCGTTATGGGCAAATTAGTGACAAAAAACACCTGTTTCGTCATTAATATAACAATAGCTCAAAAATTACGTTTCCAATGGCCATACATATAGGCAGATTGACTTGTAGAGATTGGAATTTTAAACAAAATGAGTATCTCTAATATATATCTTTATTAAATACTAAGCGCACAACTTAATTTCAAAGTTTGGCTAAAACCACTAATCAAGCGCTTCAAGCCAGAACGTACCTTTCCCACTCCCATCGGCCCTCCCCGAGCCCCCTAGAATAGAACGCCGTATCACCAAAACAGACGGCGGTACTTTTCTACCTTCGAAAGCAGCTACACAGGTGCGTATTCATCAAGTTGACTTACTAGATGTTGCTGAAAACAATTTATTTCATTACAATGTAACAAAGAAATGAAAAAGGATCCTATCTTCACATGGAACTCATTTTAATTCTTAAAAGGAAGCGCAAAAATACTGATAGGTTAATTTCAAGTAGAACTATCAAGAGAAAATGACTGGTTTGAGTGACAAAATTTGTCACTCAAACCAGTCATTTTGTAATCAGTACTATGTTCAAAGTAAAAAAGTTTTTTTTTTTCGGAAAATGGGACGGTAAGGTGAGGGAGAAGTGGGAGGGGGTGCAATCTGGAATGAAGCTTAACAAAATGGAATGTTACGCTCAAAAGAGCAAAATTTGTTTGATCAGTAACTGCTTTTATTATGTGTTCAAAAAGATCTCGTTGCATTACTACTATTTTGCTATGATCTTGTGGCAAACTATTCCTTCCCTCCCTTCAAAATTAAAGGTTGGTGCAGGCAGGGGTGGCAGATCAAATGAATCATAACTTTCCTACTTTCCTTATCTGATATTGAATCAATCAAGTGCACTTTTTGAAGTTAGGATCGAAAAAGAAACATTTGGGTTGAAAAAAAAAAACTAACAAGCAAATAAATGGGGTAAAAATAATCCTCAATTCAATCCCCAGGTGAGGAGTGATACTAAGTGTTAATCGTATGTTTGGGTGGGTGCGGGGGGGGGGGATGTACTTCGTCTTGCTTTAAAGAAGAACATTTACCAACTATTTATAAGTTTACTATTCATTTCGTTTTTTTTCCTTCTTTTTTTTACAGTTTGAAAACAGTTTTGAAAAAAAAAGATTAAAAGTGGCGGTGCTTCACCAATCTACAAGTTCATGCCAGCTCATTTCAAGCATATCCATGTTTACTTACAACTCACTAGACCGTCACCAGCAAGACGAAGTCCCATATTAAACTAATTAGAATCTGAAAAATATCATTATTTCGTAAGTCACATTTTATTCGAAAATTCATAAAAATATGATCCCATTGAGGTCCTAACTTGAAATTTAGCACACACGAAAATAAAATACACACAAATGTTTGAGAATTTAAAAAAAAATCATTCTACATTTTCTGAAAAATTTAAATTTTAAATTTAAATTTCATTTTTTTAGAAATAAAATTTTTTGTACAATTAATCATGTTGCATAGCATATTAAACAGCAACTAATGTACATTAAAATTCTTTTTGACTAAATCTTCTTATCTCTATTTCGTACTGAGTTATCGTCCATTTTATGTTCAAGCATCCATGAAAAAAAAAAAGGTTTTTCTAAAAATCAAAGCCTCATAAATAAAATAATAAAGGAGATAAAAATTTTTAAAAATTGAACTTTTAATCACCTCGAAGGGTACAACCGATAACCCAAATTTCAAAGAAATACAAAAAGGTGAGGGAAAAAATTTCTCAAATTTTGGATCTCTTGACACTTTAGTGAAACAGGAAGACTTATAAGAAACGACAGGGGAAAATATCATCACACACCACACGCCCAGGCAAAATACAAAGGTATAACGTCGTCTTCTTCTTCACAGTAAGTTTTCAAGCTCTCCTGCAACTGGCAGTAACGTACACATGACAGTGTGTATTATGTGAACACGGGGGAACGTAAGATAGAAGAATTACCCTCATGTGCAAAGATCGACCACTTTTCCAAATAAATATATATATACAGGGTGCTCTGTTTTAACCTACAAGACCTTTATTTTCACAACCGTTAATAATAAAAATAAGTCAAAACATATTTAGGGAAATAATCTCCATTAAAAAGTAATTCCAACACAAAAAGTTTGAAATTAGTACGACCAATATTCACCGAGATATGAAACGCAGCGTTTTGGGGCTTACACCACCTTTCATTCACCGTCAATAACAACTTTTGGGGCGAAATATAGTGATTAACAAGTGTTTAAAATTATATGTGTGCATAGAGTGTGGTTTTTGAAATTTTTCGAAGTTTTGTAGTGTGTTTTTTTGCGTATCACGGCATAACATTTTCTTTTGTTTTTGAATAGCAATGAAAAATATAAATACCTTGTTTTTCTTAATTTGACGACCTGTCTTTCTTCTGAAAGGGCGATAAGTTCCAATCTCATCTTCTGTATATTCCCTTAAAACTTTGAACTGGAATATCTCCTTGAAATTTGGTCTCACAAATGTCAAGTTTTTTTTGTGTCAGAAAAAGTTTTCAATGGAGATTATTTCTCTAAATATTAGTTAGGGGACCTAGGGTCCATATAAAAAGTTAAATTTTGTATTTTTTGACTCATTTTTATTTTTTCTTCAAACTTTCAATGGAGATTATTTCTCTAAATATTAGTTAGGGGACCTAGGGCCCGTATAAAAAGTTAAATTTTGTATTTTTTGACTCATTTTTATTTTTTCTTCAAACTTTCAATTACTTTATTCTGCATCTGATTTTGAACAGTTTTGCAAATGGAAATATACATCTAGGACTAACGGTTGCGAAAATTCTTGCAGGTTAAAACGGAACACCCTATATGTATCAGTTTTTCACGCAATCAATACTCCCTTATATTTCGGAGAAAACTTTAAATTTTCTTTTCGCATTCTGTACTTCTACCAATTTATTTTCGTAGCAATGAGAAATGTTGAAACAATCTCCTACAACTTAAAGCTTTCTCTTCGTTTCACGTTAGATATTGCTGAATTAGTATGTATTTTAATTAAGATTTTTATTTTTCAGTTTAAATTTGGAAGCCCTTGTGTGGTTAAACATGGATATTCATTTTCCCGCCTTATTTTTTGGTAAGTTTATAATTAAAAATTTTTTTAATCAAAAATAGTTATTCTTACTGTTTCAGAACTACAAATTATATGAAAGATCCAGTAGGAAATTCAATAATTTTATCCAAGCGAAAATCAAAGTCCGAACAGCCCTACTACTCTTCTTATTCTTCCAGGAAATGTTCAACTGCTTTAACTGATTTCTGCCGTTAGCAATAATCGAACACAGGCTGTTGCATCTTTGCAAGTACTTCCGGATGCAATAGATTCTAGTTCACTCCAGGGTGAAGGAAAAGGAGGGTGGGACCGTGTCTTTGATCTTTCAGTTTCCCCGCTTCGTGGCTGAAGGAGGGGTGAAACGGCCGTCTCTGACGTCATCCTGGAAGCACTGACTTGCGTATTTCCATAGCTCAATACTGGTTTGCATCTTCAATTTTAATTTTTCTGCTCGCACTGTTTATCGCACGGGCTCCCTTTGCCCGTGCCCTGGGCATGACATTTCCAAGAAACAGGCCCCCTTTGTTTACTTCATCTGTCGGCTCTAAGAATCCAACATTAGAAGGTGGGAGGGCAATTTTTCATACTTCATTTAAATTATTTTTCAAAAACTATCCCAGTGCTTTGAAATAAATTCTTTAATTCTTAGTATTCCTTCCTATATTGTTTTCCCTTTTTCGTTCGGTGAGGGGGGAGGGTGTAGTTTATAATGAATTTAAAACACAGAAGCAAAAATAAAATAACTAATGACTAAAATTAAGAGCAGCTGCAACATACGTTTTGGTATAATTGGAAAAAAAGGGGTCAGACAGTGATAGGGGTGGACGGGCCCGCCAGCCGATGCGCCCTCAATGCACCTTCGTTATTATTATTTTCTTTTTTGCACCCTCAAATTTGTGTGTGACTTCGTTTTTTTTTCATTCATTCATTCTTTTTTTTTTCTTTTTCTTTCTTTTTTTTTTTTTTTTTTTTTGCACCCCTTCAATCCTGAGCCTCTTCTTTTTCTTTTTTTTTCTTGCTTCCTCAAACCTAAGCTCAGTTTTTCTTTCATCCCTTGAACCTGTGTACCTTCGGTTTTTTTATTTTATTTTACTTAATTTTTTACGGACTAAAACCTGTGCGCTTTAGAGGTGTCCCCCCCCCCTTAAACCTGTGGACTTTCGAGGGTTTTTTTTTTTTTTTTTTGAAACCTTTGGGAGTCAAGGTTGGTTCTATCTTGGGGAATCCTGTTCGCCCATGAATAGTTATGGATTTCAGAGTGGTTTTTTAAAAACTACCTATGAATTCAAAATGTTATGCATCTTTTTGTTATTTCATAATCAGTGATGTTTATTGAATTAAATTATTTAAGAATGTAAATTAATTGGAGATTAATAAAAGATATGCATATATTTGATGACTTGTGCATCTTTTAATTTCAATTCGTATTAATTCGTATCGCTTCATAATTATTTCCGTTTTATAGTTGCGTACCTGAGTGGTTATTCTTTATTTTTTTTTTTTTTCGAGTTTAAAATCTTCTTATGAAACATACTTATCTGTACACAAGAAGCAAAATATTTAACAAAAATTGCTTAACATAAGTTCGAAATTTCTTCAATTGAGCATCAAGTCGAAAACATGAAAGGGTTGGCGGTGCATATCTTTGATGTTCAGTTTCGTATAACGCATATTTTTCCATCTAGAGTTGCGCATATATTCTACAAATGCAATTATTTCAGTATATGTATTTATTGCAGCTTATTTCATTTATTTGAATCATAAACATCAGTAATTACATAGTTGATCATACTTTGAATGTTCATCAGTGGTATCCATTTGAAAAGTCACAGCCAATAGTTCTTGGAAATATCAGTTTAAAGTAAAGGTTTGATCTTAAAAATATTTCATCGGATAATTTTTTGGGGGGGTTATTAAAGAAACGTTATGTATCAACCAGCTTCTGATATTCCGTACTTATTCCTCTATAGTTATTTTAATATTCTGCAAAAATAATATTTTAATATATGTATTTATTGTAGTCATTTATGTGCACAGCTATTTGCATTTTGAATCAACATAGTAGTTACAAAATCTTTCCGTTATACACGAGTAACAGTACTTGGGAAATATCTGCTTGTAATAACAGTAATTGCTTTAAAAATGCTTCATGAGATATTTAATTTTTTTCATAAAAGACGTATAAATGAAGTATTACCATGTGGTAATCAGTTTCTGAGTATTTGTATTTTTCCCTCTATGTTGTTGTATATATTTTATAAATGTAAATATATAACTATTTTGAACTAATATAGTTGCTATATATTATTAAATTCAATCATTATTCATTGAAAAATTCGTTTTTTACTTCTTAGAATTAATATTAATTTATTATATTATTAATATTGATCATGATTCTTTCTCTCTTCTACAAGTTTTAGAAGATAAACTTTAAAGTAAATGAATAACAGTAATTTCTCTTTCAAATCAGGAAAAGATTTTTTGTAGTAGTTTACGAATTTAATGACTCAAATAGATTACCATTTTCTTCTAATAAAATTATTTTAAGTTGTAGTCAAACTTGGTTTAGTTTCATAATAATTATCGTTTGAAATCACTCATGATCAAGTTTTGTTTTTCCATTTTATTCGAATTCAAAATAATTCTCGTAAAATATGGGTGAGACACTAGTATCAAAAAAGGTAAATTAAGACACGAAGACTTATTTTTTTTATTTTTTTCCAAATTATGCTTTTATGTCCAAAAATAGGAGCGAAGCAATGCCATTTCCTATTGAAATCGTCTTAAAGTGCTCCGCGAGCGCTTCCAGAGCTACGTCACCAATTTCATTCCCCCCCAACCTGTTTCGGGAGATGGTCCAACCCTAGTCTCCTCTTCTAAAGACCCTGAGTTCACTCACATCTATTAAACTTCCAACTAAATTTCTCATCAGTGTCACCGTCTCTCATGAGTGTTACTATAGCTAAAATTCAGCATTTGTATAAATAAACTTAATGGATTTTTAAAAATTGGTTTCAATATTGAATTTTTTTTAGCTATTCATGTTAATTTCAATGAAAACATTTCATGCTCAATTTTATATATTTTTATCGTAAACCTTTATTTAAGACTAGTGATACCCGCACGGCTTTGCACGTAATAGAAAAATCAAAAGGTCTTTTGGTTTGCCTGTGTGGCGAATTTTCTCTCCAATTGGCTTGTGTACATGTTACGGTTCCACGTTATGATAATTTCGTAATTTACTCGTCCATCTTATGATATTTTTTTTCCTTAAAATTGGAATAAAAAAAAGAACCACATCGAATTTTCGAAAAATCGCTTCGAGGTGCACACCCCCATGCTTCATACTAACTTTATGCCAAATTTCATGAAAATCGGCCGAATGGTTTAGGCGCTATGCGCGTCACAGACATCCAGACATCCTCCGGACAGAGAGACTTTCAGCTTTATTATTAGTAAAGAAACAAAGTAACACTTGTGAGAAAATCATTTTTACAAACACTTAAAATTGCTTAAATAAATTTAAATAAATAAATATTTATACCATTTTGACTTAAAACTGAGAATTCAAAATAATTTCATCAAGATTTGTTGGATTATTTATTTCACCGAATGGTTTATGAACTTATGAGAAAAATGGTGACTTACAATGATGTTTTTTGGAATTTCTAAAATCTAAGCAAATTAACTTAAAAAAAATTACGTGGTTAGAAAGCTATAAATTGTAAGGAATTTATACCTACGAAAGTTTTAATGTTTATAACAAAAATTTTCAAGTTGTGTCGAACCTAATGTGTCAATGCATTTGAAAATCACCCTCATCTATTCATCAAAATTCGCTTGTCTGACAGTGCGCTCATTAATGTAAGGCAAATATTGCAAGGGTGGAAGCGTAGATTACACTTTATATCCTCTTCAGTCATGAGCTTCACGCCGGCAAGGAAAGTAACACTCATTAAAAAAAAAAAAAGCAAAGGAGAAAGCATGGTTTTAGGCAATAGTAATTTAGGCGATTTAATCTCAACTATTGCAATACGCGCAAAAAAAATGAAAGTGTGATGTTTACTGGCTTTTTTTTTTTTTTTTTTTGTCTAAATTACTAATGCACATTTAAAGTTAGATTATTTTTTTAATTATGAAGTTCACTATTGATTACATCATATTTATGCCACCACGTATCAGTTATGTAAACTAACTTCATGTGAGTTTTCTGGCAAGAAAGAATATAAAATTCAGATTTTGAATTACTAGTTAATATGGTTTTTTTCCTCCAAATTTGGAGATGCTTTGCTTTTCTTGCCGGAGTGCGATGTATCAGCATATGCAAAAGAGAAAAAAAAGGAAAAAAAAAAGATAAATTAATTTGAATTTTGACTTCTTAAATTCAAATTATGTTTTTCGCAACCACGAGTGTGTGTGTGTATGTAGGCGTGTGTGTTTATGTGTGTGGGGGTTTGTGTGCTTGTGTGTAGGGGGTATGTGTATGTGTGTAGGCATGTGTGTTTGTGTCTGTGTGCAGGCATAAGTGTGTGGGTAGTTGTGTGTATTTGTGTGTGTATGTGTAGGTGACTATATGTATGCGTGTGTATGTGTTTGAGTGTGTGTAGGTGTTTGTGTGTGTGTGTTTGTGTGTAGGTGTATGTATGTGTTTGTGTGTGTATGTACGTGTGTGCTGGCATAAGTGTGTTGGTAGCTTTGTGTATTTGTGTGTGTATGTGTAGGTGTATTATGTATGCGTGTGTGTGTATGTGTTTGAGTTTGTGTAGGTGTTTGTGTGTGTGTTTGCGTGTGTAGGTGTATGTATGTGTTTGTGTGTGTGTGTGTGTACGTGCGTGTATGTATGCGCGTAAGTGTAGGATATTGACGCAACCTGGAGACGGTTTTCGCTAGAGGAGCAGCATCGTGAGGCGGCCGGTCGACGGTGATGCTGCAGAGGGTGCTGGCGGGAAAATAAAATGATAGCACATCAAAACAGTCAAATGAAAGCATAAGCAATCGTGATTGCTCAAAAAACGGATAATTTTTTCTTTGAAATCTTTTCCTGAAAATATACAATAAAATTGAGTTTTAAATAAATGAATCAATTATTACGGATTCACGGCTTATTTACGGATTTTCTGAGCAACACATATAATTGTACAACCAAAAGTTGTAAAATGTTTAGAAATATCCTACAGTAAAAATATTTCCATCAAAATGCATACCATCGTACATCATTTAACACCAATATTGTACCTTGGCTGAATCGTATTTTTTGCATTCATTGCTCAAACTTATGTCAATTGATTAATCAAATACTAGTTAAATATTAAAAATTAAAGCTATCTTTTATTTATTTTTATTGTAAGCAATTTTGCAATTAAAGCTATTTTCTATAAGCAAAGTCTAATTTTCAAATTGAAACCTTGAAAAAAAAAATGTCCAAACCTATACGTATACACTTTATCACTAAAAGTATTGGGACCCTTTAAAACTGACATATTTATACGAATTTCACGAGACGGATTGCACGAGAAATAAAAGACTAATTGTTCTCTTTTTTTTGTCACATAAAATGTATACTACAGTTGTCATTTTTCATTAAAAATTAAATTACTCAGTAACAAACACACCAGTAACAAACTGAAGATTTTTTTTTCTTTTATGAAACTCCTCATTGCAAATTGCTGGAATAAGCTATAAATTTTACAAATAAGTTTACTTAAAATGTATAATTATGTTTTTTACTTTTGCGAAAGCATCACTTATATTCAGATAAAAGCATCTTTCAAAACTACAAATTTTATTTAATGGTTTTCCGCTCATAACGAGCAGAGTATTCTGTCAACCGTTACTTAACTTTCAGAATATTTGACAGCATACAGGAGAGACATAATACTAAAATTTGAAATTAAAATATTTAAAATTAGATGAAATATGAACGTTTAAATCAGTAGATTTTTCACTGCATGTGCGCGAAAGATAGCAATTATAACCTTCATAATTTTAACCCCAAGTAGATTTCCAACTCAGGGGAAAATTCCAGTTCAATATCTCAAAAACTTATAAAAATATCAGCGATCTAATAAGTAAAATTTCAATAATTCTTGGATAGGTGACGATTAGTGAGGTGTCGTTCGCAAATTTTCAAGACTTGCCTGCGATCGTTCGGTGTGATTATTGATATCCTTATATATTATTTCGGTAGCCTGTTCCTACGCGAGATCTTCCTCATTTCTTGATTGATTTCTTTGATTTACCCCTCATTTTAAAGCTTATCGTGCAGGCTAATGACGAAAAATAGACCCACGATCAAAAAATTGTTTTTTTCTGCCACAAATTACTGTTTTGAAGCAACGGACTGAGGTTTTCAGATAAATTTATAAGTTTAACTTGCGCTGGGACCGACAGAGCTGCATAGCTCGTTCGACTGGCAAACAGAAGAACGAGTGTTCGGACCCAGCCCGGACGATCTGCGTCAAAAAATTAGACAAATATCTCGCATTTCATGAACACTCGAAAACAATAAATAACACAAGTGAGGTAATAAAATAAATGAGATGGAAACGCTCCTTGCTGTTACGAAAACTTGATGCAACCTAGCTAAATTGCTTCTAAATTGAAAAGGGTGTTTATTTTTTTTTTTTTTAGTTTGTTTTTAAAGCTTTGGCTCCGGTCAGAAAACTATAACATAATGTAAGCGAAATGTAAGTATTAAGTTTAAGATTTCAGACTACAATGGAATAATTTTTTGTTCAGCAAAAAAAAAATCGCTTACTGAAATGTAGACTCTTTTAATGAGTTTTTGATCCTTTGCACAAATAAAAAAATTACTGCCCCAAATAGAAATTACGCTTTTCATTTAGTTAAACTATGAATATTTATTAGAATACGAAGCAAAAAATAAAAATTACTAACAACTTGATGGGTAACATATTTTTTTTTCTTCTTTTGGCAAAAAACAAATCTCCAGTCACATTTTTACTACATTCGAAAAGCTACGCTTAAAAAACGAAATTAGTTTAACTGATTTTGTATTTTAACTGTTCGGTTAAATGATGAACACGCGCTACCATCTAAGCCATAACGGTTCAAGCATCAACAGGCGAAAGCAAATAGTATAAATTTTCAAAAATAAAAACACGTCTCTTCAATATCTTATTATCATTTTTGTGGATTATTTTTCTGTCGGTATGCGAGTTCTTTCTTATTTCTTGAAGAAATCCCCCTCCCCCATTTTAAAGCTTATCTTATCGGGCCGACTAATGACGAAAAATAGAATTACGGTCTAAAAATCAATTTTTCGGAAACGTCCCTTACTGTTGCAAAACCTTGATGCAGCCTGTTGTTTTTATGCAGATGTTTTAAGCATAATTCATTAAATACAATTTTCCAATTTTTAGTGTCGCTTTCGGCGAAAGAAATTACAATTAACCTGTGTTTTGTTTTTGTTTTTGTTTTTTTTTAATAAAGCTTAAAAGCACTGGACTTAGTTGTTCGGTTAAATTGATAAGTTTTTTTTCGGTAGAGCGTTCGGCTATAAACTAGCTAAACTTCGAACCCCGGCTGTCCGACATTATAGTTTATTCAGATTAATATTACGCATTACATGTATTCATAACATACAACAAATAACACACGTAAGGAAATAAAATAAATACGACGGAAATGAGACTTGGCGTTTCGACTCCTTTATGCAGGCTACAGTTATTATTCAGATAAGTAAGTCGAATGGTGTTCTTTCTTTTTTTTTTTTCAAGCTCTGATTTCGTTCAGACCACTAAGTATAATGTAAGCATAAAAAAGTATTAGATTTAGAAATTCAGACCTCAAGGGATTCCTTTTTGTGCCGAAAAACTTTTTCACTGTACGCTGAAATGTATATTTTTCTAATAGCAGTGTTTGACTTTTTGTGTAAATGAAAAAATACTACGCCAAATTGAAGTTACGAGTTTCACCCAGTAAATCTTTATCTATTTATTCGAATACGATGTAAAAGATTAAAATTATTATCAACTTCATTAGTAAGAAATCATTTTATACTCCTTTGCTTTCGGCGGAAAAAAATGTATGTCTACGTTCGAAAAATTACACTTAAAAAACGGGCTCAGTTCATTTTTTTTTTTTTTTTTTTGAATTTTAATTGTTCGATTAAAAGAAAAACATGTGCTGGCATTCAAACCGTAACGGTTAAAGCAGCCTGCTATGGGAAATTGTATAAATTTTAAAAAATAAAGCACTTATTTTCAATCTAACTTATTATTTCCCTAGAATGTTTGTTTCAATCGCTATGCGACATCTTCCTCTTTCCTTAATCAAATTCCATGTTTTACGAATAATTTTAAAGCGTATCATGCTGGCTAATAAAAAAAACATAGACGCATGGTCCTTTTTTTTGGCAAAAAGTTTTTTTTTTGCTTTCTTTTTATAACACAGTGCTTCAATGAATAGCATTCGAAAACGAAAGCGCAAATGCTCGGTTGGTTGGAGTGTTCTGCTGTTAATCAGAATGGCGCCAGTACGAATCCGTGCCAATAAATATCTCTTTAATGTTTCTTTTTTTTTCTGTTAGATGCTCGCATAGGCAGGACTGTATTTGCCACAACCCGTTTTTTCACATGCACAATTACTGCTTTTTCACGAATCACTCAGTCACACTTTTAATGATATTTATGTTTGCATTGAAAATACGTACAACGAAAAGGTGGTCGATGATCACATTATCACAACGTTGTATTTAACAAGGTATTGTTGCTGAGGTCTTCATTATACATATCTTCTTTTGTGCGTTTACTTTTTCCCGTTTACTTGAATCCGTTTACTTTTTTCGATTCTTCTTCATAATGTTTTTTCTTTAAAATTTTTAAAGAGCGAAATGCCACATGAAACGACTCGAATCACAATGCGGAGTTCCGCACGAGTCGATTAGTAAACAGATTATTTGCGAACCATCACTCACTATTTGTTGCCAATCCAAAAGTTATTGAAATTCGATTCATTACGCTAATATCTTTCTAAGTTTTTAAGATATTCAACTGAAATTTCATTATGAGTTGGAGGGTCTACTTGGGTTTTTAACTAGTATAAAGGTCATAAATTACTATCTTTCGCGCATGCACAGTGAGAAGCTAACTGCTTCTAACATTCATATTTCATCAAGTTTTCAATATTTGAATTTCAAACTTTAGTATTTTGTTTCTCTTGTATGCTGTCAAATATTCTGAAAGTTTGATACAGGGTGGCTACAGGAACTGGAAAAAAAAAGTTCCCTGACTTTTCCCTGATTTCCCCGATTAAGTTCATTAAATTTCCCTGATTTACGTTGCCAATGATAATGGTTTCCTTTCTTTGAAAAGCATTGCACACTAAATAAAATGCAGTGTTTAAAACGGTTTGAGCTGTTAATTAAAAATATATTTTGTAAAGATGCTCTTTTTTCTTTTTTTGGTAAAAATCGTGTATTAAATTATCAACAGAGAAATAGTGTAGGAAATCAAAACAAATACTTTACTTCCAGGAACCAGTTAAGATAAGAATTCTAAGAAATTATTAAAACCAATCTTTTAGACATATCTAATCCTGATAAAACTAAAAAATTTAAATGGAAATAATGTTGAACTGAATTTTCAATCAGTATAATTGCTGCTGCAAGAATAACAAGTGATAGTTAAAGTATAGAAGTAATGTAGTTTTAATTACGTAAATAATACTGCCGTGTGCAGGTAAAAGGCAGTATCGGCAGAAATTAGTTTTCGAGATATCTGAAGAAATGTGTAGTGGATTCAGTAGTAACAAAAGGAAAATGTTGGAAGACATTTTTTTTTTTTTTTTCGCATCTCTTTTCAGCGGAAATCATTTAAGCGAGTATGTACAATAAAAATTAATGTACAATAGATGAGAAAAATACATAAAAAAAGAAAAGAAAAATGTGCAGTTACAGCGCTTTTACACACAGCAGAATAGACATATTTATGTAAAACAAATTGAAATCTTTCAACACCAGTCATATTGAGCTATTATCTAATCAAGAACTTAGATTTTAATGAATGAATGATATTAAGAAATAATAAAATTAATTACTTATGTAAACAACTCAATTTCAAATTATTTCATGAGTTGTCGAAAAAAAACTTAGATTATTTTAGCAAAAAACAACATTGAAATGCAAAAAGAATAATTAATTTCAAAATATATATGTACATGGTTTTAAAATAAGAGTTTTAAAAGTCTGAAAAAAACCCTTCATGTAATCTGAAGTGACAGCGAATAATACCAAGGCAAAAAAAACAACTTTGATCAAAAAAAGTCAAAATTCAATTTTAACAATTAAATTAAAAAAGCCAAGTGATAACTGTTAAGATTTTTTCAGCATTAATTTAAAAAACAAAGATTTTTTTTCTTGAAATCGTGATAATGGTATGCTAATTACTTCAGGACAATGAGTAAAGGCAAGGGAACAAAGTCATTAATGACGGCCTCCTCTTTGCATGTAGGGTTGTTCATTTTACGTAGCTTGGAATGCGTGGAAGGAAAATTCAAGCAAGGTAAAATAAACAACTTTACAGACACAGAAGCAATCTTAGGAAGCTCATCCTAAAATTGAATACTTTGACCTTGAGGAGAAAAGATGCACAAATATGCGACACTGTATAACCGCATCTCATTAATTTTACTTTTTTAAAACAAATAATTGGCGGAAAATTCGTAGGAAATCAAAGTACTTCATTTTGCAAGGGATTTTTTTTTTCTTCATTTGACCAATTTTCCCTGAATTCTCGTTATGTTTTCAAAATTCCCTGATATCTCCCTGATTTTTCCCTGAGTGATAAAGTTCCCTGACTTTTCCCTGATCTCCCTGATTTCCCTGATCTGTCGCCACCCTGTGATAAGTGTTGACGAAAATCTCTGCGTGTTGTGAGCCCAAAACTTTGAAATAAAAATTGCATTTTTGCAAAAAAAATAATGATACTTTCACAAAAATATATTAAAATTAGTTATGCATATTAAGTAAATTTATTGTTCAGTCCCTTGCGATAAGAGTGAAAAAAAAAATTTTTTTTTTTTTTTTTTGCTTTCTCAATTTGTTGCTCGTTCCCTAAATTCATGGGTGATTACATTCTTATTGGGGAATGACAGATGGAGCATACTTTTTATGTGACAAAAGTTACAGAACTTTTGCTTCCTGGTTTCTCGAGAAATCTGTTAAAATGTGAATTTTGGAAAGTGTCCTAATATTTTTGGTCACATACCTTTATATATTTTTGATATGACTAATCCAGTTTCCTTGGTTTTCTAGGAGTGGTAGTTTCCCGACGTGTGCTTGTTAAATACAACTTGGTGAATAGAAAAAAGACTTACCTGATGAATAAGTTGAACAACATCGGTTTTTGCATTGGACTCTTAACTTTTGCAGCTGTACTAATGATCGCATATTTTCCATCACCTACACCGCTTAGTTCAAAAAAATGGGTATGCAATTTAATTACTTTCTATTTCGAAATAAAATTTTAAGTTAATTGTTGTAAATTAGCAGAATTTTCATAACAATTCCTGTTGTACTCGTTTATTATCGCAAATTATGAGCTTGAAGAAGTAAAGACTTGAATGATTCTAAGTTAAAAGGGCAATGAAAGATTTTAAACCGTCTTCCATAATGCACATTATTAAATTGTTGAATTATTTTCGTTTTTACTTTCAAATATTGTATGCTTTGAAAAGAAAAAGTAAATAGACTTTTAAAAAAATCATTTTCAGCGTGTCTCCGTTGAACCTGCAAAAGACCTCTACTTTCGCAACCGTTTGTCCTAGATGTATACTTCCAACTGCAAAAATTTTCAGAATGAGATGAAGAGTTAAGTTATGAACAGTTTGTAGGGGGAAAATTAATGAAATTATTAGGATATATTCGAGTTTAAAATTAGTAGGAACCGTTCAGAAGATTAGATAGGAACACATCGCCCTTTCAAAAGAATGTAATGTTGTCCCCCGAACAAAAAATAAAAAATATTTATATGCTTATTGCTATTGAAAAATATTTTTGGATGTTGTGCTGTAATACGTAAGAACACACTAAAATAGTTCGAACAAAAGATCACACTATGTGGACTCATATAATTTTAATAATTGCACTCTTTACACACAGATAATTTTAATGCTTTGTCAGTCTATATTTCCCCCCCAAAAGGTAGAACTGACTGCGAGTGTAAAGTTGGATAAGCTACAAAATTGCTGCGTTTCATATCACAGTGACTATTAATCGTACGGCTGTCCAATTTTTGTGCTTAAATTGTTTTTTCATGCTTGTGATTGCAACGTAGGGGACTTTGGGACCATATAAAAAGTTACATTTCGTATTTTTTCGCTAAACTACTTTTTTCGTTTCAAACTTTTCGTATTTTAACTCTGCATCTTATTTTGACCTTTTTTGAAAGTTGGAAATTTCAAAAAAGTTGACTAAGTATCGAGGACTAACAATTGCAGAAATAGAGGTCTTGCAGGCGAACGTGTCGTATTTGCGTGAACTATGTCACGCTGTATACTAGGACGGTTAAGTATCGACCTTATTTTTTTCTGACAACCAGATAAATATGAATCAAGCCCGCTTGCATGAGGTGACCTCGAACCTTTGTGCTCATGCATGTTTTTTTTTTTTTTTTTTCTGTCATTGAATAGCGTTAGTCGCTGGAAAACAGCGGTTGACTGACTAAAGCATTGGTTTCCTAGGAGCGAATCGCCGACCTTCGGCGTCGCTTCTCGCCGAAAGAAAAACTTGTTTCTTCTGCGCATGCGCGCCCGAGCTAAATCGACGTTGTGAGTGGCACGCCGGAATCACTTGACTTTGATTTCAGCGTCACGCGGAGTAGCAACGCCAAAGCTCGATGATTTCGCTTCTAGGAAACCAGGGCTTTTGAACTTCACCGCTTCACCGATTAAGATGAAATAGTTCTTTTTTTTTTAATTTCAATTTTCTCATAAATGCACCAATATTAAATCAAGATATTATTTCCTCGTTTACAGCTTCATTTTGCAGGAAAATAAAATTTAACGTTTTGTACTTCCATTGTCGTAAAACTCGATTTCTAGCGATATTTTCTGAGCTATACAACTGACTATAAGGGTTGGCGAGCCCCTGTGTTTCTGTGGACCACAGTTTGGGAAACCCTGCATTAGAAAGTTGTTTCATTTGACTTTATCGCTTTTATACGATATATATATATATATATATATATATATATATATATTATTTACGATACATATAATGTTTTTCTTTTCAGGACTCAGCCGTATACATACATTACACTGGAATTTACTGCTTGTACCTGTTTGGAGCTTGCTACATGTGCATTCAGCCGCTGATCTCGTATTTAGCGTTTTACGGAAAGAGTCAATGGACCGTTATTAAAACCCTCCTTTTCTTCTTCAACGTAATCTGCGTCACATTCTGTATCCTTATTAAAAGTTGACTTCCCATGCATACTAATGCAGACAAGTAAAGAGTGTCTCAAAATTTACGCATTATTTAAATTTCAAAATAAAAGCAGTTTCTTTTCAGTTATTTTTTTCCCTTGAAAGACAAAATACATACACTCCTGCATGTGAAAATTGCAACACCATGAAGAAAGCATCATGGTTGAATGAAATTTAATACACAGTTGAGTGGCAATGCTCCAAATAAATGATTACATTTTCACACCAAACAAACAATAAAAAGAGATAGAAATTAGTATTTTGTGTGGCCACCACGCGCCGCAATAAGAGCTGCTACACGACTTGGCATGGAGTGAAACAAAGTTTGAATATCTGCCTGTGGAAGAGTATTCCATATTGTTTGTATGTTCAACCAAAGTTCGTCTGTTGAAGCAATAGGACGAGGATCACGAGCGAGACGCTGCCCAACGAAATCCCACACATGTTCAATCGGTGACATATCCGGGGAATATGCAGACCAAGGAAGAAGCTGTACCTACTGCGAATCAAGGTTGGATTTTACAGTCCTGGCGACATGTGGACGAGCATTATCCTGCTTGAATACAGCCCTTGGCAATCCTTGCAGGAAAGGAATAACTTGGGTCTGTAAAACTTCGTTTATGTATCGGGTACTGTTCAAAATGCCAACAATTCGTAGCAATTGTGATCGTCCATGATATGCTTTGGCACCCCAGACCATAACTCCGGGTGTTCGTCCACTGTGGCATTCGATAATGCACTCCGGAATGTGCCCTTCAGCGGCATAGCGCATGACACGAATTCGGCCATCATGGTGCCACAAATTGAAGCGGGATTCGTCAGAAAAGACGACACGCTGCCAATCAGCACGCCAGCTCTTATGCACATTGGCCCATCGTAGCCGCAGGCGGCGATGGTTTTGCGTGAGAGGAATCCTGTATAAAGGAATCCTTGCGCGCAGCCCACGCTGCAGCAGACGTCTCCGCATTGATGAAGCACACAATGAAACACCTGTAGCTGTTGAACACTGTGCTGCCAATTGTCTAGAAGAAGCTGTGCGGTCCGTCAGCACCATACGCACCAGGTGTCTCTCATCGCGAGCTGACGTCACATTTCGGGGTGCACTCCCGGATTTCCGAGCTGTCCAACCCTCGTCCGTCCACTGCTTCCAAACATGCATGATTGTGCTACTGTTACGCTGCACACGAGCGGCTACTGCACGATTAGAAAATCCAGTTTCACGAAGGTCGACGATTCTGTCCCGTTCAAACTCCGAAATTTGCTCAAATTTCGCTTTCTTTCGTCGAAGAGGCATAGTAAAGATTCAGTTAACGTTTACTCTAGCATATAACTACCAATAATTATACACGCGTCGCTACAGTCGTCTATTTATATTCGGTTTGATCCGCCATTCAGAGGGCGCTGCTCAGCATACTCATGCGCTACCGGTCTGCAATTCTAATCATTGCATATCATGCCCTACTTCACATTTCCTGCAATTTTCATCTCACTCGCATAAGTCCTTCATGGTGTTGCAATTTTCACAAACAGGAGTGTAGAATAAAGTTACGTATTGAATAACATATCAGACAAATGACCTCCACGTATTTCATGGCAAATGTGCCATGTGCACTCTTTTGTCGAAGTTCTCCAGGATCATCCTATAGAAACGTGACCAACTTTCGTTGATGCAGAGAAATCTCCTTCAATGCACGGGTGGGTGTGGACTTGCTGGTACAGACATGTGAACTTCAAAAAACCCCATGGAAAGAAACCCAAAGGCTCTAGTTCACATGATCTATGAAGCCAAATCTCACCCCCAAAACAACAGAGAATAGACTGGAATGTCTCATGTAGTAACTATATTTCTCAATACTGAAAATGCGTTTTTCAGTGTGGTGCTGCAATTTTATTAACCCTAATTTGTCAACAGTCAAACTAATCTCTCTTTTTTTTCTTTTGGTTCCTAACATTAGCTCAGTTAATATTATATTTATCTTAAATCGTGTGTACATTTTGGGACACTTTTTGTTTGTGTGCAAAATTTAGAGCTGAAATCATAAGTGTACATATTAATTGAACCAGCATACGGCATCCCTATGATCGAGATTTTGATGAAATAATCTAAACAAATTGTTCATTTTTACTTCCAGTGTAGTATCATAGAATTTTCATTGACTAAATTGATTCAGGTTGTGAAAAGTGGGAAATTGGGATCAATATAATATGAATACATATAATATGAAGCCTGTACCTTACCAGTTTTACTTTCACACTTAATTAGTTTTGTGACATAGTAGATATTTACCTTTCACCATCAAATCCCTACTTTTTAAAGTTAAACATTATGATAGCCATTACTTTTATATCATCGTTGTTAAATTACCCTAATTAAATAAGTGAACATTGAAATCTTTCACAATACATATTTATTTTGACTAGATAACCTATAGATGTCTAACTGCAGCAAAAAATATTTGGTGTCTGACCCCAACACACATATCGGGAGCAGTTAGCGCATTCTATAGCTTTTGATTTTCAAGAGCCATCAGGCCATCATATAGTGCAGGACTGTCCAACTGGCGACCCGTCAACACATATTTGTGTGACCCGCCAACATCTTATTCAGCATATTTCTTTTTTCGACATTTTATGGTAACAAGAACCATCCGAGAGACAACCATTCTTGGTCAAGCCGGCATCCCCGAAATTTCCTCTTGATCGCTCTTTTACTCCTTTCATCGTATTGGGAGAAAAAGGTACAGGACATCTACAGGTCAAGGCACTTCACGATGTGTTTGAATTTCTGTTTTCATCTAAATATCTCTCAACGATAACTTTGAAATGCAGTGCAGCTATTACCAACGTAATTTAACAATGCATTAGCGACATTAATAACACTAGTCAAAACCAAAAATGCATCCGGCTCTAATATAGCTATTTCCAAAGTATTTTGCCTCGCTAAACACGAGAATTGCCATAAAAAGTTTAGATTAGCTCTAGGTTTCAAGAGACAGAGCCAAATAAGGTAGTGAAATCTCACTAATGCACTAATGCTCGCTTTTCCTGGCAGATAGAAGCACCCCTAACGGGACTGACTGTCTTCTTAATTTCGACCCCTGCTTGGAATAGAAAATCTCACTACGTGAAATCGAAATGGACTTCAGAAAATTTGAATTCTGAGAGGAGAAATGCCCGAAATGAGCCTCTAGTAGATCTAGAGTGCCAGCGACTTCTGCTTAAACCCCATGCTCATTCTGTTAGGAATAATGAAGAGCTTTGTAAAAGCTGTGAGCAAAGATGGTTTTCTAATACAGATTTCTAAGATTTTATGAAGCTAAGGTTTTAGGAGAGAATTTTCAACGACTCTTCAAATACGCACAATTGTGAAATTCAGTTTTTGGGAAGAAAATGAAAGGGAAGAAAAAAATCTTTAAGGGTATATTATTTTAAGGGTATTATATAGTTTTTCTAAGTAGCAGAGAGGACGAGAACTAAAAACAGTTGGTCCAAAAAGCTCTACGGAAGTTCTGGGACCATTGATAAACGATAGGTCTCTGAAACTCAATTTTTTTCACTTCCTCCGGCATATTTTGCTTAAACACTGAGAGGCGATGAGCGATGGACATGACAAGGAAAGATTTCGCCAAGATATCTTTACAATGGAACGCATATATAAGGGTCATTAGGTTGAGTTAATAATGGCCAATAAATGCTGCTGAACTATTATAAGAGGTCCTTCTTTGACGTGCAAAAAGTTATCGAAAATGAAGCCGTTTACAGCAATAAGCGAAAAGCAAACACTGTTTTTGGAGAAAAAAAAAGCATTGTTTAATAGTACAGGACCTATTTAATAACACTTACTGCACAGGTTTTTTCCCCCGTTTAATCTTACTTTCATTCGATGTGTGGTTGTTGTGCATCTTTCTCCAGTGGGCTTTTGTGCATCTTGAAAACAAGAGCTAATAAAAAAATCCACTACCATATTCGTTTTTCTCGACCCAAAATTAGTAGAAATTGACTATTTAAAACCAGGATGCAGACAAAAAGTTATTTTTTGTTGACTAGTGCAATTAGTTATCACTATCCCAATATACTCAATTGTTTGTTATTCTGCATTATAACATTTTTGTGTGTATGAATCATAACGGAAGAAACTTGTTCCTTAATTACCGTCAGCTTCTGTGTACCTCATTTCGATAATCTTGCCTACGCCGATTCCTTATTTGGAGCCAAGTGTCGCTTTCAGTGGAGTAACAGAGGTATGTTTAAAAATTTGAAACAACCAATGATCATTTTACAAGTTTTTTCTATTTAATTTATTATTTTACGGTAGTTCCATCTTTTCTTCAATAATGTGAGTTTTTTCTTGAATAAAAATGTATTTAGGGTTCTTTTCTTTCCAATGGGGCTGTGCAAAAGTTTCTTAAACTTTAGGCTGTTAGAAAAGTATCCGACTTTTTTTGGGAAGGGGGGGGGGGGTTGATAGATATAAGTAAAGAGCGCTCGCTTTAACTGACTTTGAACTTTTGTGCTCGTGCATGATTCTTCCCCTTCAGTCAATAGCATCAGTCGTTGGCAAACTGAGTTTGACTGAGTTAGTGTGTAGAGACTGATGTTCAAGAAAAATGACGGATCAATTGGAACAGAACTACTGCATTAAATTTTGCGAGAAACGAAACCTGGAGGCCAGCAAAATGAAAAACACTCGAAATAGTCTGTTGACGGCTATCATTGACAATTTCTCTCTCTCAGCACATTTCTCGCACTTGTTTTCAATACGCATTTTCTCTCCTGATACTTCTCCTTGCGACTTCTGACTCAAGCGGGGGATTGAAAGATTTGTGCTGCTTAAGACATTTTAGCATTTTACTTGAAATTCAACAATCCGACGAGATCACTACACTTCATTTTATTTGCAAGCAACTGCCGCTACTGGCAGACGGGGGGGGGGGGGAATGCATACATGCACAGAAAAGCTCAAAGGCGGCTCATGCGAGTGTAGTTGTTTTATAACCTTCGAGTTTTCGTACAAAAAACTAAGGTCAGATACTTTTCTAACCACCTTCGTAGCCTTTTATGTGCCACCATTTGGGTGCGTATATCAATGGCTTTCTGTGCTTAACAATTAACTGATGAAGTGACATTTTTCGAACGTAGGAGTGGAAGTGGGGTGCATGTAACACCAATATTATATTTCTAGTGTTCTTCACAAAAATAACCAATAATAGTATCAACATTTCAAATGATGTTTGTATTTTTATCTACACAAATACAAATAAAACAGTACAGCAAATGACATAGATACACATATATCGACGTATATGTAAATTATTTTAAAGGTTTGAATGCATAAGTCAAATTCTTCTCAGACAAAAGACACCTCGCCTTGCCTTCTAACCCTCTAACGCACAAGTTTTTTCAGAAAACTACCGAAAAAGTATATATATATATATATATGTGTGTGTATACATTTTGACAGAAAATGGATATGTAGGTATACTGCCAAAGGCAGTAATTGCATTTATAGGGAGCGAGGGAGGGTAAAAGTAGAAAATATTGTACAAAGTATAAATAAATACATGAAATACACCGCTAGCTCAGTCATTCCATCCGAGGACTGCAGTGTCGTGTTTATTAGCACTCATCAGCCCGGAGCACGATAATAAGCACAAACTGCAATCTTCGGACGGAATGCCTGAGCTGGCGGTGTATTTCATGTATTTCTGCTTTAGCCCTGGCTATAAGTCGGTAACTTACTGAAAAAACTTACTGAAGAAAAGTATAAATGAGTTGACTGCTAATTTATGTTGAATTTTAAAACATTTAAATCAAATGGTAAAGCAAGCATAAACAATAAAGAGGTGCATAAGAATAGCTAAGAATTCCGTTTGGCAATAAAACTGAATATATTGCATTTTCTGCACGATAAAACTGCTTTTTACAAAGAAAAAAAAACGCGATCTACACAAGAAAAATGCTGCAGACTTGTGTCATCTATGTTAAATAAGTTCATTAATAATCTGATCTATTTTTACTTGAACAGACTCGGACGGGCCTTAGAAACAGAATAACGTGTCATGCACGAGCGTCGGTGTAAGACACGGGCATGTGCAAGTTTGCCGGCAACTCTCGCCCGAATTAGACAAGGGGAAGTGCTTTAAGTGCTTATTGGTAAACATGAGACAAATGATGAGGACTTAGGACAAAGGTGTTTTCGCCTTTTTAACATTTTTTCATTTCTTACGTAAGTACGGTTGGCCTATAATAACACATAATGGCTGTTGAAACCAGGAAGTCACAAATTTAAGCGGGGGTGACGGTTGGAAGCAAATACACTCAGGAACATTGAAAATAGCGCCCCGAGAAGGAAACATTGGATTGAAGTTAAATTTAATATACAGAATAATATAGGTGAGAGATACACTTGATTCCAAAATCGAGACAATTAAACCAATATAGGCTAGGAAATGAGATAAATACAGAGAGAGAGAGAGAGTGCTACTTCAATAGCGCGTTGTACCCCCTTTTGCTGCAATACAAGCAACAACACGGTCCCGCATTAAGCTAATTAAACGTTTGATGTTATCCTGGAGGCAAATAGATCCACAAATTTTGAACAGCCACTTCTGAATCTTGCACAGAGTATCACGGCGGCATTTGGCGTTTCAGCCGATCCCATGCATGCTCTATGGGGAGCAAGTCGGGGGAGTTGGCTGGCCATGGAAGAGTCTCGAAAGGACCTAAGAAGTCTTGAGCAACTCTAGCTGTATGCGGACGAGCATGTTTTGGGTTAAAGGGAGTACGCGAAAAGGAATCTTGGAATGCAGATTCACTTCCGCTAGACGTCTAGAAATGGTTCGGGGAACAACTGCTACCCCTACGTCTCCTTGTATGGTGGAACTAGACACGCTAGGTGGAACTAAGGCCCCTATAGTGGAGGAGACGACACATCCGCCATTTTGGAGCAAACTTGACCCAGAGCTTCGTGGCGATAGCATTGCTGCTGATGTTTACATTTCTTTGGCATGTGTTAAATTGAGTCAAATCGGTGGTTGTTCCACTGTTACTTGTGCAAACAGCTCCAGAAAAGGATTTCAGCTCTTTAGATTTCCAGCAGATACAGAAAGAAAAAAGAAATGAATAAATAATAGCCCGCGAAGTGACTGGCAGCATGGAAACGACGCCAACTGTTTCCAACATTTCGCCAATGTTCACCTTCGCTCGCTGATTCTCGTTCCCTGTTTGGCGAATGATTGCCAATAAAGGTAGCGTTCCCTGTTGTACGCTTGCTCCAAAATGGCGGCTGCGTTGGCCTCTCCAGTTATAGGGGCTCTAGGTGGAACGAGTCAGTGTGGGGTCTACGAGCGCTTGCCAGACGATCCTTCGATCCTGTCTCCTCGTCGTCGTCCCGGTCGCTCCAGAGCAGACCCGGTTTTTCGCACGTAAGAACCATTTCGTGTCCACTGCCTTCAACAATTTCTAACGGTGAACGATCGACCGGCCCTAGTAAAAATGACCGGCTTCTGCCACCTTAGAAAAAAGCCGGTACCGCCTTCAGCCGTCTTGCTGCAAGCCGGTACCGCCTTCAGCCGTCTTGCTGCAAGCCGGTACCGCCTTCAGCCGTCTTGCTGCTAGCCGGTACCGCCTTCAGCCGTCTTGCTGCTAGCCGGTACCGCCTTCAGCCGTCTTGCTGCTAGCCGGTACCGCCTTCAGCCGTCTTGCTGCTAGCCGGTACTGCCTTCAGCTTGAAGCTGGTACCGTCTTTGACCACCTAACTTGAAGACTGTCAAAGGCAGTACTAGCTTCAGGCAAGATGGTTCTATCACCTTTACAGCCTTTGACTGTCTTGATCAAAGCCGGTATCAACTTTCACCTCAATTGGTGAAGGCTGTCATTGCTCAATGCCACATTGTACCAAAGAGGAAAATCTACAGTTAAGTACCGATGACAATTTGAAAGATCAAGCAAGCAATACTAATTTGGTTAATGATACAAAAAAAAAAAAATTCCATTCGGTACCATCAAATCAGACAAAATATTGAAATTCTTGTCAAAAGGCACACGGCAACTAAACTTTGATTGCATACTTGCATACTTTTTATGATATTATACGTGCAGAATATTGATAGCGATAAGATTAAAATATTTGTTCGTGTAACTTCTTTGTTTTTTCACTATTCTGCAAACATAATAACAAAACATTATTTAAACTAATAAGATGCCAATTATAAGTAATGGATAAAAAATAAAATTACTTTTTTTCCCCAAAATAAACAAAAAAGTGTCAGATTGTGATTGTCTAGTTTCTTTTGGGTAGGATTTTTTTTTTTTAAGCATTTTCTAAAGAAGGGATGTTATCACATTTTCGATACCTGAAATTGAAATCACTCACTGCATTTATAAAGTAAGTAATATATTTCATCGAAGAGGTTTATGATATGTAATCATATAAGCAGTTTATGAAACCATTAAAGAGGTAAGACTCTAAATGCTAAAAAATTTGTAAATGTGTCAACATGTGCAACAGGAAGAATTAACTGACTATCGATGTCAACTACACTTAATGTGGTTCAAATAATGATTTTTAGGCATGCATTCATGTTCCTAATTTAACACAGCATTTAGAAAAAGACAAAATACTGAGAAAACAAATTATGCATCAAATATGATAGTGCAGTGAAGGGCTACAAGACCAAACGGAGGCTTGTTAGCATTTGAACACTTTTATTTATATTTTAAAACAATGTAAATTATTGTAGGACAAAGGTAAATCAAAAAAACATTTAGTTTTAATTTTTAAATGTTATTAGTGCAGTATGATTTTCACAGCTCTCTTTACAGGGCTGCTTGTTGTCTACAAACGAGCCGAGCAACCATGAAGAGCAAACGTAAACAAACAAATTCGTTAATAAATAAACTGATGCCATTTAAGTTTTTCTTGAGTTAAAAGATGGCGAAAGAAATAAAAACTTTTGCAACATTTTATTTTATGTTCAAACTTAAACCTATTCTTACTTAAATTTTAATTATTTTCCATGAAAATCATTAGCATTTCTTTGAAACAATTTTGTTGAAGAGCCTTACAAATTTAAAATTTATAGATTTGCGGTGATGTATCCACACTCTCCCGAGTATTCGTACTCCTTCAGGTAATTACCTACTCCTACTTCTTCCGCAAAAATAGAATGTTGTGTCTACGGCATGCCGGCATGGAGACTTGACTTTCCAACTTGTGTGAGTCACAGAACGGCTTGTTTTCACTGTATCGTTATCGAACATTGTAAAGTTTTTTTTTTTTAGTGTTTATTCAATCTCTACACACCCATATCTCTACAATGGGGAACAGGCATGATAGCAAAGTAATATAGACGCACGCCGTTCGCAGATACATTTGATGCTGTGCAGTTACGTTTGCGGTCTATAAATATATATGCTCACAAGCACACAGATTCAAGCGTTATGACAACACTCATTGAAATGGATTCGGTCAAAATATATGTTTGGTTGCCTACCAATATGCTCGGGTAAATACATACATACAGACTTTGTGGAAAAAAACCCAAATTCAAGTAGAGGTAATTAAAAACAAAATTTATGTTGAAATTTCAGTGATAATTTTTCACGGCAAAAATACTGCTTTTCTTTCTATAAGGAAGTAAAAGTGGCTACTCCTTATGTTATCAGAAAAGGGTAAAAAATTAATTTGAAGGAATTTTCCGGGTAACCCGAGGTGGAATGAGCCCCAATTACCTTGGATTTTCAAGCTGTATTGTACATAAAGAAGGTCTGTGCTCAGCAGTGTCTACTCACCATTCATTTGAAGTCGACACACACGCTCAGGACAGGATTGATCTGAGGAAGACATGCTCTACTGAGATGGCGAAACGAAAAATCTCGAAGGGGCAGAACAACCAAAAGGCCCTGCTTGGGGCCAACGGGAGTTCCCCCGTGACCGCGGCGTCCCTTCCCCTTCACGCCGGCAATAATTCCAGCCAAGACATGACGAAGAATGATGACTCGCAAAGCCATTGCTCGTTTACATCAGCATACTCCGACGATGAGATGGAAGACTACCCAACACTCGAAGCCACATACAAGGATTTAGGCATCGCATGGTCAGGAGTAGGTGAGACTATTAACAAGTCATGATATGCAATTTTTGAAGGACTTAAAACAAAAACTCGTAACCGCAGGAAATAGGATAAAAAGTTTCTTACGACGAAATCGCCAAAGGAGATGCGGTACTACTGAAGAGAGTCATGTTCAGACACATGCATAACCTAGAAAATATTACTACAGCAGCACCAGGAGGCAGAGATCCTGCTCAAGAAGGTCGCCCATTTGGAGGAGGAAAACAAGATCTTTCACCAAAAGCTGAGCGGCGCCTCTAGCCAAAAGAAAAGAAAACCGGTCGTGCTTATCAACGCTGCCAATCCTAAGACCGTTATCGAGGAAATCAAGAAAAAGAACCCTGAAGAGGATTTTCATCAGGGAGGAGGATCATTACCCCCTCTTCCGAAAATGGCCAAGTTGAAGTGGAGAACTACGCTAAAGATCATGCTATCGACTTCCACACCCCAACCATCGCCTATATCCCTCCAACCCGTGTCGTAGTTAAAGGACTCCCATCTGACATTGGCCAGGAGGATATCAAATCTGCATTCTGGCAACTTCAGCAAGACGTGATTCACGTACTCCAATTCACCAACCGGAAAGGCCCTCTCCCCATCTTCTGCGTGGTTTGATTCCGTGCTGCGCTCAGGAAACTCGAAAGCAGAGAAGAGGACATTTTTTACGAAAAGAATGAAAGTCTGGGATTTCATCGCCCATCTGGAGAAGCTGCATACCCGTCGTGGCCCACTCCAATGTTTCCGTTGCCAAAGGTAGGGGCACTGCTCCTACACCTAAATCACGGAAAGGTGCGTCTTCTGCGCCGGCCATCACCGACTGCAAGACTGCCCCAATAAAGAAAAAGGTCCCTTCTGCACCAACTGCGGATTGGCTCATCCCGCCAGAACTCTCGACTGCCCTTGGTGCCCCCAGATGAAGATGCGCTCCTGCCTGACTTCCGTACGCAACCCTGGGGAGAAAAGCTCCCCTATCCCTAAGAATGACTTGGTACTGATGCAGCTTGGCTGCTCCCTTCGGGCGCTTGACTCCCTCCTCCGGTGAGAAATGCTCACTAACTTACTGCCCCGTTCGCGGGGACGCAATGTAGCTTCGGCGTTTTGCGTTATACAAAGATTTACTTCCTTCAGTTTTGGGGTAAAAGAGCTCGGCTCTGTAGGCAAATTCAAAGACCGACCAACCGACCAGCAGTGTCTAAATCTGTCTTGTTAATATTTTTCCGACCGTTGTTAGAAGGTCCTGAAATAACTGTTGCACATTCCTGTTGGCTTACAACAGCAAGCTAAACTCTTTAGTGTTTTCATTATTGGTATAAAAGTAATATTAATCTGATTGCTTTGAAATTGTATTTATTGTATTCTTTAAACTTAATATAATTTTTTTTTTTACATTCTTTTTAAAATTAAAGTATATTTTCCCCCAATTGGGGGAACTAAGTGTCCTGTTTGCATTTAGTTGTTGCTTTTTAATCTATTGTTGCTAAATGTCACAATGTTGTATGTAATCTCAGTATTGTATGAGATTACCCTAAGCACCACCTTGTTTTTTATTATATTTGGGATTATATAACTGCTTTGCATTTGAATCCATCTTCTTCAAATCTTAAAATACAATAGTAAAAATCATATACTTAGGCAGGGTAAAATAGGAATTGTTTTGTGAGATGCATTAAAACTGTAACCTTTTGTGTTATTTGCATAAGCTTTATCCTTGTCATTAGTATAGTAAGCTGGCGGTTTTTGGGCAGGCGGTAACAGTTGGTCAATGCCGGCTTTCATTGCCCTAGCCGGCTGAAGCCGGTCTCTACCGTCTTGGTCTTAAGACGGTTAAAGCCGGTCGTTACCATCTGAGATAAAGACGGTCAAAGCCGGCATTGACCGTCTTTTGCCGCCTGTCCAAAAACCGCCTTTAAGGCGGTAAAAGCTGGTCATTTTCACTAGGGGGGGCTGCAACACGGCTCGTAGACCAGCCCGCAATTTTCATTCCGATGATCAAACCTCTCTCAAATTCGTATAACTGTGAGAAACGTTTTCTAACTCGCCTACCTGGCATCCTTCACTCATTAAGGTTGTGCAGCAATCGGAATGTAATCGTAACATTTATAAATCTTACATTTAATGCACTGGTTTATATAGCACCTTTTTCCCCATTGCACCGATACTGTGGGTAAACGGTCATGCGCATTGGCACCAAACGTGGATCATTTGCATATCAGATGTCACTCTTCTTATATGCAAAGTTTCGCGATTGTATCTTTCTTCTTTCTTAAGGCGCTATTTTCAATGTTCCTGAGTGTGCATAGAATATTTAAATCGCTAAGTACATCATTCGTAAGAAAAATTTTAAGTTGTTTCTGTATATCAGTATACTTCTTTGTTTTTAAATAAAAGCTACATTAAGCAAGGGTTTATCTCAATGAATAGGGAGCTAATTGGTTTTAAAATGTCTCCTTTGGCTTCAAATTTCAGTGTATGATTTATGCACGACTACGTTTCTTTTCCCAACATTTGAATCCATTCTTTATATTCCTTTTCACCTTAACCACGTGTAAAAACGTTTCGTCCCATTTTTTCATGTACCAAAAAAGCTGAATTTTTAAATGTTGCCTGCAGGAGGCCGAAAAACAAGTTTTTCTATAGTAAACAAGTTTAAAAGAAAACTAATAATGATTTTTCTCTACGAGAGAACTGAGGAATAAAACCTTTAAAAAAAAATTTAGAATGATGTTTTATCCCTTCACTTTAGCATCCATCATAAGCAAATCACAAAAAAAAAAAGAAAAAGCAGTTTGTAACGTATTTCTCCGTCGTGTTTTCCAAGAAATAGCAGTAGGGGAGAAAAAAAAAACATTAAATGAGACTAAGTGTGCTCGGAGAAGTATTACTTTCTAAACTTATTTAAAAGTATAATTTCTACAACTACATTGTTCGAAAAATATTTATATCAGAGATTAGCACAGTAAATTTCTTCATTTAACATTTCAGCTCTGGAATGCTTTTATCCGTGAAAAAGATAGCATTCTTGCAATATTTAAAACTCTTCAACAATCGTCAAAATAAACAAATAAATGAAAAATATTTTGAAAACATTTTTGTAACGCGTACATCCAATAAAAATTTAGTTTTGACGATTTCATATCAGAATTGTAATAATCAAGATTTAGGCTTATATGAAGGTGGTATGCCTATAGCCAAGTCTCGATGGAGCTGTTTGTTTATCTCTAAAAAGTAATGAAATCTAGACAAAGTTATGACAAGTCGAAGGTTCCTTACTGCGATTTCTTTATTGTCATAGTTAATGTAGTGTGACTTGGCCGTTAAACATTCTTTATACGTTAGTGGGTACAGGTCAATTTTGTTTACACGTTTTCCAAGTGGCAATTTTCCATCGTCAATGGGTAGCGGTTCTGGCGACAGATTGGTGTAATCGTGTCATGGAGCACCTGGTTTTGTACCCTTGTGTACCCTTTAACGGCCAAGTCACACAACATTAACTATGACAATAAAGAAATCGCAGTAAGGAACCTTCGACTTGTCATAACTTTGTCTAGATTTCATTACTTTTTAGAGATAAACAAACAGCTCCATCGAGACTTGGCTAGTTTTTTACAGAATGTTTTTGGTGGGATTTCACTTCTTTTTGTAGAAACATTTAATTTGTGTAATATTCGAGTAGACTAAAGTTAGGCTAAATTAAATTAGAAGATGTGTCCCACTACGCTGGACTTTTGCAATGACAGTCGATTTTTTTATTCACCAATAGTAGAAGGGGGCATTACCATATCTCTAATACAGCTGAGACCAGCTGAGGGTTCTTCATTAGATACTTCAGACTTTCGATTTTTGACATCAAATGAAGCAGCTAACCAAGTTGAATATTTTTTGTAAAGGCGGTATGTCGATCTCTAATAGTTTGGTCTAATAGCCAGATCTTCGATTATCCTAGTTTTTATAGTTTTCCCTTTATGTGCCCATTAAACCCTAACTCGGTACCAAATTTCACCTCTCTGAGTTTATGGGAAGTACTAGTTATATTTTGATGATCATGAGTGAGTGAGTGAGTGTCATAAATGCGAAACTTTGCTTTGCTTTCGCTTAACATCGGAACTAAATGACCTACAGACTTGAAATTTCGGATTTTAAGTATGTGATTATAGCTTACTGGATGACGAAAATTTCTGCGTTCTGGTCTCATCAGAAGGTTCTCAAATAGGGGCCTGAAAATGCGGCGAAATGGTTCCAATAAAGGATGGTACGGCAGTGTTTGCTTCGCGCTCGACTTGGCGGGGGCACTGCCGTGCCCCCCCGATTCAGTTTTATTTTTACCCATTACCTTTACATTTCAATTTCATCCCAAAATAAATGTCGTGGTTATTATGAGAGTGGCATATGTCACCCTAATTTCGAGTAACTGAAGCGTATAGCTGCAAAAGTATGTTTCTCCAAATCCAATTTCGCCGTAAATGCATTTCTTTACAGATTGTTTTCAGCGCAATACCTAGGTAGGCCAACAGCTTGAGACAGTCAGAGAGTTTAAAAAGGTTTGCACAAAATTGGGAAAGTTATTATAACTATTATCTTTTTTTTAGAGACAGATACTTGAATTTGTCCTTAAAAAATTGTTTTTGTAAACGTCTACTTTTACAGCTTTACGCTTTAGTTCAAAGTTTAGTATGAACATTTGACATCAATTTCGGTGTCTTCGCGGCTTTCGTGTGCTCCTAGTCAGCAATATATTTTATTAGTTTTGGGGCAATTGGTGTACTTAATAATAGCAACCCAATCTGATGAAGAACCCAAAACCGTGCTTAACTCAATGTATCATTTTTTTACAACTTATGCTGCTATCATTATAATCCTAATAACAAAACCGTTCTCCTTTGGTTGCAATCTTTAGAACCCAATTTCATTTGCAGCAAATTTTCAAATTTTTTACTAATGCATAAGTTTGCGATTGTCTTCTTGTCGCAATTATAAGACATTGTTTTTACCCAAATTCATATTCAAACCGAAAAACATGTAAAGTAATTATAGTTAAAAGTTTTTAATGTTGAAATATGTCATAACATTAAACTTCGTATTTTCATTATTTTAGGATGATTTTCCATTGGATAAGGTCATCACATTTTTGATGGGATCCTTCGTCTGTCTTGTTCTGATTATGTTCTCTGATGAGGCTGAGAGTTTGTATATAAACCGCATTGCTGCTGAGGCTCCAAAAGGCAACAATAAAGTTTAAAACATGCCTAACCGCTTATGCCGGATGTCGGAAATTTCGATTAATAGAAATTTTGTAGAAAAATTTGTCAGAATCGCAAACTTTTAAAATCTATCACGTAGTTAAAAATCAAAAAGTATATTTTTGAATGATGAAAATGAACATATGAAAAGTAATACCTTACAGTTAAAAACTAAAATTGGAAAATAACTTGTAGTAGGTTTTTGTTGTAGGTAGGTTAAATTTTTTGATTGTAAATTCTGCTTTTGATTTGCAGGTTACGTTAGTCAGTTATGCTAGTCACACGAAGTCTTAAGTAAAAGTAGCTCTTATTACCAAAAATTTTTCAGCTTAAGTAAATGTGTAGCACATTTTATAAAGCAATTTTTTTATGTTTTTCAAGTACATCAGTCAATTTTTAACGTCTGCTTAACTTTTAGACAAATTTGCCTGATAACGTGAGCATCATTTTCATGGGTTACAAAAATGTTACGTTAGTCACAGAGCCATTTTCGTTGAAAAAATAACTGTCAGCATTTATTGTGCTTCAAATTTTTGGTAGAAATGGCACATATTAATCGCGTACATTGCAAATTAACATGTTCAACCGCAAATCATTCTTCATACTAAAGGTTTGAAATTAAAAGAGACATAAAATATGCTGTGAATAATGCGTTAATCACTTTGGAATGACCCTAATATTGTATATTACTTCTTTTCTTGATGATGTATTCATGAGCGAAACACATACTGTATCCTTTTTTTTTCTTGATGATGTGTTCATTCATTAGCGAAACATATAATGTATTTTTTTTCTAACTGACGTATTCATTAGCGAAACACATACTGTATTCTATTTTTCTTCTTGATGATGTATTCATTGGCGAAACATATGTTGTGTTTTATTTATTTTTTCTTACTGATGTATTCATTAGCAAAACATATACTGTGTTCTATTTTGTTTCCTTGATGATGTATGCATTAGCGAAACATATACTCTATCCTATTTTTTTCTTGATGACGCATTCCAGGGGCGTAGCTAAGGGGGGGGTTTTGGGGACAACCCCCCCCCCCCCCCCGAAACGTTAGTCTCAAAAAAAAAAAGAGAAAAAGAGGGAAGAGAAAGAAAAAAAAGAAAAACAAATCAAAACGACTTTTTCCTGAGTAACAAAGGTCAAAAATTCATTTCGCTCCCCCCCCCCCCAATGCCATTGAAAATCTGCTCCATGTGTGACCCTCAAGCATAAAGACGCCTTCCTCTGCTGCGACAATTTTTTGATAATTGAGTGAAAGTTGACACTTCGCTTTAGAAATGAGATTGATTTGTTAAATCCACGTATATGCAGCCTTTGTTTGTCATTGATTCTGCAAATTGTTAAATATGTTTAATTTTATGAGCCGCGCAGTGGGAATATTGCCTACAGTCGAATCTGTATATTTCGAATTTCACATTAAAGAAAAAAATCGAGATAAAGACGTTTTGAAATACGGGGGCTTTAAGAGACTTTTTATAGAAATTTGAAATATGATGGTGAAAATTTGAAATCGATACTAAAGACAACGTGGGCTCTTGATTAAAATTCCTCTTTATTAGTTTTGTTAGGTATTTATTCTATTATTACATTATTTAGTGCTTTATTGAGAGTTTAAGGAATCATTTTGACAGTAAAAGAAACTTTAAGCATATCTTTTTCAAGAAGAAGTCTTTTATTGCTTTTTGGTCCCTGATTTTTTTTTTTTTTTTTTTTTTTTTTTTTTTTTTTTGGATTCATTATTTATGCTCTTGAGGTTAGCAATTGCAGCAAATTTAACTTGGTCAGTATTCTACAATTTTCCTTTTTTCATCACTTGAAAAAAACTTATACTTTCTTTTCACTCCTATCATTTCGGTTTTCTAAGGAATCACAATTTTAAGAAAGAGAGCTACCAAAGAACAGTACTAATCCGGATAACAGAGCGAAATGGTTTTTAACTTGAATGATCTTTAAACATGAAATTGAAATGTTCATCTTAACATTTCAAACCTGTGAATTTCACCCCTTTACTCTTCTTCCAAGAAAGTGCGCGAAACGACTGTCCTTTGGTTAATCTTCCTGGAAAGCCTATTCGTGGAACGCATTTCTCCCTTTTTTCCACTGCCTCCTCAGCTCTTGAAAACAATTCCTCTGTTTCTGAGTTGAAGAAAATGTTTTTGTTTGCTGCTTTAAAGATCATTTTGCTTTGAATCCGAAAATGATAGCTTAACCGGAATTCGAGACGATAGAGGTTTTTGTTGGTCTGATCTCGTGTGTGTCATAGGTCATAGTCAAAACGACCTTTGCTAACCAGAGTATCCTTTGCAACCACATTGATTTTTCATCCAGTACTTACTGCATATTCTTTTGGAAACGTACAGTCTGTTTAAAATAGTACATTCTAAGTGAAAGTTGTTTCATAATGAAGCGAGCAAGACCGATAACAAGCTTTTTTCAACCAAAAAAAAAAAAATTAAAATGACGAAAAGGATTGCTCTATAAAGAGAAAGTTAACGTCGTCTGAAGAAAACGAAGTACAGTCTGCAAAGCAACATCAGTCCCATCGGACCCTTCTGAAGGTAACTTTATTTTAATTCAAAAGAAAAACTGCATAGCATTACACGAATAAAATGTTTAAAAACGAGATGTATCTAGATTATTTCTATTAGCTTGGTTCGGATTAAAAAGTAGAAAAAAAAAAGACTTCTGTTTATAATACCCGAAAATTGCTGTTGCACTCTCAAATAGATATTTATGTAAATTCTAAAGCGGCAAATAAAATTAAAAATAAAGACTTGAGAGGAGAACAGATGGTATGCATTTGAGCGAATAACTTTCTACCGCCTATATTTCTTCCCTAACTTTTTTTACTCAAATTTTATTAACTGCTTTAGATTTAGCATAAATGTAAATACATAAAAAGCAACATATAAATATAACGATATGAAAAGCAATTTTATTTTTTGTGGGTTATAATTCAAGAAGTCTTTTTATTTTATTTCATACTTTTAGTGCAAACCAAGTTAGTAAAAATAGTCTTTATAGTCTGACCACCGATGAGATTGAAAGTCAAACATCCAATTTACAGGCAGAAATGGAAGTATCTATTAGCTTTCAGGGATGCCAGCTTTTGTAGATGTGTGTTAGCCTCTAAATTAAGCAGTCACATTGAAATGAACGGAACACGCTCATCAGATATTTGACTTCCCCTTGATTTGGAAAGACTGGTTTTGACAAGAGAATGCTAGAAAATTTCACTTTAAATTAAAGGAAAAAGAAAAAAAAAGTTGAATTTTCCACAACATTAAAAAAATAAAAAAATCCTTGCTTTTGTTTTGTTTGACACAAGTATCGGAATAGGGTCACCCCTTTCCAAAGTATGTAAGATACACCTCCCTCTCATTTCTTTAATACTAAAAAAATGTATATATATATATATGTAAAAGAAGAAACCCCCCCCCCCCCCCGAAAGTCGGGTCTAGCTACGCCCCTGACGCATTCATTAGCGAACCACATACTTTATCCTTTTGTTACTGTATATATTGTTCTAGTTAAATAAACAAAATTACTGCAAAGTTTGTTTACTTTATTTTGTGTTATCTATTAAGATATTTGACCAAATTTTTTTTTTACTTTACAAAACCAGCAGTTTTTACTTTCTTCTTCCACCTATCCACTTAATTAGTAGCATAATTTCAAAGGCTAAGTCTTTCTAGTTTAAAACCTAAGCAGTGATTTTCACGATATTGCAACATTAGCATACTCCTGCATTATAAGTGTTAAAAAATAAACTGCTTGTTTTAAAGAGAAGGAAAAAAACAGGGTGTGCCGTAAAGACACACAACAGAAATGAAACATTTCATTAAAGGTAAACATCTTAATTATTCATAAATCACTTTCGAACAGTATAGGTGGTGTTTAGCATTCATTTATGTGCATAAAATTACATTCATATGTGTCACCGTGCGTTAGGTTGGAGTGAAACAACTAATTTTCGAATTTGGAAACGCCTGGGGCCTCAAATGTTGCCTTTTAGTCAGTCTGAGAGGATTGAAAGACACATGTTAGAAAAAGGAACACGAAACCTTTTGGAGAATCATTAAACTGCTTGGTATACAGTCGACTCCAGCTACAACGCGATTCAACTTAAGCGAAATGGCTATAACGCGAATTTTCCACGAGTAACGAATTTTAGAGCTGATGCGAGCGAATTCCTCCTCCACAACATGAATTTCTTTAGAAGGAAGTAGCGACTTCGTTACTGATAACTAAATATATATTTTGTGAATGTTATTACATCCCATTAGCATCACACTGACCGTCGAAAGTTCCCACATCAAACTAGTCTAGGCATCACGTTGTTAGTGCATAAAAAAACCGTTCAGCAGCTTTCTTTTTTTACATTCTAAACATTAAAGTTGATGAAATATAATGGCACCTTAGTGAGCTGTTTCATCTAAAGTTTATGAAGATGGGGGGGGGGGGGGGAATAAAGTTTCTGACAATAAAAAGAAGAAGATTAAAATTCTCGTTTTGCTTGGACGACTACCAAACGTTGACGGTAGCAACGCAATAAGTATGAGTGAATCTTCCATACGTACAGTTAAAAGTCAAAACAAAATGTTATCCGCATAAGTTCAGAACTTAGTTTCAATGTTAAAGCTTGCAGAGTCTGAGTAAAGTATATGAAAATGGAAGCTGCTCTCTTGCATTGTGGATTAAAGAGATTGGGAAGAGGGGCTTGTTGCCATAAATGGAAACGTTATAAAAGAAAAGTTGAAGCAACCGTATTTTAAAATGTATTTAATAAAGAATAACAATCTGATTATGCAGCATAAATCTTCATCATCTTCATTTTTTGACTCATAAATATTATTGCTGTATCTACTGTACAGTACTATTATAGTGCAGCATTTTATTATTACTACATACTGTACGTACCGTGTTGTTTTATTTTATCAATCATTCTTTTTGCACATTTTAACTATTTTGAAACAAACAGCATATAATATAATTTAAGTTGAATAAAACAGCTTTTTTATTTTTAAATACAGTAAAAGATGAGTTTTTTATGTAAGAAACTGTAATGTATAGTTGAGGAATGCTTCAAAGCAGTTTGAAGGGTGCTTACAAATGTCTAAAAAATTTGGTATGTTTGTAAAAAATGTTTATGCATACAATTTTCCACAACGCGAAATTTCGACTTACGCGATGAGTCTTGGAACGCATCCCTCGCGTAAGTCGGGACTCGACTGTACATTACTGAGTCCTGAGGCTGCTCTGTAACAGATTCTGTCAAAATATGTTTAAAAATTGCTTCCTGAAGGTTTACAGAGAACATTGTACCTTTTTCTCAGTTTGGGCCAAAGTAGTCCACGCGTTTACAGTAGACAAATTTTTCTAATTTCAAAATTTCAAAATTGGCAATTTTCAAAAACTGATTCTCAAATTGTAATATTTTGTTGTAAGTCAAAAATTATTTTTTATAATAATATTATAAGGTTCTTGTCATTAACATTTCAAATAATAATTAAGACCTTCTAATACTCAGTGCAGTGGCGGATACACCCGGCGGGCAACCGGGCATTTGCCCGGTGGGCCGGTCACGTTTTGGGCCGATCAGTTGCCTTGTCTACAAATAGTAAAATGCAAATACCGCTACGTAAATTCTCTAGCTTCAATCCCTCTTTACGCATGGGCCCACGGATGGAGGGTGCAAGGCCGTCGCTAAGAGGGCCGCGGGGGGGGGGGGGGGGGTACTACACCAGCCCAGTTTTTCAGAAATGGGGCCGCCAATTTCATTTTAGTAATGCAATAAAAAACAGAAAAACAAGGGCAGTATTTAAAAGTTAAAGTACTTTTGTCCATTTTTCAATTTCATCTAAGAATTGCAATTCACATTTACCTTACTTATGAATGGCAATTCACAATTGTTGTAAATTGTAGTTCATAAAAATGGGGTTGCTTCCTTCAGTCAAAAGTAGTACTTTTTGTCACTGAAATTTATAGAATAAGTAAAAAAATAAACAAATAAATAAATAACATGGTCTCAGAAAATACTTTCATTTTCTGAGCAGTTGTTTTTTAATAAATTTTTTAAAAATGTCCGATTCTTCGAACAAGGCGTGGTCTTTATGACGTCACAAATGATGCACTATGGCGCATCTTTCTACCGCATTTCCACGTTATGATAATCAAGAAGCGAATTACAATTGCGCTCTACGCTTGTTTTCAACCATATCGTTGCCAATACACGTGAGTAAAGATGCGAATTAAGTATTTTGGACCGTAAATGGCAACACTGAATGGCATTTCATCATTTATGTGTCATCGGCAGAAGCTTTAAACGATGAAAGAGCACCGATTTAAGTAATTTTTTAAAAATATTAAACTGAAAGAAATTATTTAAAAAATTGTCAGATTCTATGTTTTTAAGCATGCTCTTTCAGAAAAAAATACTTTTAAAATTTTGGAAATGACCCCATTGCGGTAAAAGTGACAAAAAGTATTTTTTCAATAAGACTTTGACAGAAAATGCAATCTTAAAACACAATTTGGAGCATCCAAAATTCTGCATTATAAAGATTATTTAAGTAAAGACCTCCAAAATGTGCGTTTCTAATATGTTTTTTGCGAAAAATAAAATATTCAGCTTCTCTCACTCAATATCCCTCGAAGGGTTCAAACCCATGGTTGAAGACCCTTCAGTTTAAAAATGATTATATAAAAAAAATGTGATTCTCAAGGGTCGCCGACACACCGACCTTTTCTACCATGTACATTTCCTATTTTTTTAAAACGAAAAATATCATCCTGAAAATCAGAGTTATGTATTTAGAAAAGTACGCAGGCCCCAGAAATATGGTTTAACTAGCAGAAAAATTAAAGTATAGCGAGAGAGATTGAAAATATTGAAATTAATAGTCACACCAGCAGTTCTAAGTGTTTGAATGTAAAAATCATGTATGAATCGAAAATTGAAACAAAACTTTATCAAGAGGTGAAGAAGGAATGATATTTAAAATAAAATAGAGTGAAAAAAAAAAAGACTAAAGATCATTAAGGTTATTTAAGGTCACCAAAGCATCAGATCAGTTCAAGAAAAGTTTTTTTTTTTTCCTGGGGCCGCAGATAGCTTGCATTTCAAGCAAATAAAAATACTAGGCTGTAAATTGAAAATTTTACTATGGAAAATCTAAATGTAAATGGTTTTTAGGGAGAACACTGTTGGAGGGTGTTTCATATTTTTTATCAATAAAATAAAGAAGATTGGGACGTAGCCAAAAGGGGGGAAGAGATTGATCCAAAAGAGCTTACATCATCCTTTTTAGTCACCAAAGCTTGCCTAAAGTGCGTTTTTGAAACTTAGCTTTTTAAGGAATTCGTGGGAAAGACTCCCGAACCCCATTCCTTAGTTTAACGTCATTAAAGATGGCCTACAATAGCATATTTGGGATTTCAGCTTCGAAAAACTTCGAGGAGAGTATTTCCGCCACAATCGACCTAGAAACGTCCCCACATTAAAGAGCGTGAGAAATCAGTGTCGAAAAAATTTCGGAGACCCCTTAAGCATCTCCTTTCCATAATATAATCGAAGATCGTCTAAAATTACCTTTTTGGGCTTTAATCTCAAAAAAAAAAAGGAAGAAAACCCCCAAATCCCCACTTTTCCCATAACATCATGACAGAAGATTTTTTGACCTATTCCCAAAAATTAAATTAAAACCTCAAATTTAAATCTAAACACCACACACCAAGCAATTTTTGTAACTGGCCATAGTCCTTTCCTTATCGATCTACTTCGTTTCTCACTTTCAGATTCTGTATCACGTAAAAGTCCATGTCATGGTGTCATGGACTCACAGGTACACCAGACCTTTATATCTTCCATTGTCCACTAACCTCATCTTTCCGCATTAAATATTATCCCTCTAATTTCTCTTTCCGAAGTTTCGATTGTTTACCTGGTGAAAGCCCTCGATCCTCTCTTCTTAGTAACACTATGAAAGATCGTTTATAACTCCGTTTTCGAATATACAGCATCGAAAAATTTCAAAGAAAATCCCCTCCCCCTCCCCCTTCGTCTTCATCAGTATTCACGTCAGAAATCTCGTTTTTAATGCTTCAATTTCGAAAAAATTCCAAGTAGAGCCTCGCCATAACTCCTGATCCTAAAATCATCGAAGGTCGGTAAAAGTTTCGTTTTTGGAACTTAACTTTTGAATAAATGTCGATGTCCTAGTTTTTATCAAAAAAAAAAAAAAAAAAAGCTTACAATTACCTTTTCAAGATTTCAATTTCAAAAAAATTCTTGGTGGATGTTGCTCGAATCTCTCTTTTCCCTAGCATCACCCGAAATCTTTTAAAACTACGTTTTCAGAGACAATATTTTGAAATTTTCCCAGATCTCATCTTCCTAACATAATTGAAGATAATATATAAATGCAAGTTCGGAGTTTCACTTCCGAAAAGTTGCCGGCAGAGGACCCTCGAACCACCGCTCTCCCTAACATCACCAGAGATCATCTAAAATTGCGTTTTTAGGACTACAATTTGAAAATTTTTCTGGGGAAGTGACCCCAGAACCCCATATTTCTGACTCAATGTTAAACTTACAGTTAGGTTTCTAATGCTATTATTTAATAACTGCCATATGCAAGTAAATCAATCTACTCCCTATCTTTCTCTGTATTGATACATGTGTTTGAAAAAAATTAAGGGATCGCACACACCCCTCGCCTCCCTAAGAACCTCCATATTCTAACTGAAGTAATATTAGAAGATATCATTATGGAAATAATCAATACAGCACCAGGCACTTAAAAATACTTAAATAAATTATTACAATCACCTTTTTTTTTTTTTTACAAACAAAGGTTTATCTTATCTTGTATTAATTGTTTACCATTAAAACGCAGAAAAGAATCCCATCTGTTAAATTTTGTTTGAAAGAAAGTATTTAATTTTTTTGAATAATTTCCTCATGTTTAAGTGATATCGTTTTCCAATCATTTTTGTAAAAATTAGTATATATAGAAGCTATAGGCCCGCGACATCCCTTTATGCCATGGCCGATTTCTTTAACCAATCCGCCACTGACTCAGTGTAGTAGTTATTTAGTTAATGTTAAGCATATTTGTATTTTAAGTATTTTGTACAATTAGTCAAGTACCACCATACGGGGCAAAGTTAAATTGTTCGTTTTTTTACTCACCCAATCATTTACTATATTACTTACGTATTTATTTATTAGTTAATTCATTTTGCATTCCTTCATTCAGTAATTCACTTATTTATTCATTCATTTATTTTCTTATTCATTGGCTCTTGTACTCACTCATTTATTTTTACTCATACATGATTTGTTTTATTTATTTAATTATTCGTTCATTGTTCCAGTATCTTTTCATTTATTCATTTAACCTTTTATTTACTGATAAATTTGATCAAAAATATTTTTTATTGTACTCGAATTAAAAATATTTCATCAGGTAAACATTTTATTTTTCACTTAGCCTAATAAAAAAAAAAGGTGAACATTTTCCACTCCTTAATGTAGGCACAAATTTACTGTGAAAAATGAATAAATAATGTTTCAATGCAACTTTGATTATAAAATACAATGTTCTTTCTTTGTGTACTTTCAAAACAGATTTCCAGTTCGCTCATTTCGAAAAAGCTCACTCTTCTTAATCATTTCCCTTTGCCCCACATTCCTCTACTAGAGAGTATTCGAGGAATGGAATTGGAAATAATTTTGAAAAAATGGAATATACGAAACGAGCGACGAAATATCATTTTAATTAAAACTCGCTTATGAATAGTTATATTTTCTCTTACTAGATGGCGCTAATGTCCGATTGGACTAAGGGACTATTTCCTGGAGCATGTTCCCGCTTAGGGGCTTACGTAAGGATGATTTTGGCAATTTTTGATTCCTCTCCCCCCATGTAAGGGTACGTAAGATTTTTCACACCCCTCCTCCCATTCTTACGTAAGATTCCATTTCATTTTTCAAAATACTAAAATAACGAATCTTACATCACTGGGGAATAGAGAAACCGGAAAATTTTGGAAAAAACCGTCTTTCTCCAAAGCCGTTTATTTCCGATTCGGAAAAATTGAAAAATTTCATTTTTTCAACTTTTCAGGAAGTTTTAACTGAAATTTTCAGCAAAAGTGATAAAATTAGCAGATCTCATACTTAAATTCTGATGCTATTTCCGTCTCCCCCCCCACCCCCTCCTTGTATGTTAAAATACTGTCTGACTTTGATAATACAAGTTGCATGCTAATAAAATTTGCATACATAGATCAAAAAACATTTAATACTTTTTGCCCAAAAAATGAATTGTTTTCCACAAAATCAACACATATCAATTATTTATTTATTTATTAGAGTGTCTTAAAAAAATGAAAGTCGGTTCTTCAATTCGCACATTTTATATTTTTCCTTTTAGATCAAAATAACTGTAAAAAAGTTTCATATAATTTAAACAACGGCTACCCGCGCGCGCGCGTACCGACTTGTGCCTGAAAGTGTAAACCAGCCATGTGTACTAGACCAAATAAGTTTTTTTTTTTTTTTTTTTTTGGAAGTTCGAAACTTCATGTTGATAAAAAATGTTGCCTCCATAGCCCCACATGTACCACAAAAATATTTATACAAATTAAAAAATGTTTAGATGTCCATCAGGAGGCCTAAGATTCATAATTTTCTTCAAAAAAATTGTTTTTTTTCTTTCGATTTACCTTTTAAAAATTACACATACATTTAAAAAATAAAATATCGAGTTCAAAAATTATTAGCGAACACATTTTCAAATCAGCATTTGCAATGAATAATAAAAAAAAAGTAATATATTTCAAATAAAAAATTTAACTTAAAATTGAAAAGATCGCTATTGAACGCTATTATCGACTCTATTGTTTGCATTTTTTATCTTGTTAACTTCTTAAAATTTACCTTACATTTTTCAAAATAAAGAGAGAGAATATAGATCAATAAATTTTTTGAAGAAAATTACAAATTTTAGGCCTGCTCGACGCCTAAATATTTTTAGATTTAAATAAATATTTTTGTGGTACATGTGCGGCTAGAGGCAAAACATAAAGTTTCAAACTCCGAAAAAAATATTTTTTCGATTCAGTCTAGTACACAGAGTTGGTTCACACTTTCAGGCACATGTCGGTATACGCGGGCTGACATTGTTCAAATTGCATGAAACTTTTTCTTTTCTTTCTTTTTTTTTTGACCTAAAAGGAAAAATATAAGAGGGTGAGCGACTTGAAAAATCGACTTTCGTTTTTTTTTGGGGGGGGGGGGGACACCCTAATATCTAGTTTATTATTACCTTTTACACTCCATTGAACAAAACGCAACTAACTTTTACATAACACAGAACAAAACTTAAATAAAAAGTTTTGAAAAAATACAGAATTTAATTATTATAAATTCACATAGCGGTAAACTAAATACCACTTTAAAAATTTCTGCATACTCTGATATGCTAAGAACAGAAGTGGAATCTGCAGTTGAGCTCAAACTGAGATAGTGCGTTTTAAAGTTTGGCTTTTCTATACATTTGATTCAGATGTCTTTTTTTTTTTTTTTCAGAATTTTTCTAAAAAATAGTTCCCGATAAAATGACCCAAAACATTTCATTTATTAAGCAAAATGCGAAATAGTGAACAACTTGGTTACCAAAACTCAATTTTGGTCAAAAGTGCAGGTGCGAGTACTTTTACTACTGTGCTTACCACGACCGTATCGATAACTGAAACTCCAGCGTGAGTTTTGGTTCAGCTTTATAGAAACCTTTACGCAGTTTTGGTTCGGGGTTTCTGTTGGAACCCGATAAAGAAACACCAATTTAGTTTTGATTTGGACTTTGACTGGATTTTAAAAAATCAAAACTCAAAAGCTTTCATTTTCAGACAGTAAAGTTACATTGCAAGGGAGCGAAATCATACTTATTTTTCTTTCAAACAATATCAATCATGTTTGCGTGTCAAACATTGCTAGTATTATTTCAAGTTCCAAAAGCAGTCTAAAATAGAAAACCTAATTGTTATGAGCAGACACACCTAACCCAATATTATTGGTTCAATTACTTATTTCTCGTGTTTGACCAGGAAAACTTTCGGTTATATAACAAAAAGACTATTTTTTTTCAAATGAAACTTACCTTTATGTGTATTTCTGTCAAGCATTAGATGATCGAATGCTGCACAAATTTTTCAAAAATAACAGTTAAAAAGACACAGTTTTTTGCTATCTAATGACGTCAAGGTGACGCGTGATGATAAAGGTCCAGGAGCTCTCTCCGGAAAAACACATTTATAGGTTATTTAGTGCGACGTTAGGAGAGGAAGGCTTTGGTGATTTACTTAAGAAATGTTTCAAAATTGGAGTCTTTAAGAAGCAATTTTACGTAACCTATTTAACGTCATTACAAATGGCATAAAATTTCGTTTATTAAAATTTTATTTGTGCAAGTTTCTGGAAGGAGCATTCGTTCCCTAAACATTATTATCGTTAGGGAAAAGACTCAGGAAGGAACCTCAACCCCATTTCACCAAACGTTACCACCAAAACGTTCCGAAAATCGCGTTTTCGACATCAATTTTTTAAATTTCTACTAGAGAGTCTTGAAGCTTTTCACGCATCCTTTTCTTCTATTGGGAAGTCAACAGTAATTGTCCTAAAAAAGCTAAGTTTGTATGAGGTCATAATTCATCGAGGCTACAATACATTCTGTGATACATTCAGCATCAAAATTTATTTCCGTGTACCATCAGGATGAAGAACTGCCTCTAGAATATTTGTGGTAAATGTTTCAAAGAGAAATATGACCGGAAAGTGAGGTTTATATCCAAAACTTAGCAGTAACGTTCTACTGAAGCTGGTTTACTGGTACTGAAGGGGCTAAATCTGAAATGTAACCTTTTATGTCCTGCTTGAAGCTCTACTTGTGGCAGTGACGGATTTGCAAGATTCGGGGATCGTCACAGTGCACTGTTAAAAATTACGTCCACCGTTGCACCAAAGAAAGGAGCAAATTTGCTGCAACCTATATTCAGTGCATGACTGAAGCAAAACAGGGTGTTTTATATCACTCCCAAGTTTCGTGCGTAGTTGAACCATATTCGTCATTCCATCTTTCTCCAACCATAGGAGTTAATCTGAACCATGTATCGTGTTCTCCTTTTCCCCTATTACTGGAGCGGAGTAGAACCATAACACCCTTTATACTGAGAGATGCGACACAGGCTGAAATAGTGTTTCTGCGCATACTTCCGAGTCGAAAAAACCGTCCAACTGGAATTGGCGAGGGCATCCGCGCCTGGCGCGTTATTGCTCGTTTGGCGCAGAGCTCTTTAGAATCTAGCTCTTTAGCTCTTCGAAATAAATCTTCGGTAGGGCCGGATTTACCTATAAGCTAAACAAAAGCTATAGCTTAGGGCCCCCGTTTTGTTGGGGGCCCTTACTCCCGATAAATTGCATGATTCGTTCCTTAAAAAAATGAAAAGTACTTGAAAAGCCAGTAACCTAAGGCATTTAATTACAATGAACAAGTAATCAGCTCAATAAATTTAGTCAAGAGAGTAGTTAAATCTAAAACAGCTGAATTTTGAATTTTTTTTTTTTTTCTTGCCATACATTTTTTTTTTTTTTTTTTGATACAGACTAAATGAATGAAATATATTTTAAACACTACGCAAATCAAATCTTGTTAAAGGTTAATAAAATTTTTTAATAATAATATTGAGCCAAACCTAACACGGCAGCGCTCAGAGCCCATTCATCCTGACATTGGACATGGGGCACATTTCTATTTCAGGATCCCCCTAGAGCCCCACTAAGATTTTTGAAAACACCGGGCACGAAGTTCATTTTGTGCCCCCCCCCCCATTCCCACTTTTTTTTAAATGTTGAAGCAATAAAATATTTCGATACTTGCGTTTTTACACAGCCATACTAAATTTGGTGGTACTAAAATATAATACATACATTTTAAAAGTAGAAGTGATACAGTAGTATGCGATAAATGTATAAAATGTGGTTAAACTTCGCCCGTTGCAGTAAACCGTAAATACCAAAATTATCTATGATATAACTTTTAATAGTAAATACAGACTAAATTTAAAGTGTTTTTCTGATTTTCAAAGACATCACATTTTGAAGGGGAATTTTTATCAACAAATAGATTTTTTCCTTTTGCTTTGGCATTTGCAAAACTATCAAAGACATCATTGTACTCTAGATTCTGAGTGAAATCATTATTTATTTTTAATTAGCTTGATAAATTAAGGGGATTTTGGGCCCCCCTGAAATCTAAAAGGAGGGGCCTGTGCCCCACATGCCCAAGCGGTAACCAGGCTCTGGCAGCGCTGCGAGGTTATTTTTACGACCCCAGTCATAGAACTTTTTATACATGCACTAAACGCATATAACATATTAAAAATTCATTAATATTAATATATGATACTTTAAATAAATTTCAGTGATGAATTAAGTTTCAACTACTTGATTTCTTTTTTACAGGAACATTTTGAATTCAAACACATTAGCCTTTAATATCGTATGAGGAAGAAATCCTTAGAACTGAATCTCAACGAAAATCATTTCTTCGCTCAATTAAAATTTCATTCTGTAAAGGAATAATTGAGTACATTATTTGTGCAAGTCATTTCAAAAAAATTCTGTTTAAAAAAAAAATATTCTTTTTTTAAATCTTTATTTAGTAAATAATTAATATAAGATCTTAATTGGTGATAAAACTAATTTTGTCAGTGGTAATACTAAAAGTTTACAATGAGCTGACGAAAACGATGTGCTTCCAACGGGAATCGAACCGACGCCCTTCCTCAAAGTTGGGGGACTGAGTAATGTTCATTTACGAAATTACAAGCATCGTGTTTCCAAAAATAAATATCGAAATTATCAGATATCATGATATTTTTAAAATAAACAACGGATTTATATGTACTAATATAGCAGCAAACCCTGCGAAAACAGGAGGAAATAAAGAGAACTAAAATGTTTTTAGAATGTAGACGCCAATTGATTCAAAAGTCCACGCTAGCAGATTTAAAAATTTTAAAAAAAGGTCAAACTTACGCTTGCTAATGGTTTTTAAGCAACAACTTTTATAAATTACGTAAAAGAGAACCCTTCAGTTATCCAGCTTTGTTTGTAAATACAAACTTTTTAACATTGAGTTCAGTAACCTGATTGGCGCATGTTTAAACCCCGAATGTCGCCAAAGCATGCTTTTTTCATGAATCGGAAAATCCAGCATTAAAACTAATATTACAGGAAAGAAAACACTATATGAATTTCGAAAGAAAGTAAGTTAACACATTAAAGTACGTCCTAAAAGTATTGGTTTGCCATCAAAGTCAAAAATATGGCGAAGGATACAAAAAACAAGACCTTGAACGTAAGCCTGGCAAAACAAAACAATTTTTCATAAATTCCTGGGGAAATTTTCTCGTTAGTGAAGGCAAGATATAGGTGACAAACACGTCAAAGAATGTAAAACTAAAAATTAAATTGCATAGTTTTCTGTATTTTAAAAGGAATCCACCTTTTTTCTTTGAGCGCGTGTTGCGTGTAATGCAAATCCTATGGACGGGAACTTGAGCGTTGACGGTTTTTGCCAGTGACCAATCAGCGCGCAGTACGCCTGTGTCGCATCTCTCAGTATAAAGGATCGCTAACCATAACTGACGTTTCCGTTCGTCGTATTCTTGGAGTGAAATTGAACCATAACTCGGGTTTTCGTTTCTTGCATTGCTGGGATGAAGTTGAACCATAACTAGCGTTTTCCGACTTCCATTTGTTGGTACGTGGTTGAACCGCTAACAATATTCTGATTTCCTCATTTAGGTGTTAAATTTAGCCATTTGCTTTACTTGATTTATATTTTGTTTTCGTGGAAAATAAGTAATTTTGTGAGGATTTTAAAAACTTCCCTTTTTTCGATTTTCTTTAGAAAAGTTAATATTAGATGTACTCGAGAACCATTTATAATATTTTCAGTCAAAATTTTATATTGTTCTCCAGAATAGAGTGCTTAAAATGAGCATCTTTCATCGTCAAAATGACCACAGGTTTATCATACTCTTTAGTGTTATAACATTAACGCAAAAGGTAGAATTTGCTATGCAGGCAGATATTAAACAACTATTTATTTATTTTTTGTGATTTTTGCTAAAACCATTAACTGCATTAAAACCTGTGTAAGTTGACCACTTGCGGTGCAGCACTTTGGTGATCAACTTAGGCAGGTTGTCAACTTATAGAGGGTAGTAAGGAATTTTTTTTTTTTTTGTCATTTCTTGTCTCATGCATTCATTTTAACTAATTGGAATACATTAAACTCACTTTCATTGTTTAACATTACTTTAAAACAATAAGAAAAAATGTTGTTTAAATATTTTTAGAGATTATTTAACCAGAATGACTTGTAAAGTATCATACAAATTTAAAATTTCTGTGAATCGATCAAAAAAAAAAAATGTGTCGTTACTAATGAAAAACAACTTACTTGATATTAACAGTTCCTAAAAATTCATAAGTCGAAATTTACTCAAATTCTTCATTTGATTTCTTCTTGAACATTTGCAATCATGGTAATAATCTACTTTTCAACAAAATAACTCCTTATTAAAGTTTGGCGCATTTTCTGGGACATAACATCAGGCCAATGTTTTTCGATGGAAACATACACTCTTAATTCAAAAGAGCGAAAAAATAACTCTTAAAAAGAGTGAAATCTATTGCGGGTGCATTCATTCTTTTTGAGTGCTAGCTTTATCGAAAAAAGACGCTTTACGAAAAAAACCAAGACTAAAACTTTTCCTTATTGCGTGAAATTCGGAAAAACTCCTTTGAAGAGCGAAAAATAAAAACATTCTTTAAAAGACGAACTCAAAAGCATTTTCATTGGTTCGATTCTGTCACGTAATTTTGTTTAGAGAGAAACTTCTATACCTTCACGTTAGGCTTAACTAACGTTGGTCGCGAATAGCAAGTGGATGTCGCTTTCTAAATGTCTTCATTTAATGAATTAAAACACTATTTGTTGCCGAATGAGGATTCTGAAGGAAATGCACAAAAACTGAATGGTAAGTGCGAAGAATTTTCTTTTTTATTAAAACTTGTAACTGTTAATATTTCTTCAACTGCTATATCGTTACAAATCACCCACGTGCAATGTTACGGCGAACGTTTTGTAACTTTTTCTTCCAAATTAATGAGACTGTTATGAACAATTTTATTTCGGTCATCGAATCAAAAATATGACATTTGAAACAGTCGTTACCATCTTTGGTGTGTGTGTACTGTATATATATTTTAGGCAGGTGTTACAGACCCGACCATGCGCAAATCTATAGGTCGGATACCGAATCCGCTCCCGATGGTCGGAGCTCCAACCACTGCGTATATTTTAAATTAATCAAACATTGTTTTTGTGTATAATAAACTTTAAAGAGTATCATAAACTTTGTATAATACACTCATTCATATGTGTAACGGGCCATTCATTAATTCAGGGTCCTGAGGGGGAGGGGGGGGGGGAATTCTCTACATACCCTTGCTTGGAGAGGGGGGTTGGTGGATCCATTTTTAAGTAATATTTTCCAAGCCGATATTTTATATTAGAAATCCGTGGTCAAGTGGTTTGGCAAATATTATATTTCATTTGCTTCAGGAAGGTAAAAGTATGTATTATAGGATGAGCTGTTTTTTACTTGTGTTTCAAAGAATGAAACGTGTAAAATATAATAAAAGAATCGCACTGTGTTTTGCATGTCTTATTTTTAATTATTATCGCATCATATACAAAAATTATTTGTCGAAAAACATTCGGTCTAGATTCCTTACAGTAAACATTTCTTTACTCAAAAATGTTTTTGAAAAAATTTAAAAAAAAAATGATAGTTAATTTAAGAACGATCCCAGTGATGTAATATTTGTTATTTTATTATTGTGAAGAAAAAAAAAGAATCTTACGTAAGATGGGGGGGGGGGGAGTCTTACATACCCTTACATAGGGGGAAGGGAAGGTCAAAAATTGCCAAAATTGTCCTTACGTAATTAATGAATGGCCTCGAAGAAACAAAATTGAATTCAATCGTATCTTGTCACAATTTATGAGTGACTTTTTAAATTAATTTGAACTGATGTAACTTTTAAAACATTATTAATGTTAAAAGGCACACCGAGAATATCAATATAGAGTTTCAAAATTTTAAATCTATTTATTTGGAACTGTGTGGGTTTTTTAGTTTTATTTCAATCTTTAGATTCGGAAATGTACGTAATATTGCAAGTGGATGATTTGTAACGATATACGAGTAGTTCAAGAAATATTACCATTTAAAGTTTTAATAAAAATGAAAATTCTTCGTACTTACCATACAGTTCTTGTGTATCCTCTTCGGAAACACTAAAAACATTTTTTTTTTCATTTTTTAAATTAAAAAACTAATTTTTTTTTCAAATGAAATAAGTTTTAAAAACAGTTTTAAATTCAAATACACAGCATAAGCACATGAAAACACGTTTAAAAAACAATTTCACCAAAGGAGAGTGAAATGATTTTACCTATTTTATTCTAAAAAAAGAGTGAAATAGCGGCAACCACTCATTTAGGATATTAATTTAGTCTTAAAAAGAGTGAAAAATACTTATCAAAAGGGAGTGAAATTAGCTTATCCAAAAGGAGTGAAAATAACCGCTCCGCAAAAGGAATGAAATTCACTCCTATAAGGAAAGTGCGTTTTCGACACTGGAAAGGAGTAAATATTTACTCAGTCTGAGTTAAAATCGCTGGAATTTTTTAAGAGAGTAAATATTCATAGGATTTTCTAAAATATCTGGTTATTTATTTGAGGCATAACTGATGAAACTTTTAGTACAATTTAATGCTTTTGCCTGTTGGTCAACTTATAAAGGGTTTTTTACATTTCTCCAAACCAAAGCTGGTGTATATTAGTGGTCAAGATAGAGAGGTTTTCCTTCATTATATAAGATAGGACTAATTCCGTTCCTGACAAAAGCGGTCAACTTAGACAAGTGGTCAACTTTACAGGTTTTACTGTTCCTAATTGATTCATTTTTTATCTTTATATTTTTTCCCTTAACAGCAATCCAATTGTAATCTGAATAAAAGTTAACTACAATTCGCACCATTTTAACAATCAAAATGCATTAATAAAGTAAAAAAGAAATTAATACCAATAAGGTACTACAGTTCTAAAATAGGTTACGATTTATAGTTCTCAAAGGTTTAATAATTTCAGACTTAAGGAGCCAAAATTTTTAACAGATATGCTGTTTTTAGAAGATACCTCATTTTTATTATGTTAAAATTTCCAGTCAGTTATTAGTTGAGATACTATGCATACAGTGGCAAGAACATAAAATATTGATAATTACAGAACTCTGCTACTTTATTTTCCTTTAGGAATGCAGGATATTGATTTTTACAGGATATCCAGAACTAGATGTTTATATGGGGTGTACATTTATTCTTCACTTTACGCCATCACACAGCAGTAAATTATAACTTATCTGACGTCATAAAAACCTTCTATATGTGTCGAAATATAATTTACAACAGCTGTCTCTTTCAATTATTTATATTAATAGTGTTGCATTAAAAGTGATTTACATAATAAAATATTCTGCTTTTTTGAAAAACAATTTATTAGTTGTCTTATCTCCTAACAAAAGAAAAATTGCAAGACTTGCTCCAAAGGAAAAAAGTTTTTAATTTACTCTTTACTGTAGTTAGCTTTAAAAAATAGCAAGATTAGAATAGTTCTACCAATAAATTGCATTTTTCATCAAATTTGATAAATCTTTTTAATTTACATAAAGCATGATTAAATAATGTCTAAATTCTAATAGTGAATTTTCCACCTTCTGTCTTTGGTATCAGTTGGTTCTCTGTTTAACGACTTTCAAGGGACCACAAAAAATTGTCCTTAAATAGAATGCTTTTAACACTACAGTGGACATCTGGGAACGTGAAAAGCGGTTGTTAAATGGAGAAAATCGTTAAATAGAGTGTCGTTAAACAGAGAGCCAACTGTACTTTTCTTTTTCATCCAGAGAATTACCAGTAGTTGGATGATCCATACTTTTTTTCCTATTAGTATTGTTTGTTTTAGTTTTTAATTAAGAATTATTTTTTAATTAATAAAAAATTTTCAGTAATGTTTATGAGGTACATCAAGAAAAATATCTAATTTCAAACTCTATATTCTTTTTCCTGAATTATTGTATTAGGGGCGGTCAAATGAAACCCAATCAGTGTGTCTAACTTTGCAAAACACGTAAGGGGATCCATGTAGCTGCATGTGTGGTGATTCCGTGTATTGGTAGAGAGACTGATGCAAGCACAAAGTTTGACTTTACATAGCGACAGTGTGGCTGTACGACTAAGAGAAGGTTGACACTCAACTTTTCGTCCACAACAGAACAGGCGAGTTCGCAGAGACATTCAACTGAAACCCGGTCAATGCGTCTAACTTGGGCATTAGATGTAAGGGGCAACGTCTACTGCAAAGTCTTATGTCTAATGCAAAGTTAGACACAGACTCTCTACCCATACATGGGGTCACCACACACGCAGCTACATGGAGCCATTTACACCTAATGCAAAGTTGAACGCACTGACCAGGTTTCAATTGAACATCCTAATAAAATAACACAATTAAAGTTGTCTTTCATTAAATTTTTCATTCATCAAAAAATTTTCATAGCATGCATGTTAGTACAATACAAATTCAAACCAATAAAATGTACCGAGTTACGACCAAGTGTATATGAAATACTGAAAAAAATGAGTTGAAATTGAGTTTGACACACGAAACTCCTCAAACATAAATTGGAAAAACAAAATTTTACTAATTTAAACAGTCAATAAAAATTTAACTATTAAACATACAAAAAGTTATTGGAATTTTATTTCATTGGTTAATGGTTAAATAATCCTAGTAAAAAATATCTATCTTGCAAAATGTTTTTCATTTAACATGCATGTCATGTCAATTTTATCCAAGTACAACAAATTCTAAGGGTGGAACATTTCAACTAATTCAAATCAATAAAATGTAACACAGATATGACAAAGCGTATATGAAATGCTGATACAAAATTTATTGAAATTGTGTTCGGTATACAAAAAACTTTTCAAACATTAATCGGAAAAACAAAATTTTACCAATTTTACCAGTCGATAAAAATTTACCTATTAAACAGCAAAAAGTCATTGGAAATTTTATTAGAATGGTTAACGCTAAAAGAATCACAACAAAAAATATCTAACTTTAAAAAATTTATCATTTAACATGCATGTTAGAACAATTTTATCCAAGTACAATGAATTTTAATGGCAGAACAAAATTTCAACTAATATAAATTCAAACCAATAAAATGTAACACAGTTATGACAAAGTCAGGCCCGTGTCCAGAATTTCAAAGATATGGGTTTGGGGGGGGGGGGGAGGGAGGTGGTCCAAATTCATGTATAGTAGAGCCTAGTTTTTATTCGGCCTCTGTTTACTCGGATCAAATTTTTACGGCTAAAAAATTTACACTTTTACTTCAATACTTATTTAAAGTTATGAGTGCGGAACGGTGGTGCAATTAGAAAGTCGTTTAAAGGGGGGCACTTCGAATCCAATCTGATAAGGGAGAGCCGTGGGTTCTCCTACAGAAAAATTATGAAATTTTTAGAATTAAAAATGGAATCTTAGATTTTTATGTCCAGGGATTTCGTCGAAATTAAAGACTTAAAACATGATCATAGGCCATATTTATTGACATTTGGGTAAGGAATGGAGCTCATTAACTCTCCCGGTCACTTTTTCCCTTGAAAAATAGATAGAAATCAATTTCTTCTCCCCCTTTCAAATTTTTGAAATTAAAGTTCCAAATTAGTATTTGAAGATTTTTACGGGAAGGAGATTCCGGGGCTGTCCCATGGAAGAGTTTTTTCAAACTGAAAGTCCAAAAAACATAAGCTGCACTCTAAGATATGAGGAGGTGTTCATAAGTTATTCCACTTAGATTTTTTGTAAGTTTTGTTTAAAAAACCTAATTTTTGATGACATTGAAAGAAGGTGGTTCCAGGGCCCCTGCCCAAATTTTTTCAGAAATTGGAATCTTTAAAACGCGATTTTAAGACCATATCGTCGCCTCAGAGCAACCATAAGACGTCTAATCCAAGAAACATTAAGATATCCTACTGTTGTTCTGAGTTAACGATATTTGGTAACCTTAGGACCTTTAAAAACTGAAACAAATCCAAAGCCACGTTTAAGCGATTTTTGGATGCAATTTAAATGATGTTAGGTATTTGGGGGTATTTTCTGGAAATTTAGCAAAACTGAAGATCTGAACACAAAATTTGAGATGCTCCATAATTTTATTGGCACAGCGAAGGGGGGGGGGGTTTGGAATCTGGAGGAGTAGGATTTTGACGACTTATTTTCAGACACACTAGAAAAAAGAACTTTAATCGTAAAGTTAATTTTAAGTCAAATGTGCACTTTTCTTTGGTTTTTTATTATGTTTTCTCCAATGGGAGGGGTTTAACCCCCAAAACCCTCCCCTTGGACACGACCCTGGACAAAGTGTATATGAAATGCTGATACAAAATGTATTGAAATTGAGTTTGATATATACAAAACTTCTCTAACATAAAAAGGAAAACAAAATTTTACCAATTTAACCAGTCAATAAAAATTTACTTATTAAACAGCAAAAAGTAACTGGAAATTTCATTATATTGGTTGACGCTAAAAGAATCCCAACAAAAAATATCTAACTTTCAAAATGTTTTCATTTAACATCAGGGATGAGAGTGGTCAGAGAGAAAAATCACGAAATCCAAAAAAATTTTGTAAAAGGGATGATATCCAAAAAAATTTCTTAAAAGTGCAATTCAAAACCGCATCAAAATAGAACCTAAAAGCCATGGTATTCAAAAATTCAACAAAAAAATGGCTGATTTACCAGTTTTAAAGGTAATACGTTTTTAATTAAGCATAAGTAATAATTTTGTAATTTGCTGAATTGTACCATTTCTTGCAAGAGTGTCTATACCTAAATAAATCTAAATTTTGAAAAAGAGGCAACAATTTCTAACCCGAGTCCTTCAACAAAGGAATGGGGCAGCCAGAGGTCAATTTTGGCAGCATCACACAATAGTGTCATCTTTTCATATGTTTTAGAGAAAAATACATATTTTTCATTAAAAACATTTGAGTTTATAGTGTTAAAAGAGTGATAACATAAATTTTAAAATTTGGTCTGTTTATAAAGTAAAAACTTACAACAGAGTGAAAAATCTAAAATTATCTTATGTGGTAGAACAAACTTTTCATAGTAAGAATTGAAAATAAATAAATATATGTATATAAACGATTGGTTTTCTTTTTCATTGCATTGGAACTAAAAATTTGATTTTAAAAAGTTCTCAATAAGATTTCGGAATCAAAAAAGCAACTTGCAGCTGCCTCATTTAATCATGAAATCTCAAAACTTTTAACAGGCTTTAAAGCCTAAAGCATTTGAGATTCACCATAAATATTTTTTTACTTTCTCAAATACACAAAAAGAGTAACCATGCCAAGTTTCAATAAAATTTGAGACTGTGTGTGCTAAGCCACAATGACTTTTTTGATTGACTTTTGCATTTTTTCTAAAATAAATAAAGGAAATAATAATATTATATAAATGATGAATTAAATAAGCAGATATAAGGTAGGATAATAGTAAAAAACCACCCAACATCAAAAATAATCGAAATACTTGCAGGATTCAACAAGAGTGAAATCTCAAACGAGGCAAGCAACTTTTGGCGCAGCACGTGTTTGACATCATAGGCAGGATTCCAAAACATACCTTTTTGGCAGATATCGCGAAGGATGAAGATTCAAGGGAAAAAATTGAAAAAGTAAGAAATCGGTGTCCAGTCGTATTCTTTTCCGATGTTTGAGAAAATAAGGGCTGAAAGAGGCAAAAACAGGAGGAAAGTTTTTAAAAGACAACAGAAAAAGCCGGAATTCCAGGAAAAGCAGGAAATATCTCATCCCTGTAACATGCATGTCATGTCAATTTTATCCAAGTTCAACGAATTCTAAAGGCGGAACATTTCAACCAAAACAAATTTAAAGTAATAAAATATAACACAGTTATGGCAAAGTGAAAATGAAATGGAGATACAAAATGTATTGAAATTGAGTTTGATATACACAAAACTTCTCAAACATAAAATGGAAAATCAAAATTTTACTAATTTTACCAGTTGATAAAAATTTACCTATTATACAGCAAAAAATCATCGAAAATTTTATTACATAGGTTCACCCTTAGAGAATCCCAACAAAAAATATCTAACTTTAAAAAATTTATCATTTAACATGCATGTTAGAACAATTTTATCCAAGTACACTGTTATAACCAGGGGTTCCAGACGAGTGAAAATATTCCCTCTAAGGTGAAAGCATAGTGCCTGAAGGAGCAATGCAGGCCAGAAAATAGAGCAGAGGAGCCAAAGCAGCATGCAATCACAGAAAGACTCATTGCGCATGCGCTTTTTGCCTTAGACATACATTCAACCACCTCAATATGGTGGACAAATAATGATTGCTTTTGTGTGTCTCTCACATTGAATGAAGTACACTATTGGATTAAAACACAACTTTTCTAGGATTAATTATCCGAAATTACAAGTAAGTACAGCTTTTGATCACTTTGTAGCTTTTAGGGCTTTCAAACATAGTTAAGTGTTTAAAAGTGCATTTATTGCTTTTCAGTAACCGTTAGTCTTCTAGTTCCCGTTTACTGTTACTATCGTGAAATTTCAATCATTCAAAACGCTACTAAAAATATCTGTCATTACTTTCTTGAATACTCGATAAGCAGCTTTTATTAATCACCAAAAGAACCTTAATAAAAATGTTTCTTGTGCTTCGTAATTATAACAGAAAGCTAGCGAGAAAAAAAAAATATCTCTCAGTCTAGCTCTTTTTTTTTTTTTTTTTTTTTTGCTTTCTCATTCAAGTGTTAGAATCATTTCCTGTTAGCGGTTGATGCTCGATAGCGTTAGAAATTCCTTTTGGTTTTTTATTTAACTGGTTGAAAAAGTTTATGTGCATTTTATTTTGTTACTCTAGATTAACGTTTATGAAACGATTTTGTTCTTCCGTAATTGTAATATCCCGGAATATTTTTGGCTCATCATGTAAATAATCCATAAGTACAGTTATGCTTCATTTTCGGAATACGTCATGTTTTAGTAAATGTATAATTTCTCACATGTTTTAAATAACTACTCGTTTTTAAATTATAACGTATTTGTGACAGATCTTTGATACCAAGTGGAGGGGTAGATATTTATTGTTTTATTAATTTTTAACATTACTTTTTGTTAAAAAAAACCATCAGAACCCTGAATTTTTTCACATGTTTTTTAACGACCCCAGAGTTATTATTCATATTATTTATTTTATGAATTTTTAAGAAAACGATAAAGATTTCACCGGTCCGCAAACTTTTTCATTTGCTTTTACCGCTGGGTCAAAAGAGGTTGAGAAACACTGAGTTAGAGCACGATCAGATGAATTAAAGCTATGAGCACTTCTTAACTATGTTGAAAGCTCTGAAATATGATCAAATGCTGTAATTACATGTTTTAATCATTCCCAATACCGAGTTCAATGTGAAAATGTACAAAACGTAAAGTAACATAAATCAAAACAAAACTTAAAAAAAGAAAAAAAAAATACACAACTGTATTAAAAAACGCACACAATACGAGGGAGGGGGGAGGAGGATCTATAGTAAGGGTGCCATTTCTCTCTCCGAAGGTTCCTTTTTTTCACTCCGGCTGTCTAGTTTTTAAAAGGTGCCTGTTTTTCACCCTATTTAGAGGTGCAATTTCGGCTCCGTATTGGGTGCCGCTGGTGAACAAGCGTTTCTCCCCTGAAAGGTGCCGAATGCATCCTGTAGTTTTAACAGTGTACAATGCATTTTAGTGGCGGAACAAAATTTCAACTAATATGAGTTCAAACCAATGAAATGTAACAGTTATGACAAAGTGTATATGAAATGCCGATACAAAATGTATTGAAATTGAGTTTGATACACACAAAACTTCTAAAACATAAATTAGGAAAACAAAATTATGCTAATTCAACCAGACAATAAAAATTAATCTATTAAACAGCAAAAAGTTACCAGAAATTTCATTACATTGATTACTGCTAACAGAATCCTAATAAAAAATATCTAACTTTTAAATTTTACTCATTCGTATTTCTGAACTATTATACCATCATGCATTTAAAGTTGTTTTTTGAATTACCAAATTAATGAAGCACAAAAAATAATACAGTGTCGGCCCCCTTAATCGGGTAACAGATAAACGAATACCCCGCTTATACAAATAAAACCTCCCGGAACCAAATATTTCTCCAGGTGCAATGCTAAAGATCCCCACTTAATCGTATAATTTCCCTGGATAATCGAATAATATTGATCAGCTGTCAAATATTTTTGAGGAGAAAAATTTTGAATAAATTAGAAATAAATTAAGTAAGAACAATAATTGAAGCAAAAATGTAAAGTAATATAACAGGCGAGAAAAACAACATTCATATTCTTTAAAAAAAAAAGCTGTTCTATAAAATTTCTTTGCCGTTACAAAAAGAAAAAAAAAACAATTGATAGCGCAGTCGATAATTAAATTAAATAACACGAAGAAATATACACCTTTAAGAACATAATAAATTGATAAATATTAAATGTAAAACTCCATAGATGAGGAGGGGCATTAGGAAGTCAGAAAAGTGTTTCCAAAATAGCCTTGAACCAACTTTTATGGAATTTTTGAAAAAATAATGCGCTGAAAAAAGGTGTCAAACTAAAGATTTCGTAACTTAAGTTGTTAGTTACTTTTTATAATTTTCATACGTGCTTGTAATCTGTGTATAAACTGATTATTAAACTTTTTTTTGTTTATTTAAGTTAGTTCAAAAATTTTTTACCAATAACAATAATTACTTCCTTTATAGCTATTGAGTTAGTATTATTACCTTTTAAGACAAATGTAATCAATTTAGAAAGGCAAGGAATATTTCCCTGCTTAATTAAATAATATTTCTTGGGACCGACAGTATGCAATATTAATTAACAAATTAAATTTCATTATAACATTTTTTTTTTGCAAGGTTGCACATTTTGGTGGGATAGATCCACTGTTGATATTAAAAAAATAATTTTGCAAAAACATTAAGGAATTTTGAAGTTCCTTTGGATATTGGATATTAAGGGTATAATAAAAGCACATTAAAAGGCACACAGCTTCTATAAAACAATCCACTTGCAGGACAGACCTCCCTTCAATCGTTATCGTAAAGGTTTTACAATCACCCACTTCTTCATCACTAAATATAACCGGATGGCCTATTCCACAAAGTGGTGGTGTATCTTCTTCATTAGAAACCTAAAAAGATAATTATTTTTACATTCAAAAAATATACAAGGGTAGCTGAGTTTTATACAGTAAGAAAAAAAAAGCCAGTTTCACTTGAAAATAAAGAGAGTAAATTTCACTAAAACTTTCCCATATAGCTCTAGATACAAAATGCTGAAGTTAACTAACTTATGCCAAACTTTTAAGAGGGTGCTCGATGACCGCTAAATTTAACATTAACTGTAGCATAGAAAATGTCAAATTTAGATACAGTCGTCCCTCGCTACTTCGCGCTTCGACTTTTGCGGCTTCACTACATTGCGTTTTTTCTAGTTTTTTTTTTTTTTTTTTTCAAATATAGTAATTATCCTTTTTTATGTGCTCGTATAAACTTTTAAGTAAAAAAGAATAACAAAAAGTATGTCTTTTAAGTAAGGTGAGCTCTTTTGAGGGGCTGTAGTTGCACTAGTTGAGAGAGTGGAGGTATAAAATCTCCGAAGAAAGTGAAGGGAATCGCTATCTCATTTTAACCGTTAAACACTAACTGAAAAATATAAATCACTGTATTATTACTAGGGGATAAATACACCTGTAGTGTAAACGGTGTTCAACAATGTACTAGTTTTTTAAGTTGTATACGTAATACCTTTAATGAGGATGAATGTTGAGAAAAAACGGGGGCACATACGGTCACTAACTGGCAATTAGTTTTCATAGATTAGTAGTAGTGTGTAATAAGTCTAGTGTATTCTTTTGTGCAATATATTGAATACTACAAATTTAATGGTGGCTACAGGTGCTGTTTCATGTCTAGGGTGTTCTATCTTAAAAATCTATTTAAATAGTCGTAAGTAAGTTTTACGTGCTCTAATAAGGAAAATATCCGGTTTATAAATACAGAATCCTACTTCGCGGAAATTCAGTTATCGCGGTAAAGTCTGGAACGAATTAACCGCGATAAACGAGGGTCGAATGTACATTTATTTTCCCCAGCTTATTTTTGGTAAATGATTATCTTATTGTAATGTATGTGCATATTACTAGTGTATATGATAATATGCAGCATTGTTTTTTCAGTTCAATGTATGTTTTTAACCCTCCGTCCATACTTTTGCAGGAGGGGGTTGAGCACCCTCTTTCAGTTGAAATAGGAAGCAAAAATACTTCCAGTATATTACTATTCACGAGTCTAAAAATATTGAGGGGTGTCCTGTTATCTACAATCAACTTTTTTTTTCATTTATATTAGAACCACCCTAACTAACATGTTAAGAGAAAAAGTATGAAAAGAAAAAAAAAAATTGCTGATAGGAAAACTTTTTGAGAGACCACGACTTCCTACTAGCGGGCCTTTGGTTTTGATCTAGGGAAGGGCAGTTGCGCCTCCTGCCCTCCCACCATAGCTATGCCCGTAAAACACTACATACGTGATGGCGAAGTAAATGTGGAATGAACACTTCCCTTCTTGAGTGCATACCTATAACCAAAAATAGTATACAGCATAAGCTTAACATAAAATATAATTTATAGAAATCAGACCCCAGTTAATTGTAATCTCCCCTCCCCCAAGAACTGATTATCTTTCTCTGCAGTTGTACATTTTCATAAAAATAAATAAATTAAGAATAAATGTAAGATACTAACTCTAAAATGATACTATGCAAAACATTTATTATTAAGACTTAGGTATTCATGCAGAAAATTCTTTCATTTTTCTCAGGAGCTTGAAATAATTTTTTCACCAGTTAAATTCAATCAAATAAAAAAAAAGGGATAATAATAAAGAGACCAATTTTCAGTCTGATTTCTTCAAATAAATTTAAATTTGTTGAAAAAAAATTAGCATATTATTATTTTCTTCAATTTGTAGTGACTGTAAACCTTTTATCCTAAAGCACCATAAAAAATGTATTAACTATTGAAATTAATAAAACATATTGTTAGTTCACAAACTGATTCAAATGGCTACAAATTAAATTAAAACTTCTATTTTTATTTAAATTTGTAAAACAGCTGAGTGAAAAATTTATCTTTTGCTTATTTAACTTTTTACCCCCCCCCCCCCCACTAGAAACCTTTATTACAGTAATAAGAAAAAATATAGCTTACCACTTTGAAAAAAGCATCCAAATTTTCTTTTAATAGAAGAGGTAGCACACGCAATCCATAAGCTGCTTCCATTTTAACTTTGTCAGCAGCTCTTAGACTTTCTGCTTTTGCTTTAAATGCCATTATTAAGAAAGACTCCAGGTTTTTAGATTTCATAATTCTTTGTTCATATATATAATACAGCTTAGGGCCGTTTTTTAAAGCATTCTCAAAAAAAATTTCATTTGGTTGAACAGCAGTCAGTCTCGTAACCTCATCAAATTGTAGGACTCGACCGATGCATCGGCGCCGATGGTTCAACAATTTAGCCATCGGCATCGGCATCGGCGGCCGATGCTAACTTGCAGGAAACATCGGCCCATCGGCCTCAAAAAACATCGAAAAGCCGATGGAATTGGCCGATGTTTTTGAAAAAAAAAAGGACCTTTGTTGTTTTACTTTTTTAATACAAAGTAAAAGGAGTTATTGTTTTCATATAAAATTGTTTACTTAAAATTCAATATGAATTTCTATTTTAGTCACCGCCGAAGTTTTTGGAGCGTTCAGGTACCGAACAAGTTAATTATTGCGTTGTTTCTTGCGGCTGGATGTACGTATGTATCTCTTATAAGTCATAACTCAAAAAAGGTAAGCTGTAGAAGGCTAAATTTTCGCATGTGGGGTGTGCATACGTTCCAGTTGTGCACTTCCCTTTTTGTTTTCGATCGGGTGCTCTAAAAAGCCTATTTACCCATTTTTTGTGGCTATTAATTACTTGTTTTAATACAAAACTAATATAGCGTCTCAGACTGACGATCATTTGGTGATATATTGTCGAATTGGAGACCATGAAAACAAATATGAGATGGCAAAACCGGTGGTTTTTTTTTTTTTTTTTTTTTTTCATTTTGTTAGATTCCTGTTGAACCGATGGCAATTTTTCGATATTTGTAATATGAATCACAGTAATGCAGTCTTTTCTGTATCGCTTCGGTGGAGCTACAAGTTTGGGGCCCGTCGAAATACATTTTGGGGCCCTATTTCTCTATCACAGAAGTAAAACATTTATCATAACCATTTTTGTAACTCCTACGGTGCCCCTATGTTATGGGGCCTCTCGTGCAATTGCAAGATTTCCTATATTTTAAATCCGCCACTGCACGTCAAAACAAACTCGGGTGCAAGTTTTAAAAGGGTTTTTCTGCTCAATGTTTATGATTATTTTGAACTCTACTTTTTATGACTATTTTTTGTACTTCCGAGAACACTTGCGTGCCCCTCCTCCCACTCATTCAATTTCTGAAATTAAACTCTAGTTGTACCTCTGAGTTGTTTAAAACTAACACCATTCATAAAATTAGAAATTTTTTTCTTTTCAAGCTTTATCTATTGTTTAGGAAGAATTTAGAGCATTAACGTAAGAAATTGATTAAAGACGTTGTGAATGGTGACATTATTCGGAAATCAAAGGGACCTTTGAATTTTTTCTTCAGAAGTGCTGAAGTAGATTCAGAAACTCTTCCGAGGCGTTGGTGGTAGCGGTTCTGTATTAAAAAAATGAGGCCAAAGTTAAATGTTGTGAGTTACTCCAAAATCAGAGGGTGACCCCCCCCCCTCCCTAATCCACCCTCGTCGTTTCAAACATTTCTTAAATATTTAGCGATTATTTATTTTGGTCAAGAAATGTCATTTTGCGTATTTCTTATACTTGTTTTACCTTTATTTCGTAATACGCCATCTTTTTTGCATCATTAATAGCGATCTTTTTTTTTTTCTGTTGTAAGTAACTATTTTTATGTATTTATATAAAATCAATGAATAAGTTATTATATGTTATGGAAAAGTTTCAAGGATTTTCTATTATGCAATTTTGTAAATTTCAGAAAATTATTGTTGTATTGAAAAATTCAGTTAGAACTTGTTTGTAGTTCTTCATAAAAGATAGACCAATCAAATTGTTCAATATTACGTGTGCAAACATCAGATCAAGTAGTATACAGGGTGGTCCCGAATTCATGGTACAAACTTTAATGGTAGGTACAGGACATTGTAACAAGGATTTATTGTATAGAAATGTATAGCTGCAAGTGACGTGGTTAGGCGTAAACAGGGGAAATAACGGCCGAAAGGAAAAACAAAGATTTTATTGAAATCGTTGTTGACAAGTGTCATGTTTACAGTAAGTGTTCAAAATTGCGTCCACCATTAGCGATACATGCTTGACAGCGTTGGTGCAGCGATTGGCGTACACATTTAAAGATGCCTGGTATTTCACGCACACCTGCAGCAGCTACAGATATGCGAGCGACGAGATCCTCATCTGAGTCAACTGGAGTCTCATAAACAAGACTCTTTAGATGTCCCCATAAAAAGTAATCGAGGCTCGAGAAATCGGGAGATCGGGGTGGCCAAGGGACTGGTCCACCACACCCAATCCATCTAGCACCAAACGTTGCATTCAGGTAATTCCGTACATCAATGCTGAAGCGTGCTGGCGCCCCATCGTGCTGAAACCACATGCGGTTACGAATGGCGATCGGAACATCATGCAGCAGTTGTGGTAACACTTCTTGCAGAAAAATAAGATAGCTTCCGCCACTGAGCCGCGTGGGTAGTAAGTATGGGCCAATCAAAAAGTCGTTCACAATACCAGCCCACACATTAATACTGAAACGTTGTTGAAACGCATGTGGACGCGTTGCATGTGGATTATCGGTTGCTTACACATGGGAATTGTGCGCATTAAAGACACCCTCGCGTGAAAATGTCGCTTCATCTGTAAATAGCACATGATCTACGAAATCCGGCTGCAACGCACATTGCTGCAACACGCACTGGCAGAAGTTCACGCGAAGAGGATAATCTGCCGGATTCAATGCTGTACTTTCTGAAAAGGGAAGGGGTGTAAGCGATTTTCCTTTAACACTCTGCATACAGTCTGATGACTCACACCTACGTCACGCGCAACAGTTCTTGTGCTTGACTCGGGTCTATCAGCCACAATGTTCAAGATGCTTTCTTCCAGCCTTGGAGTGCGTACAGCTCTTAATCGACCAGCGTCATGTCTGTTGACGTCGAACGCACCTGTTTCACAAAGTTGACGATGTAACCGTTGAAAAACTCTATGATCCGGCATTCGTCGATTAGGATACTCCACGCGATACATTCGTAACGCAGCTCTGGCGTTACCATTTGCACGGCCGTACATGTAATGCATGTCTGCTTTTTCTGCATACGTAAAGTCACCCATCGACTATGGCAGTACAATTGTGAATGGCGCTTTTCCCTACTGCGATGCATCATGTTCAACGGCGGCTAGAGATCTACTGTCCTCTACCGGCAGTGATACCAACCGATCACTCCATTTCTCTTTCCTTTTATTTCCCCTGTTTACGCCTTACCGCGTCACTTGCGACTATACATTCCTATACAATAAATCCTTGTTACAATGTCCTGTACCTACCATTAAAGTTTGTACCATGAATTCGGGACCACCCTGTATGTATTCAGTTATTAACTTGGTGTAAATATTGAGTTTGTTTATTGTAGCTGCGTTTTAAGAACCTCACTCTTTTCATGGCTATTTCTTTTTTCAGCAAAATTTATGTCACTGTTATAGCTTTTATGAAAAAGGCAAACTTTTCTATTCATGAATTTTAAATAAGTATAAAAATATTCCTATTATGATTTAATATTGTAATTTATCTGTTACCTTTTTTGTTTAATTTGATGACTAAAAAATGTCTACGAGCAATCTTTCCACTTGAATTGCGTAATTTGTCGACGGTTTCATAGTTTTATTCTTAATTTGTTTTTTGAATGATTGAACAACATAATTTAATGTTTTTTAACTATGTTTAGTGTACCTAAATCCATACATTATTACGATATTACTGAAATCTTAGTTATGTGTTCAATTAAAAAAAAAACAGTTGGTTATTTAAACAGTCTCTTTGTCTTTCTTCCTTCCTTTCTTTTCTTTTTTTTTTTTTTTTTTTTGGCTGTTGTTCTTTGTCTTCCATCATACATCAGTCAAAAAAGGAGAAGCATAACTACAGATTGTACGTAGTACGATCCAAAAGTTCGGGGGACAAGCTGTATAAAACATTCCACAGGATAGTTCACATTACCGAAACACATCCAACTTCAAAAGGTCACCTTGAGGGACTATGTACTTCTGCCAGTGTTCGTATAACTTTTGGAAACACTCCTGAAAGCCATTTTTCGCTACCTTCTGTGATGTAGCTTAATCTTCTCCTGACGGAAGAAAGCGGCGTCCATGCAAATGATTTTTTTTTCTGCTGGGAACTTGTAAAAGTCAGACGGAGCTAAGTCCGACGAAACGTTATGTTATTTGTTTGTCTTATCAGAGTATTGAGCAATCAAATTGTGCATCCTCAACATGAAAGTCGCCTTCTTCCCCACGATGAAGTTAAAGCAGCAGTGCAAGAGGCTTTACAGGAGGTTGCGATAAATGTTTTCCAGGAGTCCTTCTAAAAGCTATACGAACGTTGGCAGAAGTGCATAGTCGTTCAAGGTGACTATTTTGTAGATAGATGTACTTCGGTAATGTGAACTATTCAGGGTAAGGTTTTATACAACTTGTCCTCGAACTTTTAGATCATACTACGTACGTATGAGTTTTCAACTTACTATTTCATAACGTTTTTGAGTGACGCTAGTTTACGCGCATGAAGACATCACAAGAGAATTTGCGATAATTAACTAAGAAGGAGTTCAAAATGGATATTTCGGTCATTTATATGTTCTTAGGTACATATGCATGTACAGATGTGCCGAAAAAACTTGTGAAGTTTAAGTTGGGTGATTGTAAAATAGAAATTTAGGTCGAAATGTATTTTTTTTTTTTTTGTGATTACAATTCCTTGTTCGTAGAAAGGAAGTAAAGTGAAATGAATCAATGATCCTTTAAATCCCTCACAGTCTTATAAATTTATTTCTTTTAGATATTTATTTTTTTTTTGCCATCGGCCAACGGCATCGGCCATCGGCCATTTGGAGGAAAACAATCGGCCATCTTTGAACAATCGGCCAACAATCGGCATCGGCCCATCGGCCAAAAAATGCCATCGGTCGAGCCCTATCAAATTGCTCTACTTTTTGTGATAAAAAGGATATTTATTCAAAATTTCTTCAGTTGATGCATTATTATTAATTAAAATTCTACGAAACAAATAGGTTAGCGCCATCAAAGATTTTATTTTCATCTTGTTTTGGAAGGAAATACTTTTAGAATATTCTTCCTGAAGAATTTGAAGATGCATGCTTTAAGTTTCTTCATTTTCCCCTGGGTAATGGTCGGGAGCCCAATTCAAATCACCTTTCTTGGATTTTGATGGGATTCGTTGAGGTGTTTTGCGGCCAGGCACAAGACAAGCAGACTTCCTTGTTGAAACTTCAACGCAACTGTCACCTTGCCGTCTCTTTTTCAATTTATTATTAATTCTGGCTTCCCAAGAACCAGTTCCACTACCAATCCCATTACTTAAATATGGGTACATTTTAATAAGAGTAGCACAAATCGCCTCTCTTTCAAACTTGTTTGGGTAGCATCAAAAAGAGTATAAGTAATTTGCCAAATGGCCTACCAGTTCGCTCGATTGTTCCCAAGATAAAGGCAATTTTGCCTCCAAGGTCTCAACCAAAGAGGGTGAAAATCTGTTCACAGGCACCTTGGGTATGAATGGAAAGTTTTGTTGTTTTAGGGGCAAAACAATATTTTCTTCCACAGGTGGACTCTCGATTTCATTACTCTCAGCTATTACTTGATACTCTGCTGATGAAAAATTAAGTGAATTGTCAAAAAATGGCAATTTATCAACAAGCTTTAGCTTGTCTTTATTTTTTAGTTCTGTGTGTCTTCCACATCCACATATTCATTGAAATCTTCATCATACACTTTCAGAATATATGACCCTTTGCACAGAGAAAAAATAGATTCCAATGTTTCATAAATATTACCATTATCTTCAATATGTATAACTTTCGACAGTTGCTGGTACTGTGCAAGAAATTTCATCTACAAATTTTTAAGAAGAAATAAATTAATAAATACAGATGTCAACTCGAACTAAAATAACTAAATATTCTAGTGCTCCAAGATGTAAAATTTTGGTATTACTACATGATTACTTGCATAATTATAAACAGAGAGGGGATAATCATATAACATATCTTTTTGCGATAAAATTTTCAGCCCAATATCTTGCTCAAGCTTATAACCTCTGACATGAAAAAAAAGGGTTGATGTAAACAATCGACAAAGAAAATATACTTCAGTATTTCTGGAAATAATAGCAATTATTTCAGCAAATACTGGATTATCACGTTCAAAAGAAGCCACAATACACATTCCTACCTTATAATATAAATTATTTAATTTTACTTTCGAAGTGCCAAAAAAGTTGTTATAACCAGATAAAATGTTCAAAATTTCTTCTGAGTAACCAAACTCTAAGACAGGTTTTGAACTGAAAACTTTAGGGCAACATTCAAAATTTATATCTGTAATATTATAATATGATTGCAACTGCTGATGTCTTTGAGCTAAGGAATAGGGTAAATTTATGAAATTTTTTAAACTTTGTGAAATTCTTTTAAAATATAAATGCTTGGCCTCAAATCTCATAGACCAAGAATATTTAAGTGGACCAAATTCCAAAATTAAATCAGGATAATGAACAAGGTAATGGTGCTTCGGCTTCATTCTTACACGTGGGAAAAGTTCTTGAAATAGGCTGTGGTGCTCCATTATTAGATCTTTTAAATATGACACAGAAGCTACATTGATAACTGGAGCCAGTACAATATCACTAATATCTTTTAATAGAAGCAAAAGACTCCAATTGAGATCTTTACTGGGCACTTTATCACCAATTATTAGGGGTAAAAATCGTATAAGACACCATATTTTGGCAGCTGTCATTTTAATGGATTTAAAATAATTCTTCTGCAAAAGATGGGGTTTGTCAACAATGTCATTACAACCTAATTTAGCAGATTCAAGTCGCTTGTTAAGTAGAGTTAAAGTAAAGTAATTTTTATCAATAAGACTTATTATTAGTCCTAATTCAAAAGGAATTATTCCTTCGAGCAAATCATGCATTGCATCAGGAGGAAGCATTTTGCAACAACTGAAGTGTGTGAGGGAATGAAATGGACAGGGAGCTTTTACGCCATAAAGAGATTTGTATCTATTGTCATATTCAATCATCTCCAAATGGTGTGCATGATTGCTTTCTGATCTTCGTGTGTAATTACTTGCATCAAAACTTCTTTGCATTTCACTATTTAAAGCCAGGCAATACCTACAACTTCTGCAATTGTCCCCAGAAAAACATGTCGTAAATCCACCAATCTGATGGGAACCAAGATTATCACCTAAAATGGCTACAATACCTCCTTTCACTTTGCAAGGTAAGACTTTTGATTCAGGAATCTGAATTCCTTCAGATTCCAAAATATGTAGATCCCTCAAAGGGAGCAAGAATGGTTGAAAAGCCATATTCTTTTAGATCTTGGGAACGGCACAAAATAGCTAATTGCATATCTTTGACAGTGGAACGATACTGTTGAGGAATGTTTCCAATTGTGTAGTAAAAAGCAGCTAACTTGTTCTTTGCATGATTTCCTCTGAGAGGGTTTGTAACCCCCAATTCATCAAAATAAAGTATGATTTTGGATATAAATAGGTTATTACATTTGAATACTGAACCATCACAAATATCTTTAAGAATATTAACTGAAAGAGTTGGCATTGGTTTTGATGCAATGTACTGAGCAATTTTTTTGCTTTTACAAAGTTTTTGTAAGTTTTCAACTATAGGTATGTACTGAAAGTTACTCCCTGTTGTATAGGTTGTATTAGTCCTATTTTTTTAAACATTTGTTTTCTTAAATAAAGAGAGGTAACATCTTTGAACATGGAAGAAACTAAAAATGATGAATCAATATTCTTTACAGATTCTAATACAGTCGAATCCATATTTTTTTCTTTTAATATATCCAAAATATACTTTTTAATATAGTTTGCATTATCAATCTGTAAAAAAATCAGCTTTTCTATTATATCGGAAACAACTGCAGCTGGTAATAAATGCATCTCTTGAATATACATCACAAATAAAGATGCATTTAAATTACAGTCATTTTCTAGCACTATGTTTTCAACAGAATCATCTTCTTGACTATTACAATCCATAGAGTCATTTTCATTGCAAGTTTCATCCATAAAATAAAACCCATGTTTTCTAGACAAGTGGGATGTAAATGAAGAGAATACACTGTAACTCATTTGACAACTTGGAATAGGACAGTGGATTGTATCATGATTTTTGTAATGAGAAATGAACCGTTTTTTGAAATACGAGTGAAATCCACAAACAGAACAAGAAAGTTTTTCTTTTTTCAACGATAGTTCTCTGTGTTTAAACAGATGTATTTTTAGTGCTTGGTAACTTTTATAACTTTTTGGGCATCCATTGAATCCACATGTGTAAGAAAAGCAAGGGGTATGACTATGGACATTTTTAATATGAGTCAGATATGTAATTAATGAGGAAAAATCAATCTTGCAAACGGTACAAGTAATCATGATATTATTTTTCCATTCCTGAATTGCTAAAAAGAACTAGTTATTTTGAGTGAATGAGTCACTTTCTCAAAAGAATTGGCTAGCCCACCACTAGTGTAAATACAAATTTCTTTTTAACATTATATTCAATCAATTTTGAAACAAGATTATATCCCGGATTTAAAGGAAGTCCTGTGAAGAGAAAAAGGAATTGATTACAAGAATTGAAGTTTCATCAGTAAGTAAATATTAAATACTGAATTTTTATATGACAGGGAGATTGGTGTAAAGTTTATGATCAATTCTTCTGTTGTAGCTTTTCAGTAAACATTTAATATTTTATGCCTTAAATCAGCGCATCTTTCTTTTGGTATGTTATATTTTATTTCATCACTAAATCTTTTATAATAAATTTCTAATAATCAAAGCCGGCAAAAGACAAGGCAGACTCATTATCAGTTTGTTCCTGCACCCCTGAATTTTTAGTTTACCTTTTATTCATTCTTATAAAGACTTATTTCACCTTTTGATTTTCTAGAAACCTAAGTCTGGAACTATAGGGGTAACCTAGCAGCAGAATACAAAATTAAAAACATGAGTCACTATCAGAAAACCTGAAGCAAATAAGACGTACAGTAGAAGACCGTTATAACGTACACCTTGGGACCAGAGCTTTTGCGTTATACAGGTTTTTGCGTTATCAGGGCTCATAGCAAGTGGAAAAAAATATATAGGAGTTTAGAAGGAAAAATATAGGAGTTTGATAGCAAAATATATATGAGTTCGATAGCAGAATATATAGGAGTTTAAAAGGAAAAATACGGGAGTTTGGTAGGAAAATATATAGGAATTTCGAAAAGGTATAGGATCTAGTAGGTATGTCATCATTGTACAAAAAAAAACAAAGCAAAATTATCAGTACAATTCTATATCATGCGTGAAGTCATAGCAATGTGAAGAATCAGATGTGAGAGCAAATGAATTTTCGTACCCACGGTCGCTTATAAGAATCATGTTTGTTTAAGACAATTTTGATTAAATTTAGCAAAATTGTGTGTGCATGTTTTTTCTTCTTTTTTAAAGTGCAATTCTGCATACAATTTAAGAGAACTTTAAAAAATTTTTGGTCAAATGAAATATCATTAGAAGTACACCGCACACTCAATATCCATTCCCCGATTATTTAAAGAATTTTATCACAAAACAGCAGTAGCCGATTTTAGAGGGGGGCAGGGGGCCTGGGTCCCTTCCAAAAGGATAAATTTATTTAACCATTTTAATTATTATTTTTCAACTGCCATCTCCAAAAAGAAATTTTTTTACAGTTATGTAAAAAGAACACAAAACATATTTGAATAAAAGCATTTTCGTTTGCTGAAGTGAAGAAGTATTGCTGGAATCAGATCAGGGGAATACGTTTTACTCACTGGTTTTGAATTCAAGCATACGTAATATCGCAATTCGTCCATTAATTCTTCTTTGATGGAATCAATCAATAATTAGATGTACCTAGAAGAGTAATTTTGATCCACGTAGCTATTTGCGAAATAATCGATTTCTTTTTAGGAATAAAAAAATGCAAAATGAAAGAAATGACATGGTATATAGTTTTTTGGCATGCCGTATCAAAATTAGGGTTTCCAATCCCGAATCCCGCATTATATTTATCGGGATTAAGAGCAAAATCCTGCAAGATTTCCAATCCCGCAAATATTTTCCATGCAAACATTTCCCAACTTTGGCAGCTTATAAAACGAATATTTTCAAAAGCATCATCGAAAGTTTGAATCACCTTCCTCATACATCTGCAGGAAGAGCTACTTTTTTGGAAAAATAAATTCATGAAAACTTTGTTTTGAAACATTCTATGGGGGGGGGGAGGGGACTCTTCAATTTTCGGGTCCCCTCCAAAAAATATTTCTGTATCCACCCCTGCAAAACGGTATGAAAAAGCAATTACAAAATTCAGATTTTAACTTACGTGCTTTGAAAAATGCATCTCTTATTGATTGCTAAAACCAGGTAATAATTATTTTGGACATTCTTTTTTCAATGTCATAAATCTACCTATAGTTCTTGGTATTGGTACCTCACTGCTTCAATGCTAACACTAATGATTAAAAGTCCCCTCGACTCTATGTCTCTCTCGCCTCACTGGTTTTGCTGGACATATCCTGAAAAAATCGTTACAAAAAGTGTGCAACACTCTACCTCCCCTTTGTTTCACTATTTACAGAAAAAAAGAAACTAATTTTACTAAACGAAAGCAAAGAAAAAAAAAAACACTGCGATAATGTATCACGTTTGTCGGAAATGGTCAGTCTCATATGCTTGATTCGTTTAAGCGGCATGTTTGATTCAAATATTCAGCATTTTCAGAGTTAAAACTGGATTTTGTTTTGTTTTTGAGGAACTGATTCATTAAAGTGGCTGATTCAATTACCCAGAACTCACTGTAATGGCATTATCCATAACATGTGTGTATATATGTACACACATGTATAAAGAGTGAATTTGACCTAATCTGCCAAACGAAAGGGGGCGTTAGAAGAGTTCAAGTGGAGCATAGAATTATCCATCATCCCGTCCAATTTGTAAACATAACCGAGTAGATGGAATAATATAAGTCAAAAAGAAAAATTTCCGAGATGAAGACCGATTTCTGAAATTCTTGGAAAATCTACACACAAAATAAGTAAATATTTGAAAAAAGCAGACAAAATCCTATAAAATGCCTTTTTTTCGAGATAGTTACATTTTTCAGCAATCTACAAGCTTTGAAACAATTGAAGTACTCAAAGTTGAATTAGTACCGAAATCTGTACACGGCATTTTCAAAAATAATCATTTGAGCTACAACTGGTCATTTGAACTATATGTAAGATTATATGTGACAAAATTAAAAGCTTTCAAAATCTTTACAGCAGTACACGCAAACTTAACATGTTATACTATTTAAATTACAAAGTACACTCATGTAATTCAGAATATATCTACATATTAGCACTTCAGAATGAGTTTTATCTGCAATGAGTATTAAAGCACCAATATTAAAATTAGTTATTCACAAATAAATATGTTTCAGAATCAAAATCCTGCACTTCTGCAAGCTTCATGGTTTGCATAACAGCTGCATTTTCAAGAGCCATCTGGTATTTTCTGTTTACTATGAGTCCTAATGTTCAATTTAAAAGCTTTGAAATAAGATAGAAAGACGAAAAACTTTCAAAATTTAATTTGCCTAACAATTTTTATGTTTGCAAAGCAAAACAGAGGAATTTCTTAAACTTCAAAACCTAGTGTTTACTTCCAAAAAGGAGTGCAGTTTATAGAGAATTGCATTATACAGGTCGGCGTTATAACGGTCTTCTATTGTACTTCATAACAAGTAAAAAAAAGGCATTAATAAATGTAAAACAAAAAAAACTTTGCAATTTTAAATACTTTTAATTGTTTATTGAATGTTACCTATAATATGTAAACATTGAAAATGTAAACAAATCAGTGACCGGAAATCTTAAAATCCACAAATTGGGCACTCCCTACGACTTTCAATGAAATAGGACCCTATCCATTGGTTAGAATTAATATTTCGGAATAAGTACTGAATTATAAGATCTATGATTAATTTTCACCAAAACTACATGAATTTTTATAAAAAAATATTAAAACTTAATTTTTTAAAAATCAAAAACCAAAAAGTACCCAAAATTTTAGCTCACAAAAGTCTTCACTGTTAAAACCAGGGGTTCCAGACGAGTGAAAATATTCCCTCTAAGGTGAAAGCATAGTGCCTGAAGGTGCAACACAGGCTAGAAAATAGAGCAGAGGAGCCAGAACATCATGCAATCGCAGAAAGACTCATTGCGCATGCGCTTTTTGCCTTAGACATACATTCAACCACCTCAATATGGCGGACAAATGATGATTGCGTTTGTGTGTCTTTCACATTGAATGAAGTACACTATTGGATTAAAACCCAACTTTTCTAGGATTAATTATCCGAAATTACAAGTAAGTACAGCTTTTGATCACTTTGTAGCTTTTAGGGCTTTCAAACATAGTTAAGTGTTTAAAAGTGCATTTATTGCTTTTCAGTAACCGTTAGTCTTCTAGTTCCCATTTACCGTTACTATCGTGAAATTTCCATCATTCAAAACGCTACTAAAAATATCTGTCATTATTTTCTTGAATACTCGATAAGCAGTTTTTATTAGTCACCAAAAGAACCTTAATAAAAATGTTTCTTGTGCTTCGTAGATTATAATATAAAGCTAGCGAAAAAAAAAAAACTCTCTCTCAGTCTAGCTTTTTTTTTTTTTTTCTTTCTTTTTTTTTTTTTTGCTTTTTCATTCAAGTGTTAGAATCATTTCCTGATAGCGGTCCTCGAAAGCGTTAGAACTTTCTTTTGGTTTTTTATTTAACTGTTGAAAAACTTTATGTGCATTTTCTTTTGTTACTCTTGATTAACGTTTATGAAACGATTTTGTTTTTCCGTAATTGTAATATCCCTGAATATTTTTGGCTCATCATTTAAATAATCCATAAGTACAGCTATGCTTCATTTTCGGAATACGTCAAGTTTTAGTTAAATGTATAATTTCTCACATGTTTTAAATAATTACTCGTTTTTAAATTATAACGTATTTGTGACAGATCTTTGATACAAGTGAAGGGGTAGATATTTATTGTTTTATTAATTTTTAACATTACTTTAAAAAAAAAAAAAAAAAACATCAGAACCCTGAATTTTTTCACATGTTTTTTAACGACCCCAGAGTTATTATTCATATTATTTATTTTATGATTCTTTAAGAAAACGATAAAGATTTCACCCTTTCGCAAAGTTTTTCATTTGCTTTTACCGCGCCCGTGGGTCAAAAGAGGTTGAGAAACACTGAGTTAGAGCACGATCAGATGAATTAACGCTATGAGCACTTCTTAACTATGTTGAAAACTCTGAAATATGATCAAATGCTGTAATTACATGTTTTAATCATTTCCAATACCGAGTTCAATGTGAAAAATGTCCAAAACGTAAAATATCATAAATCAAAACAAAACTTTAAAAAAAAAAAAAAAAATACACAACTGTATTCAAAACCGCACACAATACGGGGGAGGGGGGAGGAGGATCTATAGTAAGGGTGCCATTTCTCTCTCCGAAGGATCCTTTTTTTCACCCCGGCTGTCTATTTTTTAAAAGGTGCCTGTTTTTCACCCTATTTAGAGGTGCGATTTCGGCTCCGTATTGGGTGCCGCTGGTGAACAAGCGTTTTTCCCCTGAAAGGTGCCGAATGCATCCTGTAGTTTTAACAGTGTTCGTACACTTTAAAAAATGTCTATATATTATTGAATAATCTAACTTTTAATTAAGTTATTATTTAGTAGAATATCATGCAGTATCAACAACACCTTATAAATGTCTGAGAATAAATTTCATTTTTTTCTTTTTCCTTTTTCCTTTTTTTTTTTTTTTGCGTAATTTCTGAATAAGTGTTCAACCGCACTTCAAGTCTTACTGTTTCTAGCTCTATTTTAGTTTGAAAGCCTTATTTTCGTAATCTAGCCACCAGATATCTCTAAATATGCAACATTAAGTTCAAATCTGTAGATTGAAGGGATATTTTCTAAACATATGGACAATTTTTGTGGCACGAGACGCAAACGCTGAATTCCGTGTGCATCTTATAGTTATTTTGATAAAAAACAAAGCTGTTTCGGATAACCAAATTGTTGGTTAAGAGTTTAAAATTGGCGTGATTAACTGGTCCAACTAAGTTCTTAAGATTAAGTTCCTAATTTTTTCATTATACAACAATTTAACCAAAAATGTTGAATTAAGTTTTATCTGTAAGTAAGAAATAATTACAAAACGTTTTGAGCTTATTTATCATTGATTTTGAGACGAAACGCGTAAACTTTCTGTTTTGCGCATGGCCAAGAAAATTTCTGCAGGAAGATGTCCCATTCATAAAGCTAATTAGAGAACTTTGTGAACAATTTTAGGTGAAAATTAAATGTAAACATTTTCATTTAACCCTGCAGTAACGTTTACAGCACTCAAATGTGTATTTTTCATAAATTTTTTAACTGTAAATCTCCGATCACGCTTTGTCAACTTTGCCGGTTGACCTTTTCTTACCTTGGTTTCGGTCTGATTCTTTTCTTTAAAGCATTTTACGAAGCACTTTATAATAGAATGGAATAAATTAACTAATTTAGAGATATTTTAAATCTATTTACCACTATTGTGAGGAAAAAATTCCAATTTCGAATGGTGTTTGTGGTTTTTTACGAATACCAGCCATTTTAAAATAATAAGCACAATATTAAGGAATAAACAAACAAAAAATTAAAACCAGATGAATTATAAGGGTCAACACAATGCAAAAATAATGAAAAAAACGACGTATGATACTTTGAATCATAAATTTATTCGAAAATATTTGAGTGTACGATGACTTTTGAGGCGTATTATTTCTCTGTTTCTTCGTTTTTGACCCATTTCAAAAAGAAGATCAGTCAATATTTTGAAAAAACTACAGGGTTTTATTTAGAATGACATAGGAATGATGTGAAAAAATATTGGACTTCATATTCAAATTCAGTTTTGCGTTATTTAGGTTTTACTAAAAAAGTTGGGGTTTTACTAATGTACGAACACTTTTGGGAGCCACTGTACAAACCAAATTAAAAGGAAAATAATTTTTGCGTTTGCTGTCACATGATTTTCTTATTGCTCATTACTTCACATTTTTTGTTTCACTTTATTTTTCTCCCTTAAAATGTCTTGTTCTGTAAAATATTGTTATCAGCCAGAATACGGGACTTTAGCCGTCCCGTATTGAAGTTACACAGGATGCGGGACAATTTTTCAAAACCCGGGATGTCTGGCAACCCAGATTGAGAGGGCGTAAATGTCTTATCCTATAATGCAGGTACTCGTCTACCTACGAGATTATGCCCAACCATGCATAATTTTAGCCTTGTTTCATGGAATGCAAATGGGCTTACTACGGCTAAAGGTGCTGAACTTTCTCTTTTTCTCGCTAACTATACTCCTGATTTGTGTCTTGTGCAAGAAACTCATCTTAAATGCACTCAAAAATCACATATTTAAAACTGTACGTGCATACGTAACAACAGACTGTGCAGAAGGGGCGGGAGAACTGCTATTTACATCCGTCATGGCTTACAGTTTTTTGAACTTGGTTTTAATACTACTACCTCCATTGAAAATACCTCCACTGAACTTAACATAAACAACCAGATGATTACTGTCATTTTCATTTACATTTCCCCCACAAATAACCTCAACACTGATGAAATCAAAACAATTCTTGGGAAAATTCAAAAATCCATCATTTTTGATGATTTTAATGCAAAAATCTATACTCGGAACTTCGGTAGTGATAATAGAAGAGGAATGCAGATTCTTGACCTTGCTTTAACAGAATCTTAAAATTATTTACCCGGATACTCCAACTCATTACTCGGGAAATATTGCTCCCACTCTTCTTGATATTGCCATCATCAATAATATCAATTGGTCGGATCGAATTGAAGTCCTCTCTGAGCTCTCCTTCAACCATCTTCCATTTATTGTCCACTTTGTACCTAATATCATTTTTACTATAAGAACGATTCTTACTTACCATACCAATTGGAACTAGTTTCAACAAATTCTCCACAGTATTATTCTAGGAAATCCGCAAATTCCGGATGAAATTGCTCTCAATAATGCAGTTGCTAACTTTACTGAAGTGAACCAAAATGCTTTTAATGAAGCTACTACTTCTAAAGAAACTAAGAACTTTGCAGATACTCTCCCCAGAAATATTTTTGAATTTGCTAAGCACAAAAAAGACTACAAAAACAGCATAACAACACTCACTACCCTCCATACAAAGATGAGGTTAACAGACTTAAAACCATTATTAGCGACCAAATAAAAGTACCAAAATGAGAATTGGAATAACTTCTTCCAAAATGTCAACACTTTAGTAACTCTCTCTATAAACCCGCTAAATCTCTTACTAGTAAAAGGTTTTCTCTTTCACCACTCCGACTCAACGGAATCAAATACTCTGATCAAGAAAAAGCCAGCATGCTCGCCGACACTTTTGGAACCCATTTTATGCATAACAGATATCCTTATCATGAGTCCACTATCAACAAAGTCAGCAGAAGGATTAACCATTACTTCAATAACCTGCCTGAGGATGAACCCCTTTCCCACTTTTTTACCCCCACTGATATTATACAAATTTAAAATCTTCCCAGCAGAAAATCCCCGGGCCGGGATAAAATTACAAACAACACCATTAAACATCTCACTATGAATGCAATCACCTATTAAGTCAAAATTATGAACAGAGTCATACAACTTGGATATTTCGACAGCCGATGGAAACACGCTATTATTGTTTCAACACACAAACCAAATTCTAGCACTAAATTTTCTCAAAATCAAACTTTTCCTCCTCTGTAATTTTTCTAAAATTCTCGAAAAAGCTATTCTCTCAAAAATTAAATCTCATCTTGATGATAACTATTATTTTCAACCATTAATACGGGCTTAGACACAACCACTCTTACACTGTTAAAACCAGGAGTGCCAAAGGGGTAAAGAATTTCACCCTAGGGTGAAAAAACAGTGCCGCGGGGTGAAACGGAGGCTAGGAAGTGTCGTCAAGGTGCTTTTGGTTCCTCAGTGGGTGAACGACGTTAACAAAAGTGATTCAATAGGAGAGCGACTCATTGCGCATGCGCTCTGACTTGTCGTCCAACGACGACTTCAGTTTGAATGGCGAACGAAGGAAGTTGCAACGAAATTTGCTTTCACATTGAATGAAGTACAAAACTGAAAATTTCGTGGATTAATCTTCGAAATATCGCGTAAGTAAAGGCATTTGATCATATTGTAGCACTTAGAGCTTTCGAACATATTTAAAGTGTTTAAAGTATGTTGATAACTGCTTATTGTTCCGTTTACCTTATTAAATATTTAATATCTTGCTATTTATATCCTGCAAAACTGTTATCTAAAACTATTTATCAGTACTATCTTGAACAACAACAACATTAAAAATAAAAACGTTTAAATCAGCTGATAATTGAATTGCTAATTCCGGAATAAAAATACATCGACGTGAGCAGCCAATATACCAATATCTATTTCTTCTCAAATGAAATACCACGAACAAAGCAGCAAAGGCGGAGGAAAAAAAAAACCGCCTGAAAAGAAATCTTTCTCACTCAGCGTTTGACTCATGAGTTTCACATCGTGTTTTGGTTAACGTATCTTTCTTAGGCGTTATTGCATGAAGCGAATGTAGTTATCTACTCGTTTTTATTTTTAATCTGACGGAAAACTTGCCATTGGAAAGAAGGGCTTTTATATCAGTATTTATCTTGTACGCATAAGGATACTCAAATATCGAATCTTATACTAAGTATTGATATGTTACGCTCGATTAAAATTTTAAACGTTTATGAACGCTTTTATTTTCCCATGATTCTAATCTAATGTTACCTAATATTTCTGGTTGTTCCGACAAATGATTGATTACTACCTTCCCTATTCATTTCCAGTACGGATCATGCAGTAAAAGTTGTCAACAACATATTCATTACTGAGCAATCCAAGTGTGAATATAAGAAAGTTAGTGCACGAACAGACAAATTAAAGTCATGAACACTTCTAAACTATGTTCGAAAGTTGAAATGTGATCAAATGCCTTCGTATATATAAATCAAAATAAATAAAACACATTGTATTAAAAAACGCAAACACGGGGGGGGGGGGGGATCTCTCTAGGAAGCAATAAAGGTGCCATTTTTCTCACCTAGAGTACCATCTTTCACCTACGGTGCACGTTGGGTGAAGGGAGCCAGTTTTTCACCCTTGCTAAGGGTGCAATTTCGGCTCTCTATCGGGTGTCGCTGGTGAACAAGAGTTTCACCACTGAAAGGTGCCAATCGCAACCTGTAGTTTTAACAGTGTATCAACTCCAATTATTCTGCGCTGTAATTGGAGTTAAATATATTTAGGAAGGTTACATTTAATACAAAGAATTATCGCTATTTTCCTTGATATTGAAAAAATCTTTAATCGCGTTTGGCACAAATGTTCGATTTATGAGCTAATCAAATTCAACTTCCTATTTTACATTATCAACTTCCTTCAATCCTTTCTTAAAAATTTCACTTTCGTTACTAAAGTCAATAAGGAAAACTCTATGAACAGAAACATTATCGCTGGTACATCTTAAGGTGTGCCTTTCCTCTTATCTGTACAACATATACACTGCTGATATGCCAACGGACAACAGAATTCTAACCAAGGGCGTATATGAGGGGCTGAGGGGGCCCGGGCCCCGCCAAAATCTGGAAAAAACGTAACTAAAGGTAGTCATTATTTGGTATTATAATACGTAAGATCAGGAAATCCCTGATCTAACGTCCTGATCCCTGGGTGCCGCAGGAGGAGGTGAGGGGTGCTGCAAAGTGTCCATGGTAATAATATGTACATAAAACTAGAGTACGATGCCGTGAGAAAATTCTAATTCTTCAAAAGGTGCTGCGAATCGTTAAAGTTTAGGAATCCTGCGTTAGAAGGCACCAGGAGATAACATGGTGTTCAGAAGGAGTCAGGGGCTACGAAACCCTTACTCAAGAAAAGAACGCGTCTTGGGAAAGCAAAGTTATTTTAACAATACCTATAACATCATCGAAATTAGTCTGAAACTGCATTTTTTAAACTTCAGTTTCAAAAACTAGAACAAAGGGGTGATGGATTTCGCTTTTTTTTTTTTTAAGAAATGAATCGGGCAAGCAATTTAAAGAAGTTCAATTCCTTTCATTACCCTAATGTCAACAAATAGTTTATAATAGCATTTTTAAAATTTTAATTTCTAAAAATTTTCGCAGAAAGCCCCCGAATTTTCCCTCTTCGTAGCATTACCAGAATCTGTCTAAAACTGCGTTCTTTGGACTACAATACTTTGGACTAATGCCCCCCCCCCCCCCCCCCGCCCTGCTAGAAGCAAGAGTTTTTTAAAAGTGCACTCCTATTTTTTTTTTTTTTTTTTTTTGGTTGCGGGTTGCGCCGCTGGGTGACAGTGTGAAGTCCTTGCCCCACCTCGAAAAGAATGAAAAGATCATGGCATTGTTGCTCCCCCCCCCCCAAGAAAAATGGGCATTGCAAAAAGGGGAAAGGGGGGAGGAGGAGCTGATCTTGGTTTCGGGCTCCCTCCAAAATAAAAACACATATACGTGACTGATTCTAACTGCTCAGTATGCCGATGATACATGTTTCATCTCAAAAATTTATGGACGATCGTTTTCCGCCCAATTAGGACTCTAAAAACACATCTTCAAAACCAACAAATGGTTCAAGAGATGGAGAATACAGATTAATGCTAGCAAAACTATCGTTATCTTTTCGCTAAAAGAGTCCCCCTTCGCTTCCTACCCAAGCTCAGATTAAAACCTATTTTCAAAGCAAAAACCCTCAATCTTCATCAAAAGTAAACTTGGAACATCGAACAAGTTGTATTTCATTTACTTAAGTTGATCATCAAAAACTTCTTTTAAAACCATTAGTTCACAAATAGGAACATTTACTATAAGCTCTAAATGTAATACAGCTAAGCCTACGCGAACCTCAAAATGCATTATTTAAGTCGATATTACCATGGGTATGCAAATATTTTATAGTCTAAATTACTTGCGTTTGTTATATTGTAAGTATGAAAACAAAAAGTAATCATGAGCAACATTAACTTCATTCAAAATAATACAAACCTTAGGATTGTAACTTCGAAATTAGCGCTGCGCCGCCGAAGATAATAAACATGGCCGACCGTGAGTAACTTCATTTCACTTCGTTGGTTGAACAGAAGCTCTGATTGGCTGACGCTGAAACAGAAGAGAAGCACCTAATTTTGGTGCTTTATGTTTTGCTGAATTTGAACCTAAACGTGACACGCAGTGGTTGACGTGAACACAGTTGAACCAAACTATGGTTACATCAACAGGGGACTTGCAGTTTGAACCGTGTTATGGTTAAAGGTCGAACTGATATTTTTTACAGTGTGCATTTTTGGGCATCCCTTTGTCTATAACAGAACTGCGTACAAAACATTTATCGTGTACATTTTTGGATCTCCATGGGACATGTGAGGGCTTAAATTTTTGGGAGGGCAGAAATTCTCAATTTGCAGAATGGAACTCCAAATTCGTCGAAAGATGATAATGTAGCCGAATGGAACTTAAAATTTCCCAGAATGGCGATAATTTTGTTGAATAGAATTTCCAATTTTGCGGAATGACGAGAATTTTTCCGAATACAAATCATGATAATTTTTCCGAACCGTCAGACAAAATTTGTCGAATAAAGAAATTTCTGGGAGGTCACAGTCACCTTCCGTGTCCTCCCATCGAAGCGCCCCTGCGGACACTGGCAAGTCCAAATCTCTGATAGGGGTGCCCACAAGGGGGGGATTATGGCGCAAGTTGCGACATTATTTTTTTGGGGGGGGGGTCTTTTCCAGATTTTTTTTTTTTTTTTTTGAACATGAAATTTTTGAGTTTTGGAAGAAAAAAAATATTTAAACTTATTCAATATGAAATACATGCATAAATAATACCTTTTTTACGTACTCATTCCAAAACTTATTAGCCGTGTCAGGGATCATCTCAAAGATGGGATGGAGTCAGCGTCCGTTGCAAATCAGGATCAGACGATTTGGTTTCTTTTTTATTTATCATAAACTAGCTGCGTCGCCCGGCTTTACAAGATCTACCTCGAAAATAAAAGTTGTGTCAAGTGATGTGTGTTTAACAATCAGGCTTGAACAATATATATATATATATATATATATATATATATATATATATATATATATATATATATATATAATCTGTAAAATTTCCCGACAGATCGCGGAAAAATAACCAGAAGGGAAAAAATTTTAATCCCCCGGATCTCGAAACAAAAGCAAGAATTTAATTTGTTCACAGTCGAGAAAAAAATGGCAACGGGTCTTTCTTCTCAATGCTTTTATTGACGATAATTAAAACTGAACTCGCAGTAGACGATAAATTTCCGATTTGATATTAATGTTTCTTTCTTAAAAATGAGTACAACTTTTCTCCTGCTGATTTTACAGCCTTGTTGATGGTTTTGAAATCCAATGGAATTAAATCTACTTCAGAAATATTTTGCGGGCTTTCGAATGATACTAAAATCGTACCGATCGGATAGAAAGAGCCTTTTAGCGCCATTTAAGGTCCTAAAACTAAAATTCGAAGGCTTCAGTACTTCTTTGCCGTTTGAAAATCCCTTTACGTTCCTTCTCGGGTGCCCAAGTATCTAACTGTCAAATTTGGTCGAGATCCAACATAAACTCGATTTGTATACGGAATATGCATACATACGCACATATATTCTTTGTTTTATTTATATAGATTTTCTGGAAGTAGTACAGTTCTGTATGAGGAATACAATGATGAGAGGGAGGTCAAACATGGCCAAAATAAAAAGTTTTTTTATTGTTTTACCCCCTGTTATTTATTTATTTATTGTTTGTCAGAATTTTCACCTCTATGCTTTAGCCTCGCCGTAATATTTAGCAATAAATATTTAAATCTGGTATCTGGTATCTTGAACATGTTCTGCAACGATCAACCTTTGGCGTCACTGGAATGGGAGGAGCTACGTTGCCTTCTACCATCCCAATAATGGGTGGAGCTAACTAGCTCCACCTATTTGGTTTCACTTTCGCGTTTGATTTTTTTTTTTTTTTTTTTTTCTTTAATCAAGGTCGTAGGAAGCGGGGGGAACAGTAGCCACTGGCTACCAGAGACACAAAAAATGGTAACCATTTTTGACTTTTGGTAGCTATTTCTAAAAATATATATATTAAGCACAAAATATAACTTTTTGGGATGTTAGTCCGAATTACGTTACCAAGGTGGAGTCGACTGACGCGCTGAAGGTTTGGAAGCGTGTTGTCGTAGAACCAGTTGCGGATTTTAGGGGGAGTGGCAGTAATTTAACTATTTTATTTATTAACTTTTCTAATGACTTGTGTACATTATTTTATATGATTAGTTAAAACGAACACAAAACACGCACACATAGCATATTTTGAATAAAAGCATATTTGATTGCTAAAAAAGTAATATTGGAGTCACAAGCCCGGAATGGAAGAATACATTTGACTCGCTGGTTTCGAATTCAAGGTAACGTAATATCACGATTCGTCCATTAATTCTTCTTTAATGGAATCAATAATTAACATTTAAAAAAAAAATGCGTAGGCGTGCCTTAAAGAATCATTTTGATCCAGGAAGCCATTTGCTTAATAAAAAATAAATTTAATTTTCAGCGTATAAAAATGCAAAATGAAAGGAATAATACGTTTGTTAGTTTCTTGGGAAAACCATGATATTAAGGGATAAGGCGTATACTATCAATACATTATCTCAACTACAGTGGCGCACACAAGAGAGGGGTCCAGGGGATCTGGACCCCTCCCAAAAGTCTCCATTTATTTTCCCCCAATTGATTACGATTCTATGTATTTTTACGTAAAATAACTTCAAACAAAGGTAACCATAACAGCGCAATCGGGAGACATTATTCGATTTCATTATTGCTGTTTTTTGTTTTTTAAGTCTTCACCAATCGCAACTTGTCCAAGCTATAGCAACTCACAAAAAAAAAAATCTTTTTTTTTTTGCTCCATCCTAATCGTCATCCATTAGAGACGGTACATCAAATGTAGAGACCCCACCAAAGGCCACTTGCCAACGATACCCTTTAAGCCAAGAGGCTTTGCCCTTTAGATCCCCGCCTATTGCTTCCTACACTAGGGGCATCCAAACGTCTTGTTTAAAAGGCCATTTTAAAAAAATTCTCCAGAGTCGTAGTCTAATACCCCAAATACAGACAAGTCATCGCACAGAACGTAGTTCAGAACCACGGGCTACTTTTAGTATTAAAATTGGCAATATTTTATGGCATTGTGAGAATTTAAAAACACGCTTTAAATTTTACAGGAAATCTTTTTTTTTTTTTCTAATATCCAGTCTTGGGTTATCCAGCTTTTGTTTTCTCAGCAGCTTTTTATCGGAAAATTCGATTCAACTTGACGACAGCACCAGAGTCAAAAAGGCGCCGAACTCTACCAGTCAAAAATGCTCCAAATGAGTGGAAAAAATCTCCAACCAAAAAAAAAAAATAATAAAAAAAAATGAACTTTTCATTACATCTAATAGTGATGGTAATTATACTGCTCATTAAAACAAGCAATCCTCCTCGCTGCCTTTCTAGGAGGAATTGCTTTTGCTATTGCCTTCTTGTGTCCAAACATGCTATGCAAAAGCGCAATCTTTTACACTGAAAACACATGATGCCAATTTATGCATACCTAAGCATTTTTCTTCATTTGTGGAGCCGTGAATGCTATTCCGGTATATCTATAATTTCACAAGGTTGAGCATACGAAGCGCAAGAAATTTGCTACTCCCAATTTTGGTTCATGCAGTGAATATGTTGTATTTTAATTTATGCACCTCCAGAATGCTGAGTTGAATGTTTTTCAAAAATATTCTTTATTATTGAAGAAAAAGAAAATGCGTCTTAGGAAAACAAAGTGATTTTAATAAGAAAAAAATAATGATGTTGGGGGAAAAACTTAAGTTTCTTTCAAAAAGAAATCTTTCAATTAAAAATTTTCAGTAGTTATAGCTAATTGTTCAGCTACTCCGACCTCCGTCCTATTTCTTTTCTTTTTTCTTTATTCTTCTTCTTTTTTCTAGTTCGTCTGAAAGTAAGATTGTCTTCAAAATGCTACTCCTCCAATTATCTCCCTCTCCCGCCGCCAAAAGCATTGCGGTGCATCTCAAATTTCGTTTCCAGATCTACAATTTCGCAAAAGTTCCAGGGAAAGTCCTCGAACACCAAACAACATCGTTTGAAATTGCGTTCGAAAATCACCTAAAATTGCGTTCTTGGAGCTTCAATTTCGAAAGATTGTTGGCCCTAATGTTACCAAATATGGTCTTACAACCGCGTTTTTAAAATTGTCATTTCAGAAAATATTCGGGCAAGAGCCTCCGAACCGCCTTCCTTTAATATCATTAAAGTTTAGGTTTTAAAAACATGATTTACGTAAAATTTAAGTGAAATAGCTTCTGAACTTTTCCTGATGTTAGAGAATATTGCTTGAGTTTTTTGGTCTTTAATTTTGAAATATTTTCCAGGGGGGAGCTCCAAAATCTCCTTCCCATAAAAATCTTTGAAGTTGTCTACAATTGCGTTTTTGGAAATTCAATTTCAAAAAAATTGGTGGGGAGAGAAGGAATTGATTTCTGTCTCTTTTACAAAAAAAATCGGGTAGAATCCCAGAGTTCCATCTCTTATTCTAACGTCAATAAATATGGCCTATAACCGCGTTTTAAGGCTTAAACTTCCACAAAGTTCCGCGGAGCCCCTTGTACCGTTTTCCCCCACAACACCACCAGAGACCGTCTAAAATTGCGTTTTTAATGCTACAAATTTCAAAAATTTTAAAGGAGATTTTTTTTTTCAACGTGCCCCTCCAAAACTATTTTGTAGTTGCGCCCCTGCTCCTGTTGTCATGTTTTGACAGACATAACTGTTTTACTAATTATTTATCACTTAGAGATTAGATAGATACTCACAGTGCCGTGAACTTTAATGGTTCAAACATTTTCTTTTTTCCAAAATGCATTATTAGCATATCAGAGGATCTGCTGAACTCTAAATAATTTCGAGACATGAAGTAAAAACGTACACCATATCTCAAAATTAAATATTCACGCATAATTTTTTAATAAATTAAAGGCCAAACGTATTTTTTTTTTTTTTTTTTTTTTGCATTATATATTTGTTTACAAAACCTCTTTCCAGGTGTTAACTACATTTTCCCCGAACGCCAAAGCATAAAGGCGCTCACAAGACATTTGCACGATTGCGCCGATCAGGCTTGGCGCGGCCCTGCTTACGGTGTGCCAAAAATGCGTAGAAATGCACTATTAAAAATTTAAATTTTTAGCCATAAAAAGAAAGATCTGAAAAAAACTCAAATATTTTGACAGTATAAAGAATTTCAGTTTGGCTCATTTTATAATTAAAAATGTAATTCTAGCACACTATAGCTTTAAAAGATAACCTAAGTAAAACTATTGCAGTGCGAAGACAAGATTCGCTGTACATCATATGAATACCAAACCAAATGATGAGTTAACAAAAAAAGTAATTATGGTACCAAAAATGACTAACAACATCAACAACATCATACAACTAAAAATTTAAAGAAATCACATTTTCGTCAGAGACTGAATTTTAACTATTAATTTCAAAAGATGTTTTATTTTTACTCGTTGAAATTCTCAATACAGTAAAACCTGTGAAGTTGACCACCTGTCTAAGTTGACCGCTTTTTTTGGGCACGGAATTAGCTCTTATCATATAAATCAACCTCTGTAAGTTGACCACCTGTTTAAGTTGACCACTAAAGTAGTGCACCGCAGGTAATGACAAGTAATTTAATTTTCACACTTGTAAAAATTTAGATTGAACATTAGCCAATATTTTCAACTTTCTTTCTAAACAACATATTATTAACCGTCTGACTTACGTGTAAACTAATATAAATATATATACATAAAAATCAGTAAGCCTTTTGAAAAATAGCTCCAGGATCTAAAAATTCAGCCTTTTAGTCACCAGTTGAGTTCACAAATTTGCCAATTCACAATAAAACGGAATGTTGCCTGTTGCAGCTGCAATCTAATATATTTTTCTAAGCATTTAAAACTGAGAAAAAGAATTTCTTCTTTTTTTTTTTTTTTTTTTTTGAAGTTTCAGCAGTTTTTCACTCCCCCCTCCCCCGGTTTATTTATTTATTTATTTAAAATATATATAAGCAATCAAAATTGATTTCATTCCCGCATTCTATTGTTTTTTGTAAAAATAGTTTATTTCTATATACTTCGTATAGAATATTTCATTGAGTTCTAGTATTTAATGAAAAAAATATCTGTTGTTTACCCCATATTACTTCCTTCTACGTGTAGTATTAGTAATGAATATATTTCTACTAACTCAAAAAAATAGGTGCGTGAACCCATATGTGCTTTTTAAATGCATATTTTTTTTTAGAAACTAATAAAATATTTTCAGTATGAGTATGGTACTTTCAAATTAAAAGAGCTCGGGTGCTTTCTATCTGTACTATTCAATACTCCCAACCCCTTTATTCTCGGAGTAAGCATCACTTCCCCCTTCCGATTCTAAGAAATAGCTCAGGAACAACAAGGTCAAATGTAGGAGAAAGTCAAAGGAGTATTCCGGATTGATTACACGTGATCACTATATGTCCAATCAGCTTTTGCATATTGTGGAGTCGATTTCTCTGAAAATTCATCAGGTGGTCCGTTATCTTCGATCACTTTTTGCTAAGCAATCGCAGAGTGAAGTTGTTGTGAGAGACTACGATCGACAAATTTTCTTCTATATGGATATCCAACTCTGCACCACCGGGAAAGGAAAAAACTTGCTTTTTGTGGATGGATTCACTTACTACGAGAAAAGGAAGTTAAAAAGTGACGAATTAGTGTGGCAGTGTAGCACGGAGAAGATGTGCACGGCTAAACTGTATACTTTGCTGGACAAAACTTCTATCTCGCGGATGGACGCGGTACATTGTCACCCAAAAGACGACAAAAAATTACGCACCAAAATACTGACAAATTCGGTGAAACGAAAAGCGGAAGATATTTTAGAGAGGCCAAGCAAGATAATCAATAGTGCAATTGTGGAAAATCCAAGCTGTTTGGAAAACCTCACCACAAGAGATGTCAGTAACCTAAGGAAAACCATTTACAGGAAAAGAAGAAAACAAATGCCAACTCTTCCCAAAACTAGAGAAGAAGCACTGGAGTTGTTACTCAAAAGTGAGATAAAAACCGTAAAAGGTGAAAATTTTGTTTTAAAAGTGGACATTTGTTCTCACGTTGTAATATTTTCATGCAATTCAAATCTATCATTTTTGAGAAAGTGTAAGAAAATATATATTAACGGCACATTCCGTTATTGCACAAAATTTTGGCTACAACTATTTACTATTCACGGCATTGAAAATGGTCGATACGTGCCGTTAGTTTTTTGTTTGCTGCCAGACAAGAAGGAAGAAACGTACGGACAACTGTTCACGATAATTCAGGAAAAGTGTATTGAAAGGAACTTGCAGTTCGAACCTTCTCATTTTGTAGTTGATTTCGAAGTAGCCGTACACAGCGCCATTCGCACGATTTGGCCAAATGCTTTTCTACAAGGATGCAAATTTCACCTAGGCCAGGCCTGGCACCGCACTCTCAAAAATGGACTTTCAAATTTGACGAAATTTTCTTCGTTTTTGACGAAACCACTTCCAGGGATATGCTCCGAGCGAACATTTCGTCAAATTGAAGAAACTGCTTTTGTTAGTGGTTTGAGGATGCGAATTTCGTCAAATGTAGCTAAATTTTTCTTCATTCTAGTTTCGTCAAATTAACAATTATTTTCGTAGTTTCGAGAGCATTAGTTTCGTCAAATTAATTTCGTCATATATGAGGACGTTAATTTCGTAAATTTTTTAGAAAATTTATTTCCTTTTTTTTTTTTTTTTTATCTTGGAGCACATTAGTATTTTTTATTTTTCAGAATACAGTCGAACCTCGTTAATTCGAACACGCTTAAAACAAATAACTGCTGAAATGAACTTTTTTGCAATCCTTGTCTTATTGTTTATTGTTTTTCGGATAAAGCGAACCACGTTTTTAATCGATTTTAGTGGTCCATTTAAGTTCGTTATAACGAGATTCGACTGTGTTTTATAAGATTCGTGTGCGTGTGATCAAATTGTAACTTCAGAAGCTTACCACCGTAGTTTCCTATTTTAATGCGTATAGTCACTTTCACAGGCCCGTCATTTATGGGGTCAGGGAGTCAATTGACGCCCCCCCCCCCTCCCGTCTTGATTTTTGAACATTCATGTTTTTACACATGACTGGCCGTCGTTTTACTTGGTTTTCTGTAAAAATTTTATTGAGTATAGACTCTTTGCCATATTTGTAAAAAAATTGAAATAACGGGCCTGCAGCTCTCCCCCCCATTAAAAAAAAAGACAAGTAATTGTTGAAAAAAGAGGCACATAAAATATGTCAAGCAAATTTTTATTTATGTAAAAATGCAAACAAACAACTTCTTAAAAAAGGTAAAACAAATCATTGCAGATTCAACTCCCCATGGTATCTAATTAAACCCCCATAATGGGGGTTTTCCTTCAAAAAATCTAATTTTTGTCGGAAATTTTCCAAATTTGGCACAGAGGTTCGTTATTGAAGGCTCGGGAATTCACACAAAGTCGTTTATGTCTCTCTATGTGAGGGGGGGGGGGGACAGACAATCCCGCATTGAAGGTTCTCCGTATTAAAAAAAAGTTTTTGTCCGATCTTTTTTAAATTTGCCACAGAGGTTTTTAGATGCTCAAGAATCACGCAGGGTAGTTTTCATCACTTTATAAAGAGGGGGGGGGGGGGGGGGGGGTCCTTGAAAAAATCTAGTTTTTGTCGGATTTTTCCAAAATTTGGCACAGAGGTTCTTTGATGCCTGGGGATTCACGCAGGGTAGTTTTCGTCCCTCTTTGGGGGGGGGGGGGCAACCCCTATGGTAGTTTTCCTATAAATAATCCAGTTTTTGTTGGATCTTTCCGAATTTGGCACAGAGTTTCGTTATTTGATGCTCAGGAATTCTCTTAGGGTGGTTTTTGCTCCATTATGGGGGGGGCTACCCCCATACGGGGGGTCTTATGAAAAAAGTTTTTATCATATCTTTTCCAAATTTGAAACAGAGGTCCTCTGATGCTCGAAAATTCACACATGGTAATTTTCAACCCTCCATGATGGGGGGGGGGGGAGCAACCCCGCATTGGGGGTTCTCCTTATATAAAAAAAAAGTTTTTGTCCGATCTTTTCTAAATTTGCCATAGAGGTTCTTTGATGCTCAGGAATTCACGGAGGTTAGTTTTCGTCACTCTATGGGGGGGGGGCAAACCCAATGGGGGTTTTCCTTGAAAAAAATTCATTTTTTGTCTGATCTTCACAAAATTTGGCATAGAGGTTCGTTCATTGATGCTCAGGAATTCTCATAAAGTAGTTTTCGCGCCGCTATGGGAGACAACCACCAAATGGGGGGTTTTCTTATAAAAAACCAGTTTTATCAGGACTTTTCCAAAATTGTCACAGATGTCCTTTGACGCTCGGGAATTCCCGTTTTCGTCCCGCTATGGAGTGGGAATCCATGTGTGTCGGGGGGGGGGGGTCTTTTAAGAACCCAGTTATCGTCTGATCTGTTCCAAATTTGGTACATTTGTCTTTTGATGTTTGGGAATTCCCATATTGTAGTTTTCGTCCTGCTATGTGTGCCAAACCCCACAGGAGTTTTCCTTATAAAAATCCAGTTTTCGTCGAATCTTTTCCAGATTCGGCCCAGATGTCCTTTGATGTTGGAAATCCACATGGGATAGTTTCCCATGGGGTAGTATTCATATGGGTTACTACCCCATGTGATTAAAGGACCTATGTGCCAAATTAGAAAAAGATCTGACAAAAGCCTGGATTTTTGTAAGGAAAACTCCCCTAATGAGGGAGGTGGGGGGGTGCCCCTTAATGCGGGAAGAATATTTCAAACTGTTTGGACTACATCGCGATGTAAGGATGGCGATGCATCACGATGTAGAAATTTCTACATCGCCCTGTCCTAATGGAAATATAAAAGTGCTACTTCCTCAGCAGACATTGGGTTCTGGAAAAATAAATCATGTGCCACTTTTATGCACAGTTACATCGATATATGCTCGGGAGAAATTTGCTGGGGATTTTCTTCTTCATTGCATTGCATGAAAAAATTCCAGAAAAAAAAAGAAAAAGATTTTTATCCAACTTATACCACAAATTTCAAAGAAAAAGTACAATAAAATGGACAACTTTAAGTTAGTATATTTTTGTTCTAAAATTAGATACAGAAAGTAAAATTAGATTATCTTAAGAAAAAGCTTACCTTTTTCTTTTTCCAATCAATTATTTGTTTTATTAATTTTGCTTGTATGTAGAATGTTTGTTTATTTGGCCAAATTTATGTTTAATACAGGAACTTTATTATTGCATGCATTTCATACTTCATACTTTGAAAACAATTCTCTGCCAAAATTGCAAAAGGTATTTGAAAATATGAATCTTAAAAAATTGCAGATGTGAAATAAATCTTTTGGTAAAATTAATTTAGTGTAATGTTTGTTAAATAATTATAAAATATACCTTTGCTTTTTACCCCTAAGTTTTTATTATTATTTCCAAACATGTGTAACATGAAATCAATGTATAATATACGAACACTCTGAATATTGTTATAATTATGGAAAAAATCTTCGTCTGTCTTGGTTCTGATTATCTCCATGATGTTGGATTCATCCTAAAAGAGTTTTAAAAAGAAAATATATGTATAATAAGTAAATGTGTAAGTCCATGGGTGTATGCCCTCATGCACATTGATCTTTTTTCTATTTCGAGGCAAGTTTTACGATTAAATGCAGCAGCTTATTTCTGAAATAAAGCATTTTTCCACAATTTCTTTCAAAATTGTTCCCCTTCAGTTAAAAAGCTACGATTCTCTTGTGACTTTAAGGAGCATCTGATTTCAGTTTCATATTTTTCAAAATATGATTATTTCGACGGTGACAGCTATTTTTCCAAGCAGATTGCAAGAGTGAGTTATTTTTACAGCGGATGGGCAAAATTTTTATTTAGGCAGACAGACAATGATTTCTCTCAGTTGATATCTGAAATTAATTTCTGAATAGCGTTCTTGAATTAGAGTTTCTTCAATTTATCGACAATCAGCATTACTTAGCCATTAAACTAGTTAATTCCTTTGCATATCAAGTCGTGAATTTTCATTTTTTTTCGAGCTATGAAAAAATCAAGGGTGCGACAATTGTTGATCTGTGATTTTTTTTTAATTTATTTTTTATTTCAGCCGACAGCCAAAACACACCGTTTTCTCCCGACTTTCGTTTTCAGATTTGCAGTTTTCTTGACGAATGTTTCCTGAAGTACTCCCTCCACCACAATTTAGTTCTATTAAGATACTAACAAATTAAGTAGTACTGAAACTGATGATTATGATTTATTTTTACTTTTTTCAGAAATTTTATTGTGTTATGTTATCAATAAGCAACATTTACTTACCGAGCCTTACCTCCTTAAATTACTACCAAATTAGAGTCAAAAACCATGGGCTCCAACACTCGATTAATTGATAGTATATTACCTTGAAATCTTTAAAAAATATTCAAACAAAATCATAAAAGCGTCAGAATCACTGGTACAAAAATATTCAAACGTCGCTCTACTAGTTTGAGACGGAGGGAGTATTACCAAGGAAGTATTACCTTTTCCCCAAGCATATTTGATTTCTAAAATTTGTAATTTTCAAGCAGTAAATAAAAAACACGCCAAAGGAGAAGAGTTGCCAAAGACAGGGGAAACCTAATAACATAGTGCTTTTCTTTGTTTGTGTCTTGAGAACTAATTGACAGAAATCGATGGATTTTCTTTTTTTCTTTTTTTTTTTATTATCCTTTCAATTTTTCAGTTAAAGTATAGCTGTTCGGTTAAAATTTCAGATATTTTACTTTGCATCCAGCAAAAATCACAACTGTAATTTACATTTGGATTGATTGGTAGTTAATCTATAAAATGCTTCTTAGTCTGGTTTCATGTAGACCCGGATTTCTCATTTTTTGTTGACAATACCTTGAAGCGTGAAATATGGCAATAAAATTAATGCTGCATTAATTTTAGCCGTAGTAACTATGTATAATGGAAAAAACTCATAATCATCACAAATCATGTAACACAAATTGACATAGAAAAACTGATAAATTTAGTGTATTAAGTGTGGAAATAAACAACAAAAAATGCTTATCATTATTATTTTCAAAACATGCTACTGTATATGTATTTTTTTTTAATTGAGGTCAAACATTAAAACTCTATTTTCATTAATTTATTTAATTTGCGGAAAAATTGAAAAAAATATTGAAAATATTCTGCTGAAATATCAAGCACAAAGATAGAGTTCTTTACGGAAATTCATATCTTCTCTAACTTAAAATGATTCGTATTAAATTGCTATTTACTTTACTTCATGTTTTATGCAAGTAAAAAAAAAAAAAAGGCTCCACAAATAATGAACATAAGCACTTATTGCTAGAAACATCTGCCGTAGGGAAAGAGATTATATAAACAACATGGGGTAAGCATTTATAAGTCCGGTCTACGAGCATAAAAAAAAGAGAGTATCATTTCGGATCCAAAAGCTGATATAAGCGATTTGCATTTATTTTTTATTGCATCAAGCGCTTTTTTTCTTCGAGTTTCATCGGTTTTATTCAAAGATGGCTAAACAATTATTTTAAAATACTTTCTACGAACACTTTTGTGTTATAAAGTTTTTGATACTTTTTTATTATTCATTTCTTCAAAATCATATTTTATTTTGTTATTAAAATATTTCATGTAGTTTTGTAATATTGTTTACTTATTCCAAAATATTAATTTTTACTAATGGGTAGAGCAATATTTCATTGAAAATGATAAGTGTACGAACACTTTTGGGAGCAACTGTATAAATTATAACATTGAATAAAACATTACATGTACAGTGGAAGAAGAAAAAATATCAATACTTATTGGGTAATGGGTACATATTTGTTTAAGAAAATAAAAATGCACAGTGAAAAAAATTTTAACTATTAAACTAAAAAATACACTTTGTTTTACAGAATTATTTTTGTAAAATTCATGGAGAAGAATGAAAACACATAACCATGCAATATATATTCAACGTTGAAATTAAAAGCGTCATAAGTTCTATGTCTTTTATAAAAGCGCTGTATTTATCATCTGCGTTAGTTTAGCTACGGTGGAATTTTTTTTTGCAAGTTTAAATTTGTACAAATTCTGCGGTCATGTTTGACATTTTTTTAACGAAATAAAGGAAGTACGTTTTTGGAAACTAATGTCAATAAACCAACATTTCCTTTTGCAAATAAAAAAACAACGCTAGTGAAGCCTAACGTGGAGGTGACTCAAAGTTAGTTCAAAAAACACACAGAGTTCTAAACCTAATCGAACGGTTCGTTTTCAATTTTAATGTGTTTTAAACACAACTATAAACACAACATTAAACAAAAATATAACAATAAATAAAAGAAAAAGCACATTGCACATACAAATTTTAATAAATACTAACCTTTTTTTATGAATCCTTTAGGATAATTTAACGAGCAAGTACAAGACTGAAACGAAAACTCCCAGAATGCACTGCAATATGACGAAATCGGGACAAAATAATTTCGTCAAAAAGTTGAGATTTCTGGTTTTGTCAAATATCACGTGATTTGGTGACGAAAGGATCGTCGAAAATAACGAAATAGTGCTCGAGGATTGCCAAATCGTCAAAATTGAGCGTTTCATTTTTGACAGTGCGCAAAATTCTCAACCTAGGACTTGGTAAGGAGTTTCGAGAAGCCGAATCCAGTGAAATTTGCTGCTGGCTAAAGAAAATATTCGGGCTTATATCGTATTTGAAACCAGAAGATGTAGGAGAATGTCTGGTAATGGACTTAATCTCAACTCAGCCGGAAGACCGACGAGTTTCCAAGTTCGTAGATTATTTGGTAGATAATTACATTCATGATGATGCTAAGTTCCCTCCATCTATGTGGTCAAAAGCTGATGCTTCTTCAGAAAAAACTACGAATGCCTGTGAATCATTCCACTCGCATTTTAACGAATGCTTTTACCAAACCCATCCCAACATTAACTGTTTTATGGAAATATTGTTGCAATTCCAGACAGAATCCTATATTCGAATGTCGAGCACGAATGAAGAAATACCAGCGGCAACATCTGTTCTGGAAAACAGGAAACATTTAGAAAACATGATTTCTAAATATTTAGCAGGCAGTCTTCATAGGATTGATTTAGTGAAATTTGCCTGCCATAAATTCAAACCAACTACAGTATAAAAATTTCATCTCATAACTTTTGACGCTCCTAAAGTTTAGGAAAGAGAACTCGACAAATTTGAATTTTTTTTATGATACACCTTGACGCACCTTTAACACAGGGAAGAACAATTTTAACCACACCAAATTTCAGCTCGAAATTTGCCAGTCCTAAGTCTGGATAAAGTGGGAAGGAGATTGTTAACCTAGCATTAAAAAAAAAAACTAATAAAATAAGTTGAATGTTATTTTCAGGATTTGACGATAGCAGGTAAAGTAAAGGGTTGTGCCAAAAAGAATGCATATTTCATGCTGGAAAAAAATTCATTTATCAAAAAAGTTTGAAGTAAATAATAAGAAAAGATAAGTTCAACTTTACGAAAAAAAATCAAACTTCAGCAAAAATTTACTGTGAAGTTAAATTAACATCTCACATACATAACATTAAATTAACATACAAACAAATGATAGTTAATTATACACAAATACAAAAACACGCTATTCATTTTTTTAAAATTATTTATTTTTTGTTTTCAATTTTACTTGAAAAATGAAATTAGAATTATTGTAAACTTTCTTTTGATTACTCACATCCAAATGCTTATTACTGCCTTAAAAAAGTTAAAAATATGCATTTAATAAGGAATACTTCTAATTAGGGTTCACAAGGTTTTGTACACTACAGTTAAAACCCTGGTTTTTACCGCCCTGTAAAAAACCCTAGAGTCCATAAGTGTTCGAAACTACTGCAGTAAAATTGTATTTTCTAAGAGAATATCAAACCAGAATAATATCTACTAAAACTATGTTTTATAATGAGAAGTTATTGAAGGTGAACCATTCAAGTATTTTATAATACATAAAACTTATTTAAGCACCTGACCCTTATCTAGTTACATAGGAGTTACAAATCTCGATTAAAAATTTTAACTATTCCAATACTAACTTTTCCAATATTTTATCAACGAAAGAAATTTATATGGTACGAACGTATAGCAAACTTTAGTTTTTGAAAAGATGTTTATTCAAGATAGCTTCAGAGGAGCGGCCGACCTATTTACATTTCTTTCTCTTTTTTTCTGTAAAAATATCATGAAAATCACAGTTGAGTGGAGAAAAATATATGTGCCGACGAAATACATTTTACATAGAAAAACAAAGTTAAAATACTGTAAGAAATGTTTTGAATATTGTAATGGATAGTTACACTAGTAGTTCTAAGTGTTTTAATGTATAAAGTGAATATAAATCAAAACTTCAAAAAAGATTTACGATTCAGAATCCACAATATTTACAATAAAAAATGCGAAAAAAGAAAAAGGACTTAAGGTATAACTGGAAAGTACCAATCAAACCAAACTTTTTTTTTACTGGAACCTACAACATTGGTAATTGAAAATTTCATTTTGAAAAAAATAAAAGCACTCAAATGGTTTTAGAAACAAAAAACTGGGAGAGGCTTTTACAGAACATTTTAAGCAATAATTTAATTGAATAAAAGAAGATAGTTGAAATATTTTTGGCTAATTGATTTTCTTTTGTACATCATTGCTGGGGGAAGTGACATGCGTTGCTTTGTCATTATGAACTACAAATGCATAAAAGATTCCTTATTCTAGATTAAAAAAAAAAAAACTTTGGGGGGGGGGGGTATACAATGCATTATGAACATGAGAAAATCCTGACTTAAACATGGAATTCAAATTCTTTTAGAACATAAAGAAACGCAGAAGTCAAAAAAACACAGGATGGAGCGTAAATCAATTTAAACTTCGCCAATTTTACTTCGCCAAGTATTGCACCCCACCAGCTCAATCGGCGGAGTTGTCCTGTCCTACGAAAACAGCAGGAAAATACGCGGCGGGAATGTCTCATGGGGGGAACGGTAGAGATAAACTCTGCGGCGGAGATGTCCTCCGCTGCGGCGGAGATGTCCCGTGCCCTTACCAACTGCAACTCAAACTATTGTTTTATTCGGCCCATTTTATTAACTTAAAAACATACATTCGCCCAGTGGTTGGAAGTAGCGCGCTACAAGTAGCGACGCTACTGTAGTAGCTACATTTTTTAGTAGTTTGTAGTGTAGCGCAAAACTTTTTTAAAAAAGTAGAGTAGCGAGTAGTTCGCTACAAAAAAGAAAGTAGTTTGTAGCGATTTCTGGAAACTACTTTTGAATAAAGTTTCAGGAAAAAAAAACGCATTTTTAAACGAATCTGACTAGTGCAAGTCTTACGCAAGTAAAACTCGCACCTATCAGATTCGTAAGACTGAAAAATACGAGCTGACCTCTGACATATTATTTTGTATCTGTTTGACGCCATTAGTTTGTTTGACATAGAAACTTTCACATTTTCCCAATATTCGCCTTGAATAGAGCATGACTTAGAAAGAAAGAAACGAATTTTTTCCGTTTCATGAAAACTTTGCCCGTTAAGCAAAAAGCTTTCGGTATCAATGCCATTTGCACATGCAGTCGAACCTCAACTTACGCGAGGGATCCGTTTCAAACTTTAGATAAACAGCCCGCTTATGCGAAATTATATTTCACCAACTTCATATTTAGAAAGAAAAAAATGCTGAGCGGCGATTTGTACGTTAACAATCTGATGTTTCGAAAAGTACGGTGCGGGAAATTTTGGCTTTCAGTGATGCTAAAGGGAAATTCCATTCACGAAACTAATATTTAGTACCCAAGAAACAAGGTGATATAAGCCCTGCGCTTCCGCTCCGAAAATTTTCGTGTTGCGGGTGAGAAATTCGCGTCAGCTGCAAAATGCGTTTCTCGAGTAAAACTCGCTATATAGACATTTCGCGTTAGTCGAATTGCTTTGTAGCCAGAGTCCAGTGTTGTTTAAAATTGCACATTGAAGTAAAGTAAGTATTTTTAGTTATGTTTCAGGTTTCGGATAATTAGTAGCACCGTTTGGGATATTTTTCCTTTTTTTTTTCTTTTTCACTGATCGAGTATTGATATATTAAAATATTAAAAGTCAATGAGATAGTGTCCAGGTCCGGAACCCTAGCTTGAAGCTCAAAAGCAATTAATTCCTGCGAAATATAAGTTCCTTTACAATTAACTCATATAATGAAAAATTAAAGTTTTTCTCTTTTGTTTGAAAGATGCTTTTCATCATCTAAATCACTTTCATGTATATGTATGTCTATGTAAAATTTAAATCAAATTATGACTGGATATATCTCAATTTCAAGTAGCCGAGTTACACTTCTTGAATGAAATGCTACTTACTGTCAGCAAAGGATTAAAAATTTGAAGGCTGAATTCCTTCTACTTCTTGATCCTTTCTTGCAGGGAACATTCGTGCAAATGGTAAAAAATGTTTGGATTGACGAATCGTTTCAGTAAAGGAAAGAAAGAATAAAAAACTTATTGCAATATTCCATGTTCAAATAAGCCAATATATAATCTGAACAGTTTTTAAATTTTTTCATTCAATCCTCAAATGGTGTGTATGTGTATGTTATTTATTTATTTATTTTTTAAAAAGTAGCGAAGTAGCGACTACATTTCAAAAGTAGTTTGTAGTTGCTACATTTTGAAAAAAGTAGTTGTAGTTAACTACATTTGTGTCAAAGTAGTTGTATAGTTGTAGTTCGCTACAAAAGAAATGTAGTTTTTCCAACCACTGCATTCGCCGAGTGGTGAGTACAAAAAAAACGAGCTGATGTGTGCCTCACATGACTTCCTTTTACTCCATTTTAATGTCATTTTCCCATTATTGGCAATTTTAATGTGATTCAATAGTTTAATCTCTAAATATTAAAAACGATGGCCAAATTAAAACCAGATAAAAAATAATCGCCAAATTTTCCGCCAAGTTGGCGACAAAACTTGGCGACCAAAAGACTGGCGATATATCGCCAAATGTCCGCCAAATTGTAACACCACTTAAGTTTGCATTGATATTAACAATGATTTCCCCCCAAAAAGGTGCAAAAGACCCCCTTAGGAACATCCGAAAGCAACCAAAAGGGGAGGTGCACAACTAGACCCCACTACGAGTCTATGTACCAAATTTCAACTTTCTAGGACATACCATTTTTGAGTTATGCGAGATACATACGCACATACGCACATACGCACATACACACATACGCACATACATACAGACGTCACGAGAAAAGTCGTTGTAATTACCTCGGTGATGGTCAAAATGGATATTTCGCGTGTCTATACATTCTTAGGCACTTTTCCGCATGTGGTCGAATCGAAAAAAAAAACTCAACATTCATTTGGGGGTGAGCAAAATGGAAATTAAGGGCGATTTTTGAGTGAAAATTTTTTCGCGAATACAATACTTCCTTTTTTGTAAAAGGAAGTAAAAAGGTGATTGAAAAAAATGAACCAATTTTTTTTTCACCCCGTGTTTTTTATAAATAATTTTTACTCTTAAATGAATTTCTTTTTGCTTTACTAATTTTGTTTACACTCAGTTTTCAGTCCAAAATCTGCATCAAGATTATTTTCTTTAAATAATGTTTTCAACCCATTTTCCTCGAATAATGCTTATTGTATCATTACAACGCATTATATGCCATACTGATCAATTCAATTAAATAAACACATATTTATTCCAATAAATACATTTCTATTCTTGCTCAATATGATTTGAACTATGCACGATTTCAAAAATAATAAAGTAATGTCGTAACCCGAAAGCCGATGCGGAAAAGAAAGCGCAAAATTTACGAAAAACACTAACAGTACACATTAAAAAAATCCTTAAATTTTACGGTAAAAGTTACTGCCATCCATGTTGCCACTAACTTTTACCGTAAAATCCTATTTTACCGTAAAATTTCACGGTAGATTAAACGACAGTTGGAAAAAGCAAAATGCAAATTAGAACTCGGGATCTTCGTTTGCCTGGCGGTTTTGCTGACCCCCATACCGGTTGGATCACATTGAGTGAGAGGAAATACGGTGTTATGTGCTTCGCACTGTAAGTCACGTGGTGTATCAATTTGAGCTGCTATCTTTTATTTTTTCAGTACAATTTACTATAGATGTTTTCTATACTGTAAACACTCCATTTGACAGTAATATTTACCGTAACACTTTCCTGAAATTTTAACAGCGTGCGTTTGACACGTCCATCGAAGAAACACATAAAAATATACCAAAAGTTTAAAATATTCAACACATAAAAACCAAATGAGCAATATTTTTTAGCATTTAAGTAGGAAACATAGGCCTTAACTCTGAAATATTTTAAACAATCTTTTTTTTTTTTTTCATGTTGCCGCTCAAAGTCTTGAAATCGTTTTTTAAACGAATTTTGTTGCATTTTGGTCTGGTTTGTGTAAATTAAGATCTTACCCGGAGAAACTTCCTTTGTTTGTTTTATTTCTTTCCTCCTCTAATTATTTCTCTCTCTCTCTCTCTCTCTCTCTCTCTCTCTCTCTCTCTCTATCTTTAAAAAAAATAATAATTTGAATTTTGTCGTCTTGAATTCAAATTAAGTTTTTCGCAATCACGAGTGTGTGTGTATGTGTAGGCGCGTGAGTTTGTGTGTGGGGTATGTGTGTTTGTGTGTAGGGGGTGTGTGTGTTTGTGTGTAGGGGTGTGCGTGTTTGTGTGTAGGGGGTATGTGTATGTGTGTAGGCATGTGTGTGTGGGTAGTTGTGTGTATGTGTGTAGGTGTGTGTAGGCATATGTGTTTGTGTCTGTGTGCAGGCATGAATGTGTGGGTAGTTGTGTGTATGTGAGTGTGTAGGGGGGTGTGTGTGTGTTTGTGTGTGTAGGTGTATGTATGTGTATGTAGGTGAATGTATGGTGTATATATGTATATGTGTGCAGGTGCGTGTATGTATGCGTGTAAGTGTAGGATATTGACGAAACCCGGAGACTGTTTTCGCTAGAGGTGCAGCATCGTGAGGAGCCGGTCGACGGTGATGCTGCGGAGGGTGCTGGTGGGAAAATAATATCATAGGAACGCCAAAAAAATCTCAACTGAGGACAGTAAGCAATCGTGATTGCTCAAAAAAAAAAAAAAAAAAAAAAAAAAACATACAAAAAATTTTCGGAAAAACAACCTATAAATGTACTCGCGGGCCGCACATCACGTCACGGCGGGCCCCAGGTTGTGCACACCTAGCCTATGTCAAGGCTACAAAGGTTTTTGTAAAGTCAAAGGGGGTATTTTACCACTTATATAGAAAACAAAATGAAATTAAGTTGAAAATAGTTATTTTATGGTGTATAACCAAACCATTATTATTTACGCAGGAAATCAATTTACTGTTTTGTGTACTGCGTATTTTTTCATCGAAAGACCTCAATAAATTTAGTAGCTGGACAAAAGACTGTCATCCCTTTTTTTAACGAGCATACAAAAAGTTATTTTAAAAATTATTTTATATATTTTACGTTTAATAGCAGTAATATACCATAATTTTGACGGCAGACAATTAGTTCTTTTCGCATAGTTGTAAAAATTGTAAATGACTATTAAAGTCGCTTCAAAAACTCAAAAAGTCCGCAAGTTTCTCATCTCTACAAATACAGCAGGCTCTCTGCTTAATGACGCTCTATTTAACGACGTTCTCCATTTAAAGACGGCTTTTCACGGTCCCAGATGGTCCACTGTAGTGTTAAAAGCATTCTGTTTAAGGATGCTTTCTACTTAAGGACGATTTTTTCTGGTCCCTTGAAAGTCGTTAAACAGAGACCCAACTGTACATACAAAATTAACCATAGCAGTTTCACATGGGGGATCATAATGTTTTTCAATCGACAGGACAAAATTTTGGCAATATATTTACGTAATCTTAGTAAGTATTCGTTCAAGAACAAAACAAGAAAGCACACACGCAAATATAATAATGAATAAATAAAAAATAACAACTATGGAATCATCATCACTTAAAATAACACAATCAAAAACTATAAACATAACTGCTGAGTGATTTTGCTGTAAAAAGCTACAGCGTGTTGAAATGCGTCTTACAGTCGTTTAACCAAAAAGGTGCAGCAGTGTCAGATTTTTCACTTCTCATTACCCACTTTCATCCATCACAATGTCAAGAAAATCAAAAAATGTCATTGCCAAACTTGTCTGAATCTCAAAATAATCTTTACATTCAGATAAAAACACTTGATGCAAATAATGATTGATACATTTTTTAGAACGGATTAGAAAATGCTCATTCTTACGATTTTTCTTCAACTGCTCCTAAGACAGTGGTGCCCATCCCCAAGAGCGATACGGCACCCCCGAAATGCTGCTAGGTTCCACCCCTCCCCCCAAAAAGACAGTAACCAAAATGAGATCAAAAACCCTTGATTATTAATCCTTTCTAAAATTTTCAATGAGTTAGTCAGCCCCCCCCCCCCTTGCGCATTCCTGCGTAAAAAAACTGGTGTACACTATCTCAACAAAGACAAAAAAAAAAAAAAAAAATCGGTGAAAGTATGTATTGACACTTCGAACATTGATAAGTCCAAAGTTGTTTGTCGTAAATCTGAAATGAAAATGCCATACACACGCACGATAGCGTACTTCAAAGTTTACTTATGAGCAGCTGAAATGAAATGTTTTTCGCTTTTTCTGTTAAAGTAATGAAAGGAAAAGCTGAATGAAGGAGTCTTTTCTAACACTACCCCCCCCCCCTCCTCCCCCTCAGCCTCAAATATGTGTTTTTACTTTCAAGCGCTGAAAAAAAATGGGTTAGTAGCTTCGAAACATACGAAAGCAAATCTGAGACTCAGGAACCATTGATTAAAAAAAGATAACCTTCGGCGGTTTTTCAGTGCTATCATCTTGAACCCCCGCCTTTTCTTTGTCTTCTTTCCCCCAGCTTCGGCCGGGGAAATATGAATATAATGACCGCTTTTCTTCGTTTGCGTGATCTGCAGTTAAAAAGCATCCCTCGCTTGTGTCGTATGTTTTTTTCTTCTTTTATCTCATTTCAAAATCTAGATCCGTCTTTTGTTCGGCTCTTCGGAATACCGATTCCAAAACACAGTTCTTTACCTAATAACAGGGTTGAACGCGGGAGCTCTAATTGCGCGGGGGCTCTGGCACCCCCACAAACAGCAGCCAGTAAGAAAGGTTAGTATGCCACGTACTCTATGATGCTGATTGCTAAAGAAAAAAGAAACTGTTTACACTTGGAAAATTTCAGTTTTGATTGTATGTCAGCGTCTTAAAAGAAAAACCTGCAGCTTCGTAGAACGCATGTCCAAAATTCGAAGAAAATAGCTTCAGGGAGCAATTTAAGTGTTCCAGAAGCGACACTGAGAGCCATTTTAGAAAAATCTAGAGAGGGAAATACGATGGGTATAGGTTCTATTCTATTCTAGAATATAATTCAGTCAAATAAAAAAGGTAGAAAAGTGTTGTTGCTATGATTTAAAGATTCTCGTTCCTTCGACATTCCTATTTAATATGAGCTTCTAAGAGAAAATGGAGAATTTACTTCTTCACTTGGATACGGGAAAAATAGAAAGGAAAAGGAAATGTGTTGATTGGCAACTCATGTCTTTTCTTATGAAAGTCAATGAAGGTACTGCTGAAGATTCGGATACTTTTATACAGTAGGCGCCGCTTAATGTGATCACGGTTAATGTTATCATTCGCTTAATGTTATCAGAATCACGAAGTCCCGGAACACTGGTATGTTTACACAATATAAAAAAGTCGGACATTGTAATCGGCGTCTTCATTTATTGTTATCACTTTTTCATAAACTTACAATTTTTTCCCCGTTTTTGTTCCTCAATTAACAGAAATACATAGGCAAACCCTGATGAGACTAACTTTCTGTGTAGCATTTTGTGGTTTTCAATAGCAGTTTAAAAGTTTTCTAGGAATGAAGCTACATAAAGTTCGCCCCCCGTGACCACAGACTCCTCTTAAGAAAACTTTCTTTTCACATAAAAAAATTCAGTCGCTGGACATGTTGCAGGCTTTGATGTAGGACCTCCATTGTCGCTATTACTTAGTAAACTATTAAAGAATTGTGTCGAGATTGAAAACAAAGCGCAGTTAAATTAAAATTTAAACGACAAGCAAAACCATGCTGGAAAAGATCGAAAAGCTGAATGTGCTTTGAAACTGGTTTACGAATGTCAGGGAAAACGGTCATATTTTACTTCACCTATTACTATGTGATTAAAAATTGCATAATTTAGCTTTAACTTTTTATAATTCAGATATTTCCATTCTGTTAATTTAATAATTTATAATTTAAAACTGCGTTCAGTTGAGTCATTGAGATTTTAATTTGAGGTTGCCAAAATAAATGCACCTTAATTGGAAAAAAATCATTATTTTGTGTCTCCTGGATTCTTTTTGGTTATTGTTATCAGTCGGTTATTGTTATCAAATTGTATTTGTCCCAAAGTGATCACATTAAGCGGCGCCTACTGTAAATACTTCTTTTTTGAGTTATGTCACTTTCCTTGCCGAGGTGGACATAATACAAAATCGCTTTAATCAGTTTTTCTAAGAGCCATAACTCTGACGTTCGTCGAAACACAATAACTATGTGCCACAACTGGCTATACCAGCACGTTTACGCCTGTGCTAAGAATTCAAAGGATCTCCCTTGAAAAAGTTAAAATCTCCTCCGACCATACCATTAAAAATAGCAGTAAAAGTTCCATTGCAATCTAAAATATATTTCCTAAAAAATAAAAAGCATCGGGGCCCATTCAAATTTTACGGGTTTCTTTGAATCAGAAAGGAATGGGCCTCGACTGTTGATCCTTCTATTCTGCTTTTGAATTTATGATTTGTCTTATCTGTGAACGGTTATAAAACTATTTCAACGGTGTAATTATTCAGTAGTACTTAATAACATTCTAAACTACTGGGCTTATACATTTTTCTTTTTAGTTTTTTTGGTTTTTACGCAGTCGGGTTTTTTGTTTTTATTAAATTTTTTTTTAATAAATTTTCTAGATGATGTCTAATAGTTGCTGAGAGCAAAAACGGGCTTGAACTTACTCCAAAATGAACACGTTTGAATTTTAATAATTTGAAGTTTTTGAAAGATTTAAAATCTTCATTAAACCACAAGAAGGGAACAGTATATCGCAATCCCTTTCTGCTAGCAAAATCTGCAGAAAGGCTTTTTCGATGTCTAAAATAAAAGCTATCTTATGCAATCTAAACTGCACTAGCATGTCGAATAGAAGTGGATTTATATTTGTGCCTGACCACAAATAATCATTTAATGACAGTTCATTACCCTCATGAGAACTTGCGTCAAAAACTATTCGAACCTTCTCGTTGTAAGTTTGTGTTCGTTACAAACTGCATGATGAGGCATGTAATAAATAGCCTTGTTTGAATCGGGTTTATCCCCTTCCACCTGTTCTATGATCCCTTGATTTAAATAATATTTGCTTATTTCAGAATATTGATGATACAACACCTCATTTGGATAAAACTTTCTCTGTAACCCTCCTAAACGTTGTTTAGCAATATTAAAATTATCCTTCAACTCTTCCCAATCCCTTTTCCAGGGTAATTCAACCTCATAATGATTTTTTACGAACCTAACAGTTCTATTAAATATGTTCTGCGCTTGGTTTTCTTCCAATAATTTTGAATCCTCATGTTTGATTCCTATAGATTCTAGTTCCCAAAACTGTTTTGAGCTCATCAAAGTCCCTAATTAGATGACACTGAGCATAGCTAACGGACGGTTTTATTTCGCCCAGAACTCCAGTTGGAATCCATCCGAAAACTGAATCTTGCAATGTAAGTTTATCGTTAACTTCAAATGTAGAATGTTTCAAAATTTTATAAAAGAATTCAACTCCAATTAAGGCATGAAGTTTTCCTGGTTTGAAAAACGAAGGATCAGCAAACTCATTGAAAGAAAGAAATTTTATGTTTGAAACGTTTAATTGAGTTGATGGAATAAAGGCACCGAGTATAGAAAATCCATGTTCTCTTTGAATGTTTCATCAGAATTGGAAACAAGAGCATTAATTTTGTTTCCCATGTTATGGATTGATCCATTTAATCCTATTATTGGAACATTAATTGAATTCCTCTTCAATCTTAACAGTTCAGCACAAAGAATATTTACGTTAGAACAGCTGTCCAAGACCGCACGGATACGTATTCTTTGGCCTAGAGAATTTCTAATGAAGATAAAACATGTGCTTAATAACACGGATTTTTTTTTCTGTCATGACATTACTATGCGTTTGGAATGTTTCTAGCTGCTTAGCGTTTCCGAGATTGGGCTTCGAGTTATCACCGAAAGATTTACGCGAGTTCAAGGTCGGCGCCTCTAAAGGGGTTTTGGTTTCACTCCTGTCTTCTTTTTTCTCTCTGTGGAGAAGTGAATTATGTCGTGGAGCACAATAAAAGCAAGACATTTTAGAAAAACATGATTTCACCGTATGATTTATATTCAAAGATTTAACGCATAGTTTATTTTGTTTAACGAAATCGTACCTTCCGATGCATTCATTTTATGAAAATCGGAACATTTATTCAAACTATGAGAGTTCTTGCACAAAATACAAGTCTTTTGCTTAGTTTTTTCATTCGAGTAAAGTATGAAGGTTTTTGTTATATTTGAATACTAGTGGTACCCGCACGGCTTTGCCCGTAATAGAAAATTAAAAGGTCTTTTGGTTCGCCTGTATATTTACAAATAATGTGTGGTGAATTTTCTCGCAATTGGCTTGTACCCATGTTACGGTTCCACGTTATGATAATTTCGTAATTTATTCGTTCATCTTATGATATTTTTGTTCTTAAAATTGGATTAGAAAAAGAACCACATGGAATTTTCGAAAAATCACCCCCATGGTACAAACTAACTTTGTGCCAAATTTCATGAAAATCGGCCGAACGGTCTAGTTGCTATGCGCGTCACAGAGATACTGACAGACAGAGATCCGGACAGACAGAGTGACATTCAGCTTTATTATTAGTAAAGATGAGTTGGATGGTTTCTTAAGTGTCTTGTTAGCAATATTTCTGTTCACACTTTTTAACTTGTAGAACTTCTATTTTCCAGAAAGGAGATCAACTCCGCAAACTTCGGGTATTCCTTTTTCGACGTAGTGTATTCAAACAATTTTCTTGTTTCTCTATCTACTTTTTGCAGTATGATATTGATAAGGAAAGCATCTGACAGATCATTTTGCTCATAATTTAGTACTTTTAACGCTCTTATATTTTCATGTATGCCAGTGGCGGCGTGAGAGCAAAAATAGCCGTCGGCGATGCACAGTTTTCCGCGGCCCTTTTAATCATAAAATATTCTCAGATAAATAATTGAATTCATGGAATTAATTTTTGTACTAACTATTGGCACTTGAGTTCCTAATTCCCTTAATTGCTAGGACAAAAACATTTCATTATTAGTAGTGCAATCAAAAAGAAGTTTTTTTTTGGTGGAGGGAGGGGACGGCACATTGAAGGTAAAAAAAATTACCTGATAGAAAGTGGGGTCCGGGGATTCTCCCCCGTAAAAATTTTGAAATTTGTAGTTTAAAAACGCTGTTTTAAGCTTTCTTTGCTGATGTTAGGGGAAAAGAGGTACAGAGGTCTCGGTGGAAATTTCTAGAAATTGAAGCCTTAAAAACGCAATTATAGGCCATATTTATTGACTTTAGGATTCTCGAAATTGAAGTTTCAAAAACAGAATTTTAGACAAGGAAGGGAGTTCTTCCCTCGAAAATTTTTGAAAATTATGGTCCTAAAAACTTTAGCAATATTTTATATTTAGGAGCCATTCCACTTAAACTTTTTGTTAATGTAGTTTAAAAAACCCAATTGCTTATAATATAAAAGAAAGGCGGTATGGGGACGCTTGCCCGAATATTTTCTGAAATTCAAGCCCTCAAAATGCGATTATAAGGCCATATTTCGTAATATTAGGCTCGGTAATTTTTGAAATTCAAGCTACAAAAAAGGAAATTTTAAAAGATTTTCGGTGTTGTTGAGTATTTGGGGGATTTGAGCTGGAAATATCGCGAAATTAAAGACCTGGAAACGAAATTTCAGATGCTCCATAATGCTTTCGGTGTATGTGTGTGTATGGGGGGGGGGAGTTCGGAAGAGCAGCATTTTGAATATTTTCTTATTTTTAGACGAACATAGGAAATAATAGAAAAAAGAAAAGAAACAGGACGGGGGTGGGGGAATAGAGTTATCTGATCAATAAGCTGTAGCTATTGAATATTTTCAACTCAGGCCCCGACAGAATTGGGCCCTGCATTTGCTAAGGCTGACTCTGTGCAGTCTTCCCTGCACGCACTATTTTGATTACTTTTGTGTCTGTTGTATTTAATAAGAGATTCAATTGAAAACATGGAAATTTCTTAAAACTTCTGAGAATTTTGCGAGGCCCTATCTGCGCGAGGCCGTCGCCGACGCCTAGCGCCGCCACTGATGTATGCAATCAACAAATTTTCTTAATTCTTTGGCAGATTCCTGTTGATTTTTTTTTCATAATTAATTATAGCTGTAATGTGTGTACCCACCATTAATCGGGGATTTTCAAACATTTCTGTTAGTGCTGTGAACAAAGAATGAAAGGAATCAACAGCACTTTCTAATTGCTTAGCTTCGGCATTTAAAGATGCGCGTAAATAGTACAGCTTTTGTGTATCATTTAATTGATCATTGTTTATGATTAAATTGGTAAATTGTGCCTTGATTGTTGACCATTCGTCATATTTACAGCTTACCGGAAAAAACAGGTAACGGTATCTCAGGAAGCTTAACTTTCATATTATTTAAATTATTGACATCATTATTTTCAACATTCCTCTCTAACGGAGGTACTTTTTAAAAAAGGTATGAGAAAGGTGTGTAGGCTTACCTCTATTTCTTAGAGGCGATCATCAGTTATCCAATTCTTTGTTAAGAGCTGACAAGTTCACAATGTCCTGAACTTCATAATATGCTTCCCTTATTACCGAAACTTTCGATTGCAGTTCGTGCAATTTTCGAATTTTTACTTCCAACAAGGTTCTTGTATAAGCTTTTGATTCGGAAATGTCTTTAACAAATGTTTCTAGCTTCGTTGTGGCACTTTAACAGTACCTTTCACGCAATTTAGTTTATCCATAGGCTGGCTCTGGAATTATGATGGACCACTATGTAATATCTTATGAAATGTTCAAAGTTATAATGCTCAACAAGCTTTCAAAGTCTTTTCATTTGTTTAATAGATCGATATTAATAGGCAAAAGCCGCTTACATGTACAATTAGAGACATGCATACAGTATACAACCAACAGCTAACAACTAATTTAATGTAATGCAATGCTTCCCTTGCAGAAGCGCATTTCTTCCCATGATGCAACAGTTCAATGACGCAACTTGGGATCTTCCCGTGACGCAACAATATATTTGTAACAGCTCTTTGATACCAAGTAAAGGGGTAGATATTTATTGTTTTATTTATTTTTAATATTACTTTGTAAAAAAAAAACCTCATCAGATTTTTTTTCACGAGTTTTTAACGGCCCCAGAGTTATTATTATTATTTATTTTATGAATTTTTAAGAGAAGGATAAAAATTTCACTGGTCCGCAATGTTTTCATTTTGTTTTTACCGGCCCGTGGGTCAAAAGAGGTTGAGAAACACTGAGTTGGAGCACGATCAGATGAATTAAAGCAATGAGCGCTTCGTAACTATGTTGAAAACTCTGAAATATGACCAAATGCTGTAATTACAAGTTTTTATCATTTTCAGTACTGAATTCAATGTGAAAAGTGTCCAAAACGTAGAATATCATGAATCAAAAACTATTAAAAAAAAAAAACTACCTAACTGTATTCAAAAATGCAAACAATACGGTGGAGGGGGGAGGAAGATATACAGTAGAAATCAGTTAAGGGTGCTATTTCTCTCTCTGAAGGTTAATTCTTTTCACCCCGGCTGCCTATTTTTTAAAAGGTGCCTATTTTTTGCCCTAGTTAGAGGTGCCATTTCGGCTCCGTATTGAGTGCCACTGGTGAACAAGCGTTTTACCCCTGAAAGGTGCCAAATGCAACGTGTAGTTTTAAACGCGTGTACTTGGTTGAACAACTTTAAAATACCTTGTCTTTTGCTTGAAATTGTAAAAAAACCGGAAAAACACTACATAAACTATGAGATATATTATAAATTATTTTCTGATAATGTGAGAGACAAAAATAAATCAAGGCACTCATTAAAAATAAATTAGTTTATATCCACTAGATGATGCAAACGTTGTCCGAGTTTTTTTTGCCGCACCCTGTTTGATCTCTTCAGACAAAAAATAGTGTAAATGTCTGAAGCAAAAGTTTTTTTATTTTATTTATCTACTTGCTGTGTATTTTACTATTTTTAGAGCATTTTGGAACTCGTAAAATTACAAAACTCGAAAAAAGAGAAGAAAAAAAAGTCGCGAAGATTTTATCATTTATATTATTAAACACCGATTTTTATTTTCTACCATGAGAAAAGACAGAAGAAATAAACAAGTTCAGAAACAAACGTTGGAACAAGAAGGTAAAACTTTTTTCTTTGTAGAAACTGAAGAGATGAAAGAGTATAATGACTTGGGTTCACAAAACAGCTTCGTTTCCTGGAAAAACGAAAAGCAATTATGATGGAAACTTTTTTTTTTGCTTAAACAATTTCCTGTCCTTTGGTCATAGGTATTTTCAACTTTGTGGATATCTAGTTGCAGGGTCCTTCACCTTCAATTGTTCAGTTATGCGTAGTAAAAAAATAAATGAACGAAAAACTTGCCATCCTATCAAATCCTGAGTGAAATTTTCCAGTTTTCAAAAAGGGGTGGGGTTTTTGGGTATAAAATCTAAGTCGGTGAAATTTTCTGGCACAGCTGCACAAAGCACCTCTGGTCAGCACTTCTAACTTGAATCAGGTATGGAAACTGACTTCATTTATTATTCTTGTATTTGTAGAAGTTGTGTGTTCCAGTATTTGAAGAATTTTTTTATAGGGACTAAAGCTTTAATGGGTCTTTAATCTTCAAAATTTTTGATTTTCTGGGGAAAATATATGTCACGCATGATTTAACTTTGAACAATTCCTTACCTTATTTATTATTGTATGCAAAAGACTTTTCGAATAATAGGAAAAAAATGTAGACTATCCCCAAGCAAAACTTCTGTCAACAATTAAAACCTCTTTTTTTCTCAAGTTTGTTTTTCATTTTGCGTGTATGTTTTTTTTTTTTTTTTTTTTTTTTGAGTTGTCAGTATATTTTAATAAAACTAGATAATCTTTGTGATCTAAACCTAAATTTTACCTAAAAATCAAACTCAATTTAAAGAAACAAAACGACTATTTTCTTCCAGAATTTTGTTAAATTTTAATATTCATTTTCAAAATTTCAATTAATAATTAAATAAATTAATTTTAATTTAGGGCTTAGGTTTTAAAGGAACTGTGTGGCAGTTCTTTAAAATTAATATTAGAAATATACATGGATTTGCACCACAGTAAGAGAGACATAGAGTGCGCATTGTGACGTGTTATTTTTTTAACTTGAGAAAAAAGTATATTTTATTACTATTATTTCCGATTGTACTGTTTAAATGTATGTTACTTGTATTTTTTCTCAGGTTTTTGACTTTGACTTAAAACTAATATTTTAGCCATAGCTTGAATAGAAATTTAGTTAGAAACTTTTAACTAAGGGAAGGCATCAGGGCACAGTGAGATGCGGGGTACAGTGAGCATGCATTGATTTATTACATTTTCTTTTATGGATCAACATTAGCCATGTGATAACTTTCATTCTTTAACCTATATGTAGCTATCATTAAAAACATTTAAGATAAGTCTTTAAATAAACTCCTTAAAATGCTGAATTAGAAAAGAAAAAAAAAAAAAAAAAAAGACGGAGTGCCGTAAGATAGAGCCGCTCTATAGTTTTGACATTTTTTTTATTTCTCTACTTTTTGTCTTTTTTCTTTCAAAACATGTTTTCCAATAGTATTATTATTGATATGAGTTTCTCGTGAAATCGTCAGAAAATGTCTCTATTTTCGCCTTACGTGGTTTAATTTGAATTTTTATTGAGGTAAAACTACCTACAAATTAAATAAATAGCAAGTTGAAAACTCTTAGATGATAAAATAAATTACAAAAAAACATCCCTTTCAAATCAGAATTCAGGATGGGGCTCAGTGTTGTATTTTCTAGCGAGTAATCGCGCTTGGTGATTGTTCACTGCGAACGATTATTAACGGCACGTGAATTGTTTATTAAATAAATTATTATTTTCTGCAAATTTGGCGAAACCCGAAACTTTGCTGTGGTAACCCTAGCAGCGCAACAATGAAAAATCCGATTTCAAAAGTCGAAACTTAAGCTGATGCATCGGCCTGTCTGAAATCGGATTTTTCATTGTTGCGCTGCTGGGTCATTCCATACGAAATGAGCAAAATTCGCAAAAAAGTGGAGGCCGCATGGTAACAGATTTTTATGAAATTTGGTATACAGGTTCCTTTTATGCCTATATAAAAATATCTAAAATATTTTTGCTTAAAATGTTTTATTTTAATAGTTACATGCGATTGAAAATTGGTCAAATTGAACAGCATTCTCATAAATGCTAAATGTTGCACTTTTGAAGGCTTGTATCTTATTAACTATTTAATGAAAATATAAAAGTTATATGTTGTTACAATCTATGGAGTAGGGTAATTAATCTGATATCAGTAAAATTTTCAAAGTTATTATAGTTAACTTTTAACCGAGTTTCAAAAACTGAAAATATTTCAATTTTCTCATAATTAAGCATTTTATTTTTTAATCTCAATCTTTAAGGAATGCATTAGCTTTGATGAAATTAATTCCCAATAATGTGCCAAGTATCATAAAAGAAATACCTTACTTTTGAAGTTGTATTTTAACTCCTTTGTCTTCATAATCAGTTTTAAACTTGGTGACATTTTGTAAAATGATGATTTTCCCCTTCACATACACACAAAAATTCAAATGAGGGAAAATTCAGACAACTTTAAAATTTTACAAGAATATAGAGCTGTGTTTCTACTATTTGCTTGAAGAAACTCGAAATTGGTTTTTGATTTCCAAACGTAAAATAAAATTCAGAAAAATAGCTTTTTTTTTTTGTTTTATTGGTCAATCCATACAGTTTCGACGGATGGGCGCGCTCGACCATTTTTAATTTTTTTTTTTTGAAATTCATATTCCTAAAAGCTGCATATGAAAGATGTTTAAAACCACTTTTATTTTTTCTCTCAACTGGACCTTTGATTTTTTAGAGGTCATCAAAAGTGATTTTCGTAGTCAAAAATGGGACCTTTGCATTTTGGCCGAAATCTATTTGAATTACATTTATGATAGTTAATTTAACACTTTGATGTTAAAGTGCATAAGTTGATAGTCTTATATGATGAGTTACGTAGCTGTAAGTTAATAATTAAAATAATGGCAACAGGTTAAAGTTCAAAACTAAATGTAAAAATTTTACTCGTTTTAAAGGGGGAGAACTCACGTAGGGGACGGAAACACAAAATTAAATACAACAAAAACTAATCACTGGAACCATGCTAAAAAGAATATGTAACTGTTGCTGTGTGTTTGTGCACCCTTTATAGATTACAGCCCCTCAAAAATCGGAAAAATGACGAAAATGGCATTTTTAGCCCCTTATAAACCAAAAGGGGATAGAATTAAAAATAAAATTTCCTGGCCAATTGAATATTCCGTTCAAGTACTATACATGTTATACATATTGTTTTTTGTATTTGGTTTGTAAAAAAGATACAGGTCTTTGAAATTAAGCAATTTTGCTAGTCAATTCACACACTAAAACAGAAATAAAAAGTGAAAACGTCATGGCACCTTCTTAAATTACGTATATTGTGCCCTATGTAATACATTATACTGAAAAAACATGCTGTAATTTTCAAAATAATTATTTTAATTTGATAACTTAGAAATATTTGAACATGAATGAGTAGTTTGTACTGTAATAGAACCTGTATGTGAAATTACGAGAATTCAAAGAATTAGATAAACGACTAAATGATGCAAAAGCAAGTAAAACTAACATTTATTTCAATTAAAAAAATGTACATTTCAGACTGTACTTCATAAACATGCTTTTGAGAAAATGAAACACGAAAGAAATGGTTAGTTTTGCTAAACTTACAAAATAAAATGAAGTAACTAATGAAATTTTAGCTTAGTTCAAGTTACTCTAGTAACAAAAATACGCTGATACCAATGATTAAAATTTAGTAGCATCCAAAAGACACTTCAATATGTTACGTAAAAAAAAATTGAGTAAATTTAGAGCATTCCCTCATCTTCAAAAAAACATCTGAAACAGAGGAAAAAATGAAATTTTTGGAAATTTTCGATTTTTTAAAGTACAATTTCGTCATCAAGAAATTAATAAACAGTTACTAAATTAGAGCAGATAGTTAGTTATAGATAGTTTTTCAATCTGAATTTTTTTTACTGTTATTTTTTCATTAAAAGAGCTAGAAGAGTGATTTAAAATCTGAAGTAAATTGGCAACATTTCAATCTTTGTTTATATCTCAGATTCAAAAAAAGATCCGAATAAATGTTACTTTGCTCTTTCTCAATAGAAAATTATTTATAGAATGCGGGAATATTTATTTTTTAATTGTACGTTTATAACTTATGGAGTTATTGAGTCACAAACTGGTAGTGATGGACTCTGAAAATTTAGGCTTGGCGTAAGCATCAACTTCTAATTTCAATAACAAAGCAACAAACAGTTTTCAAACTTCCATACTTTGCATTCCCTTATAGATATGTATGGTTTACCTAAATAAAAATTTTCATTGAAATCTGTGACATGTCAGCCACAGCTGATTTGCTCATTTCGCATGGAATGACCCTGCTAGGGTTACCACAGCAAAGTTTCGGGTTTCGCCAAATTTGCAGAAAATAATAATTTATTTAATAAACAATTCACGTGCCGTTAATAATCGTTCGCAGTGAACAATCACCAAGCGCGATTACTCGCCAGAAAAGACAACACTGAGCCCCATCCTGAATTCTGATTTGAAAGGGATGTTTTTTTGTAATTTATTTTATCATCTAAGAGTTTTCAACTTGCTATTTATTTAATTTGTAGGTAGTTTTACCTCAATAAAAATTCAAATTAAACCACGTAAGGCGAAAATAGAGACATTTTCTGACGATTCCACGAGAAACTCATATCAATAATAATACTATTGGAAAACATGTTTTGGAAGAAAAAAGACAAAAAGTAGAGAAATAAAAAAATGTCAAAAATATAGAAAAAATGTAGGCTTATTTTACACAGCTGATGAGGTTGAAACAAAATGGGGAATCTGATATTTTATCGGACCATATGCGAGGCAGTGAGAAGCAAAGGGATGCACAAGTGGACTATATTTTAAGTTTCGAGCAAAACGCGTTTAAAGATCAGATCCTAGACAGGCTTTCATTGATTTTTTTTAAAATCATGCTATACAGCAGCACCTACCAGGGCTACTAGCAAAGATATTTTGCGACTAGTACAATCTTTTGCCCCAAGACAGAGGAGAGGTTCACCTACTAATTGCACTGGTTATCTTCAAATTTTTAATTTTGGCACTTGCATCCTTTTTTCTTCTCACTACTTCATATGACTTGTGGATTTAAAGAGCTAGATCATGGGACACTTTAAGTTCTGGTAGAATTTGCCATCTAACAGAATTTTTTTATATCGAATCGGAAATGTTCTAATGGTAGCTGATAACGATGGAGATTTGTACCCTAGTTTATTTTGCGCAAAAGTAAAACCAGTTTTACTATTTTTATTTGACCATCTGTACCAGAACCAGATGTTGCATTCGTTTCGAATAAAACTATTAAATTGTTGATTACAGTTCTTACGAAAAGAAATAATACAAAGCGAAAGCAATATTTTTTGTGGTATGAAAATTAAATTTTTATTCAGATGTAGAAACTTGAATCTTTTTTTCATTCTGATTTAATTTTGAGTTTAAAGGTTGAACATACTATGTTTCACTCAACCCTATATGCTGTCTCCCTGTGGCTTGCATGAGAGTCCTCGATTCCATTTCCGAAAATAGGAGTGAGGTGAAAGCTCTTGTTGGCGGTGAAACAACCTACAAGACGTATCTCCTATTTTAACCTCCACATCAATGAGATGGCAAAACATCTTTTTACTAGAGCCACAATCTAAGTGCTCTTTGTTTCATTCTTTCACTTGAGTTCAAATCTTTGAATTTTCACATACTCATTTTAATATTCACTTTTTTCATTTCCGTGCCATGTTTGCTAGTAATGCTCAAAGCATTTTTCGTCAACACCACGTTGCGATAAAAAAAAAAAAATAGTTTTTATATGTAAAGTTAATCCTTCGTTTTTGCATTCACGAATCATCACACCTATACAATATCGTTTGTTGTAAATCCTAGCATATGAGCATGCATCGCTATTTGTACTTTTCTTTTATTTCGAAGTGATTTCTTAATATATGTTCATTTCTTAGTAAAGGGTGTCCCAAAATTAACACAAGATTTGAATTTGCCGCCATTTTTGCAATAAATTGTGGGCAATCTTGAAAAAAGAACAATTTGGCAGCTGAGGGTCTAGGGTTATTACAAATGGAGCGTTTTCGATTCTATAATGCGTTTTCATTATCGAACAATTATTTGAAAAATAATGAAAGTTTGGGCGGGTCAAGCAGTTTACTGTTATTGGCGCTCGATATCGCAATTAGGTAATGCGCAGGTGGTTGTGGGATTGCTGACATAGACGTTTGACTTCAAATAACCCCATAGGAAGAAGTCTAATGATGTAAAATCACACGATCTAGGGTACAATTCATATCACCGAAACGAGAGAGTACACACTGTTAAAACTACAGGATGCATTCGGCACCTTTCAGGGGTGAAACGCTTGTTCACCAGCGGCACCCAATACGGAGCCGAAATCGCACCTCTAAATAGGGTGAAAAACAGGCACCTTTTAAAAAATAGGCAGCCGGGGTGAAAAGAATGAACCTTCGGAGAGAGAAATGGCACCCTTACTGTAGATCCCCCCTCCCCCGTATTGTGTGCGTTTTTGAATACAGTTGTGTATTTTTCTTTTTTTAATAGTTTTGTTTTGATTCATGATAGTCTACGTTTTGCACACTTTTCACATTGCATGAATTCAGTACTGGAAATGATTAAAACTTGTAATTACAGCATTTGACCATATTTCAGAGTTTTCAACATAGTTAAGAAGTGCTCACGGCTTTAATTCATCTGATCGTTCTCTACATCAGTGTTTCTCAACCTCTTTTGACCCACGGGTCGGTAAAAACAAATGAAAAACATTGCGGACCTGTGAAATTTTTATCCTTTTCTTAAAAATAAATAAAATAAATAATAATAATTATAATAACTCTCGGGGCGGTAAAAAACTTGTGAAAAAATTCTGCGTACTGATGAGTTTTTTTTTTTTACAAAGTAATATTGAAAATGAATAAAACAATAAATATCTACAGACTTTATTTGTTATCAAAGAGTTGTCACAAATATATTTAAAGTTAAAGACGAGTAATTATTTGAATAATCATAGTTAAGTTAATGATCATTTGTGAGAAATAACCGCACCGAAAGTAAAGTGTAGATGTACTGATGAATTATTTACATGAACAGCCAAAAATATTCTGGGATATTAAAGTTACGGAAAAACAAAATCGTTTCTCAAACGTTCAAAATTTCAATCGAAATAACAATAAAATAAAATGCGCATGAAATTTTTCGACAGTTACAAATTTAAATAAATTCCTAACACTATCCAGTAACCGCTAACAGGAAATGATTCAAACACTTGAACGAAAAAGCAAAAGAAAAAGATAGACGGAGAGAGATTTCTTTTTTATTTTTTGCGCTCGCTACACGAAGCACAAGAATCATTTTTATTTAGGCTCTCACTTGTTGATTATTGCAAATATCATTGCGGTTACTATTTCGGTGATTAAATGTTGCTTATCCAGTACTCAAGAAAATAATGATAGATACATTTAGTAGCGTTTTGAATGATGGAATTTTCACGACAGTAACGGTAACCTGAAAATAAACAACTAACGGTACTACGGTATCTTAACGGACTAACGGTAACTAAAAACCATTAAACGTACTTTTAACTATGTTTGAAAGCCCTAAAAGCTACAAAGTGATCAAAAGCTGTACTTACTTGTTATTTTAAAGAATTATCCTACAAAAGTTGAGATTTAATCCAATAATGTACTTCATTCAATGTGAAAGACGTAGAAGCCGCGCGTAGTGCAACCTATCATTCGTCCGCCATATTGAAGTGGTTGACTGGTGAATGTATGCCGGAAGCGCATGCGCCAGCAAGTCATTTAGCGATTGCTTGCTGTTTTGGCACCCCTGTCTACGACTGTCTGCTACTTTCGCACCTCTGCTTTACTTCCTGGCCAGTATGGCACCCTTGGTCACCATGCTTTCACCTTAGGGGGAATATATTCACTCGTCTGGAACCTCTGGTTATAACAGTGCACGAACAGGAAATTCCTCATGCAGTGATTGAATTGTTTCGCTGGCTGTATAACAGCATAACACTCCATTTTTACTAACCCTAAAGTCCCAGCTGTGAAATTGTTCTTTTTCCGTGGCTGCCAACAATTCACAGCAAAAATTGTGGCAAATTCAAATCTTGCGTTAATTTTGGGACACCCTTTATATGTCGTAATAAGTTATCATGTTATCCTTCTTCAGAGATATTTTTAACGAGCTTGTTTAAAGCATTGAAAATAGAAAGTACGTCTCAAAAATGTTGTCAAGCGTATTTTCACGCTTTCTATGTTCAATAAAATTTTAGCATCGTAGAAAATAGAGGAAAAAGAGCCATTTTTCCCTACTTTCAATTTTGTTATAGGGGGAAACTTGCTTTTTCCCTATTTTCATTTTTTCCTATGGGAAGAAGCATTTTTTTCCTAATGCAAAAGCAGGTTTTTAAACTACATTTCAATGCCCCTTTTTTTTTTTTTTTTTGAGCTATCAAAAATCAATGATTACTCTGCTGTTCTCCACTTACACTCCGATTGCTTCACTCCACTTGACCGTAGTGTTTATCCACTTGACCGCTATTTATGTTCCTTTGAAAACTCCTCTGGTCCACGGGCCTCTGCCAGCATGTCCCTCCTCCTGGGCAGCGGCATCCATGTCCTCCGGAATCGACTTTATTTACACCGACACTCGCAATTTTACACAATCCTCTTCAGACAAAAATAGCATCCAGCCCATGGGCACCCATATAGAAGGACGAGTGGGGGCTCAAGCCCCCCTTAGAAATTAGAACTTCCTTGCTTATAGTATTTTTTCACTGCAAAAATGTGAAAACATTTCTTTTCCAGTCATTAATGAATAAGTTATTAAAAATGTCAAATTTTAATAACTATAATCTATACTGAAATTGGTTTCCATGGGGGAAAATCCTGCTAAACCATGGGGAAAATATCTGAGCCCCTCTCAAACTTTTGCATATGGGCGCCCATGATCCAGCCTCTGGCATTCATTTGATTTTTGACGTCTTGACCTCTCTCAAATTCTGTTTTTCGAAATGATGATCGCGATAAGAGCCATTTGTAGAAACACGACACCCAATGACTAGGGTCCTATTGCAATTCGTGATTGTGATAAATGTAAATTGAATTTAAGACGTAAAAATTGAAATGAATTCCGAGGGCTGGATGTTATGTGCCGGATGTTTTTTTCTTCTTTTCCTATTTATATCAAATTTAGAGAAAAGTAGTTGCAGTTATTTTCTGCTTTTTTTTTTCTTAATTATAGTGGAACTTATGAAAAATTATATTTTTGTAGAGACTAAGATTAATCACTTGGCTGTAACCTTCGCTTGCAAAAACTTGAATTATTTAGAAACAAATGCAGTTTTTCTACGTTGCCTTTACCAAAGTCTTAACATTTGAATGGAATATGAGACAAATTCATAACAGACAATAAGCACTGCTCGAAGAAGCGAAGCAAAATATTGAATTTTTTAACATTTTGAGCTCAACAGCAAAACTTGCTATAAAAATTTTAAAAAATCAAATCTGATGGTAAGCTTACTCCAATTGTTTGGAGCAAGCGTTTAGGATTTTGTCGTAATGAGAGGAATGCATCGTGAGACAGTAGTTTCAATTATTTATTTGCCTCTAAAAATTATAGACCTTAACTGACTAGTCGCTTTTCTGCATCCTCATTTGCCCAGATACCGATTTTTCCCCTTCTTTGATTACCAAGAAATAAAATATAAAACTATATGCATGAGCCACAATGGGTATTCATAAGCTAGTCCATTCTTATGCTGGGATACTGGGGGTGAATGAACGCTGCCGATTGCTGCCTAGAACTATAATTTCGAGGCTTCAAATTCGTGGAAATGGTCGGGGAAAGAGATCCAGACCACCAATTTATGCCTGATTACTGCTTTCCCTCCCCTCCAACTTGGGGACTCAGATTTTTATAGTTTTCCTCCAAAAGGAAAGTCGGAATTCTTACACTGTGCGTCACGCACAGTAGCAGTAAAGAGCGTTAGGTAATCAATCATATCTTTTTCTTTCTTTCTTTCTTTTTCGAATTCAAAACATCAAATGTACGCAGGTTGAAAAATCGAAACTCATTTTTTCTTTCCCTTCCCATCTTCCATTTCATGTTTGACACACACAACCCACATGCTAAAATTCAGAAAAAGCACGTTAAAGGCATATATTTGTGGGGCATTTCATGAACACTTATACCACAATGAGAAAAGTGTTTTCCTCATCAAATTGAGATTTGTCCCTATCTTGAAGAAAAATGTGCAAATTGTAAGATATTTCATTAAAAATTGGTGGAAGTTCCGTTTCTGTCTATTCAAAAGATTTTACAGAAAGGTAGAAATAGGTGCAGGAAGAGACTTGAACGCTTATCTTTTAGAAAATTTTCTCAATGATGTTAATGATTCTTCTAATTGTATTTTATACTGAATGCTAGATGCTTGATGAGCAATATATTGACGTCCCGTTCCGTCACACTAACATAAATTTTTTAGTTTTATTTTAAGCCTATGAATATTTATTCAGTACTAATATATATCCTCCATGACTATTATATGTGAGAAACATCAAATCCCACCATAACTTCAAATAGCACGAAAATAGATCGCTTAAAGTAGCTCTTAATAACTGTCTCGTTCCGTCACAGCCTAGTCTTTGGAAAATTTTAAAATCTATTGCAAATAGTTTTTTTCTCCCAGAGCCTAATTGTACTTGCGCATTTTTAGACAGTTTCAAAGTAAATGATGGATGAACGCAGAGCAGAAAAACAAGGAAAGAAGAGACAGCGTTTGAAAGTAGCTAAACAGGGGTATCAGATACAGAAAAGAAAAGTAAAGGTAAAGAATCACACGGTAAAACAAGAAAGTGGCAGGAAACAAGCAACAGGCCTCAATTGCAATGGAAAGTGAAGAGAAAATACTAAAATATTGTCTTTAAGAGACATATGATTATTCCTCACCTCAAAATAGTGCAAAAGCTGTCAAAAAGTCATTGTTTCGACTTCTTGAAAGTTTATCGGAAACTGAAGGGTCATAGAACTGGCAAATGATCACTCATTCTTAAAAATGAGCGGGAAGATGTTCTTGAACTTTGTATTCAAGAACAATGGTTAAACTGTTAACATTTTATTCTAAGGACTGTAATTAAGCTCCAGAAAAAATATTTGAAAAAGTCTTTGACTTTAATAAATGACTGGAGAAAATAACTTTGATAAACTTCAAAATGTAATTCTGTCAACATACTGGAACTCTTCACTAACTGTGGAACTATATGAAGTTATGCAAGTTTCAGTAATGAAGCATTGCGGAAAAAGTACGCGATTACCTCTTTCCTTAAGATACTGGTTTTACTGATCAAGAGGGTCAATTATTTCCGGGTAGAAGGGTCAGTTATCTCAGTAAACTCCGGATTTTCGATTTTCTGGAAAAAATATATGTTATGTACAGTTTAATTCTGAACAATTTGATACCTTATTTATTACTATACGCCAAAAACTTTTCGAGTTATTGTAAAAATGCCTAAACTTTCCCCATAGAGATTTATTTCAACAGCAGCTGTTTAAGCCTCTTTTTCTCAGGTGCCGGTTTCTTCGGTTTTCTCGTTTTGCGCGCATGATATCTCAGAAAGTTTCTTATATATGTCCGTAAAACTTTTAATGTATGTTTATCTGGTTTATATTTATGACCTGAACCTAAATTTACTTATTTTTTTAAAATTATTTATTTATTTTTTTGAAATTTGGTAAGTTAATATCGAAAATTTCCAAAATTTTGGGTAAAAAAATATTTATTTTTAAATATTTACTTTAATTTTTTAGTTGAAATTTAGGTTCAGATCGTTAAGATGTATCAGACAAACATGCATGAAAAGTTTTACGGAAATATCTAAAAAACTTTCTGAAATATCATGCGCGCAAAAAGAGAAAACCGAAGAAATCGGCACCTTAGAAAAAGAGGCTTAAACAGCTGCTGTTAACATAAATCTCTACGGGGAAAGTTTACGCATTTTTACAATAACTCGAAAAGTTTTTGGCGTATGGTAATAAATAAGGTATCAAATTGTTCAGAATAAAATTATGGAAAACATATATTTTTTCCAGAAAATCGAAAATTCTGAAGATTAAAGGTCCTTAGACCCCTTAAGCAGTAAGCTCTTTTAACTTGTTATTTTCTATCTATTTTCACTGCTCTTGAAAAAACGTTTGATCCTGTTAGGTCTTTTGATAAAGTAACTTGCAAATGAATAGTTTAAGTCTCTACTAGAGGGGGGGGGGGGTAATCAATGCATCTCTGAAAATGCTCTAATATAAATACGTCTATACATCTCTGATAGAAATGTATGGGCGAACCTGAGGAAAAATATTATGTGCGAGAACCCCAGTACACGATTTCAATATTCATTTTTAATAGTAAAATTCTTCGGTGTTGATATTAATTTTTAGGGTTTTTTATTTTGTAAGGGAAGTGTACGCCTCAAGGTCAACCTATTTTGTTCTCAATTTCAGGTGACAGTTGAAGCAACAATTCTTGCCCTGGTAAGTAATAATAGTTTCTTATTATGTGCACTGTTAAAGAAAACACAGGCCGTGAAAAACAGAGCTCTCTCTTTTAACGATCTTGTAGAGTCATTTATAAAAATGCGGATTTTTCAGGAACATTTCCTGTAACGATATAACTTGAAAATTCAAAACTTTATAAAATTTCAAATGGTCAGTGGACACTTTTAATTTAGTAACTTAGCCTCAATTTCATTTTTAGTAGCCACTTTATTCAGGATTTTCATTTTTGTGGACACAAGAAAGCACTACACTACGCTGAACGAATCTTTCGGCACATAGGTACATGGTCAGTACCTAACTTCCCAAAGGTTCTATTCCGGGGTACCCATCCCTCGAAGGGCGATGGCGCACCCTCTTAAATATTACAGAGCATCCCCCAGAACGAAGAACTCCAAAAATGAGATGACTCCTAACCCCTCTCAAATTCCTCACTCCCCTAATGATGGGCTAATTTTCAATGGAGCAGTAAACACAAGAGACCACCCCCTCCCACCCCTTCGTGGGTACATATGGTACCCTTAACAAAGCAGTTCCACGTTAATTGAATTGTCAAAACTTAATAATTGCAACCCTCGGTACAATAAGAAGCCAGCTTCCGATTTTAAAAACTCTCAGAGATCCCAAACGAATCATTTTTAAACATTTTGTCTCCTTAGGTTAGAATTTGCCTCCTTTAAGGGACACCTCTATTTAAGGGACCTTTTTTTTGGTCCCAGTCCCTTTGAATTGAGACCTCTACGTATTTGTCTCTGAATAAGAGACACTCTATTTAAGGGTCAGTTACAACGAAAACTTAAAAAAATAATAATAATAATGTGTGAATGCATACAAAGTATTGAATTTACTGGAATTTAAGAATCTAAAATTCAACTGGTGAAAATTTGGCATTAATGTGTACTAATATGATGCATTTTTTCAAGAATTTTATAATGCATGATTATGATGCATTATAAAATTCTTGCTAATATTTACATGCATGTTTTTCCCTCAAGCTATTTATTCATGTTAGGCTAACGGCCGTTGGATAGTCAACGGGCCATGGATAACTTTGTGTAGAAAGTGTGAAATGTGAACATTGATTGAAATTCATATTGCATTGAATTTTAAATTGCATGAAATATAACAAGTGTTTTTGCAAGGAATAACTTCAAAATACAGTATACTCCCGATTACCCGTGTGTGGATTATCCGTGCATCATTTCGGAATCACACTTTTTTAAAGCTTCTTTCAGTGCTGAAATTAAGGTAATAAGCGTACCCTACACAGAGTTGTCATACAAAATCAGTTACCCTTGCACGATCTTGGAGGAAAATCTTGCCACAAGAGTCATTGGATGAAGAATCATCTTCGATTGCCAAAGATAATATCGATAACATCATTGAGGAAGTTTAAGAAATCGAAGGTTTCGAATCAGTAACGCTGAAAATGTCTAAGAGTGGTTTAAAAGCGACGAATGTTAATCAGGATTTCAATGTCTAACTAACGAAAATATCATTGAATTTGTTACTGAATCAAACGCAAAGAAAACAAAAATGTATCACCGATTTTTTTAAGCAATAAATTTCGAAGAAAAGTTCCTGGTTTGTGTGAGTATATATATATATATTGTTTAGTTTTTTCTAATTTCTCCTTAAATAGTTACCCTGCATAGTCCTTACATGATTTTCGGATTATCCGTGTTTTTCGATTATCCGTGCTACGCCGCCCGGTGATTAGCACGGATAATCGGGAGTATACTGTAATTCATGTGAATTACAAAACGATATAATTGCCAAATTTTTTGTTTAGTTTTAATTATTAAAAGAATAAATTTTGAAATTTGAATAATTTTGAATTTCATTCAGTATACATGCATTATTTTTAGCATTTTATATTTATTAAGAAGTTATTCTGATTTAATACATTGCTTATATCAACTCAAATGCCTCCGAAGAAGGGACACCTCTATTTAAGGGACAAATTTTCCCGCTCCCTTAGTGTCCCTTATTGAGAGGTTCTACTGTATGTCCTTATATATTTGAAAAAAAAAAAAAGGAATTATTCAAATATGTTTATTACAATATACCGGTTATCCCATCCAAAGACTGCAGTTTCGTCCTCTAGCGTCAGTTAACGAATTGAACCACACCACATGTCTGCGGACTCATGATGAGATATGAGTTAGCTCTCTGATGAGGTAAATTTACTTTATCTACAAGTTTGTTGGCACTAGAGATGATACGGGCTCAGCCCGGGCCCGACAGCCCGAAGCGGGCTCGGGCTCTAGAACCGGAAATAGGCTTCGGGCTCGGGCTCCAGCACAGATATTCAAACGCCAATCTCCATACAAATTCAAAGCAAATAAACATTTTCCTACTATGAGAACATGAAAGGAACATTTAAATAGTTCAATCAAAGTCAAATTTACCCACCCCCTCCCAAAAAGAAATAAATTAATTAATTAACGCTTATTTATAGTGTTTTTTTTTTTTTTTTTTTTTTTTTTTTTTTTTTTTTTTTTTTGCGATTACTATTGCAATATGTCATACAGAAATTAATTTGAAGTGGAGCATTTTAAGAAAATTTAGAAACTTCTGTTAATGAAGAACATTTGACGTAACATTTTTCATTAACAGAGAGATCATGTCAGACTGTAGAAGGTTCAGTTTTTGATACAAGAAAGTTTCCTTCGGGCTCGGGCGGGCTCGAATTTTGGTCCGAGACAATATCACTCGGGCTCGGGCGGGCTCGGTTTCAAATTTTCGGGCTCGGGCGGGCCCGGGCTCTCAAAAATGAGCCCGAACTCATCTCTAGCTTGGCACTCACAGCTTTAATGAGATGACATCTACCTCCAGCTTGGTTATTCCCTATTCCAGACTGATGAGTCCAAACAAGGACAAAACTGCAGTCTCTGGAAGGGATAACCGGGCTGGTAGTAGGGAAGTAGTTCTGCCTTATACCGGCTTGTGGTAGCTTACAGCTTCATAGTATAAATACTATTGAAATAATATATCTATTTGAAAATCGAGTGTTTCGCTTCAAAATAGCCGAATTTGTGCAAAATTTTTGCGCCGGCTGCAACAGGAGGGGAAAAAACCTTGCAAAACCCTTTTAGGATATTTCATATGACTTTTATTATAAAATGGCTCAATGGGAAAAAGAACAACTCCGACTTCAGACTCCTGGAGTCGGACGCCTCCAAATTCAACTCCAACTCTTTTACAATGTATAGTGGTATCTACATTAAAATCAGGCCGCTCTGAAGTGGCACATGGACGTCACAAACACTGTCTGTTTTAATTGCAGTACTTACAACTGATGGATATATGAAATATTCCTAAATAATTTCGGGGGGGGGGGGAATCAGGTTTTTACTTCCTTTTACAAAAAACGAAGTATTGTATTCGCGAAAAAATTTTCACTCAAAAATCGCTCTTAATTTCCATTTTGCTCACCCACAAATGAATGTTGAGTTTTTTTTTTTTTTTTTTTTTTTGACCCGACCACACGTACATATGTACCTAAGAACGTATAGACGCCCGAAATATCCATTTTGACGTTTCCCGAGTTAATTACAACGAGTTTTCTCGTGACGTTTATATGTACGTCTGTATGTGCGTGTGCGGATATGTGTATATGTATGTCGCATAACTCAAGAACGGTATGTCCTAGAAAGTTGAAATTTTGCACATGGACTCCTAGTGGGGGTTTAGTTGTGCACCTCCTCTTTGGATTGCATTCGTATGTCTCTAATAGGGTCTTTTGCCCATTTTTGGGCGGAAATCATTGTTAGTTTCGATGTAAAGTGGTGTTATAATTTGTCGGACACTTGGCGATATATCGCCAGTCTTTCTGTCGCCAAGTTTTTCGCCAACTTGGCGACAAATTTGGTGATTTTTTTTTTCTTTCTTAAAAATTTGGTTTCAAATTGGCCATTGTTGGTGATATTTAGAGACTATTGAATCACATTAAAATTGCCAATAATGGGGAAATGACATTGAATTGGAGTAAAAGGAAGTCATGTGATGCACACATCAGCTCGTTTTTTTTTTTTTTTTTTTTTTCAAAACTTCAAAATTTAAAATGACAGTGGAACTTTTTGAGAAAATCATCAAAACACTCATTTTGAAATGGCTACAGTTTCCGAAGTATTTTACCAATTCGAAGTTTTTTTCTCCTTTGAATAACTAAGATCATTGCTCCTAATTCAGTCAGCCTAATGTTCCGGGCCTAGTGCATCGCTCTTTTATGATTCTCCAATTTTTTCACATTTATTAAATGACTCACAAAAAATAAATTTTCACATGTAATGATTTTCGCCAAAAATTTGGCGAATCGACCTCATAAAGAAGAGCGTCAAAAACTAAAATAATTGAACATTTCTTTACTGTGAATACAAGAACATATTAAACCACACTTGTGCTAACTTAAATACATTATCAAAAATTCCGTATTTACTTCAATGGAAAAGAGAAAAATCACAGTTGATGCATATGCAATACTTGATCATACCCTCTACAGTACCCTTCGGTGTCTTCGCTGGTGAATAACTACACCATTGAAATAGTTTTATTATCGATACACACATAAGACAAATCATAAATTCAAAAGCTGAATAGAAGGATCAAAAGTCGGGGTCCATTACCTTTTGAGCTGTGATTGAGTTAAGTTCACGCAAGTTTGTTAAAGGTCAAGCATACGTAGCTTTGAGCCGAGTTAGGTCCCTAGAGGGACTAATAATCAGTAGTTTAGACCACCGCAAGTTACTTAATGATCCTCACGATATAAACTCTCTCTACGAAATGATAAGATTATGAAATTTACCGTTTTATAATCATAATGACTAAGTCAATGAAAATTAACTAAAAAGTGTAAAATAAAATATAATTACAAAAGAAAACGAGCTGATGTGTGCATAACATGATTTCCTTTTACATCAATTTAAAGTTATTTCCCCATTATTGGCAATTTTAATGTGATTCAATAGTTAATTCTTTAAATATCACCAACAATGGCCAAATAGAAACCAAATTTTTGAAAAAATCGCCAAATTTGTCACTAAGTTGGCGACAAAACTTGGCGACCAAAAGTTTGGCGATATATTGCCAAGTGTTTGCATAAATTATAACACCACTTGAGCTTGCATTGAAATTAACATTGATTTCCCCCCAAAAAGGTGCAAAAGACCCCTTTAGAACATTCAAATCCCACCAAAAAAGAGAGGTGCACAACTAGACCCCGCTAGGAGTCTACGTACCAAATTTCAACTTCCTAGGATTTACCGTTCTTGAGTTATGCGACATACATACGCACATACGCACATACATGTACATACAGACGTCACGAGAAAACTCGTTGTAATTAACTCGGGGATCGTCAAAATGGATATTTCGGGTGTCTGTACGTTCCTAGGCATATATCCACGTGTGGTCAGGTTGAAAAATAAACTCAACATTCATTCGGGGGTGAGAAAAATGGAAATTAAAGCCGATTTTTGAGTGAAAATTTTTTTGCGAATACAATACTTCCTTTTTTGTAAAAGGAAGTAAAAAAATCCCGAATGCGTAGAAAAAAAAAAAAAAGAAAAAGAAAAGCCCAGTAGTTTTGAATGTTAATAAGTATTACTGAATAACTACACCATTGAAATAGTTTTATAATCGATACACACATAAGACAAATCATAAATTCAAAAGCTGAATAGAATGATCAATAGTCGGGGCCCATTACCTTTTGACCAATCAAGGAACCCCGTAAAATTTGAATGAGCCCCCACTTTGATCCTTCTATTCTGCTTTTGAATTTATGATTAGTCGATGCTTGCTGTGTGTATCGATTATAAAACTATAATGGTGTAGTTATTCAGTAGAACTTAGTAACATTCTAAACTACTGGACTTTTTTTTTTCTTTTTTGTTCTTTTGGTTTTTACACAGTCGGGTTTTTCCTTGGGTGAAAACAGCACCCATTAGAAATCTCTGGTTTCTAAGTGTATATTCAGACCTTCTGTCTCATATCATAAAACGAAGATTCATATTTTGATCGCTTTTTCTTCTAATTCCTTCTTGTTCCCATTTCATGAATTTTATTATAAATATTAAAAAGTTGAATATTTAATGTTGCTGCCATATTTTTAATACTTACTCATCCTTGGTTTCTGTTTCAGAGTCTATCTAAAAATGGATGCAAGACGAGACTTCGCGTTAATTAGAAATGGTGTGCAGTTTACAGATGACATTCCGATCGGGATGAAAAAACATGGATGGTAAGGGCTACCTCGACTCTCTTTTGCTTTTTTTTTTTTTTTTTTCAAATTCTACGCAAATGGACGAAAAACAAACATGATTTTAAGCACTATTGCATTAGCTAATTGTCGCAGATATCTAATAAATATCTAGGTATATTAGGGATAAATATTTTCAAAGATCACTAAAGACTTTTTAAGGTCTCAAGTAACATTACCTCAATATAATTTGGGTACTTGTACTGATTGTAAAAATTTATGAAGCCTTCTTTAAAACCAATTAGAGTGATATTATGCATTTTTAAAATAATTTTTATCAAGCCACATTATCATTTATTTGAATCTTATTAATTTTTGACGCATTGCACAATAACAACAAACTAATGGCATCAAGTAGTTCATGACATAACAATAATAAGGTTATTTGTGTTAAAAAAAGAAGATACGGGGTGAATATAAAGCTATGTGAATCAAAGTGGTGTGAGTGAGAAACTCATCTGTTCTAGGGCAAGACAGGGAAATTGCATCCCTGAGATGCATAATGAATAATAAAACCTTTTCGATGGAACTCAACATACAGTTTGAGCATAGAATTTAAAACTAAGTACTAACAGAATGATTACAATGGCACTAACAAGATTCAGGGCGGATAAAGGACATAGCGAGGAACTACTGCAGCAGAGGAATGAAATTCCAAAAGGATGGCACAAGATCATACCAGAATTTCAGGAACTATCCCGAATACGATTAAAGCCAGCTCACATCTTTTTCATCCAAAGGAAACATCTACAGATTATTGAGGTCCCACAATAAATAAATTGAAATTGCCGAGAATGTCTGGACCTCCTTCGGTCCAGACTACACCATCCATGGACAAGTCAACAACAATAGAAATTTCTCTACGTTAAAAACAGCTCAATTTTTTTAAGCCATAGTTTCACTTGTTTTGCTATTTTTTATTGTTTTAAATTTGTCGTCAAAACAGTCTACAGAGCTTTTGTTTGAACAGATCAAGTTTAACTGTCAGTAATAGATGACCAGCTTTATATTTGCACGATCGCGTGATGTGTCTTTTTCTTCCATCAATTGTTTTACTTTCAAAAGGAGATTTTTGTCTATTTACTTTGCTTCTATTTTCATAAAATTTACTATCATTTGAGAAAATTTATGCATCTTGGCGGATTTCGTCTTCTAGTGAGAACAATCAAGAGATAAGCTTTAAAGCGTACGAATTGCAAATATGATTAAAATTGTTCTCATAAGCAATAAACTAATAAGAACATTTCATTAACGGTGTCCCTCAAAAAACGAACCATGACCTGCCTAACACTGCCTCATAATAAACTGCTTAGACAGGGGTAACAAAACGATTTCAAACTTTTTGAAGAAAACACATCTGTTTCTAATTGGGAAATAGTTTCAATTTAAGGTGTTCAGTTTCGATCGTAGTTTCTGTTTTCTTTCTAAACAGATTCATTGAGAAGGCAAGGAAAGTGACACAACTCGAGATTTTGGAGAAAATGTACTATTGATTTAAAATCGAAATTTAACGCTTTTTCTTGCCACAATAGTTGTACAAAGTTAGCTTAAATAATTGGTGCGTTGAGCCTAAAACGACATAATCAGTAGTGACAAATCATTAAAATTTCATAATTTAAAAGAAAAATGTTCCGAGCTTATAGTACACATTATTAATTTAGACAACAAAATTTAACCAGTAAACTTCACATCAAACCACTATCGCGTAAAACCACTAGTGTGCCAAAGTGGTTTTTTTTTTTTTTTTTTGAAAGTTGTGTCACTTTCCTTCGGAGTTCGATTCGGCCTCATGGTTGCTATGGAACTGGAAAACGGCCAACCGGACGTTTGCCTTTCCATCTAATCTGTGATCAGTTCCACATGTTTTGTACCAATAAACGTTATGAATACATGTTTTTAGAGTTACCTAATAACTGTATGATAAAGTCGTTTGAATGTTTTTTCAGGACACCCGAGGAATACCACGAAATATTTAGCAAATATTATTTCGGTGGACCTACGTATGTCTTGGTGCCGCCCGAAAGGGGTGAAAAAAAGAACTTCAAAATCAAAGTATCTCGCTTCTTTGCAAGGTAAGTTTTCAGCGAAGAAAAATTGTGGGTTTAATGTTTGTTTAAGTATTTTAATAAAATGTAACTTTAAGCACTGATCTATCAGTTTTGAAAAGGTTGTTTCTCTCTCTTTTTTTCATTTTAAACGACTTAGACACGTGTCCGAAACTATATTTCTTGCCGTTTAAAAAAAAAAGATAAAAAAATCCGCTTATACTTGCTGCCTTGACGCACTAGCTTTCGAACTAACATAAATATTAATAATTACCAGCGATAATTAATGATAACAGCTTAGTAGTGCTTATAGTTCCCCTGTATTTCTTCATTTTAATTTAGTAATGATTTTGCTGTCACGAAATCAATACTTTTGCTATAAATATGTAGAAGAATGGATTCGTCTTAAAATCTCCATACATTTAAACGTGGAGTGTCGGTTGATTTAGCAAAAAAAGAAGCAACAACGTATCATTGCTCAAAATTGCTGTAGACACATGTTTCGGGGTTACAAGAAACCCCCCTTTTCAATGTAAAGTAAGTGCTCGCGTAATTGCATTGAAAAAGGGGTTCAAAAGAAATAACGTAGTTATTTTTCTTTTTTCACTTAGTAAGCACGAAGATATTTGTTCGACTTTATTCAACTGACCAGTAGTTCAGATTTTGATATTCATTTTTAAAGCTTCTTGGTGTTGCCTTTTTTATTTTTCTTCTAACAAATTAATATCCGAAAAAAAGTATTGAGCAAATTTGTAATTAAATAAGATTTCCCACGAAGTGATACATACTTAGAAGCTGCGTTTGAACCCCGTTTGTCTTCATCACTTTTGTAAATTCATTTGCTGCTATTGGTATTTTTTCAAGCAATTAACTGATGCGTATTGCCACATAAGCATTGTCACATTCTTTGCAAAGCTCTTATTTTTCAATGCAATATAACTTTGCACAAGTGCCACTTTTTCTTTTCTTCAGATTCTATTGGAGATATCATCTATATTACCCAAAATAAGTTTATTATGACATTCCCTGTGCGAGACGTTGTTTTTATTTGCAAGAAAAAATCACAGTGCCTAGATTTCTAAATATAAATTCAATTTTAATGGGCATGTAAGGAATCCCATTTAACACAGATATTATTACAGAATCAAAACAAAAGCAATTATTTTTAGGTTTCAGTCATTTCTTTCTTGCGTTTAAATTTTATTTATTTTTTTTAATTTTATTTTTTAGAATTTTCAAGAAGCGCGAAAGTGGTTACGAAGTTTTGAAGACTGTGAGGTACGACTACATGTTAAGAGGCTTCTGAAATGGAAGCAGTGACTCCAGACGATTTCCGACTCAGATTCTGAATCATTTTGTTGAATGTAGCAAATGGCTATCAAGAATCTGACTTTGGGGGATAATTCCCAATTATTCATCGATTTTCTAATTTGTATACGTATTCAAGGATCTATTGTGACAAAAATAAATGCTATGAATGCGAAAGTGAGCTTGTTTATTTGTTTGTTTGTAACGTTTTCTCTTCTTAACTACTCACCCAATCATTATGAAATTTTGTATGCACGTTGTCAGGGGTGCAAAATAGAACGCAGGTTACCTTTCATCCAGAGAAAACTATTCGAGGATTTTTATTCCAATTTTAAAGAAAATCATAAATTTGCAAATATCTCATTGAAGAAAAGTCATATTTATTCGATTTCTTGAGCATGTGAAGCCCTTAAAAAAGCTGCAAACACTATGTTCTTCATTTTAATTTGATTTCACACAAAACGAGGCTTATCTTTATTTTTAAAGTATCCAAGCATTTGGGGGAGGAGAGGCACAACCCTCTAATTTCGGGACAGCTTTGCCCCCCCCCCCCACTCCCCGAATTAGATTAGTGCAGTTTATACAGGCTTTTTCTGAACTTTTGGGCTAAATTTTAATTTTTAAGGGTAAGGTAATACACATCAAGACAAAACACTAAAGAATAAGGGTTCCAAACGTCTTCCGAAGGTGATAGGCGTCATTAAAAAATAGGTTCCAAAATTTCAAATGATTGCAAAAAATCTAAACAATAGGTCAATTTGTTTGCGCTTTTCGCTAAAATTACTCTTATACAGTCGAGTCCCGACTTACGCGACGGGATGCGTTCCAAGACCCTTCGCGTAAGTTGAAATTTCGCGTTGTGGAAAAGGGTATGTATAAAAACTTTTATAAACATACCCATACGATTAAAGACACTTGTAAACACCACCTCCAACTGTTAAAAACTATTTCTTAACTATACTGTTCCTTAAACAAAAAATTGAATTTTTATTTATTATGTATTTTTTAACCGTTTTATTTAACATAAAAAACTGCTACGATGCACAAAATCAATGATCAAAGGGAAAGGAAGACGAAAATAAACCACTACGGTACGTACATTATGTAGTAAGAAAAACAAATGCACTATAGTTGTTGAAACTTTCTTTTTTTTCCTTCTATCTTCACAAACTTTAAATGAAACAGCGCTCTTAGGTGTCATTATATTTCATCAACTTTCCCATATAGAATGAAAAAAATAAATGGAAAATGAGGAGTAGTTATTTGTATAAGCGATGGTTAGACTTGTACCGTGTGGGAACTTCCGCTCTCAGCGATGCCAAAGGGATGAAGGTCCATTCATGAAAAAAAAAACCGCCATTCCCTTCGGAAAATTTTATATGTTGCGGGTGAAGAATTCGCGTTAGGAATAAAATACTTTACCGGGGGAAAAATCGCGTTTAGCCCTTTCGCGTAAGTCGGATCGCGTTGTAGCGGGAGTCGACTGTATATCACTGGGTAGAAGAGACAGAGGATACTTGAATTTGATCCCCAGTTCAGTTTTCAAAATTTTTTCTTTGTTGCAAAAAACCAGTTCTTCAAAAAAAAAAAAAAAAAAAAATGCGTGGAAAAAAATGGTACTTTTTCTCTCTATCTCACAATATATTTTTAGTTGAAATTAAACAGATAATTTTGGCAAAATAATTTTTTTAAATGCTTTTGGAAAGAAATGCGTGATCCCTTCATGCGGGACACTTGATCTCACTGAGAAAATACATAGACTTTTCATTAGATCTGCTATTTACCTATGCATGGATTTTAGTTTTCTCTATATAATGTTTCTAAAAAATAACAATATTTCTAATTTTCTTTCTTAGATGATAGTAATAGGAACAAAAAAATAACAGTTTTAAACTCAACTCAGAAATTTGTAGGAAAATGTACACAACTTTAATGAACTTATGATGCTTTTGATCAGTTACTTATTCTGTGAACAATATATTTTATAAATAACCTTTTAAAAAGTAGTGTAATTAAGCTAAAATTACAAGAAATGATTTTAAAAAATGCAATGATAACTACAAAAATCAACTTATTAGCTTCATTTCTGCAGTAATAAAATTCAGAGTTTTATCGCTTGAATTAATGAAAAAAAAAAAAAGAAAGAAATCCTAGCAAATGTTTTCAAAATTGAACAGTTAAATGCAAACTTTACAGATGTTGCAGTTCTTAAAATTCTCCTTAATCTAACTGAATGTGGTATTTTAATACACAATCATTCTCATCTAGTCCACTTTCGTCAATTTTTCAGAAAAAAATTAATTTATTAACATACTACCTTTTTGTTTTAAATACTAATTTCAAACTCTGGAAAACCAACCTTTCATTCTATTTGACCTACATCAGGGGCGGCAAATAGGGGGGGGGGTCGAGAGGGGGCAATCGCACCCCCAATTTTTTTGAGATTAATGGTAAAAAATGAGTAAATTCAATTTACGTAAATCGCAAACCAATGTTCATGAAAAAAGAATCTTTCTGGTTCTTCGTAATAGTTGAAGAGACTCGACATATTTTCAGACATGATCTAGTGTTTTCCGTTTTTTTTTTTTTAAATTAGAAACACATCAAGCCTTTACCGGCCTTTTCAAAACAGAAAAAACTGATGAAGAATCGTAGTTAATTTTAACTAAAGACTTAAACCTCATATAGGCTAAATATTTCATTCTTGGTGCAGTGGTGTGGTTTTATGATTTTCACTAAATGCCTTGGTATTTTACATTCATTTTTAAGCTCATATTTTAAGTGTGTCTATTCAATGAGTGTTCATCACTTTCTTCTGCTAGAAACACATCTCAACTGCTAAATGCATAGTATACTTTCATAGATACGTCTTAGAAATACGTACTATTTTTGAAAAAAATATCTCACATCAACAAATATCTTTTCTGTGGGCTCTTTAACAATGCAATCTCAGCGTGACACAAGAGGGTCTTCAAGAGGCAACACACGATGGTCTCTTAAACCATAAAAACTCTTCCCGATAATTTCAAAGTAGTGATTTTGGAAAACAGCTCTTTCAATAATGAAGAAGCTAATGTCCTTTAACCTGTCTTCAAATGAATTTTTATTCGTTTTGTTTCTATTGCGGAGAGTTTTCGAACAATTCTTTACTCTATCAAAACATCTTCAATCAGCTAACCTTAATTTTTGGACTCTTCAAGCTTCAGTGTAAGCTACAATTGAAACTAGTTTTAAATTTCACCTGGATGTATATTTCAACCAAGCGTGGATTTTTTCAAAAAAATTCTTACTCCAGAGAATTTTTAAAAGGTGCAAAGAATATTCAAATGAATTTAGAAGAGGTGACCAAAATGCACATGAAGTAAAGTCAAACCTTGATTTAACATATTGCATAAAATAATAGATTCAGTTTCTAATGAAATTAACACAAGATTTGATGATAAATATTTTCCTGTATTGTTGGCTCTATATTATCTGAATTGGATGTTGAAAGCAAAAAATAATTTGTTTCAATTAGGAGTAAAATTTATTGCATGAGGCAATAAGAATTGTTTAGAGACTAGTCTAGAATAGACTATTCTATGATGAAAAATGTAGATCACCACAATTTTTAAAGTTACCTGGGTGAATTTGAAGAGCAAGATGCGAAAAGTGTGTTTTCATACGTAACATAGTTATTTCAATTATTTTTCAACCATTCCAATCAGTTCAGCTCGTAGAGAAAAATCATTTTCGTGTTTCAGGAGGTAAGAGAATTATTTTCGAAGCACAATGGGGGAAAAAAAACTTAGCTGAAAAAAGACCATGACTTGCTGGATTAGTAATGTGGACTGGGAATTGCTGGATTAGTGACAAGGTCTCCTGTTCTTCCCTGTTTTAAAAATCAAGCATCAAAACTTTATTAAAAGGTTGAAATTGTAATACCAAAACACTTGGTTTGAATAACATATTCTAAAACAAACTACAAATTTTGTTCTAAAAATTTAAATTGTTTTTGAACATTTATTTTTATTAATTTTAAACCTATATCATGATTACTTGCTGTTAGCCGATATGTGTTTCGGTTCCATATTCTGGTAATTCATATTTAAGAAACTCGACCCGCCAAATGAAATGCTGAAATGCCGCCCCTGACCTACATAACAGGTAACTTTCGTTTTTGTTGTAAATCTAACCAAAGCCTAATCAGTTTTTTTTTAACATGGATCATGTATTTCAATTTATTTAAGCTCATTTGGCTGGATCAGAACATGATTCATCAGTAGAATTAGTTTATATGTTTAGATGTTTGATGTGTTGTGTAAATAAAAACCCTGAGTTTGGTTACAAGTGCGCGCGGAGATTTTAACTATTTAGCAGGTTTACTGCCGAAATTGTTTATATATCTATCACTTATACTGTGATAAATTTTATTATGTTAACATGATTTTCAATATCTTGATATATATAATGCCAATGATCGAGTAACGTCATCAACAATGAAATTCGCGCCACGGCATGATAATTCGATAAAATTTTTTGGTTATGTTTAAAATGCAGGAAAAGGCTTTATTGTGACAGGGCTGAACTGGATCCGGTTACTTTACTGTTTTACTGATAAGACTGTGTCATTTCAAGGAAATGAAGAAACGAAAAGCAAAGAACGCTGTCTACTGGAGTTTATGGTTAATCCCCTGAAATTTGGGTTAAATATTTCAACAATCAAAATATCACCAAACAGGCAATTGCCTCGTTCAAATGCAGAAGCAATTTTCACCCCAGGGGCGTAGCTAAGGGGGGGGGGGTTTGGGGACAAACCCCCCCCCCCCGAAACGTTTGTCTCAAAAAAAAAAAGAAAAAGAAAAGAGAAGAAAAAGAAAAAAAAAGATGAAAAAGAAAAAAATCAAAACGACTTTTTTCTGAGTAACAAATGTCAAAAATTCACCTCGCTCCCCCCCCCCCCCAATGCCATTGAAAATCTGCTCCATGAGTGACCCTCAAGTATAAAGACGCCTCCCTCTGCGCTGCGACAATTTTTTGATAATTGAGTGAAATTTGACCCTTCGCTTTAGAAATGAGTTTGATTTGTTACATCCACGTATAAGTACCCTTTCTTTGTCATACATTCTGCAAATTTTAAAATTTGTTTAATTTTATGAGCGGCGCTGTGGGAATATTGCATACAGTCGAATCTGTATAGTTCGAATTTCACCCGAAAGAAAAAAAAAATCGAGATAAAGAGGTTTGGGGGGGGGGGGGGGGGTTAAGAAACCTTATAGAAATTTGGAATATGACGGTGAAAATTTGAAATCGATACTAAAGACAATATGGGCTCTTGATTAAAATTCCTCTGTATTAGTTTTGTTAGGTATTTATTCCTTTATTACATTATTAAGTGCTTTATTGCGAGTTTGAGGAATCATTTTGACAGTAAAAGAAACTTTAAGCATATATTTTTCAAGAAAAAGTCTTTTATTGGTTTTTGTGGTGCCTTTTTTTTTTTTTTTTTTTTGGATTCATTATTTATCCTCTTGAGGTTAACAATTGCTGCAAATCTTAACTTGGCCAATTATTCTACGATTTTCCTTTTTTCATCACTTGAAAAAATCGTATACTTTCTTTTCACTCCTATCATTTCGTTTTTCTTAGGAATCACAATTTTAAGAAAGAGAGCAACCAAAGAACAGTACTAATCCAGATAACAGCGAAATGGCTTTTAACTTGAATGACGTTTAACCATGAACTTGAAAAGTTCATCTTACATGTCAAACCTCTGAATTTCATCCCTTTACTCTTCTTCCAAGAAAGTGCGCGAAGCGACTATCCTTTTCTTAATCTTCCTAGAAAGCCTATTCGTAGAACGCATTTCTCAGTTTTTTCCACTGCCTCCTCAGCTCTTGAAGACAATTCCTCTGTTTCTGAATTGAAGAAAAATGTTTTTGTATGCTGCTTTAAAAATCATTGGGCTTCGAATCTGAAAATGATAGCATAACCGGAATTCGAGACGATAGAGGTTTTTGTTGATCTTGTTTCGTGTGTGTCATAGGTCATAGTCAAAACTACCTTTGCTAACCAGAGTATCCATTGCGATCACATTGATTTTTCAGCCAGTATTAACTGCATCTTCTTTTGGAAACGTACAGTCTGTTTAGAATAGTACATTCTAAGTGAAAGTTGCTGCATAATGAAGTGAGCAAAACCGATAACAAGCTTTTTTAAACCCAAAGAAAAAAAATGAAAATGACGAAAAGGATTGCTCTAAAAAGAGAAAGTTAACGTCGTCTGAAGAAAATGATTTACAGTCTGCAAAGCAGCATTAGTCCCATCGGACCCTTCTAAAGGTAATTTTATTTTAATTCAAAAGAAAAACTGCTTAGCATTACATGAATAAAATGTTTAAAAACGAAATGATGAAATGAATCTAGATTATTTCTGTTAGCTTGGTTCGCATTGAAAAATAGAAAATAAAAAAGACTTCTGTTTATAACACTCGAAAATTGCTGTTGCTCTCTCAAATAGATATTTATGTAAATTCTAAAGACAGATGGTACGCAGCTTTGAGCGAATCACGTTCTACCGTCTATATTTCTTCCCTAATTTTTTTTAATTCAAATTTTATTAACTGCTTTAGAATTAGTACAAATGTAAATACATAAAAAGCAACATATAAATATAACGATATGAAAAGCAATTTCATTTTTTTTCGGGTTATAATTCAAGAAGTCTTTTTTTATTTTATTTCATTATGAAAGTATGAATCATACTTTTAGTGCAAAACAAGTTAGTAAAAATAGTCTTTATAGTCTGACCACCGATGAGATTGAAAGCCAAACATCCAGTTTACAGGCGGATATGGAAGTATCTATTAGTTTTCAGGGATGCCAGCTTTTGTAGATGTGTGTTAGCCTCTAAATTAAGCAGTCACACTGAAATAAACGGAACACGCTCATCAGATATTTGATTTCTCCCTGATTTGTATACACTGGTTTTGACAAGACATTGCTAGAAAATTTCACTTTAAATTAAATGGAGGAAAAAGAAAGAAAGTTGAATTTTCCATAACGTTAAAGAAAAAAAAAAATTCTTTGCTTTTGTTTTGTTTGACAAAAGTATCGGACTTGGGGCACTCCATTCCAAAGTATGTAAGATTCACCTCCCTCTTATTTTTTTAATACTAAAAAAAGTTTACACACACACACATTTATATATATATATATATATATATATATATATATATATATATATATATATATATAAAAGAAGTAACCCCCCCCCCCCCCCCGAAAGTCGGGTCTAGCTACGCCTCTGTTTCACCCGTCATGTCTTGACTGGCGATTTTCTAGTTTATAATAAAAATCAACAAAGTAAACTACAGTTACATTTTTTGTATATTGTGTTTGTATTTTTATGGGGATACTTGATCCCTGGGATCATGTATCCCTGAAACGAAAGGATAGGTGTTTCTAATATGACATTTTTTACAAACATACTTGTTCTGTTATTAACAATCAGTAGCTGTTTACTAAAAATACGTCTTAGATATCAAAGACTGCCTATACTTTAAAATAACACTTCGCTCATTTTCTTAAGTTGTATATAACAGACAGTGTAAACTTCAGAATGCTTTCCTTAAAAAAAAAGTTTTCCTTGACACATTCAGACGATCATCTCTTGAGCTAAAACAAAGTAGCTGAAAAAGATTAAGTGTTGTTAGTTTTCGGGTACAAGTATAACTTTCAGGGTTTCCAGGATTAACAGGGATACTTTAAGGATGACCAGGATTTTTTGGTACATATTTGGCAGTTGGGATCATGTATCAGAGAAATCAAGTATAACTCCCTCAAGTATATAAATTTTCGTATCTCCCCGAAAGTGAGACACGAAAATTCAATTGCATTTTTCATTGTAAAATAACACAAAACTCAATTTCTTTCGAATGGTACAATATTTGCCACTGTATAGGTTTCATAAAAAAGTTTTAAAAAAAACTACGAATTCACACAAATGAGAGAAAGAAAAAAAAAAAAAAAGAGCTACAATTTTTTGTATCACTGTTCCCCTAGTAATAGTGTTGTTTAGAATATTGGAAAACTTTGAACGAATGGAAATTTTACAGGGAAAGTATGAATGGTTGTTGCCGTTTGGTTTTCGTACGAAAAAAAAATTTTTTGTTGTCTTAGACAAAGAAAATTTTATTTCGTCTTGACACATAGTACGAATTTGTTTATGACAGAGATAGAATGATTTAGATGATTCTGGATTAGTAAAATTGGCTAAATGTGTCAACTTGTGATGTAGCATTTCATATAGGTTGAATGCTTTCACCATAGCTCTTGTCTATCACAGGGACCCCTTTGGGGGTCGCGAAGCATTTCTTATGGGGTCCGTGACATTACGCCTTCATTTAAAAGCATATCATTGCACAGTTTAAAAACTAAAATCAATGGAAAAAATTGCATCATTTTACAGTAGCATCCATACCTGAAAGGGGTTACACTGTTAAAAATTTTCCGGAAAATTTACGGTAATTGTTACTGGCATCCATGTTGCCAGTAACTATTACCGTAAAAATCAAATGTTACTGTAAAATTTTACGGTTTCCCTCGGTAGGCCACAGCAACCATCAGTTGGCGCTGGGATCGCTTATTTCTCCGGTATAAATTACCGTAAAAATCAGCGATGCGTCGGCGATGCAATTTTACAGTAACAATTACCAGAAAATCTTCCTGAATTTTTAACAGTGTAAGCTGGCTATTGGGAAAGCACTCTTTAGAAGAGCCTGAAAGGAAACATGAATACGTACAGAACCAGTAAAAAAGGGAGAATGTATACCATTAAGCTTGAACCCCTTTCTAGCAAAATGGAGGTATAAAGAGGGACTATTTCTTTTGAAACCACCTTTCAGGAAACCCCAAACTTAATTTTGATGGCGAAATGGAAGCTCGGAATTTTCCAGAGCACAAACAAAAATTCTTGCGTTTAAAATTTTTACTGAAAATCAAGGGAATTATTTCTAGTTGTTTAAAACAACACAAAAACGATATTTCCACAAATAAGAATTACACATCACATTTGAAAAAGTGCATAACTTCGTTCTCCAGCTGTAAAACGATTATTCTGTAACTCCTAGAAAAACCGACTGGATACAAATATAAATACAAAAGTGACGACCAGCAACAGGCTCTGGGCCCAGCTAGACTGGTCCTAGTCAATTTACAATCCCCAGTGAAGATCAATGGCCCTCTTAAAACTATCTACTCCCCACCTCTTCCGGTAAGCTGTTCCAAGGTTCCACTACCCTGCTAAAATAATAATTTTTCCTAATATCAATGTTAGCCTGAGATTTAAATAGCTTAAAACAATGACCCCTTGTCATGTTTTCAGTGCTAAACTTCAGTCCCGTAACATCTTTCATTATACAGTGGACAGAAAATGCCATTTCTAAAACCGCAGATTTAGCCAGAGGGCTTCGGTGTCGAAATCTAGGATTCGGAGTCGGACTGATTTTGGAGTAAAGGAGTTGAAATCGTGTCCTTTTTCCTCCGACTCCGCAGCTCTGGGTTTAACGACTGAGTTTGGAGAGCCGGTATGACGGTAAATGACGATTCCAAGACTTCACAGGCAGTCCTGAGAATGAATGATTAGTAATTTTTCGAGTGTTAGAAAACGGATTCAAAAGAGTAGGGTTGACCATACTTTTTACTTTCGACTTTTGGCCAGGTTTCTGGAAGGAATACTCCACTGCTCGTCGTCATGTACATCAGAGCGCACAGGGAATGAGAGATTTTTTCTTGTTCTTATCATTAATTCACACATATAGTTTTAAATATGTTTTTTTTTTCGAAACTATCAACACATTTTAGAAGCCATTCTATCACAAACACCACTATTCTATTAATTTTTTTTTTTTTTTTGTGTGTGCTACAGGCTACAGCACCGGACATTATAACCGAAAAAAAAATTGTGTTTTTTACTCCAAAAAATCGATGTTTGATAGCTGCCTCCACTGCTCTGGAGTAACTTAACTGATATAGGGGAGGGTGGCCCAAAGAGGGTAGGTCGCCCAAAGCGGGCAGGCATTCGTATGCCGCCTTATGGTGAGCAAGAATACACATATGTCGCGTTTACCAGAGTATCCCCGAGTTTCAATGAGTCCCAGCGAAGCTGCGGTGAAGCGGTATGGCGTAGCCAGGTTATAAAAAAAATATGATAGGTTTCTAATAAAAACTGAAGGTTTGTAACTTGTGATTAGTCAAAAACCAATTCATTATGATTATTATTTTATTTATTTATTTATTTTTTTTTTGTCAATATTACGTTATTCTGACACCATCCACCTATCAACTACGATGTTTATGTTAAAATTAATTTAAGATTATAATTATTGAAATAAAACACATGCTTTCGGCCAAATCGGGTAGGGCTAAGCGGGTATATAAATATACCCGCTTTCTTCATATTTTTTGTCAAATGTACAGACTTACATTTTCTATTTAAATAGGATAAGTTAAACATAAGTTAGGGGATATAGGGTATAAAGAGTTAGATTTCGTATTTTTTCACTTATTTTCTTTTTCGCTTCAAACTTACGGTTTCCTGCTTTTTTTTTTGGAGGGGGGTGGGCATTTTTGCTACTGGAAGTATGTATCTAGAAAAAATAGTTGCACAAATAGGGATCTTGCAGGATGAACCAGAACAAGCTGTATGGTGAATTAACGTTGCTGTTTATACCAGGGGCGGCATTTCAGCATTTCATTTGGCGGGTCGAGTTTCTTAAATATGAATTACCACAATATGGAACCGAAACACATATTGGCTAACAGCAAGTAATCATGATATAGGTTTAAAATTAATAAAAATAAATGTTCAAAAACAATTTAAATTTTTAGAACAAAATTTGTAGTTCGTTTTAGAATATGTTATCCAAACCAAGTGTTTTGGTGTTACAATTTCAACCTTTTAATAAAGTTTTGATGCTTGATTTTTAAAATAGGAAAGAACAGGAGACCTTGTCATTAATCCAGCAATGCCCAGTCCACATTACTAATCAAGCAAGTCATGATCTTTTTTCAGCTAAGTTTCCCCCCCCCCCCCATTGTGCTTCGAAAATAATTCTCTTACCTCCTGAAACACGAAAATGATTTTTCTCTATACGAGCTGAACTGATTGGAATGGTTGAAAAATAATTGAAATAGCTATGTTACGTATGAAAACACACTTTTCGCATCTTGCTCTTCAAATTCAGCCAGGTAACTTTAAAAATTGTGATGATCTTCATTTTTCATCATAGAATAGTCTACTCTAGGCTAGTCTCTAAACAATTCTTATTGCCTCATGCAATAAATTTTACTCCTTATTGAAACAATTTATTTTTTGCTTTTAACATCCAATTCAGATAATATAGAGACAACAATACAGGGAAATATTTATCATCAAATCTTGTGTTAATTTTATTAGAAACTGAATCTGTTATTTTATGCAATATGTTAAATCAAGGTTTGACTTTACTTCATGTGCATTTTGGTCACCTCTTCTAAATTCATTTGAATATTCTTTGCACCTTTTTAAAATTCTCTGGAGTAAGAATTTTTTTGAAAAAATCCACGCTTGGTTGAAATATACATCTAGGTGAAATTTAAAACTAGTTTCAATAGGGAAGTTGCAACCTATTAAATGTTCATATTTTGGCTATTGGATATTGTTAATTGACCCTCAAAACTAAAAAATTCACCATCGCCGAATTTTAAAACACCGTGGTTGATTTTTAATGAATTTTTAAAAATTCACGCGCAAAAGTGCGCGCTTCTGAAACGTCACGAGCCTACGTCACAGGGCGCGAATGGGCAGCCTTCCGCCGAAGATCCCTTGTTTTCGCTAGGGACATTTTGAGCGCGCTGATATTTTTATTTTTTAGAAATTCAATAATCCTTTTGAACACACTATGGAGGCCGGATTCGTTAAAGCACAATCTAAATAATCTTCCTCAAGTAACACCAATGAGATATTCGAATATTTTCGAGAGGATGAGAGGTTTAATGTTCCAGAAACGCGAGGAGTTAAATGCGAGGAGAAAGCCTTTTACGTTTCGCCTTCGAAGTCGAATGCGTGACTTTCGCTTCTCCCCTATCAGAAGAGGGGATGACGTCACTTCCTATGCCATTTGACGTCACAAGAGCTTGAACTTTAAAAATTAATTTAAAAAAAACTACTTATCGTATCGCAAAAATTTTTTCACCTATGATGTTCATACATGTTACTCTATCATATAAAAATAAAATTGAAAAATCGAAAACTTCCCTATTGTAGCTTACACTGAAGCTTGAACAGTCCAAAATTTAAGGTTAGCTGATTGAAGATGTTTTGATAGAGTAAAGAATTGTTCGAAAACTCTCCGCAATATAAACAAAACGAATAAAAATTCATTTGAAGACATGTTAAAGGACATTAGCTTCTTCATTATTGAAAGAGCTGTTTTCCAAAATCACTACTTTGAAATTATCGAGAAGCTTTTTCATGGTTTAAGAGACCATCTTGTATTGCCTCTTGAAGACTCTCTTGTGTCACGCTGAGATTGCATTGTTAAAGAGCCCACAGAAAAGATATTTGTTGATGTGAGATATTTTTTTCAAAAATAGTACGTATTTCTAAGACGTATCTATGAAAGTATACTATGCATTTAGCAGTTGAGATGTGTTTCTAGCAGAAGAAAGTGATGAACACTCATTGAATAGACACACTTAAAATATGAGCATAACAATGAATGTAAAATACCAAGGCATTTAGTGAAAATCATAAAACCACACCACTGCACAGGTTTCTCTTAACCATCGTTACGCAGAGCACACAAGAATGAAATATTTAGCCTATATGAGGTTTACGTCTTTAGTTAAAATTAACTACGATTCTTCATCAGTTTTTTCTGTTTTGAAAAGGCCGGTAAAGGCTTGATGAATTTCTAATTATTTAAAAAAAAAACGGAAAACACTTGATCATGTCTGAAAATATGTCGAGTCTCTTCAACCATTACGAAGAACCAGAAAGATTCTTTTTTCATGACCATTGGTTTGCGATTTACGTAAATTGAATTTACTCATTTTTTCTCATTAATCTCAAAAAAATTGGGGGTGCGACTGCCCCCTCTCGACCCCCCTATTTGCCGCCCCTGGTTTATACTTAAAATTTTCTGCTGAAAAACACACCAACGAGGGAGGGCCGGGAACAGTGAATATACTTTTTACATTTTGATCTTTCTAATTTTTCCTTCTTTTGTTAAGTATCGAATAAAATTTCAATTAATGCTACTAGTATTTTCCTTACCATATAATAATTTCCAAACCTTTGTAGACAAATTGATTTTCAAATAAATAAAATCTTAGACTTTTATTATCTACTTTTGAAAATGTATTCAACAAAGGGATTTTTTCCCCTGAAACGCAGTGCGTCGGATATCTCAACTTCGATTCCTCATTTTACTTCAAAAATAGTGACGTTCCGGATATCCGTATCCGTATCCGCGGATATCCGAGGAAAAATAAAGATCTGTATCCGTATCCGTTACTTTTTTGACGGATCTTAAACGGATCTTTTCTGTTCTGAAATTTTTTAAATATTTAAATAAAAGACTTAAATTCCGTTTAAATTATGTTTTATTCCCTATTTAAATTATAAGGTATCATTTCAGAAGCCAACGGCCTCTGAGACATGTTTTTTTTTTTTAATTTTTAGTTTAATATTAATTTTTGTTATTGATATGGGGTTTCTGTTTTTCTTAATTTCTGGTTAATAATCTGGTTTTTCCTGGCATCCTTAAAACAAAGTGAGACAAAAGTCTCTATTTACTGTATGTAAAGGTGTTCCCGGCTCTGTTATTCCGTCGGTCGGAGTAATTTGGGTGGAATGAGTCAGTGCTGCATTTATGCTGAAATAAAATGCGAAAAATTATTTCTAGCCTATCCAGTAGCAGCTTTACACTCTTGCTCCTGTATCCTAATCTACCGAGCAAGCTAGAAATAATTTTCACATTCTATCTGAGCATTAATGCTGCGCTCCCCGTTTCTTCCAAATCTCCATCAATTTTAACGGAGATTTCTTCAAAGAGTAAATCATAGTCTTTATTATATTTTCGCCATAAATGACATTTTTTGAAGAAACAGTGCTATTGTAGTGACGGGAATACCTTCCGTAACAAATTTTATACTTGGATAGTTGAATTGGGCAAAAACATTTTGAGATCCGTATCCGTATCCTCGGATCTTGACACTAATGATCCGTATCCGTATCCGCGGATCTACTTTTTTAACGATCCGGCACATCACTATTCAAAAACTGATCCACTTAATCCAGTAATCAAAGAACTAACTTTATGTGGTTTCAACCCTAATACTTCACTTGCTTCCTGAGTTATTACGGAAACTTCACTTCCGCAATCAAGGACAGCTAAAAGTGGTATGAAAGATTTCGGCTATTCCTTTAACATAAACTACAGCCATTTTCCGTAGCGCATTAGATAATCCTGCAAATAAGCAATTTAAAGTGAGAAATGTGTTTGACCTTGATCTACTATCATCACTCTCCACTGGAGAAGGCAGAGGATCGCTTTGGTTTTCATTTGAATGAGTCACTGGGTTTTTTATTTAAGTTACGGTATCAAAGTTACTCCTCATAAATTTAGCGTTATGGATTGAAGTGTGATGATTCAGAGACAGTGGCGCACACAGGAATTTTGTAAGGGGTGGGTCCAAGGTCAAAAGCCTTATTCTCCTATCATACCCCAATATGCCGTCAAACATATTGGCTTGATTTTTTCGAGTCCCGGGAAGGAAAAACAGTAAAAAATAAGCTATTGAAATTGAATTAGCATTGTTTAATGAAATATACTTAAATAAATAACCAGAGAGCAAAATAATTTATGCTTTTACTTTTCTTATAATTAAAAAATAGATTCAAGTTCATTGAATCTCATTTTATTCTGTAATTACAAAACAAAAAACATGGTTATTGCAGCGTATTCATTTATAGTCACAATTCTGCTTCTTGCAAGCAATTCGTTATAGAAAAAGTGCACAACATTTAAAAAAATCTTTTAACGTGAGGATTTTATTATTTCACTTATAACATCTGAAAGTATTGTTACCTTTTTTTGAAATTTTTCTACGTACAAAATACATAGAATCATAATCAATCGGTAAAAAAACAAGACCTATGGGAGGGGTCCGGACACCCTGGACCCTTCCCTTGTGTGCGCCACTGTTCAGAGAACATATTCTGCACCTCGATTTAACCTCGAACATTGCGAAATTTTATGCTTGGATAAACAGTTAAAGCAAAGCTGTAATTTTCGTATTTGATTTAATCTATCCTGAACAGATAAACCGAGATACTTTTTACATTTAAATATTAAATGGTTTTGATCGCACACGGGACATAAATACTTTTCATTTTGTAATGTAAAACTTCTTTGTTTAGGGAAAGATTCCTGTTTCGGTTTAGTGACACTGTTATGGACATTTTCAAGAGCTTGACTTCTCTTTAACAAGAATTCGATGAAAGAATCTCATTCGGGAATTTCATTACAGTCTAGAGTCATTTCAAAGGCCATTCTTGATTTGTTATCTCTTCTTTGTAATATGATATTCATCAAAAGTGTTTCTGAAAGATTATCGTTTTCGAAACCCAATCGCTTTAGGGCTATTAAGTGGCTAAGTAAATTATCTACAAGATTCACACACACACAAGCACGTTTCATCACTATTTTCTTCTCCGGCTCGACGGACCATAATGATGCCCGTTCGATAGCTCAGAAATCATTTCACATAAAGCATGAGGACTGTATTTACATTCAGAATAACTGTAATAACAATCAGAGTGGCGTAGCGAGAAAAAATCCATGGGGGGGGGGAATTTTTTCTGAAGTTTAAAGTAAAGCTATGCCCTCGAGTTTACACACACACACACATTATATATATATGTATATATATATATATATATATATATATATATATATATATATATATATATATATATATATATATATATATATATATATATATATATATATATATATATATATATATATATATATATCAGTAGACCCTCGTTTTACGCGGGTTTATTGTACACGGATGCAGCAATACAAACAGATAACATTTTCCTCTTTCAAAATCCAAACTCCTAATGATTGCAGATTGCACGTAATAAATTGCATTTTGGCGTGCTAATAACCGAACTTGGCCCATGGAGACATTTTATGCAATTGGTTCCAGAGCTCTTTCCAGAAGTAAAGTTATTAAACTCACACAGTTCAGAACTCACTGGAAGGAGAGCTTTCAGGAGTAGCAAAGGAGGCCAAAACCAACGAGGATACCGACTTCGGTGACACACGACTAAAAACGTTTACATTGAAAATTTTGAGCCCTTCCTAGACAATAGAAATGATCTTTCTGATTTGTTAGTGAAGGAAGATTCTATCATGGAAATGACGGGGGGGGGGGGGGAGGGGATCATGGATGTGTCAATGCTTTGCAAAGAATTACAGAGAAAAATTCTTAATGCTGCCAAATGATTATCATAGTCAGCTCTTATTTATAAACAGAATACGAAATTATTTTATATTTTCTTTATGCATGTTGTGCATAAAAATCGATATAAGTACACATTTAACTTATTTCACAATTAGTCATCCCTAGAATGACGAATTTTTTTCATCTACGGAACCTAACCCCTATTTCAACACTACTATTAGGCCTCAATTTACGCGGCATTTCCGTGGAACGTAACCCCCGCGTAAAACGAGGGTCTACTGTACATATTACTTTTTATGAATTAAACATCAAAGGACATTATAAACGAATTTTCTTCTTTGAAAATACCTTGAAGCGAAACAACTCTGAACTGCAGTCTTGCTACACCAATGGATAGAACTAGGGTTGTCAAGTGGTCAAGTTCTGCAGTTGCTACGGAAGTTTAGTCGAAGCGGAGTGATACATGTATTCAGAAAAAAAAAAAAAAAAGCTCCGAAACGGAAGCATTGTCCTCAAGTCTGAGGGAGCAGTGGAAGAAAGGGCGGAACCTATTCCAGGAATAGGTTGCAAAGGACAGTCGTTCGCACACTTTTTCTCGGAAGAAAAGAAGAGTGCAGAGAATCGGACAATTTTTGGTGTGAGGATGGAATTCACAGATTCGACATGTCGGATGAGTTTTGGTTAAGGGTCATTTAAGTTAAAAGCCTTTCCGCTCTGTTTCCTGGTTTGGTGTGGTGTGGTGTTATTTTTAATTGTTCTTTTTTTCTTAAAATTATGATTCCTTAGAAAACTAAGATGACAGAAGCGTGGAAGGAAAATCCTAGAATACTGACCAAGTTAGATCTGCAGCTACTGCTTACCTCAAGAGGATAATTGAATTAAAAAAAAATAATAATAAATAAATAAAAACAGGTTCGACTGAAAAAAAAAATTGGGGGGCTCATGGGGGGGGGTCTACCCCCCCCCCCATCCCCCATGGCTACGCCACTGATAACACTTAACAAACACATATTGCATCTCTGTCGATGGTTGTTGCACCGAGCTCTTACATAAGCTACTCTACTCACACAAACGTTCGCGCAGCGCCCTCTACATGATTTAGATACAAAACACGCAGCATGTACCTTTTTTTTTTATTTTATCTTATGGATTATTAGTTGGAGATGCCTCGTTCTTGCACTTGATGTAAGATAACTTTTCTTCACATATTGCGATAGTAAAACACAAAGCCAACAAAAAGTTGAGCTGTCGCCTTCTTACTCTGGGGTCTTCATTTTTCCTTTTTTATAATAATGAGTGCAGTAAAGTTATGTAGTAATGTGGTTCATTTCGCTATTCAAGGAATGACGCATGCATATTTTTCATTGGTAAAAAACAAATACTTCCTGTAATCTGTCTTTTTTTTCTGAACTTAGGGCTACATCGCTTTAAGTTTGTCTCCTCAAAAAGGAGAGGGAAAGTGATAAATGATTATTTTCGTCGGTGGGGCAAGAGAATGGGGAACTTGGCCACTCTGAAGTTACAGACAGTATACACCAATCGAAACGAAGTTAAGGTTTTTTTTCCCCCAATCAGAACGATACAATACACATACCATTGTGAACCACTCCAGCACCGGACTTCCTAATCCCCACTACTCCGCCCATTAACAGCAGGTGGTTATCTTTAAAAGGACCATAGGCGTCACCACGATCTAGTTATCGACGGGGTGGGACGACCTTCATAACTTTGTTCTACAGAAGGTCTGTCTAACTGCAAAGAGCCCTCGGGCAAGAATTCCGGTCAGCGATAACCTGGCGGGCAGCAGTTTGAAAAAGTTGAACAATAACCTCTTACCCATTAACAATTATTAGTTGCATTATTAATTATAAAGCAATGAAATAGAAGGATTATTAAACAATTTGCTCAAATTTTAATGGGAAAACCGAGGCAGTCCGCCTTCTTTGCAAGGGCAGGAATGCCAACATCGATGTGTGTCGTTGCCAGCAGAAGAGAGCGAAGAGCGCCCATATAGGGGGGCAAGGGAAGGCTCAAGTCCCCCTCCTTTGAAATGAGAACTTCCTTGCTTTTAGTGCTTTTTTTCTTTGCAAAAATGTAAAAAAAAATTCTTTTCTATCCATTAATGAATAAGTTATTAAAAATGTCAAATTTTAATGTCTCTAATCTGTACTGTAATCGGTTTCCACGGGGAAAATGTTCTGCTAAACCATTGGGAAAATTTCTGAGCCCCCCCCCCCCCCTTAGAATTTTGCATATGGGCGCCCATGAAGAGAGCTTCTGAGACGGTTCTTTATAGTTCATCTCCGAAGAAGCACTTTCGCAATTTTTTTATGCTCCCAAACATGAAGGTGACGAGAGAAAATTCTCAATTTAATTTTCGAAATCAACAAAGGCCGTAGAGTCAGCGAGGGGTTTCTTTATTTTTAACCAATTACAGGCAGGTTTTGCTTATCTGAAATGTTTCTCTCTTCCCATCCTGTCTCCGTCTGCCAACTAGAGGCAATTTTACTGTTTCTAGGAATTCGTTTGAACACCAGAGTACAGGGTAGGACTACTTGACCTTGACCTGTAGACGTTTTGTACCTTTTTCTCCCAATACAATGAAAGGAGTATAAGAGCGTTCAAGTGGAAATTTCGGGGATCCCGGCTTGACCAAGAATGGTAGTCTCGGATGCTTCTTGATGCCACAAAATGTCGAAAAAAGAAATATGCTGAGTAAAAAGTTGGCGGGCCGCACAATATGTGTTGGCGGGCCGCCAGTTGGACAGCCTTGTTCTGCAGTACAAAATAGTGTGGAATATACTAGAGCAAGTTAGTATTTTGGTATTCCCACGGCCGTCACGATGTCAAAAACCGATGAAGGAAGGGGGGAGGGGACGGGTATACGGGAGTTCGGTGGTCCTAGTTTCATTTATGTAATATTTATAATGTTCCCACTCATAAATCACGCCGTGAACTTTTGTGTCTCTTTATTTTCTATAAGGTTCTACATAATTTAACTAACTGCTCTGATATCATTAATTCGATACAACTCGCCGCCCCAAGGAGGCACTCTTAGAAGTCGTTCTTCCTTTAGAAAAATTTTTACCAGACGGAACTCTGTTGATAATTTTTGTCTTTTTAAATTTTACAAACTTTTTAACATTCATTGTCGTGATTTAGACATTTTTAACTTGTCATTTTACAATTTTAAGTCTTTATGTTTTAATAGTTTAAATGTATAATTGGTTTTAATTGCTATTTTATATTCTTGTTGCCACTGTAACTGGATTTTTTCTGTTGTGTGAAATACTTTAAATATAAAAATAAATAAAAAATGAAAAATCTGTGACATACTTCCCCCAATTAATTCTAATTTGAATTCCGAAACTTTGAATTCAAATTATGTTCTTCGCAATCACGAGTTGCGACAAGACTCTACTGATTAGAGTTATTGTTTCTAGAAACGGCTCCCCCCCCCCCAAGCATGTCCCTCCTCCTGGGTGGTTACGTGTGTATAGTTGTGTGTGTAAGCTTACGTGTGTGCACGTAGGCGTGTGTATGTGTGTAAAGGCGTGCGCACGTAGGGGAGTGTATAGGACATGGACGCCACCACCCAGCAAAAGTGGATTCCGGTGGACAGTGCTCAGGACCAGGCGTCGCCGCCGGTGGACGGCGGTGCTGCAGCCCTGGTCCAAGCTGAAAAAGGAACCGTAACGTCAAGGACAGTCAAATGAAAGCAATAAGCAACAGCGGTGTAGGCAGACAAATCAGTTCGGGGGGGGGGGGGGCTGAGCTCGAAAGTCTTTGAGCTGGGGGGGGATACTTATGAACTGTAGCTAAGAAAAGTTCATGTATCGCTTTTCTGATATCAATACGAATGTAAGATTTCAAAAATACATCATAAAAAGAAAACTTGTTCTTTATTATAATTTTTATAATTAATTTTGAAAATTTCGGGGGGGGGGGCTGTAGCCCTATCAGCCCACCCCCTGGGTACGCCACTGATAAGCAATCGTGATTGCTCAATAATGTTGATATTTGCGCTGTAATATGAGGGCCCGCCCAATGACGATCCCTTGGAGATTTATCGAAATTAAAACGCGATTGCCATCTTTGACAACGTAAAGGAGAAGAGGGGGTGTTCAGGAACTCGGTAACTTTACGAAGTTTGAAGTTACAAAAACGAAATTTAAGACGATTTTCGATAACAATGAGTGAGAGTGAGGGGAAGAGGATTCAAAGGCTCTCTCAAAGAACTTGCCAAAATTGAACTCTAAAGAGGAAATTTTAGCCGATCTTTAATGATGTTAATGGATCCGTGGGGTGCTTTCCGAGAAATTTTACAAAACAGAAGTCTTAGACACACAATTACTCGCCATCTTAAACGAGGGCCGCCGAGAATCTATCTCAGCCTAGTCGGGAACTAGGAGCCCAACTCGGAACTAGAGAAGTATAAGTTTTATGGGGGAGCAGCACAGAGACTTCGGAAAGATTCGGACCCTCTTCACCGAAAATTTGTGGAACTATTCACCGAAATTTAGTAGATATTTGATGTAGAACTGCTAAAATATAATTTCAGACTATCTTCGGTTTTTTCAAAATTGAAGCTTTAAAAACGCAATTTTAGGCTTCTTTTGGTGATCTAATAAGAAAGGGTTAGAATCGAGGACCCCCTCTTTCCGTACGTTAGTATCTTTTTTCATTTATTTTGAGGAAAAAAAAGCATTTTTTTAAATCCTCCCTAGTTTTCTTTTCCAAAAACATTTGAGTGTTTAATTTCTGATGCTGGAATTTTCAAACTCTATCCTAATATTTTTATTTGTTGGAAATATAGAATTTTCCAGCTTCAGTAAAAAACTTGAAGCATTTTGGCCGGACTTGGTATTTTAGTGATACCTTTGCTTTGGTCATAGATGGATTTATGGGGATGTCTGGGGGTGCGCCGCAGCCCTAACCCTTTTAGCTGAATCTTGGAAAAAAAAATTAATGAAATATATTCTTTCTGGAACCATACTGCCGTGGGGAGGTAAACGGCAGTATCTACAAAATTGAGTTTTGAGATAAGTGAAGAAATGCGTTTTTGATTTCGCACAGTTTGAATGTAGGCGATTTTACATGTTTGTATTGAAATATTTTTTGGGAAATCGGTTTGGTTTTGCAATCGAAATTTCGTTTAAGGTAGATACGGCTGTTTACCTGCCATTCGCAGCAGTAATTGTCATACACTTCTGACTGGTAGTTAGCAGTAACTGCACCGTATAGTATTAAATGACCAATAATTACAGATTCGACATAATATGGAGTAAATTACAAAGTTCAGTAGTACCTCCTCTAAAGGACACCTCCAAGTAAGGGACACATCTATTTAAGGGAAATTTTTTCTGGTCCCAGTCCCATTTGATTGGGATCATCATGTATTTTCCTCTGAATAAGGGATTCTATCTAAGGGATCCTCTATTTAAGGGACAGTTACAGAAAATTGAATTTACAAGAATTCAAGAATCTCAAATTCAACTAGTGAAACTTTGACATAAACGTGTACTAATATGAACTACTGTAAAATCCTTGCTAAAATTTGCATACATGTTTTTCCCAAGCAATTTTTTCAAGTAGCAATTTATTCAAGTAGGCTAACAGCCAATGGATAGTCAATGACCCTTGAATAGTTCTGTGTAAAAAACTTCAAATGTGGGAACAATGATTGGAATGTATATTGTACTGAATTTTAAATTGAAATTTAGCAAGTCCATGTAAGGAATTACTTCAAAATAATTCATGTATATGAAACAAAATTTTATCATTGTCAAATTTTTTATTGAATTTTAATTATTAAACGAATAAATTTTGAATTTAAATAATTTTGATTTTTATCCAGTATACATAAATCAGTTTTAACATTTTATCTTAAATGCTAATAGTTTGTTTTTTTATGAAATTATACTGAGTTTTTTATTTCAGCCATCATTTCATATACCTCCGAAGAAGGGACACCTCTATTTAAGGGACAAAATTTCCAGTCCCATTAGTGTCCCTTATTAAGAGGTGCTACAGTATATTAGTGCGAAGTGAACAATATATTTTACTTAAAACATAAATAAATACCTTGTATATACTAGATATAAATTTAATGTAAACAATTAAAATATAACTTAAGTAGTAAATAAAAATTCCTTTTTTTAACAAAAAATATAAGTAAATTCCTAAATATATGCATTGGTTATAAATTGATTAGTACTTATTTTAATTAAAATGTGTATTGAACGTAATGTCTTCATCATCTTGATATAAATTTAATGCAACGACATTTACGTCCCTACTCAGATACCAGAACTACTTGCTTATTTGCAGGGGTGCCCATGCCCCCCCCCCCAAGTTCAGTGGCGCAAATCTCTCTCTCCCCCCCCCCCCAAAAAAAAATTCTCAACCGAATTTTCCCTTTCTTATTTTCAGTTCTCTTTTTTAATTCAATTTGTTTTTCAATTTATTTATTTTTAATTACTTTTATTATTATTATTTTATTGAAAAGTTCTGCGTTATGCCATTGACATTCCACATACCAGACAAACTAAGTAAATAAATAAAATAAAAATGAAATAAATAATTTAAATGAAAAATAAATCAAGAAATGGATTAAAATAAAGAATTTAAAAAATACTCCCCCCCCCCCCCAAAAAAAAAAATGATAGCGCAACTTGCGCCATAATCCCCTCCTGCGGGCACCCCTGCTTATTTGACAAAAACTCCTTTTCGGAGCTTATCGAAAACATTATGTTCATGTTTTGCACTTAGGCCATGACAATACAATAGTAGCCTGATCATTGAAGCGACGGACTCGCAGCCGAAGAGTCACCTTACATAACGAGTGTTCAGCAAAATGATAGCAAATGCTTGTAAATTATGCGGCAAAAGAAAAAAAAATAGTTCAATGAAGTTCAAATTATTAAAATCTTACTTTTTATAAAAATTGCATTACATTGCAATTTCTTCAGTTGGTAAAAATAAGATGAAATAATACGAGATTTCCAAATTTATACTCTTAACAATTGTCAATTGCGGTTTATGTTTAAAACTATTTTTATGATTTCTTTTGTAATACGTTATGTACCATACTCCGAAAAACTTTTTTGAGCTTTTCTTTTTATTCGTTTAAGCCAAAAAAAAAAGATTGAATCACAGATACATTTACTACTATGTGTAACTACATTCTTCGGTTAACATATTAAGAAATTCACGATCCAGTTATCAATAATATTCGTCAAAAAGTCACCCCGCAAGGTGGGGTGACTTTATGATAGGTTGTATTTTGTACTAAAATTTGTGAGAATGAATCAATGCAATCCACAAAACTTCATTTTAACAATCAGGATGAAGTAAATGTGTAAATACATAGGTTAAAGTACAACCTTTAAATCCCCACTTACAATTTAAAAATTGAAAAAATTTAAAAATGCATTTTGAATGCCACGCATTGTAACTATTTCGATCTGCTTCCATGAACATTTTTTCCAGGATGCTTTAAATCAGTGTTTTTTCAATTGTGTTTCGCGGAACCTCAGTGTTCCATCGAGATCACTCAAGGGTTCCACGAAACTTTAAACCTTTCTTCCAGCAAGAGCCAAGACATTAACAGCATAAATTAGTTGTAGAGCAACAGAGAGCAACAGTTTCATAAACGAGTAACTGTTTAACTGAACATTTTCCGTATCATAAGCTTTTGCTATTTTTTATACGTTAGTGATAAGATTTTTAGTTTGACAAAATTATGTTTCAGGAAACGATTTTTGTGGAACCAACTAGTTTCTTTCTTTTTTTTTTAATTTTTTGTAACTTTAATTACAGCAGATATCATTTTCACTTGTTAAAATTTAACAATTAAAACACTCAAATTGATTTAAAGAAGCATTTTTAAAACACTGGGGGAGCTTTAACGAATCTGTGCAAGGTTTTATTAAGGGTTGAAAAGAAAAAAAAAAAGGCCCAAATAAACCGCATTTTCTAGCCGCTTTCTTTTTGGAAATGTACACACACAGAGAGAAGGAAGTTACTACTCCTAATATTCATCTTCAAAAAATTAAGAAAAGAAAACGAAAAAGATTTTGAAACTTTCATTTAGTAAAATATACTGATAATATTCATTCATTGGTCGGTCTACTTTATACTTAAAACTAAGGAAAAACTTAAGTGAAAAACTGTACAATACTATTCCATTGTTCATTAAATACTTTGCTACGGAACAGTTTTCCCCATTCTACATGAAACGCATACCCGTGATTACGTAATAGAATAACGGTATGATATTAGAAATTTAAAATTTTGTTTCGCTGTTTTTTTTTTTTTTTTTCAAGTTTCTTTCTTTTTTTTTTTTGGCTGTTTAAACGCAAATTAATCATTTTATCTGTATACTCTAAGAGCTCCCCAGATAAAAGTAGATTGTTTCTGCAGTTAGGGTTTTTTGCCAGACTTGTAAACTTTTTGGTTTTTCATTGTATTTCGCAGTTTATTACTATTTTTTCCAAGTTCTATCTAACTTAAATATTCTAAATATAGCATGAAATTTCTCTTTAATGAAGATGTACTGTCAAAATGCACAGCACGGGAAAAATCCCGAATCAATAATTCAAATAAACCACGTTGAAATGAGTTACGACAATTCTTTAAGGGAAGAAACAGCTTTATTTCTACGAGGTGGCATGGTTAAGAAGCAGCGTCACAACCCAATTAAAATTGCAACAATATATCTTTCATAAACATTTAAAACTGCTCTCCCGCTAGATTACTAAAATCAAGAAATAACTCCTATTATAACTTAAAATTCATTTCTGCCTCTTCGAATGAGCAACTGCCTTTTTACTCACCCAATATACCAATCCCAATATTATTCCCTCTTTTAAAATGACTAGCATGAAAATTGAACTTGACACATATTGAAACAGCATCAGCATAGCACAACAAAATAACACAAATAAACAGTTCTTACGTAAGTCATTAAGAGTTCACTTGTGACGTGCTCCTTTACACGTGTTCCTACTGCTGGACGACCTTGCTAGGTCACTAAGATTGACAGTCCGCGCCGTCCAGTCTGGGTTCTGAATAGGCTGGGATACCGGAAGATCCTTTGGCGGTGTCGCATCTATTGAGGGCCAATGTTCACGGTCGCGTGTGATCTGGTGCCGTGATGCCGAGTGCAGTGGGCGGGTGTAGACTTTTTGGTGCCTGTGGTCAAGCAAATCAAATCTCTTTCTGACTTAGCTACGATCGCAGCGCCAGGAAGTCCACCAATTAAAAAAAAAAAAAGTTAAAATTGGCAAGGACACGCCTCTGGTTAGGTTCCGGGGCCAAGAAGTTTTTGGTGGAAAAAGGAGACGACGTCTGGACTCCGCGGTAAGGGGTCGTGGAGAGATACCTGTGGTCCCGCGTACCTGGTGTACGGGACAAATTTTTCAAAAAGTTGGAACTGGGTTCCAGAGGCACGACTCTGTTGTCGTGCCGCTACAGTTGTAACGTGTGATCTGCATACCATTTCTTGAAGTTCTCCGTTTGAGGCAAAAAAGGTTATTGCGAAATAATCTATGTTAATTCTCTTGAAGAACTGTACATAGTGTAAATACTTGCGTGTGCATATAATCCAGAGAGTGCAAATAAAATTTTAGTCTCTAAAAACTGTTGTTACTGATTGACGCGTAATCATCATTTCACTACGCCACAGCTTTATGGTGGCAGCGGTGGGATTTTACTTTGAATAAAAAAAGTAACGAACTTAGCCTTTGAAGGCAAACAAAAGAAAAACATTTATTCTGGAAGTCCAGCCTGTGGTGTGCAAAGAAGAGAGTCTGGGATTACACCTTCATCAATTGGAGCGAGAATTCGTCGACTGACAGCCAACAGCCCTAAGAATAAAAAGTTTCAACTGGACAAGCTATTCGTGATGTGCGACGAGTGTGCGGAAAAGTGTTCGTGCAGCAAGGAATATCTGAATGCGGTAGAAGGGTGAGTCCTGCCTGTTTTGTCTTTTGTTAAAAATCACTCCAAAGTGGTGGGGGGTCGAAAACGATAGCTCTTTTGCTCACCGTGTTGTAAGGAATGGGTTCAGAATTTTTTTTCAGAAGTTTTTCTTTGTTATGTTGATGGTTTTTAATGCTGTGTGTAGTGTAATGAAATTTAGTTAATGTAATTTTTCTTGATAGGAATATTTAAATTTGGGATTACGTTCAACTATTGTGGTCATGGCATTCCTCAAAAGACAGAGGAGAAATGTTTTGATGCAGGTAGCTGCAGAATTTGAGGTAACTGTCTCTGAAAATGATGTAATTAAAAATATAGTTAAAAAAATTGTTGAATCATCAGAGTATGACGAAGAGCTTGCCAAAATTTTAGTGGATAGATTTGTTGGGGACTTAGAGAGCCAAAAAGCGCGGGAGATCGCGGAGCGGGAGAGAGAAGCCGCTGAGAAGGCCGCAGAACGCGAATTTGAGCTCGAAAAGCTAAGATTAACCAATGGGTCAGAAAATGGGAATACCTCATCCCATAGTGCCGCCTATAACGGGGAAAATATAAAGAGAATTAATTTGAAAGATTTGGTGCCTAAATTTGATCCAAAAAATAGCGATATCGCTCTATTTTTTGTGATATTTGAAAGACAAGCTCGGAAAGAGAATGTCGATGAAGATAGATGGGTATCGCAACTAATTCCTTTGTTGCCCGCTGAAGTGGCGGAAGTAATTGTGAAGGAGCCTGAAGACAAAAGTGACGATTATAGCCACATCAAAAAGGTACTCTTGAATAGATTTAGGCTCAGTCCAGTTGCACTGAGATTAAAGTTTGAAGGGCATAACAGAAAATCGGGTGCGCTGTGGGCCGATCTAGTCTATGAACTGAGGGGGTATCTCGACAGTTGGTTAGAATCGGTTGAGGTTTCTGATTTTGAAGCTCTCAAAGAGCTGATGCTTGTAGAACAAGTAAAGAAAAAGGTTCCTATTGAAGTAAGAGAACATTTTTTGGATAGCTGGGATGAAATTAGTAAAGTTTCAGTCCTAGCGGACAAATTGGATCATTATGAAAGCGTGCGAAAAACTTTTCAGAGAGATGATGTTAAGAACAGTAATAGAAATGGGGATAGGAAAAATTTTGATAAGGCTAAAGTATCGCATCAACAAAAAAACAAGCTAGACGAAAAAGAAAAAGGAGGAGAAAAGGGAAAAGGTAGACTGGATAGTTACAAAAATTTTGATAAGAAAGGAGAGATTGTTTGTTTCCAGTGTAATAAAAAGGGTCATATTAGACCCAATTGTCCTACTCTTAAGAGAAAAGAAGAGGAATTGATGTGTCACATCAATAACACAAATATATTAGGAGAGTGTTTTGAACCTTATATGAGCACTGCTTTAATTGGTGGGATAGAGAGAAGCTGTCTTCGAGATTCGGGAAGCTCTTTGGATTTGGTACCGAGGGGTTGGATAAAAACTGAAGATTTATTGGGTGAAGTAATTTGGATTAAACAACCATTAGACAATGAATGTAAATGTCTACCCCTGGCAAAAGTTACTATTCAGGGAGATTTTGGTACGATAGTTACGAAGGCGGCAGTCAAACCTGATTCATGTGATGGGGAATTCTATCTCATTGGGAACAAAACGGCGCAATTGATGCAAAATAATGGGCAAAATTATCAGCCTTTAAATTTAGTATTGACCAGAAGTCAAACGCAGAAAAGTAAAGGGACGGAGATAACAGGGGAACGAAAACAGGGCCCGAAAGCTGACGAGAAAAAGAGTGAAAGAATAACGGAACCCCCCGTAGAGCTCGGGGAAGAAGATTTGGCGTTTCTCCCGTGTGTTCGGGAGGGGGAAAAAACGAGTCTGGCTAGCATTTCAAGTAGCGAGTTTCGGGATGAACAAAAAGGGTGTCATTCTTTAACAGAGCTCTGGGAGAAGGCGAGAAAACCGGAATGTAAAGAGTTTGATATTGTGAAAGAAAAGTTAGTTAGAAAAGTGTGTTCTAAAAGGGGAGAGGAAACTGTGCAATTGTGCATACCTGAGAAATACAGGGAGAAAATTAAATCTTTCTGCCATGACAGTACTTCGGGACATCTTGGGGCTACAAAAACTAAAGATAGGATATTAAGGCATTTTTTTTGGCCTAATTGCATAAAAGAGATTGAAATCTATGTTAGGAGTTGCGACCCCTGTCAAAAAGTGGGGAAAAGTGGGGACAAAAAGAGGGCGCCCTTAAAACTGGTGCCGGTCATCTCAGAGGTATTTACTCGGATTAATTTCGATGCGGTCGGACCCCTAAAAACGAGCAAAAACAACAATAGATATCTGATAACTTCTATTTGTTTAGCTTCCCGGTACCCTGATGCCATTCCTGTGGAGGATATATCTTCAGTGAATGTTGTAAATGCACTTTTAGTCATATTTTCACGTATGGGGTTCCCCAAAGAAATTCAATGTGATTTAGGCAGCTCATTCACGAGCGTGTTGACGACTGAATTTACCAAGAAATTTGGCATAAAAGTAGTGCACAGCTCGGTGTGTCACCCCCAAAGCAATCCTGTAGAAAGGTGGCATTCGTCATTGAAAAGAGTATTAAAGGTTTTGTGCCTGGAAAGTGGGGAAGACTGGGAGAAGAATTTGCCTTTTGCGTTGTTTTCGCTGCGTACTGTTACACATGAAAGTTTGGGTTTTAGCCCTGCTGAATTGGTATTTGGGAAGAATTTGAGGACTCCTCAAACTCTGCTGTATGAGCACTGGGTAAATTCGGAGGAAAGGGAGGATAATGTAGTGGAGTATGTTTTAAATCTCATCAATAGACTAAAACGATGTCAGGAACTTGCAGCGAGCAAAATGTTGGAGTGCCAAGAAAAAAGGAAACTCTGGTACGACAAAAATGCGGTTGAGAGGAAGTTTAAAGTGGGTGATGATGTTCTGGTGTTGGCTACTTCCAAGCCCCATAAAATGTCAGTAAGTTGGATTGGTCCGGGAAAAGTCACGGCGAAAATTTCGGACACTAATTATGTGGTTGATTTACCCGAAAAAAGGGATAAAAATACGATTTATCATGTGAACTTAATGAAACCGTATCACAAACGAATTGAAAGAGTGAATTTTTTAATAGAAGAGGATAGGGAAGGGTCTGATCTGGAAAGCGAAATTCCGTATCCTTTGCAAGAGGCAACTCAATTTGATTTAAATGAAATTATTGAGGAAAATAGTTTAAGGGAAAGGGTTTCGGAAAGTCAAATCGAAAAATTTGGAAATATGTTAAAAAGACATAAAAAGGTGTTTTCAACAGATCCTGGGTGCACTAATTTAACTGAGATGGATATTGTCCTAACAAGTGAGGTTCCTGTAAGGTCTAAATCTTACAGAATGTCTCCTAGACAAACTAACATTCTGAGGGAGGAAATAAAAAGATTATTAGATCTGAAAATAATAGAGATTGGTCAATCTGACTTTTCTTCCCCTATGATACTAGTTGAGAGCATGGGAAAAGAACCTAGGCCCTGCGTTGATTATAGGCGATTGAATGCCATAACGCGTATGGAGTTTTTCCCGCTACCGAATATAGAAGAGGTGGTGGAAAAAGTTAGTGCGGCACCGTTTATTACCTTGATGGATTTGACAAAAGGATATTTTCAGATACCGCTTTCTGAAGAATCCAAGAGGTATGCAGCGTTCGTGACTCCTTTTGGGTCTTACATCCCTAATAAGATGATGTTTGGATTAGTCAACTCTTCATTTTACTTCTGTAAATTGATGGCACAAGTTTTAGAGGGGATGGAAGAGTATGCATTACCGTACATTGACGACATCGCAATATTTTCAAATAACTGGGAGGAGCATTTGAAGCACGTTAATGCGGTGTTGTGTAGATTAGGAGAGGCGGGTCTAACGGTGAAACCCTCAAAGTGTAGGTTTGCAAGGGACCATGTAATGTTTCTTGGTCATGAGGTGGGGTCCGGAAAACGGTCTCCTAATGAGGTCAAGATCAAGGCCATTAATGATTTTCCTACTCCTAAGAACAAAACTCAAATAAGATCATTCTTGGGAATGGCGGGATACTATTCCAGATACATCCCCAAGTATTCCGTTCTTGCAGTCCCATTAACTAATGCCTTGAAGGGAAAAGAAAGGAAATCCGAAATAACATGGACCGCGGAATGTGAAAGGGCTTTCAAGCAGTTGAAAGATAAATTGAAGGAAAGTCCCGTACTTTATGCACCGGATTATTCCAAAGAGTTTATTTTGCAGACTGATGCCAGTGGGTTAGGAGCCGGCATTGTTTTGTCTCAGATTTTTAATGGGGAGGAACATCCTATTCTGTATTTGAGTAAAAAGTTTACGAAAGCTGAACAAAATTATAGTACCATTGAGAGGGAGTTAGCGGCTATAGTATATGGCTTTAAAAAGCTCAGTCACTATTTGAATGGTCAGAAAACGATCATACAGACCGATCACGATCCATTGAAGTATTTGCATAAGATGATGGGCAGTAATGCAAGGATAACCAGATGGGCACTAAGTCTCCAACAATTTGATTTCAAAGTTAATCATAAAAAAGGCATTGAAAATGGAAACGCCGACGCTTTAAGTAGACTATGAGGGATGAACTTTTTCCCTTAATCGTCGCATTGTGTATATATTACTATTTTATTCTTTATTTTGTTTTTTACGGACCATAGGTCGGTGATGATTTTTTATGTAGGGAATTAAAGTTTTTTTTTTTTGATGTGTTGGTTAAGTACAGTTATATCAAGCTGTATATAATGAGTTAAATGTGTAATTGGAATTTTATGTATTTATTTATTTATTTATTTACTTTTTAAAAGTCCGTATTAAACAAAAAAAATGTAATGATAATAATAATCAGGTGAGGTTTATCATTGCACTTTTGGAGTGATTTTGATGAGAGATGAGGCAGGTTTGGACTTGCTGATGGACTATGTGTGATTTTGAAGTATGAAATTTCAAGTCTTTTAGACTTAGAAATTTCCTTTTTTAGGGGGAAGGTGTTGTGACGTGCTCCTTTACACGTGTTCCTACTGCTGGACGACCTTGCTAGGTCACTAAGATTGACAGTCCGCGCCGTCCAGTCTGGGTTCTGAATAGGCTGGGATACCGGAAGATCCTTTGGCGGTGTCGCATCTATTGAGGGCCAATGTTCACGGTCGCGTGTGATCTGGTGCCGTGATGCCGAGTGCAGTGGGCGGGTGTAGACTTTTTGGTGCCTGTGGTCAAGCAAATCAAATCTCTTTCTGACTTAGCTACGATCGCAGCGCCAGGAAGTCCACCAATTAAAAAAAAAAAAAAGTTAAAATTGGCAAGGACACGCCTCTGGTTAGGTTCCGGGGCCAAGAAGTTTTTGGTGGAAAAAGGAGACGACGTCTGGACTCCGCGGTAAGGGGTCGTGGAGAGATACCTGTGGTCCCGCGTACCTGGTGTACGGGACAAATTTTTCAAAAAGTTGGAACTGGGTTCCAGAGGCACGACTCTGTTGTCGTGCCGCTACAGTTGTAACGTGTGATCTGCATACCATTTCTTGAAGTTCTCCGTTTGAGGCAAAAAAGGTTATTGCGAAATAATCTATGTTAATTCTCTTGAAGAACTGTACATAGTGTAAATACTTGCGTGTGCATATAATCCAGAGAGTGCAAATAAAATTTTAGTCTCTAAAAACTGTTGTTACTGATTGACGCGTAATCATCATTTCACTACGCCACACACTCAACATATCGTCGTCTCAGAGCAACACTAAGATATCTAATCCCAGAAGTAACACTAAGATATCCTGCTATTGCTCTGAGGCGACGATATGGTGAATCCTTCGAAAGAAAGCATCAAATACAAAGCATCCAACTGCCGTAAAAGGAACCAAGAACGAGGTATCACCAAGCTTCAAAAGCTTTCTCTACTATTTTCACTTCTCAAATTTCGAACCATCAGATGTGTTATCGGACCCAATTCAACTTGCATATGAGGCCTAAATTTCCGATACCGCCAAAGAAATTCCTGCATAAGGCGTTTTTGTTAGCTAATGCAATATCGAGACCTCATAACTTATAGCGTTACCACTCATTCTCAAAAAGACACATTCATCGCTGGCCATTATCGAGCGTTACTTGAGTAGAACTCGAGTGGCTGTTTTGGCCAAGCGCGCCAGGCGAGCTGATATGCGTAAAATACCCTTCAAATTCTTTCGTACTGCCTTGTATCCCTTTTCTTCAGTTCCAACTGTTGTCATTACGCTTTTGGGCAGTAGATCACACGAAATCTCAAACCATGTTTTTTAAGTCACAAAATAGAGAAAAATGCAGTATGGACACAATTTTCAAAACTTTTCCAGTCGACACCTCCCCTCTTCCCCGTTTTAGGGGCCCCTTTCCAATCTCCAGTCTACAACCCCAAAAAGGGCCAGTCCTGGACTGTGTTTAAGTTATTATCATGATCTTGGGTGTGAATCTCCATTTCTTTTTTTTTTTATTTTTTTTGGCAAACGAAGTCGCAATATTTTAAAAATGCACGTATAAACATAAAAAAAATCCAGCGATTTTAACTCAGACTGAATAAATTTTCACTCCTTTCCAGTTTCGAAAACGCACTTTTCTTATAGGAGTGAATTTAGTTCTTTTCGCGTAGCGGTTATTTTCACTCCTTTTGGATAAGCTACTTTCACCACTCCCCTTTGATAAGTTATTTTCACCCTTTTTTACGACTAAATTAATATATGAGTGACTGCATTCCGTTATGAAAAGCCGATATTTCACTCTTTTTTAGACTTGATTTCACTCTCAGTTGGGGAAATTGTTTTTTTAACGTAGTTTCACGTGATTGAAAACATTTGCTGTGTATTTGTATTTAAAACTGTTTTTAAAACTTTTTTTTTCATTTAAAATTAAATTTAAATTTTGAAGGTAAGGAATTTCAGACATTATGTTATCAACATTTAACTAAAGAAAAAAAAATCGGAGCACACATAAAAAAAGAACTTTTTTTTTTGTAACTGTATATATTTCTTAAACTACTCGTATATCGTTACAAATAACACATGTGCAATATTACGTGCGTCTCTGAATCTAAAGAATAAAATAAAATAAATAAACATACACATTTCTAAATAAATAGATTTAAAATTTTGAAATTCTATATTGATCTTCTCAGTGTGTCTTTTAATATCAATGTTTTAAAAGTTGCAATAAAACCTGTAAAGTTGACCTCCCTTGTAAGTTGACCACCTGTATAAGTTGACCGCTGTTTCAGGTACACATCACATAATTCAACCTTTATAAGTTGACCACCTGTTTAAGTTGACCACTAAAGTAGTGCACCGCAAGTGGTCTACTTACAAAGGTTTCACTGTACATCAATCCAAATTAATTTTTAAAAAATGACTCAAACTATGACAAGATACGGTAGAATTCAATTTTGTTTATGACACATATGGATGAGTTTATTCTACAAAGTTTATGATACGCATAAAAGTTTATCATACACATAAACAATATTTGATTAATTTAAGAAATACATACACACAGTACACACACACACCAAAGATTTTAACGACTGTTTCAAATCTCACATTTTGTGATTCGAGGAACAAAACAAAATTATTGATGCAAGTTTCATTATTTAAAAAAAAAAAGTTAGTTTACAGAAATCCTAAGGTATTTCACTTGTTATGACATTTTTTGTGAGAACAAAGTTTTCCCTTAATATTGCACGTGGCTGATTTGTAACGATCTAGTTCAAGAAATTTGAACAGTTACAAGTTTTAATAAAAAAGGAAATACTTCGTCCTACTTACCATACAGTTTTTGTGTATCCTCTTCGGAAACCACATTCGACAACAAAAATTTTTAATTCATCAAACGAAGACATCTTGATGGCGACACCCACACATCGGTACTCGCGACAACCGTTAGTTAAGCCTAACATGGAAGTACAAACAAAATCATGTGACATAATCGAACCAATGAAAATGTTTTTGAGTCACTTGTAAAGAATTTTCTTACTTTGCGCTCTTCAAAAGGAGTGTTTATGTAATTTCTCGAATTAAAGAAGATTTTTAGTATCTTTTTTTTTTCGTAAAACCTCTTATTTCGATAAAGCCGGCACTCAGAATGAATGAATAATAGATTTCATTCTTTTTACTTCCTTTTTCAAAAAGGAAGTATTGTATACGCGAAAAAAATTTCACTCAAAAATAGGCCTTAATTTCTATTTTGCTCACCCCCGAATGAACGTTGGGTTTTTTCCCGACTCGACCACACGTGGATATATGCCTAGGAATGTACAGACACCCGAAATATCCATTTTGACGATCCCCGAGTTCATTACAAAGAGTTTTCTCGTGATGTCTGTATGTACGTGTGCGTATGTGTGTATGTATCTCGCATAGCTCAGAAACGGTATGTTCTAGAAAGTTTAAATTTGGTACGTGGACTCCTAGTGGGGTCTAGTTGTGCACCTTCCCTTTTGGTTACATTCGAATGTTCCTAGGGGGTCTTTTGCCCCTTTTTGGAGGGGAATCATTGTTAATTTCGATGTAAACTCAAGTGGTGTTATAATTTGGCGGACACTTGGCGATATATCGTCAGTGTTTTGGTCGCCAAGTTCTGTCGCCAACTTGGCGACAAATTCGGCGATTTTTTTAAAAAATTGGTTTTGATTTGGCCACTGTTGGTGATATTTAGAAAGTAAACTTTTGAATCACATTAAAATTTCCAATAATAGGAAAATGACATTAAATTGGAGTATAAAGGAAGTCATGTGATGCCCACATCAGCTCGTTTTAAGAGTTGTATTTCTGTTCTTTTGAATTAAGAGCGTAGACTACTAAATCAAGAACAGTTTTTCACGAATAATATTTCTAACATATTTCTGTAGGACATGAATAACGGATAATTTCTATTCCTGATTTTCTGAAGAAAACTTTGTCTTTTATCAGTGATAGTTTCCTTCTTTCACTACTCTTCTGAGAACTCTTCGACTTCGCAACGTCGGGAGGATTAAACTACGCAAACTGAAATCTCGCCCTCCTCCTAAAGTAAAATGTTTTCCCCATAAATCTCTTTCCTCTAAGCTCAGCTCATCGACGGATTTCGGCAGATCAAACGCAATCTTTCCCACTCCTCGTTCCTTTTGCCTCATTAAATCACTTTTTTGGACTACGGGAAAAAACAATAAATCTGTCAGAATGTCACTAGGAATGTCTTGGAAAATGAGCTTCTTCCCTTCTAAAGCACGTATGGGCAGTTAGTTAACTCAATGTTTCAAGGTTAGCGAAATTTACCCACGATGGTAAACCCTGTACCGTGCTGCACTCTCTGGGGAACTATAAATATCCTAGCTGACATTTTAACCCCAGACCGATTTCAGTTATTTTTTTAGAATAGTGCCTCGTACAAACTTATACCAGTCGCAAAAAAAAAAAAAAAAAAAGTTTTTTTGCTTTTTACAACTTTGTTCGCATGTTACGGAAACCTTGCTCTTCAAATTGAAGCATCTAGTACCTCAGGGGGAACAGATATTTGCCCATCCCTAAGGTAGCTTAACCGTTTTACTGGTAAGACTCATTTTGGGAGAATGAAGAAACGAAAAAGGAGTCAACAATGAACGCTATCTACTGGATTTTAGGGTTCATCCACTGGAGTTAGGGTTAAAATGTCAACTATCAAAATATCACCAAACATGCAGTTGCTTCGTTCAAATGTAGAAAGCAATTTTCACCCGTCATAGCATGACGGGCGAATTTCTAGTCTTAATATAAATAAAATACAAAAATTAAATTGGTAGATCCGAGGTAAACTCGGAAACTATACCGGACCGATTTCGTTGAAATATTCAGTTTTTCTAGTCCTACGTTAGTGCTGGAAAGTTTATAGACCGTTTCGAAAATTTTTTTTTTGGTATTTGTATCGTTACCATTTTGTTCAAATGTGGACGATTAAATTATTCAACTGCTCTTTAGACTTTTCTGATATGAAATCTGAATGAAGGACTTAAATTTATCCCCACCCGATATTTTATTGTTATTTAATGTCTATTTATTTGTTTGTGCATTCTAGGGTTACCATGGTTACGTCTTTTTCTCCCTTTGTTTGGTTTGGTTTTTTCCCCATTAAATTCCATCAATTCGTTGCTTACTGCTCCCATGACCCTTTTAAATTAAAATTGGAGAAATCATACTTTAAATTAATTTACAACGAGCCTGTTGATGCAAATAATAATAAATCAAGTTTGAAAGTCCTGCAGCATCAAAATAAGGATGCTTGAATGGAATTATAACTTGTATAGGTATAGTAAGTCCCCGAAAATCCGCGAGTAGCCTTTCACACTTTCAAAAAACAAAACAAAAAAAAAACTGATTTACTGATTGTAGATGTACTACACACACAACTGAACAAGTACAAACTCCAGGTCACCGTTTTAGGTTACTGCGAAATTTGACTTATAGTTGGGGAAAACCTAATCTGGTAGCGTCGTAATGCTGTGATTAGGATCTGAGTAGCTTTCATAGGTTTGTCCCTACATGAACTGAAATACGCTAGCATAAATTTTTACGTAATTTTCGGATTATCTGCGAATTCGCTTATCCGCGGCTACTGTGCCACACTATTCCGCGTAAATCGGGGGTTAACTGTATATAATATCACGTAAATATTTGCATTTCGCACGCATTCCATTTAAATTATTTCTTTTAATTGTTTCATTGCAATATGCTAAATGTAATAAGCTTAACTTCATGAGTAGAAAAAATGAAGTCATATAAGCTATTTGGGAGATTTTCTGAAACGGACAAAAAAGAAGCCGTTGTACCGGATGGAGGCGACAGTGAACGAATTTCATCCTTATTAAATGTTAAAGTTGCAAGATGTCACTTTAAGCCAATTTACTAAAATTCAGGATCATCTAAATCATTCTATCTCAGTCCCAAAGAAATACGTGGTCACTACTTTGTGTCAAGACGACACGAAATTTGCATCCCCCTTGAGTAAGCCATTGAAAAGCTGTTCTTCTGTTATTGCTTCTCCCACACAGCACCTACATAAACTCTAATTATGACTTGTCATCTCGTCGTCTTCTGAAAAGAAAATTGGTTAAGGTAAGCAAAAACCCTAATTTTCAAAAAAAAAAAGAAAAAAATTGATTTTGAGAAATTCAGAGAGCCCGAGTGTTCTTCTTTTTACTAAATCCACAATTGTTTTTTAAATCGGTGAATCATTCAGAAAACTAGAAAAAAATTACTAAACTCAATTGCACTGCTTATAACTGAAATCTACTTTTTTTTCCTTCATTTTCTCATAATTACGCTTTCAAGTTTTTATCTACGTCAACAGCTCTATCGAAAAAAGTATTAACCTCAAAAATTTAATACATATGCCATATGTGGTTTTTAAATAATGATCAATTAGACGGCAAAAAACACGTTTTTCGGGGGAAATTTTCAAACATTTACCCATAAAACCTGTTTTTAGTTCATTATTTCCAAATTGGAAGGTCATATCAATTTCTGGTATCTCACGAAGAGATAAACACAAAAAGTTTAAAAAATAATGGAAAAGTGAGATAATGAAAATGAATAAACACTAGAAGTGTTAAGGTAATGGTAGTTTTTTTGCTAAAAATATGGCTTTTATATTAAAAAAACATATCAAAACATTTTTTTTTTCAACAAATAAGTAGTCAAAATGTGTTATTTATGTCATATTTAATAATTGTATAGAGTTTTAGAAAGTTGCATTGAATATTGAAGAAAAAGAAATCAATGGTGTTTGCCTACCTTAAACTTAAAATTACAGATCGTTCTTACTGGCAAAATCACGAGGCAAAAAAATGATGCTGTATATATAGTAAAAGAAAAATGTATTCAGATCCATTGAATTCCTTTTCTGTCTCTTCTTCTGAACATAACGAAACGTTTTTCTCTTCACTCGAGCTTAGAAACTGGAATGCAGCTGATAAGCCTGAAACAATAAATCAACACTCAGACGTAACAGATGGGGAAAGTTCCAAAGAACACCGACTCCTTTCCACTGAACTAACATTTTGTGTGTGAGGAATGTTAGTTTCGAGAACCTTTTCCTTGCCAAGCGGTCTGGAGCAATGAATCTATTGACCACCATCACTGATCCCCCTGCCCTTTTTCGATTTGGCTTGTGTACTATGAGGCTTTGTAACTGTATTTCGTTGGAAATTAATATTGATTTTCTGTGTAAGTTTGACTGACTATACATGTTTTCCCTTACGTGATCGACATTCCCCTACCCGTTGCACTATACTGCCGCACATAGGTCGTACCTGGCCTATTATCAGAATTAAGTCATTGTCATGAGATGATTCCTTATGACATATTTTACCTATGTACAACATTTAATAGTCATTTGTGAATGGGAAATATTTTTACGAAGTCTGAAAAAGTAGACTCTGAACCAATGATATGGAGGCGTAAAACTTCAAAAAGCAGTTTCCCATTTTAAGCCTTAGCTGCAGGTACGACTTTTGTGCTTAGCACGGCAGCGACGTCAAAATATTTTTTCGATCGCAAAGGGAAAATAAAAAATCTGGCTTCTTAGTATTCTAATTTTAAACATAACAACTGCATACATTAGAGTTCTACTGATTTTCACGTTATCACGGGACGCGGGAGCGTCCCGCCCCGCCAAGGAAACCAAACGTCAGCAGCCAACAGAAGCAAATCCATCGCCAAAGACGAAAGAAAATAAAAGCGACCAAGAACAAGTTTACACGACAGAACAAGTTGGGGGGGGTTTTGGGTTTTTCACCTCTCTGTATCTCAGCCCCATGAAAACCCCCGGAGTTGATTTTTGGTACACTCAATCTCTAGTGACCCCTGACGCCGTAAATCAAAATACAATCCCCTGGACCATCAGGGAGAGGAGGTATTTAAGTAATAAAATCGCTGTTCAAAAAAGTTTTCGCTTTCTTTGACAGGGCTACAGCCCAGACGAAAAAACGAATCAAGCTGAAATTTCGCACACACGTTCCTTGTGCCCTACTGATGTGCCTTTTGTGTCATTTGACCCCCCTCCCCCTCCCCCCTCGTTTTTACCCCACAAATCGTAACTTCTCGGGGTTCTGCACCAGCCTCCCGGGGGGCTATGGCAATGATTTTTTGTATACATATTCTTTGGGGGGCATTAAGGACATATACAAAAATTCAAACCCCAGGGACATCATAGGCCGGAGTAATTAAAGTTTGAAAATCACTAATTTCCCCTAAATTCATATGTACTTACTCTAAGCTTATAGGGTTTGTTAATCTCTGACTGCAATTGCAAGGCTAGAACAGATCTAAGATTTAACGATTATTCAAAAGTTGTCTATGGAAATGAAATTTAATCAAAACTAATAAAACAGATCCAACAGTTCATCCTAGACGTTAAATCGCGAATATGACAAATTTGCCACAGCGACTGCGCATGCTCGCAGACTTGGCTCATTGGGCTTTCTGTTTTAAGATTTATGTAGTTTGTTTATATTTAAGCAGAGAAACATTAAAGAATAAGATTAAAATACAGTCCCCTCCCCCTAACCCCAATTTCGCCGATATGAAATTTCTTTTCTTCCTGTTTTTCAGTTTTGATATATTTAAGGGGGAAGAAATTTTAAATGTCGGCGAAAGTGGGGTTAAACCATGAAAATATTTTGCGTGACATATTATATGTAATTCTATGCATATGTATATGATACATCTAACTTTATAATTGAGAGCGAAGAATAGCACTTATTTATTGGTTTGCTTATTTTCTAAATTAATGCATTCTTCACAAACATAACACATTTTGAATTGAAATATATGATATATGTGTGGATATCCGTGTTTTGCAGTAATTTGTTCACAGACAAAATTTTTGCAATTAATTTAAGCAAGACTTTTGAAATGAGCTAAGTCCACGGGCATACGCAGTCGCTGTGGCAAATTTGTGATATCCGCGATTTAACGTAGAGTACAGTTGCATACATCTTCTGACTCATTCAAATTTAAAATATTTGGCGGGAGTTATATTTGTATTTATAATATATTATTTATTATAGTTTGGCGGGAAGCTTTTTACTCTCCAAGCAACCACTCAACTAGAAAAGCTTCCCGCCAAACAAGATAAACAATTACAAGGATCTATCCATATTTATGAGGAGTTGAAGGTGGGAGGAGGATCTAACTGAAGTAGGCAGATACTTGGCGGGCAAACTAGATATCATGAATTTTTAAGGCTGAGGTTTTTTTTTCTTTTTTTGGTTTAGGACGAAGGCTTTCTTTTTAATGCGGAAGAGTTAAAGGTTTTCTTGTCGGGGAAATTTTTTTACAACAGGATTGTTTTTGCTGAGATAAAGATATGACCGTGAAGAAAGTTTGGCGGTTTAGTTGTCCTAATGACTATGCCGAATGGAGCTGACGGAGCAAGCCGAACCTTGACCTAGGGCAGAAGAGGGGAATTTGCTCTATCTCTGAGTTTTTTTCGTCGATTCTCGATAGAAAAACTTGAGAGGAGATTGGGAAGTGGTGGCGATTTCTAGATTTGCACCGACTTGGAAAAATCTTAAGTCACTGTACCAGGAGAATCAACCCATTCGACATTTCTTTTCAAAAATTGTGCGAGTTCTTGCATGCAAACCCGCGCTGTAGAAAACTGCTGTTCAAGCTCTAAATAAGTGGCTTGATTAATATTTGATTACTTTATTCTGTAAAAATGGAGAAGATTTAATAAATTCAGATTTAAAACTTAAGAGTTAAATTATCTTTTTACATTTATACCCCTTTAGTGCCGTTTTACTTAACTCATCATCAATTATTTTAATGTCATAGCATTACAGAGACCAAAGAGCCTCAAAATTTAGTTTTTGGAAGGGTGCAAGTTCTTAGTCTGCCGAATGAAACTCCAAATTTTGCCGAATGATGATAATTTCACCGAATGATGATCATTTTGCCGAATGGCACTCCAACTGTCGCCAAATGAAACTGCAAATTCTGGCGAATGATGATAATTTCGCCGAATCGTAGAACAAAATTTACCGAATTAGGAGATTTTTGGAAGGTCACAGTGGCCTCCCGTGACTTCCCATCGGGGAGCTCCCGACAGAGACTGGAACGTAGCGATTCATTTTCAGATGCTTGATGCAATACTATATCCAAAGTTCTCTTGAAACCAAAATGTCGGATCGGTCGACCTGTCTTCTAACGGAGTTCTAGGAAAATCAAAGATCCGGCTCTGCAGTAATGACAGGGAGGGGGGGGGGGGGTAGAACACCCCTACGTGTAATCAGCAGTGGCTAGAGGAAGATTAAACACAGGAGACGTAAGTGATCCGAAGCCACGTGTTAAAATCTCATCACCATCATCAACGGGCGTTCTCAAACTTGCGTGCCGCACCAGAGAATAAAATAAGAGTGCTCAGCCTTTATTACAAACTGGTTTTGCTCTGCTGTGGGTAAAAAAAAAAAAAACTGCTCATAATTATTTTTAATTGAAAACATCTTTTTTTTTTTTCTTAAAAAAAAATTTTTTTAATGATGTTTTCTTACAATGGTACTTTGCTCTTCCGATTTGCTCGCTCTAGTTTTGCAAATCAAAATTAGCTTGTAACGGTAACCATGAGTACTGTGCTGTTCAAAATCATCGAGTACATATGTTCAAATACCGTACCTAAAATTTTGGTTCGACTGGTTCAGCGGATTGCCCCTAAAACAAAATTCCTTTTTTAGCACCTTTAGTATTTCATATTATATAATTAGATCGAAGGTCCATTTTTTTATTTTTGAAATGTTTAATGAAAATAAGTAAGAAGGAATAAAGTAGAGTAAAAAAATGTTAAAATTAAAAAATGTTGAGTATTTTGTTTCAATCTAATAAAGTTTATTTCTGAAGAAAATGTGTGTGTGTGTGTGTGTGTTTTTTTTTCTTTCAAAAGGGATTATATCCACCCTTTTACACCAAAACGGAATATATCCAAAATAAAATTGTCAATTTAGGTCTGATAAAATTGAAGAAAAATTTCTAAACTTACGCCAATAGTCAGGGCCGCGCCGTCCCTATGTGCAAGGTCGTGCGGCACACTACGGTGCCAGAGTCAAAAATGCTCCAAACGGGTGAAAAAATCTCCAAACAAAATAATAAAATTGAACTTTTCATTACATCTAATAGTGGTGATAAATTATACTAAACATTGTCATTGAAACAAGCAATTCGTGCCGCTGTCTATTTAAAAGGAAAAATTATTGCCTTGTTACGTCAAAACATACTATTTTGGTAAGGTTGTTAAAAAAAAAAAAAAAAGCTATTTCGATAATCCACTGATCTTTTTCCCGGAATATCGATTACAAACCATAAAAACATACCTATTATGGTTGGGTGTCTGTACTTAGTCATTTACCCTATATTTTTTGAAAGTGTTTTATCATCTCTGCAGTACATTTTTCTTTTTAATGTAATGTTATTTTTCACTAACTGTTTTAAAAAATAAAATTTTCGGCATTTTTGACTCAGTTCAATATGTCAAAATTTAAAATATAAATAATACCCCGTATTCTAAAAAAAAAAAAAAAAAAAAAGTAGGGGAACACGGCGCAAAGTGAAATCGTGAAATGTTTACTCTGCTTTTGGCTCCACATATTTGGCAGTATTTTAACCAGGGCTGTGGAGTCGGAGTTGTTAGAAAACATGCCGACTCCGACATTCTTTTTTCCGATCCTTTTCACCGACTCTCCTTGCAACTTCCAATTGGTTCGATTACACGAAAAAAAGATACTAATGAAAAAATAACTGCCATTATGGCAATCAGCTAACTTGAGCGCTTACCGAACTTTCTGTAGCCGTCCACTAGTTTGCTTGCTTTTAAACTTAACTAATAGCAACTGTCAGCAAACGGTTTTGTTGCCTAACATTTTCAAGTAATCACTTTCAAATAAAAATAGAAATATAGTGTTTTGTTCGATCTCAGTTATAAAATAGTAAAAGAAACGTAACAAATTAGTAAGTCGAGGCCCATAGCTAAGGTTGAAACGTTTAAGTGTGATCGGCAAATTCAAAGAAGTTCTGGCGCGAAAGCACGAATCCGAAAGATTCGATGAAATAATCTAATGTTTTTTTCTTTATTAAGACTATTTATATAAGCTTGATTCTCACTAAAAAGTACGGAACAAAATAAGTGTAAATGATTTCTTAATTGCAACACTTAATTATTTCAGTTTAAGTCTTCATATTAAGGTTAATTCTAAAGCAGCCAATAAAATTTAAATTAAAAATTTAGCGAAGAAGAAATATAGGTATAGTAAAAGCTATTCGTACAAATTTGCATACCGCCGCATTTTGTGTAAAATTAGCTCCTGACTTATATGTGCCCTATTTTCGTTGAAATTTCATTGATAAAATATAATTTAAAATATATTCGCGAAATTTTTCAGAATTAAAATATTTAATATTTTTTATAAACTCTGAAATTAACTTTGGGTGTCATCTATACCAAATGGGTGTCACCCGGGGCAAACCACCCCCTCTCAATAACTTGCATTTAGAAAAAAAGCTTTTTTTTTTCTCTCAAGTTACAGCTTTCAAAAATTGAAAGCACACGATTTGATCAATATCTATTTGTTAAACATAAGGGGGGGGGGGGGGGGGCAAATTAAAGACAATCCTTTTCAAATTTTTTAAAGGGATTTTTAAGTCATCTCACTTTTTAACTCGTAACTATTATTGGAAAATAGTTACGTTTCTAACGTTGTATGCGTCTTAGGTTTACAAAAAAAAAAAAAAAAAAAAAAAGCGAAATTGTCATAAAAAGGAATTAATATTTCAATCTGTTTAGAGGTTTTCCCCTTTCTTGAAAAAATACAATTAATTTTTTTTTTTTTTAAATCTGGAGTCGGAGTCGGGGTCGGCCATTTTCCTTCCGACTCCGCAGTCCTGATTTTAACTACGTAGTACTATATGTAGTACATTCCAGTCAGGAAAAAAATACCGCCGAAGGTTAAAGCGTTTGTTAATGTAAGAATTTTTTAAAAATTAATGCTCATATTGTAATATTTTGTTGTAAGTAAAAAAAAATTACTATAAAATGAAAGTTATTTTTATCATCATTTGAAATATTGAGCTTATTTGTATTTTAAATGAATTGTGCAATTGATCAAGTACATACGGGGCAAAGTGTATAGTGTTGCCCCGGCATTGTGCATCGTTTGTTTCATTTACTCATACATAGTTTTTTTTTTTAAAGTGCATAGTTTGTTTCATTTACTCACTCAATCATTTAATCTGATTCATTTGCATTTTCATTTATTAATTCATTTACATTACTTCATTTCGTACTTCACTAATATTCACTCATTTACTTATTTTCTTATTCATTCTATTACTCGCTCATTTATATTTCTTCATATATCAATTTATTTATTCGTTTTTTGTTACATAATATTTTCATTTATTCATTAAACCTTTTATTTACCGATTTTTTTGATCAAAAATATGCTTTATAATCAAAGAAAATATATCATTAGTAAATATTTTGTTCTTCACTTTGTCCCATGGACAAAAAAAAAAGTGAAAATTTTCTACTTTTTGAAGACTCAAATTTACTGCCAAAAATAAAAAACTGTTTCAGAGCAAGTTTTATAATAAAATACAATGTTCTTTCTTTATGTACTGTAATTTTCAAAACAAATCCCCGATTTGTTCATATTGAAAAAACTCGGTCATCTTAACCATTTCACTTTGTTCCACATTCCCCTACTTAATGTTCAAAAACATTGTAGCTACTATTATTGTAACAGCGCTTAATTTTAAATAATTATTTAAATATAGTAAATATGCAATTACGTATTTTTGTATTTAATTCCCTTCATCTGAAAGTTACAAAACTTTTCACTGTCTTTTATCTAACTCGCTAAGCAGAAACACATCCCTTTAAAGTTGTCTGGTAATTTGTGTTTGGAACAATGTAATTATACTGCATTGATACGCAGATTTGCTTAAGATATAAATGAAACATCAGCAGAGAAAATTTTAATAGTTTTTATTTGTAACTTTAAATATTGACAGCACATTTATAAAAAAAAAATGACAATGTTGCACAAAACAAACTGCGTTTCAATTTAGTATTAACATTAAAAAAACCAATGATAGGCATATATAATGCACAGTTAAAAAACTTAAAAGGCATATCATTTTTAAACAATTCCTCCTCAATTGTATGACATTCTGAGTCGACTTTAGGCATTTTTAATGTTACAAATACAAGACATACATACAGATGGGTGACAAATTAGTACGAACACCTATGAAAAAGGCATTTGAAAGAAGCAGAAAACAACAACAGTTCTGAGTCATGTAGAAGATAGTTGGCTCGCATAGTGTTCCATTACCTCATGAAAAGCACAAGTCGGACGCACCATAGGATGGTTTTGTGGATGCAAAATGCCGGAGCATCATTGCGTCCGGGGCAGAAAGGGTGGTGAGCATTCTCACCTTAGGAGAGAGTCAAGGAAGCAGAAAACAACAGTTTTGAGTCAGGTAGATGAAAGTTGACACACATAGCACACGAAAAACACAATGTGGACGTATGTAGGATGGTTTCGAATGCCGGAGCAACATTGCGTCGGGGCAGAAAGGGTTGTGAGCGAGAGTCGATTGCCCGAAGGACCACTTCCTTCCTACAGATTGGGGAGCTTTACTCCGCAGGGTTGCAGACTTGCTGGAACGCTGGACCGGGTTGTTTGCGAACAGGGTTGGAACGCATCTTCATCTTGGGACGCAGAGGGAAGTCGGGAGAGCTGGACCGTGGTGGCTTGATCCGTAAGGCATTGGACTTGTGGCCAGAGTTCAATCCCAGCCGGTCGAAGATCCACCGTCTTCATTAATGGTGACTGGGGGACGTGAAATATGCTCGTGGTCACGAAGTCCTCCAAGTGAAACGATACCTCTGGGGGGTGCTGGACCAGAAATTGCTCGGTTCCTGGTCTGGATGAAAAAACCAGAGCTGTATTCAGGGTCCCATCCAACTGGTTAAATCACAACAGTAGTAGGTACGGGGGACCCTGGAGTGAAAAGTGCATAGTCGGGAGAGTTAGGAACTCTGCTGATGTTTTGCAGAGGGGCCCAAAAGGAATAGATCTGGGCCCGCATAGTCCCTACCGCAGTTGGCGCAGAAAGTATCTTTCTCCTTCGGGCAGTCTCTTAGACGGTGAGGGCCGGTGCATAAGACAACGGGAATGAAACTTTTCCAAGTGGGCGATCAAGTCCCCGACTTCGATCCTTTTTTTGCAGACATCCCCGTCTCCGCTTTATAACTTGCTGAGGTGGACGGTAGAAGATGGGTAGAGGGCCTTTCCGGTTGAGGAATTGGCACACGCGAATCACACCTCGCACTACAGGTTTCTTCTCAATTAAAAATTACCTTGCCTCTTTTCCTGCTCACGCACAGGAAGTAAGGCTCTATATATTTTATTAAATGCTATTCTTGACCAGCTTTTTATTAATACATTTTTATCTTATTTCATAGGTGTTCGCATTATTTTGTCACCAGCTGTACATAAAACACGTAACTAAAATACGTTTTGAGAAATAGAGATTTTTCAAGACAAGGAAAATTTTACATGAAACATAAGTTTGATTTACACGTATAGTGATATTTATTTACCTCGGGTATGCATATATCTTGCATTTGCAACACATTTCAATGCTTGTGAATCCACATTGCTGTTGAACTTTGTGCATCAGTACACTGTTTAAAAAACAAAGCTGAGCAGAAAGGATAAAATTCGAAAAATATTGCATGATTTTAGTACGCACACAATTCAGTTCCTCTGCCATTTAGGTCTGTTTAATAAATGAACAAAAAAAAATTTAATGGAAAATTTAATATTTTTTCGCGTATCCAATAGACAGATCCAATTTATAAAGTTTTGAACATTAAAAGCCTTAAGGATACTGATAGAACAAGGACACTAAAAACTCTCAGTTTCAAATGGTACTTCAATTGAGAATTTATTGAAGTTGATTTAAATAAGGGTATTTTAAAGAAATAATTCATCCTGCAAAAAAGTACTGTGCTTTCTGAACTTCTCTATTTTTCTTTAGAAAAAAAAGACATTACTATTAAATTCTTTTTTGTAATGAAATATTTCTTTGATAATTTAAAGAATTATAAACATCATTCAGAAAAAATTTAATCGAGTATTTAATCCTATTGTCTCTGGAACAAGGGCCATAAAGTTCTTTTCATCTCTTTTTCAGAAAAGATTAAATTAATATAATTCATGCAATTTAATCGAAAGAAATTTAAAGAAAAGAATGAAGTCGAACGAGTGCATTGGAATAAAATCAGATAGGAAACTTATATTTCCTAAAGCACTATACTTTTATGATAGCTCAAAAACATCAAAAAATTCAATTTAATTCAAAAAAATTGAACAGTTGTCTTCCAGAGAATAAAGTAACTTTCTCCTGGCATTCCATACTGCTTAAGACATGTGGCACAAACAAAAGAATGGACAATTCAAAATCATACTTTTATAATATTAAAGATTACTATTCATATGAAGTTTTCATCCTGATAAAACCTGCCATATCAATAACATGGTTACAGTAGGAAACAAATTTAACAAAATACAAACAAATTGTAACACACATTTCCAAAAGAAAGCGCCATCATTTTTCTCGTTCTTTCTTTTTTTTTTTTAATTTCATTAATATATTTTTTTTTACTTTATATATTTTTCTTTGTCATTTTTTTTTCAATTCTCTTTTATTTTCATTTCTTTTTTTCTTTTAATTATTTTTCAACATTTTTTTTTTCATTTTTATATATATTTTTCTGTTCGTTTATTTTTTTGGTGCTTTCATTTACAGATTTGAACATTCAGTATGGGATGATTATTAAATGATTATTAATGAAGATTATTAAATGAGTATTGCATAATTATTAACTTTTTGACATTTTGCAAAGGGACTGATACCTTTAAAACAATATTTTTATATATATTTATCTATTTTTACTGATGTCATTCTTATATTATTCAATATTGTTACTTAGAAAAAAAGGTTCGCCCAAAAAGACAAAAATTTAGAAGAAAGCATTTAAATTTTCAAAACATAAAATTTACGATCGTAATTTTTTTTTAATTTCATAATATTTAGTTATTAAAATTCTGTTACCCTCATGATAATACGCTTAACAAGTTTAGGCATGGGTTTCGCTATTAATTTGTTCTTGAAAGAAAAATTGAAAATTTAGAAAGAGAAAAAGCTTACAAAAAACACATGATTTTCATTCCAAGCAATTTATCCTTTGAAGGTATAGCAATACCCATTCCTAATTCTGATAAGCAAATTGTTTCATACAAATCAAATTTCAAGTTCCTTGATGAAATTGTTTGGAAATTTAAGCACTTTAAATACCATTATTGTGAAAAAATTCAAATAGCAAAGGATTGTTCAGAGAACTCAAAACTATTAGTACTATAAATATATACTATATTAGTACTGTAACAAAAAAAAAACTTTTTCAAGAATACTATAGGTGTCAAACTTAATTTTAAGCCAATAAATATATAAAATCAAACTTTTCATGTTTTTTTTTTCTTTCATAATAGAGGTATCAAGTTCATTTTAACCTTTACTCATACCATCAAATAAATTTCCAAAAAAATTTCTTTAAATCAAGTTAGCAAATAAGGAAAACACACCAGTTGTGGCAGGCGCTTCAGTAGTTGCTACTTCAAGGTTTATATTTAAACTAGTGGTACCAGCACGGCTTTGCCCGTAATAGAAAAATTAAAAGGTCTTTTGGTTCGCCTGTATATTTACAAATAATGTACGGTGAATTTTCTCGCCAATTGGCTTGTACCCATGTTACGGTTCTATGATATGATAATGTCGTATCTCGCCAATTGTCTTGTGCCCATGTTACGGTTCCACGTTATGATAATTTCGTAATTTACTCGTCCATCTTATGATAGTTTTGTTCATGGAATAGAAAAAAATCCACATCGAATTTTCAAAAAATCACTTCGAGGTGCACACCCCCATGCCACAAACTGACTTTGTGCCAAATTTAATGAAAATCGGTCGAACGGTCTAAGCGCTATGAGCGTCACAGAGATCCAGACATCCTCCGGACAGACTTTCAGCTTTATTATTAGTAAAGAAAATGGGATTCCATGTCCCCCAATGGGTTCAAAAGTGCACCAAACGTGCAGGAGGTGTTACCTGCTGCACGTTTGAATCCATTGGGAACCCTGGAATCCTATTTTTTCAAATATAAACCTTGAAGTGTACTGGTGAGTTTACCTTTTATGTAATTTTTGTGACACATGAAAAACATACAATTTCACAGTTGGAAAAAATCTCCATGATGATTAGCTTTGATCTTAACCCTGAGAAATAAACATTATCCTTAGTTTGCATGTTAATAGCAACATGTACATTACAGTGGTTCAAAAATATATGCAAAAAAAATTAATAATAATAATTTGAATTTTGTCATCTTTGAATTCAAATTATGTTTTTCGCAATCACGAGTGTGTGTGTATATGTAGGCTTGTAGGCGTGTGTGTTTGTGTGTGGGGGTATGTGTTTGTGTGTAGGTGTGTGTGTGGGGGGGGGTATGTGTATGTGTGTGTAGGCATATGTGTGTCTGTGTGCAGGCGTGAGTGTGTGGGTAGTTGTGTGTATATGTGTTTGTGTATGTGTATAGGTGTATGTATGTGTGTAGGTGTATAATGTATATGTGTGTAGGTGCGTGTATGTATGCGTGTAAGTGTTGGATATTGACGAAACTTGGAGACAGTTTTCGCTAGAGGTGCAGCATCGTGAGGAGCCGGTTGACGGTGATGCTGCGGAGGGTGCTGGTGGGAAAATAAAATGATAGGAACACCAAAAAACAGTCAAGTGAGAACAATAAGCAATCGTGATTGCTCAAAAAAAAGTTCCTCCTAGGTAACGGACCAACCCTCAATATTTTTAGACTTGTGTATAGTAATATAATGGAAGAATTTTTACTTCCTATTTCAACTGAAAGAGGGTGCTCAACCCCCTCCCCAAAGTTCATAATTATGGGGGGGGGGGGTTAAAAAATACATTGAACTGAAAAAACAATGCTACATATAATATACACTAGTAATATGAATTTCAATAAAATAGAAAAAACAGCTGGGTAAATTTAATGTTTCTAAACTTGGGGCATTTTTTATACTACGTCTAATGTTGAAATAAGGGGTCACTGGAGCACCTTCTTAAAGTTCGAGCAAGAAGCTAAAACTTTTACAGAATAATACTATTAATAAGTCTAAAAAAAAATTGAATTTTGATATCTTGAATTCAAATTATGTTTTTCGCAATCACGAGTGCGTGTATGTAGGCGTGTGTGGGGATATGTGTGTGTGTGTAGAGGGTATGTGTATGTAAGCATGTGTGTTTGTGTCTATGTGCTGACATAAGTGTGTGGGTAGTTGTGTGTATGAATGTGTGTGTAGGCATATGTGTTTGTGTCTGTGTGCAGGCATGAATGTGTGGATAGTTGTGTGTATGTGTGCGTATGTTTTTTTGTGTGTATGTGTCTGTATGTATGTATGCATGAATGTGTGAGTAGTTGTATGTATGTGTGTGTGCGTGTGTAGTTGTGTATGTGTGCACGTGTGTGTAGGACTTGGATGCAACCTGGAGACGGCTTTTGCTGTAGGAGCAGCATCGTGAGGACCCGGTCGACGGTGATGCTGCAGAGGGTGGCGGTGGGAAAATAAAATCAAAGGACAACAAAATACTCAAGTGAAAACGATAAGTAATCGTGATTGCTAAAAAAAAAATAGCGGGTAACCAGGACTCTAGCAGATTTTTTTTTTTTTTTGAACCACCCTAATGTACAGGTCAATTTAATTTCATGTTTGCTCACGAGTTTAAGCATGCTGACATAAACGTGTGAAACAGTTTTGTCATTTTTAAAATAAACAAAAATATAGCTATTTATTAAAAATTGAACTAGAAGAATTAAAAAGTTCTATAAAATTAATATTTCATAAAACGCATTGAATTGAAAACTGGCATTCTCACGAACATGCAGCTAATAATAAATATGCATCATCATAAGAGGGATCAAAACAGTAGATTTGAAGTTTTTGGAAAAGTAAAAAGGTAGTAGTAGCGCTTTTGGTACATCTCAGAATTGAGATTATAAATACCGAACGTCAACTTAAACTTGCTTGTGCAGAAATTTCTGAAATTGTTCGAATGTGAAGTATGAAAACAAAGTTCCCCAAGTTATAAGAGAGCACAAGATTAAAACGCGAACAATATTCAAGTTTTTAACATTGGAAAATTTTCCCATTAGAAACATTTTAATTTATCATTGAATTTATACATTTCATTAGTTATTCACCACTGTATAGTCTACAACAAATTACAATTTGAAGATAATAAATATTGTTAAAAAAATTCTTATGATCAGCAATACTTTCTGCTGAACTATTGTTCAACGTTAAGGTGCAGGTACTCACTTGGATATACAGTGAAGCACCGTTTATACGTTTTTGAAGGGACTGGATGAAAAAACGTGTAATAGGTATAGGTTAATGTGTATTAGACTTTGCAGGGACCAATTTTAAAAACGTGTAACTGATAAAAACGCATAAAAGAGAAACGTATAAACGGTGCTTCACTGTATATATTTTCCTTTTAAAAAATATATTTCTTTACAGTAGATCAGGACTGTATGTTTAATAAATTTTCAGTATAAAAGTTTCTATAAATAGTTATAATTATTAAAACTTATTCAGATTTAATGAGCAAAAAAAATTTTTCGAAAAATGATGTCTTGAAATGTAAGATGTCTAGACAAAAGGATTTTGTCAAAATGCATTTTTAGTGTCATGTTGTCTGTCTCAATAAAAATGTTAGAAAAAATGTTTAAAGTACCGAGGGTCAAAAAATCATGATTTCGCCCAGAATTTAAAATTAAGCTTTTTGATTTATACTTAGACTTATACTTAGCTTTTTTTAAAAAGTTTATTAACTTCATTTAAACCAAAATAATTCTCTTTCAAAACGGAGCTCAAGATGTTGCTGCCGGCTCCGACCAGGCGAAAAGAATTTCATAAAAAAATTTGCTCCTCAAATTGACTTGGAACCAGCACCGTGAGCTGGTGTTCTGTCTGATGACTAACGCACTCCTTAAATTGATTTGGAACCAGCACCGTGAGCTGGTATTCTGTCTGATGACTATCGGACTCCTCAAATTGATTTGGAACTAGCACCGTGAGCTGGTATTCAGTCTGATGACTCACGCAATGAAGATCCTGAAAGACTACATTAATAAGCCCGGGAAACAGTACGCGAGATTAGATTGGAGCATGAGAAGAAATATTGTCGCTGAAGAAGTTCGCTGAGGGCAGTTCAGACCCTGCTAAAGAGGTCAAATTCACCAGAGATTCGGCACAGGTCGATGTCATTACCGGCTGTTTTCGCTATTTTCTTGCTGGCTTCCCACCCCTATTCCACTTCGAAAAACATAAACGGGTGGTTGCATATTTTTCTGAGCTGTATCAGCTTGTCCACCTTCTGTTTCGTTTTCAATTCACTTACTCTAACCAGGCATTTCTTTAGAAATATTTCTTCGTCCTTCTTGGTGTTCATGTATATTTTTTTCTGGATGAACGACATATCGCATTTGATGGTATTCAGGATGCTTCTGTCAATTCTTCCAGTGGTGCTTTTATCCACTACCATCTTCACGAAGGGCTTGATCGCCAATTGCAAGCACTTGATTGCAGTTTGTGTCTCTTTCCGGTTGAGCCTAAGTTTTACCGGCTCCTCCGCATTAAAGAACTCCTCAAACGATTCTCCGTCATATTTTTCAGGAGTAAAGTAATTAATGCGGGACCAAGAATCGGGAAGGTTTTCCTGCATGGCCTTTTCGGTCAGCAGGAAACGCAGTTCCGCATTCTGGTACTTCCGGATCAACACCTTCGTCAGCTTGCAGGACTGGCTCTTGAGCCGGAAACGCTCGTCGACAAATATGCACTTCCAGTGGATTTCTGAAAGTTGGGCATTGTCCCTGGAAGCGCATTCGAAACTCGTAAGCAGAACATCAAATTTCTGCTTAACGAGTTGAGTCGCGATTTGTCGACGATTTTCAGCCGTTCCGGAATAAGTCTTGGTTACCAGTTTGGGTGCCTCATTTCCCAACTCTTTCTCCCAACACGGCAGTATCCGTGAGGGAGCTATGATGAGGCTTGCTTTTTTCTCTTTTGATGGGCAGCCGTTCAGGTAATTCGCTACTTCAACCATTGGAGTGTTTTTCTGATGGTTCGGCTCGAACATCACAGCTCCTTTGGTTTTTTCACCGATTTTCACATCTTTACTCTCGCTCTTGCCCTCGAGTGGGGCATACAAGACGCCATTTCTTAGGAAGCTTACGAATATGTCTTCCCAAGAATGTATCGGATTCTCAGACTCTAGATTTTCTTCAACTTTTCTTAGTACTTTGGCTATCCTTGCGACTTTCTCTGCCTGAGTGTCTGGCGCATCTTCACTTTTACGTGAAAATGCAAATGATTCCGAAATCTGTATTTTCTCTTCTTCTGATTCTATTTTGATAGTATGTGTCATTGGTATTGAGATCGGCTTTCTGAAATTTGAATTCCTGCGTAACTTAACTCGGGATTTTGAACGCTTTTTCTCTTCAATAAATTTTACCTTGTCATCCAAAGTGTTTCCTGAATCGGGAGCTTTTGGAAAAAAAGCCCGGTGGAAGTCATTTTCCTTTTTCCTTCCTAGCTCTTTCCCTCTCAGGAATGTCAGTCGAAGGTGAGATTTCTTGATCGTCACTTATAGTTCCCGCACTTTTGGAAGTCAATACATGTCTGGTATTTTCTGGTTCCCGTTTAAATTTGGCAAAAAGCAGAAGGAACAGCGTCTGGCCCTCAAAGAAGAGGACGAACTATGGCAGCAGGAGATCAAAAGCGCTGACGCCATCAATCACTTGCTGGCTCGGAATGGGGAAAATAATGGACAGGGATTACGCAGGATCTCGAATCTTAGGATGGTCCAAAGTCATCAATCCTTACCGAAGACCCGTCTGCACTTCGAGTCTCAAGCTCTCACCGAAAGTGATCGCTGACGACTTCGTGACAAAAGAACCAGCCAAGATTACGAGAAACAAAAACTTGTTTAAAGGAAAGTTTGAATGCATTTATACTGTAAAACATTTCCAAATTAATTCTACAAATAAAGAAGGGTGATACCAATACCTACACAACCAATAACTGCATAAAAATGTAAGGTTTTAGTGTAATAATATTCTTGTAAACTGTCAAGTTTTTCGAAATGTTTGGTAAAGTTTGACGGAAAACTCCGCGTGTTACAAAACAAAAACATAGGAATAAAATTAATGTATTTGTAATAAAGACAGTATAAATGCATTCAAAGTCACTTATCTATCTGCATAAAGCGCCGATAAGCAGAAGAAAAGCATGCAATCATACCTTTAAAGAAGTTTTCGTTTCCCGCCATCTGGTTTCTTCGTCAGCGAAGTCGTCTGCGACCACTTTCGGTGAGAGCTTGAGCTCGAAGTCCCGACATAGCCAAGTAGCAACACTGTGTGCACGTGTTGCTGCTAGACTCCGAAGGGTCTTCGGTCAAGATTGATGACTTTGGTCCATCCTCGTTCGAGACCCTGCATAATCCTTGTCCTTTCTCTTCCCAATTCCGAGCCAGCAGGTGACTGATGACGTCAGCGCTTGTGGTCTCTTGCTGTCGGAGTTCATCCTCTTTCTTCAACATACACTGTTCCTTCTATTCTTGAGAAGGGGAACTAGAAAATAATAGACACGTAGTGTCCTCGAAAATTTCGGGAACTATAATTGACGATCTGAAAATTACACCTTTGACTAACATTCCTGCGAGCAAAGAGCTAGAAAGGAAAAAGGAAAATAACTTCACACCACCCTTTTTTCCCGAAAGCTCCCGATTCAGGAAACAATTCGGATAACGAGGTAAAATTCATCGAAGAGAAAAAACATTCAAAATCCGAGCTAAGTTAGGCAGGAATTCAAATTTCAGAAATCCGACCCAATACTAATGACACATAACATCAAAACCGAATCAGAAAAAGAGAAAGTACAGATTTCGGAAGCATGCGCATTTTCACAAAAAAAGTGAAGATGCGCCAGACACTCAGGCAGAGAAGGTTGCAAGGATAGCCAAAGCTCTCAGAAAAGTTGAAGAGAATTTACAGTCTGAGAATCCGATACATTCTTGGGAAGACATATTCACAAGCTTCCTAAGAAATGGCGATTTGTATGTCCCACTTGAGGGCAAGAGCGAGAGCAAAGATGTGAAGATCGGGGAAAAAACCAAAGGAGTTCTGATGTTCGAGCCGAACCATAAAAAAAACACTCCAATGGTTGAAATAGCGAATTACCTGAACGGCTGCCCATCAAAAGAGAAAAAAGCAAGCCTCATCATAGCTCCCTCACGGATACTGCCGTGTTGGGAGAAAGAGTTGGGAAAAGAGGCACCCAAACTGGTAACAAAGATTTATTCCGGAACGGCTGAAAACCGTCGACAAATCGCGACTCAACTCGTTAAGCAGAAATTTGATGTTCTGCTTACGAGTTTCGAATACGCTTCCAGGGACAATGCCCAACTTTCAGAAATCCACTGGAAGTGCATATTTGTCGACGAGCGTTTCCGGCTCAAGAGCCAGTCCTGCAAGCTGACGAAGGTGTTGATCCGGAAGTACCAGAATGCGGAACTGCGTTTCCTGCTGACCGAAAAGGCCATGCAGGAAAACCTTCCCGATTCTTGGTCCGGCATTATTTACTTAACTCCTGAAAAAAATGACGGAGAATCATTTGAGAAGTTTTTTAATGCGGAGGAGCCGGTAAAACTTAGGCTCAACCGGAAAGAGACACAAGCTGCAATCAAGTGCTTGCAATTGGCGATGAAGCCCTTCCTGAAGATGATAGCAGATAACAGCACCACTGGAAGAATCGACAGAAGCATCCTGAATACCATCAAATGCGATATGTCGTTCATCCAGAAAAAAATATACATGAACATCAAGAAAGGCGAAGAAATATTTCCAAAGAAGTGCCTGGTCAGCGTAAGTGAATTGAAAACGAAACAGAAGGTGGACAAGCTGACCCAACTGAGAAAAATATGCAACCACCCGTTCATGTTTGACGAAGTGGAATAGGAGTGGGAAGCCAGCAAGAAAATAGCGGCACAGCCCGTAATGACATCGACCTGTGTCGAGTGTCTGGTAAATTCGAGTACTTGAACTGCCCTCTGCGAACTTGCCTATTCGCTCAGGAAAACTTTGGTTCCAAATCAATTTGGGAAGCAAATTTCTTTAAGGAATCATTTCCCCCTTGTCGGAGTCGGCAGCCATACTTTCAGCTATGTCCCCTGAAAGAAAATGTTTTTAATTGTAATAAAGTCAATAAACTTTTGAAAATCTAAATATGAATCTTACTTTAAAAGTCTAAATATTACATCTGAAAACTTAGGAAAATAATTAAACAGCATAAACATAAACAAGTGTAACGTGCGGAAGATATTGGGAGTCATTTAAAAACTCTCTGATCCATTAGCACACTACATTAATGTTAGAAGTAGTTTGTTTCCTTGCTGTTGATAAATATAGTTATTAAGAAAAATATGAGAATCCAGGGAACGAACACAACATTTTCCTGTTTACCTATGATGAAACTTTTGAAACCTTGTTTTTTCTTACAAATCTTTATTGGTTCATACACTTCAGTGTGTTCATCCACTGCTTGTGCCTCCCGTCCTTAGCTTTAATCTTTATTTTCTGAGTTGCAGCTGCTCTGTCTTTGCACTTACTTCTCTCTGAGAGTCCAAAATATTTTCAGCTACCAATACGAAGATATAACTACCCTTTATGAAGTTTTTGCCTTTAGCTCTGTCGTAGCCATTCCAGAATGCTAATCTCAAACAAGAGCGAAGTAAGTGCTAAAGCACAGAGCAGAATACGAAAAAAAAAAAAAAAACACACAGTAACTTAATTTATGAAATTTTACGGCAATAACTTATTTGACACTTAAAGGTGATAGAAACCTGTACTGTCAAAAAATTTCCGGAAAATTTACGGTAATTGTTACTGGCATCCATGTTGCCAGTAACTGTTACGGTAAAAATCAAATGTTACTGTAAAATTTTACGGTTTCCTCGGTAGGCCACAGCAACCAATTGGAGCTGGGATCGCTTATTTCTCCGGTATAAATTACCGTAAAAATCAACGATGCTGTAAGTCCGCCATTTTACAGTAACAATTACCAGAAAATCTTCCTGAATTTTTAACAGTATAAAATTCCGGAACGCGTTGCTGCAAATAATCTTACACGTTTCGAAATTTTCTTACTGAAAAATTTACGGATAGAAATTTTAAAAAGAATAATTTGAATTTTTGGCATCTTGAATTCAAATTATGGTTTTCGCAATCACGAACGTGTGTGTGTGTGTATGTATGCGCGTGTGTGTTTGTGTAGGCGCATGTGTGTGAGTGCGTGCGTGTGTGTGTGTGCATGTTATGTACGCAGTGCTGTGTGTATACGGGTGTGTGTGTGTGTGTGCATGTTGTGAATACGGGTGTGTGTGTAGGTATTCGTGTGTGTGTATGTGTGTGCATGTTGTGTATGCAGTGCTGTGTGTACTCGCGTGTGTGTAGACGTTTGTGTGTGTATGTGTGTAATTAATAACAGAATATTTACTTGAATATAGAAAAATATTAACTTTTCCTCACTAAAGAAATAATGCATTTTTTCTCACTGGCTGGGAAAATGGATAGTCAAGAGAAGAATTTAAAAAGAAGAAAAAAAAGCTGATCAATATGTGCATTCTATATCCACTCTACTTTTTAGTGATACTAGCTCACTCTACAGAAAATGGCAAAGCCTTTTATCAAAATCTTTTCATGCTTTTTACTTTTATATAAAAGAAAAAAAAAAAACTGTCCGTAAGTTGTTAACACAAAATCTATCTTTGCCACTTTGGCAAAAACTGGTAAAAACCTATTTTTGACGGGCGGTAAAACCCGTGGTTTTCCATGGTTTTTTCCGCCCCCGGCAAAAACCTGCCAACCCTGGATTGTTAATAAAAAAATGTTACGTCAAATGTTCTTCATTAACAGAAGGTTCTAAATTTTCTCAAAATGCTCCTCTTCAAATGCATTACAGCATGACATATTGCAATAGTAATCACAAAAAAACTATAAATAAGCGTTAACTCTTTTTCTGGGTTTTTTTTTTTTTTTGAGCAATCACGATTGCTTATTGTTCACATTTGACTGTTTTGATGTCCTTTGATTTTATTTTCTCACCGCCACCCTCTGCAGCATCACCGTCGACCGGGTCCTCACGATGCTGCTCCTATAGCGAAAGCCGTCTCCAGGTTGCATCCATATCCTACACACACGCGCATACATACACAACTACACACACACACACGCGCGCACATACACACCCATACATACACAACTACACACACACACACACACACACATGCACATACACACAAGCACATACACACAGCCATACATACAGACACCTACACATACACACATACATATACAAAACTACTCGCATATTCATGCATACATACAGACACACAACATACACACAACTATCCACACATTCATGCCTGCACTCAAACACATATGCCTATACACACATACACCCCCCACACACGCATTCATACACACAACTACCCACACACTTATGCCAGGACACAAACACACATGCCTACACACACATACCCTCTACACACAAACACACATACCCCCACACACTAACACACACGCCTACATACACACACTCGTGATTGCGAAAAACATAATTTTGTCAAAATTCAAATTATTTTTTTATTTTTATTTTTGGTTTAATTTTCACATTGATTGAACTGATTTAAATGTTCCTTTCATTTTCTCACAGTAGGAAAGTATTTATTTGCTTTGACTTTATTTGGCGATCAACAATTGACTATCTTTGCATGAGTCTGAGCCCGCCTGATCCCGAAATCTATTTTCGGTTCTTGAGCCCGAGCCCGTCTCACTTATAATGCCCAGGACTTGAAACGCGGTGGTTTTGAAAACTTAAAAAGTACATCATGACCTCTATATTTAGTTTTAAACTGCGTAAATTTACGCTTTCTAAGTCGAAAAAAATGACGTATAGTGTTTGTTAAATTTCGCACAGCGCCCTTAAGCCCGCTAAATATTCCACCTAATGAATACTTTGAAATATCTAAAATACACCGCCAGCTCAATTATTCCATCCGAGGACTGCAGTTTCGTGCTTTTTGGCACTCATCAGCCCGGAATAGGAAACACATGAGCTGGAGGCGAAAAATCTCTTAAGGAAACGAAGAGAGCCAAACAAACTGGTAGCTAATGCAGAATTAGCATTAGCTACCAGTTTGCAACATGCAAGAATCTTTGAGTTGAACCCCACCATTGTTGCGGTCGCTCATCTGGTTTGCTAATTCTGCATTAGCTACCAGTTTGTTTGGCTCTCTTGGCTCCCTTAAGAGATTTTTCGCCTCCAGCTCATGTGATTCCTATTCCGGGCTGATGAGTGCTAAAAAGCACGAAACTGCAGTCTTCGGATGGAATAACTGAGCTGGCGGTGTATTTTATGTATTTCTGCCTTAGCCCTGGCTTTAGGGCGGTAACTTACTACAAAATACTTTGAAATATGTTCCATAAGAGAGATTTAAATAAATCGAGTGCTGCTGATCATTGTTTCTGCCTTTTTTTCTGGAGGTGCGGTATATAAGGTTAAGGAAGCAAGCGCCAGGCGATGGCTTTTCGAACTTGAGCCCCCCTTCCCCCTCTATGACAACCAGGACTTACGAGGTTTGAAACATGCAAGACAGTTCTAATTTTTCAACGGAGTTGGAAATTAAGTCGTTTTATTCGTTTATTTTCCATTATGTATTCATTCATTCTTTTTTGTACTCATTCATTTTATCAAAAATACTTTTTAAAATCAGATAAAGCATTTTCATAATGAAATATTTGCTAGTTTTCACTTTGACAAATGAAAAAAAAAAGGGAAAATTTTCGACTTCTTTTTATTTTTTGAATGTATAAAATTACAGAGGTGCTGAAAACAGTTAATACAATCTTGAGATTGTACATTTCAACTAGAAATATACTCCATCCTGGTTTTAAATTAAGATGCACTCTAAAAAATTTCCGTAAATTTAGGCGCATTGGCCATAAAATTATACGGTAAGTGCCCTTCTTCGAGGAAACAGGGCAGTGACCGTAATTGTAAAAAAACTACAGTAAATTTAAGTTGCGTTGACCGTAAAATTACGGGGCAGTCGTCCAGTCCCTTAATCTGTGCAGAATACGGTCATTCCCCGTAATTTGCTGGCTGATAAAGATCACGTGTCGTTGTCACGTGTTTCTACGCAAAGAAGCGGGAAGGAGAAAAGCCAAGATGGCTGCCTTTTGTTGAACGAATGTCGTCTTCCAACTAGATAATTACCTTTTTAATATGTAATATATGATATACGCCTTAAAATATCTGGACTAAATATACGTATTGGAGAGTAGGGACTGTCTTCCAGGCTCTCATCTAAGTATTGCTCCTAGGCGTCGAAAAAAAAGAAAGTGTTGTCTTCCTCGCCATGTGTATTCCAATGTCTGGAATCAAAATATTAATAAGTGTTTTTTTTGTATACTATTGTTTAAGTGTAATTTTAATCTGCTGTTCTTTTTTAATTAGCTATTTTGATAACAATAATTTGTGAGCATTGATTGATGGCGAGTACCGAAACTTCGCTGTAACGTTGAAATTTAGAATTGATATTGATTGTATCAAGACGTACTTACATACTACAATGCATGCAAACGTGATGCAATATAAACGCACAAATGAATATCATATTATGCTCCATGTGTTTTAATTTCCATAGTTTCATTCAAAAATTTCTGCAGTATTTTTCTAAATTAATGTAATTAATAAAGATGTTGTGCATGAGGGCAAAATGAATTATTTACTAATTCTCTGCATGCTTTATATTCCTGGTTTTAAATAACCATGATCAATGACTAATAGGAATTGGTTACATTTTTTAGATTGTTTTTAATGAACTCAAATGTTACATTTAAACTAATGAAATAAAACATAGGTACGTAGTTGAAAATAAATTGCTTTAGGCTACCTATTAACGACAGATTCGTTTTTAGTAGAAAATATAAATAATAACATCATTGTTTTCATTAGTTTCACAGCTAGAAATGTTTAAAACATGTTTCATACATTTTTTTAATAGCTAAATCTTTAAACAGTTATTCATACAATTATTATAAACCAAAAATAATGTGATGAAGCATGTATTTCTTATCAACTTTCAACACTTAATTACTGAATTGTTTCTGGTTCAATGTGCCTAAACTTATAAATTAAATGTAAATTTCTATAATAATACTATTTTTTACTGTAACTTACAACTATTCATAACTTAAAATATAATATTTTGTATAATAATTACTGTAGGAAGAATGTTCACATCATTTACTGCTGTATTGTCTGAATCGCAGCTCTCTATGAAATTGAAGCAGTTTTCAATTTGCTCAATCTGAGCGGACGAGAAGCCATGTCTTTCTAGTAGGAAACTTAGGCTGTGTTTGCATCATAGAAGTATAATCTAGGTTTTTTTTTGGGGGGGGGGAGGTGATTAAAGTGGTGAGATTGTGCTATTGAAATTTACTATGGGTATGCCTTTTTTAGAGAGTCGTTCATGTGATTTATAATATCAAATAACTTTTTATTGGGGGTTGCATAGCCAGGATTTCATTTCTTTAAGGGTCTAATATACAGAATACAGAGTGGTTCAAACGGGGTGACCCCCCTCCCCCATCGTATATTCATTACGCAGTCACTTTACAGTCTTTAAAGTAGTAAAAATCAGCAGAGCACCATCTATGTCGTAACACAGCGGAATTCTGCTCCATGTTATTGTAGATGTTTTGCTGGGTTCGGAGCAGAATTTTAAACGCAATGTTCTAAACGCCAAAATTGAGTGGAATATGGTGCAGAATTCAGCTGTGTTGCAACATGGATCTTGTTCAACTGAAGTTCTTAAGACTTCAAAGTAACTGTTAAGCCCAGCTCTATAAATTTTTACTAACTTGCAAAAACTTAGTGGGTCCCCTCCTAGACTAGCAGTGTATATTGTTTACGTAAATAATAAAATGTTACGTAAATAAGTCTCATTACTAGTTTTTTTTTCCTCAATTTCTTGGATCGTGGATCTCCTTAAGGATGTGCCCCCCCCCCCCCCCCCCCCCGAACTGCAGGTACTCAGATCGGAGCCTGAACTGTACAGCAAACATTCAACCATAGTAAAATTAAATGAGGGTTACTCCCGCTTTCGGACCACTCTGTGTATTATACAGTAAAGCACAGTTTATACGTTTATCTTTTATACGTTTTTATCATTTATACGTTTTCAAAATTAGTCACTGCTGAGTCCAATACATAATAACGAAAACCTATTATACTTTTTTTCATTTATACGCTTGTTTCATGCAGTACTTTCAAAAACGTATAAACGGTGCTTACTTGAAGTTTTCTTATATACGACTAATGAAATTATGTGTGAAACACAAATATTTTCATTTTTGAATTTTTTTGGTCATTGCAATTAGGGTCTAAATCCATGAACCCTCCCCCTGGTTGTACTACTGTTTTTTGAAGTGTTTCATTCAAATAGTGTTATAATCGAAGGTTTGTTGTCAAAGGCGCGTTTCAGGTCATTCTTTCGAATGATTTGGTTCTGGTATGAATGTTTTTGACTGGAATGTATTTTAATCATAATGGCAGGTTTATAGGAGTCATGGTTGCAGGTCCTTGAAGTGGGGGAGGGGCAGTGGTGGATCCACAGAGGGAGCAATTGGGGTGATCCCCCCCCCCCCACGAATTCACAAACCGAAATTTACCTTTGCAAATTTAATTTTGTAAATTCGAAAAATTTCCGGAAAAGGTTTCCAAACTCTCCCCCTCCCCCCAAACTCATCACAAAAAATCGCCAACTGTATTTTTACGACTTTTTAGTTCCAAAATTTTTTTAGGGGAGAGTCCTCAACCCCCTCTCTTCAATGTCATCAAAGATCGTCAAAAATTTTGAATTTTTGGATCTTCAATTTCGAAAAACTACCCGAAATCAAAAACGTTTTCGAAAATGTCGTTCATTCAAATTTTACGGGGTTCTTGAATCAGAAAGGAATGGGACCTTACTGTTGATCCTTCTATTCTACTTTTGAATTTATGCTTTGTCTTATGTGTGTACGGTTATAAAACTATTTCAACGGTGTAGTTATTTAGTAGTACTTAATACATTCTAAACTACTGGGTTTATACATTTTTCTTTTTAGTTTTTTTGGTTTTTACGCAGTCTGGTTTTTTATTTTTATTTAATAATTTTTTATTTAATCTGGAGTTTTTTTAATATAAATGATGCATAATCATACCTACCATTTTTTATTTTGTTCCATATACTTAGTTAAATTTTCTTTCACCCAGACAATCCTTGCTTTAAAGTTTGATCCAGTTTGCACAATTGGATGAAAAATAACTTCTGGATCAAGAAGTGTTTCATCGGAATTTATTTAGAGGTATGTATTAATATTTTATTTTAAGAAATGTTTTTCTAAACTCTATTGAGCGACGATCAGTTTCTTTGCTCAGAAACTAACGATTGTAATTTTTCTACTTGTTACTTGTATTCAGTGCTTTTATTTCTGGTCGCTGTTGTATTTAAATGTTATCGATATGAAAAAAATAAAATTTTATAAAAAATTTAAAAGAATATAAAATGTTCAGTATAATTGTGCCACAGAGTAATGTCCGATGAACTGGACACGAAAACAGAACTCTTCATTTTGTAATCTTAGGTAGTCTATTTGTATTGTATAGGTATGAGAGCACGTCCTATTTGTATTGTATATGCAGGGCGCCCATATGCAAAGTTGCAAGGGGGGGGCAGGCACGTAGCTAGAACTTTGTTAAGGGGGGGGGTCCAAGGTTGCACGAACTTCAAAAGAGGAGGCATGCTAAAGCAGAATTAGTAGCTGATAGTTACACAAGATAAGATAAATCCAATTAAAACTGATTATTAAAATATGATAATTAACTAAAATTAATTAAATAATTGAAATTAATAGAGCCATTAGTTAAAATTAGTTAACAAAAATTTTATATTAAGTGGTAAATTAATTATTGAAAGTTTGTAAATTAACATTAAACTGAAAGTTATCACACACTAAGTTTCCAAACATGGGTGAACCTCTGTCCTCCTGAAAATGAGTGATATATTTTCTATTAATAAAAAGGGCACATTAAAAGAAAAACGGAAAACGAAAACTGTTCTAGAAATTACTTGGAAAATGCATGCGATAAGTTAATAAAATATTAAAGCTTTGTAATATATTTCAACAAAATATGTACATTTGTACTTATGCCATTTTATTTGAAAACTAGAAAGTAGCCCATCAAGGTATGACGGGTGAAAATTGCTTCAACTCTTCTACATTTGAACGAAGCAATTGCCTGTTTGGTAATATTTTGATAGTTGAAATTTTAACTCTAACACCAGTGGATTAACCCTAAACTCCGGTAGATAGCGGTCATTGTTTTCGTTTCTTCATTCCTCTGAGATGACACAGTCTTACCAGTAGAACTGTTAAGTTACCGGATCGAGTTCAGCCTTGTCACAATAAAGCCTTTCCCTGAATGTTAATCATTACCAAAACATATTATCAAATTACATATCATGCCGTGGCGCGAATTCATTGTTGAAAACGCGGGTTACTCGATCATCGGCATTATTTATATGAGGATAAATAAATCTATATCTATGGAGTCGAATGTATAACTATACGAATGTTATATAACGTAACCCGGTCCGATTTGAACAACATTTCAGGCAAAATCCCACAACTCTCTCAACGAAAATATTAACAAGGTTTCATTTAAAAAGCTTGAATTAGTTTTTATTGATTAACATTTATAATATTCTTTTGATAATGCGAAATAGAATGATATTTCCAATCTTATCCGTTTTATAATTATCATTCCTTTTCATCAATTAAAAGCTTGAACAAACTATTAACTCTTTGAGAGACGGAGGCTTCCTTTGATGCAAACCTTTTTTTATACATATAAATTTTTTTCTTCAGCCAACTGACACAATGATTCCAGTTAGCTGAAATAAAAAAAGAGAAGCAAGAAATAAATGGGGTTCTCAAGTGAAGTCACTATTCCTCAAAGGGTGAAAGCTGTTCGAAAAAATTTTAAATATTGGAAAAGGCGTATTGCCGTTTTTTATCATTTTTTTTTCTAATGGGGCTGTGTTAGAGGCTTTAGCCTTTTGCGGAACAAGTGAGAACCAACCATATGGCATCCAGTCATTCATATGCCACCATTAAGGCGCGGATGTGAATGTCAGAGAAAAATTTGATGCCCAGTTTCCACCAGATGGAGATACCTGAGCTCTTTTCGATGCGAAACTGCAAAAGGAATTTAATTTTGTCAAGAGCTCAAACGACCTAAGGGATCTTTTACATGCCGATTAATGGAATGTATACCTAATGAATTAAATTAAACATCTGTGTGATTTTATTTTAACAACGTGTTGTTAATTTTAACAACAATACATATCATATTTTACAACGCAGGCAATGATTTTTTTTCTTTAATACGATGTTAGCAAAACACTTTATTGCAAGAAATAGCAAATATCGTTAGCTTGAAGAAAATAAGAGTCGAAAAAATTAAAAAAAAAGCGATATAGAAACGAAAAACTCAAAAAAATTTATCTCGTATTCACCTTTTTTGTTTCTTTGCTTGTAACGCAGTAAATAGCGATAATTTTCACCTAGTAATTTATAGTTAAATGCAAATGCCTGTTTTTTGTTACGTTTAATGCTACCTTCACAATTTACTAAAGATGGATGCATAGATGCTAATTAAATAACTTCTCAGTACAATTGGAATACAATTATGCTTTATGGGACAACATCGAATAAGAGATGAGAGAGAGAGATAATTTTTCTTCAATTAAAAAACTAACTGTTTTTCTTTTGGGATCATAGAATCACAATTCAGTAAGATTTAAAAGTATTAATTCGTAATAAATTACTTATTACATGCTTTAATATGGCCGAACTTGTAATTTCATAAACTGATCACAGAAAAATATTCAAGTAATTTTCAATTATTTTTCTATAAAATTTTGATTCCGCAAAAAATTCGTTACATCAACTTCAAGTTTTATTTATTCATTTATTTTATTTATTTTACCTTCAAACACGAATTCTTTTTGGGCATTTAATATGTTCAATGATCATGCTTAAATATTGGGGGGAAAATCTATGTAATTTGTTACTCAGAAAGGAGAGAAATGTTAAAAATAATCTAAAAGTTCAAATAAAATTGTTATCAAAATATAAAATGAATCTGAAATGAACCATGCCAAAAATATAAAGAGTTAAAATGAAAAAAAAAAATCAATAATAATTTTTTCTCATCCTCAAGCACATGAAATGTGTAGAATTTCTTTTTTCGCTGCTGGCTTAGAATCTAAAATTAGTTTTTAAATGGAAAAACACATTAACACGTAAAATTGCTTGTATTTTTAAGAAAACTTTAAAAGGGAGCACTGGCTCTTACCTAGTTTGGGTAAACTTAATTTTCTTTTGCATATATTTTTCTTCAAGATATGTTTCCTATAAGTATGATATAGATAAAAAGTGCGTGTTAAAACAGAAAAAAATCGGAATTCAATTACTGATTCACCAGGAACGCACCTCACTCTGGCTGTCTTTCGTGCAACATGCGTCTATGAAATCCGCGAAAATCCAAAAATTAAGGAGACAGAAATAAAGAAAACCACACCAATGAGACTGGGGGGCAATAAATGCTTGTTTTTACTTTGCCGATGGCAATCTGATGGACCAAAGGAGAGGGGCTGAATTTCAAGGTCACACGACCCAGCTGGTTTGAAAGACGATACGGACATTTCCCGGTTTCCGACGTAGTGCGCGACAGTAAAAGGCAGACAAAAGTTGGGAACCTGCAGTTGTTGCACGAGGTTCTCGTGTTCTGAATTGACTCAAGGACTGAGAAATTTTCCGATTAATGGGAATATTTAAGGGGAAAATGCAGGGTTTTATAAAAACATTCTCTTTCGGAAAAATTTTGTTGATGCGAGATGCAACAACTGAGTTTAAAGGACAGGGGTCTTCCGGGAAGGGGGGAGGGTCCGGACCCCATGGACCCACCCCTTGGCTACGTCCTTGGGGGGGGGGGCTCAAATATTTTCCCTGTGGTTTAGCTCTATATTTTCCCCAGGGAAACTGATTTCAGGACAGATTAGAGTCATTAAAATTTGACATTTTTAATAACTTATTCATTAATGGTTGGAGAAGAAATGTTTTTACATTTTTGCAAGGAAAAAAGTACTAAAAGCAAGGAAATTCTAATTTCAAGGGGGGCTCTAGCCCCCTTGCACCCCTATATGGGCCCCCTTGCCTTATACGTATGTAAACTACTGTATTTCGGATTGGCAACATGTGCTACAACCAAGGATACTTGGGCATATTTCAACAGTTAAAATCTCAACCCTGGCTGTCCCACTGCATACCCATCCATGCTCGTCATTGGAGGGGGGGGGGGATTTCCCCCCCCCTTTCTTCCAAGAAAAAAAGATGAGCATGACTAGGGTATGCACGGGCGCTGCCAGTTAGGAGGTTTTAGGGGCTCAATTCCTCCCAGAATCCTTGGTTTTAACCCCATTGCCGATCCTAATGCCTAACGCATTCACAGTAGTTAAAATGCCGGGCCTGATCCTACTTACGACAAAAGAAGTGCATTAGCCATCTTTTGTGCTACAACTTATAAATGATGAAAAGGTTGATATCAGGGGGTTAGATACTGCTATTTTAGGGCTGGTCATGCTGAAGAATATTTTTAAAGTGCATAAAAAATTCTGAAAATACTTGGGTGTCAATTAAAGCAATAACTTATCCAAAAATAAAGCACCTTGTGGGACATAAACAATACTAATTAATTTTAAAAGCAATGAAAGGAAGTTGTATTCCAGATTTTTACTTTAAAAAATATTAAGTGAATTAAATAAAAAAAATACTCCAATTGTTTGCAGGTTATTCATTAAGTATATTTGAGCACAAAGTGATTGGATAATAATGTCGGCCGAGAATTATTATCCTCACCTTGTATCCATCGTTGCATGTAAGATGCACAGATTTCCATATTTATTTTGAAAATACAGTCAAACCTTATTAAAACTAACTCGAAGGGACCTTTATAATCTATTGGCCTTCACCTTAGTTTATCTTATCCAAATATCAATCATTAACAATCAATAGGACAGGGATCACAAATGTAGTTTATCTTAGCAGAAATTCATTTTAAGCGTGTTCAAAATAGTATGATATGTTTGATATTTTGTTTTCCAATTGCGATGTTTGCAATCTAAGAATTATATTAATCATATCAGTAACACTCATTTACTATTGAAAAGAACCAAAAGTAGACTGCTAATAAAATTTACTGTAAGGGTGTCTTTTTTAGGAATGTCCTTCTTTGAGGCACCGTCTTTTAGGGGATGAGGATAAGCCTCCACTATTGTGGAACGGACACCTTCGTGGTTTTTTAAATGATTGTTTCTTTAGTGTTTTAATTAAATAGTGTATAAAAGAATGTTTGTTGTCGAGAGTTTGGTTATTGATTTCTTCTGGATGATTTGATAGTTCAATTATATGTTTTTGAGCGAATATTTTATTAGAATTCTAGTCAAATATTTGACTGAAGACTGAATATTTGGCTAAAAAATGATTTATAATTTTTGTATTTTATTTTATGGCAATTCAGAATTGAAGATGCTTATCTATTTTCTGTAGATTAATTATTTTGTTTGAAGCATTACATAATATTTTGAATGGTAAAACTTTCGAAATCAAAATACTGCAAAATTTAATTTCTGAGTGTTTTCTTTGCACGTTATAAATTGCCTTTTTTAAACATTTGTGAGACGAGAAACGTTTCACAAATTGATTTTTTCTGCTTAGTGTTTCATACCTAAGAAGTCCAGTGGCACTTTGTGCCTCCTCATTGCAGATTTGAGTTTAATTCCCCGTTGGGCGCAGTTGACTTCACCTTTCATCCCATACGTGGGTCAATAAAATGAGCACCAAGCATGCTTGGAAACTAAACACTGGAGGTTCCACGTTTGGCTGACCACCTTACTAGAACACCTGCCTTTGCACCCCACAGCCCTCTGTCATGAAGATTGATATGGGCACGGGGGGATTGCCTCCAATTTTGCGCCACTGAGTTTAGTTTCATACTTATGACTTATAAGCGGTAAAAAAAAAATGTTTATGTGGCGTAAGATATAAAATTGAAAAGTTGCGAAACTTAAATGTAACATCTGAATGTTTTCTCTTGCACTAAAATCAGCTTAAATGGGTCATTCTTCAAACAGTACGCCTTTTACAGTAAAAAATTTTAGGAACAATTCATTTAACAATGATTTTTAATTTCATCAAAAGTATATTGATTTAAACCTGCCACCAATTTTTGAATAACAAGTTTTATTTTAGTATATTTTTGGTTCACAACGTGTGAATTTCACTTCCATGGCATGTCACACACCTTGTGTGGCTGTTTATGTTGCTTAATAACTTGATTAATTAAAAGTATATACTTATTTATTAATTATTCCTTTCACAAGTGCCTCAAATGATAATTGTTTAAGTATATTTAACTTTTTAATAGTGGTTTAGTTCATTTTAGTAGGACAAGAAGTCATGTCGCACAAAAATTTACTAAATACTATTTTACATGTATTTGAAACTACTAATTAAACCATACTTTAATGAAGAGAACTTAATTATATTCCCACTAATCATTAAAATAGCTGATTGATTGCACAATTAACAAAACTACCACTTTGATATTAAATTGGCCTCAATTTTTAAATACTAAAAGTTATTTTAATTTCTATGAACAAGGGATTATATTATTTTTTATTTATACGTAAAATAATTGGAACTGAGCTGGCCATCTTTAACACTTTCATGGAAGAACGAAAAAAAAGGAAAAAAGGTTTCGAAATTGAAAAATATTTGCATTCAAAAGTTATGTTTTCTGAAGAATTACCCAAATGTGATAATATTAGTAAATAACAGGTTGGAAGTTTGTACTAGAGTACTATATACACATTCATTCTATATACACATTCATGGTATAAAAAATTGTTTGCCTACTAATTGTCAACTACTTATGTTATTTACTATTCAATTGCTGACTAAATATTAAGGTATTCAGCCAAACCAAGTATTCGGTTTTGTGTGCCAAATAGCCAGCAGTATACCAAAAATCAACTGCATATTCAATGTATCCCTAATTTAAACGAAGAGCTTTTTCAAAGTTGGTGGGTATGCATGTTAAAACCCAGTGTGCATGTGTGGTTGAAAACATTGTCCTACTATTGAGTGCAGTAATTTAGTGTGGTTGAATAGTACTTAGGATGATTACTGAGTACTCAACCCAAGTTCATGCTACTGGGTCAAGTACTGAATATAGATCTTTTTTTAACGAACAACTGACATACACAAGGGAAAATTTTTCTGTTATTGGAATATTTATATGGATATTAAGCATGAAATAAGTTTTCAATTAAAAAGAAAATCCAAAAAGATTTAAAGTTTAAAATTTAAAACTATTTTTTTCAGAATTTGTGGGGGGAAAATTGAAATTGATTTAAAAAACTTAAATTTTTCCATCACAGTTCTTTCTCGCGTTAAAAATTAATCATAGATAGCTTCTTTGTACTTTAAAAATTTTTGACCAGTACTTTTACTGGGAAGTCTCTTATTTTGGGGTAAGGAGCTGAAGATTCCCATAGTTTGTCTTTTTCCTTCCAACAATGCAACATGTTTTCTGTATTTACTTTTCTTTTTGAACTTGGGAAAAAAAATACAAATACTAAACCTGTACAAATGCATCCTTTAGGACTGGACTCGGACTCCAATATTATTCCTATAGCGAACAAAAGTAGTTTTATTCAAATATTATGTTTTTATTTATAAAATTTGTTTAAAAGTTTTATTTATGTATGGGCAAATGAAAATTTATGAAATAAAATAGTTTATTTTTATTTATCCGTTGTGGCCCCCCTTAGCCCCTCTACTAGAAAATCTGCTACCATGCTTATGTATGGGGTCAAAAAGCTTGGATGCTTATGCTCTGAAAAAAGGTGTTTTCAATATCTGTTTTTATCATACTGTAGATGCCCGTCAAGAAATAGCCCATATTGGCACTAAAAATTCCAAAATGTTTTTTTTCCCTGAAATTTCCCCTTATACTTGTACTACAGTTGCAGGTTTCCCCCAAGATCTTTGCAAGACTCCAAAGTTCTTTATGTTTAATTATATCTCTTAATGATCATCATTATCGTTTATGTTTTCAATTGAATATGATTCATTGTTTCTTTCTTTTTTTTCACTAAATATTCATAACCTCATTTTGTTTTCTTTTCAAAACAGACCACATATTTTGAATTGATGTTGGAAAAATGCTTTTCTTTGTCACTCGTTTGATTTGATGAAACAAATTTTTCGATATTTACGTGTTTACCAGCTTTTATGCATTAAACTTAAGATTTATACATTTTAGCAGTTACGATGTCTTTTGATCTAGCCTTAATTTTTTGTTTAATTTTATTATAGCCTTTATTTCTCTGTATGCATGTCTTTTTCCTAGGATTCCTGGAAATTATGTAAAAATCCTTTGAACATCATATTAGGGAGGAAAACCTAATGAAACCAGGGAAAGGGATGAAAAAAAATAGGGTGCTTTAAAATGCTTTATTTTGATTTTCACTATTTAGTGAGAATGCTGCTCTGCTTTAAATGTGTGAAAAATAAATCACTCTTAATTTTCCTTATGATGATTTCTTTTTAGGGCAATATTTTGGATAAGTTACTGAACTAAAGGATCCAAAAGGAATAAAGATTTGGAAAAAGTGATTCAACCAAGTTTTCAAAAATTTGACCATAATTTCTCTTCTGAAAAAGTTTATTTGTAATTATGTTGTTATTTAACTTGTAATTAATGTAAAATAAACCTTTTTGATGTTTTAACTTCTTTGTTTTCATTGTTGACACTTCTGGATATTGTCTCTTCTTATTTCTTATGTAGACATGCTTACATATTTTTTTGGTAATAATTTGAGCTAAAATTCTTTCTCTCGATAAAATTGTTTTCGAGATGCTTACCTTTAATGGATACTTATGGTGTTTAAAAATTAATTTATCCATAAGTTTATGCTAGCTAGTAAAAAATGCAGTCTATTTTTGAAGTCGACTGCACAAGTTTTTAATTTATGTATAATTTAATTAATTTATAACTTTTTAAATATGAAGTATAAATATGTTTTTTAATAATTTATATAACTTTTTTGAATGTTCTATGTTCTTTGAATGAACGAGGTCAGCAAACAAGTAAAGGCAATGGACAAACCATTAAAAAAACACTAGTTGCCAATGTTGGTAACATGTGTTTTAGCGATGAAACAAATTATTGTGTATGTAAGCATTTTACATAAAATGTTAAGTGTTGTATTTTACTATAATCCATACAGTAAAAAAGCTTTACTGAATTTTTTTTTTTTTTTTTTTGTTTTTCAGTTAAGTTTCCCTTATTTCACGGGATTTTTTCTATATTTCTTTTTATACTTCTCTCTCTTAAACATGCATTCTCATTTTTAGAGATCATTTAATAGAATATTTATAATTCTGGCAACTGGGGTCCTCAAACTGCATTACTAACAATGTTAGCCTATTTTACGTATTTATTGAATTGTAAAAATGACTTGCATTTTATTGTGTTCTTAAAACTTTTATTCATAACTTGGTTCTTATATGACAATAAACTAAGTTTTAAAGCACCTAATAATTTATGGGCAATGACGATAAAGAATGACATTTTTTTATGAGCATCATGTTAATTTACAGGAGGCAGTGACCATAGAAAAGTTTTATGAGCATAACGCCAATTTACGGGCAGTGATCCTAGAAAATGAATTATAGCTTTTACGGAAGTAATATCAATTTACGGGCAATAGGCGTAGAGAATAAATTCTAGCTTTTACGGGAGCAATATCAATTTACGGGCAATAGGCCTAGAAAATAAATTTTAGCTTTTACGGGAGCAATATCAATTTACGGTCAATGGGTGTAGAAAACAAATTCTAGCTTTTGCGGGCATATAGTCAATGTATGGGCAGTGGCCGTAGAAAGAGGAATATAATTTTCACGGGCACATTGTCAATTTACGGTCACTCCCCTTTTATTTTACGGGGAGGAAATTACGGGCAAACCTATTATTTTCACGGTCATGAAAGATTACGGGCAGAATATTATTTTTACGGGCAGTGACCGGACCATTTTCTGCTGGTCACTGACCGTATTCTAACGGTGAAATTTCTTACAGTGTGGAGCAAAGCATGCGTGGGAGTTTATTTAGACTTCTTGCTACACTGTTAAAAAAAACCTGAAAGTTCAGGTAGTTTTCTGACTGATTTTAACAGAATATTTCCGTAATGCTTCAAAACGCATTTTTTCCTTCCAACAACAGAAATATCACGAAAGGAAGGGATGAAAACAGAATTTTTCCATTTCTAGGGTTGCCGCTGTGCTGTACTTAGTTAGTATTCTGATTAGCCTTCAAGTTATGATAAACATCGCTTTTTTATAGTGCTTATTAAATCGCACTGTTACATGTTGTTAATTAAAAGCTTATTTAGAATAACAACTCTGATGCCGTAGTCAAAACAGATAGTTTGCTATTTCATGTCTGGAAACTTGTACTATGTCGAAACTGTTTTTACGCCTTTGGGCTTTGAAAGTTTGGAAAAATGTTTGCGCCATTTTCAGACAGGCAGATGTGTTTTGATCGCCTTGGTGATTTGATGTGGGTTTTACTGAGTCAGTATTAGAATATTATTGCGGTGTATTATTTTGCTCAATACTTCGAAATTCTATTCGTTAGACGACGTTTATTCGTCGTCGTCGACGACAATTCTATTCGTTAGTCATATTGTGTGTTCTATTCGTGAGAATAGTTTTAGGATCTCATGTTATCCATTTAAAATAAAGGCTATTGGATTACTTGTGTCCAGATGCAATGGAGACACTTAAATTTAGCACCGCTGGTCACATGTAAGTATTGTTGTATATCTTTGTACATGTTAATATACAAATGTATTTTTCTTGTTAATGTGCATTTGATAGAATTCCGATGGTAGCTGATTTAGAATTTATAGAACTACGTATTATAAAGTTACTGTTTTTGCTCTAACGCGTTGTATTCTTGAAAGTCATTAAAAAGTTAAATGGCCAACATTTCGTATCAACCGGAGATTATCGTGGTGTGCGAGCAAGACAGAAAAAATCACTCAGTTTTTTTTTTTTTTTTTGACAGATTGAAGGTAAACATTTTGAATCTCTAAATAAAAGTATTTCTTGCTGTTATATTTCTTGCGAAAAGGCATAGTAGATTGTTAATCTTTGAAAATACAATTACAATTTTGACAAGAATAAGTTTTCTTGACTACTTAGAAATCTGGAAACATTCATTACTCCTTTCGGGATTTCATTTATAATAAAAAATATAAATTATTTAATTTATTTCCTTAGGATCTCATCCAACAACTTATTTGAGATTATTACAAGTTTCTTGTAAAAACATTTCGGGTAAAACGAACTGATTGATATGTTTAGCTTAAGTATAATGCTTATGCACTAAAAATCTATGCTGCTATTCCAATGAGTGAAAAATGCGGAAAGCACCGAGGGGGGGGGGGGGGGATATACATCATCTGAGCAAAAAATTCTTCACGTATATGTCAATGATTCTGTTTTTAAACACAGTAAATTTGTATGCGGTACTCTCCATCAGGTATATTATTCCATGATAAAGTCAACCGGTTTTTGATGGTATTTTATTTGACTCAATCTGCAAATAAAAATATTCTATTTTTCATGTATGCTTTTCCATGCCACGCCAGAATATGTACGAGGAGATGTGGAAGGAAATATCGAACAGTATCAGCATCAAAAATTGGTGTTATATTTAAATCCACTAGTTTCCTTGCTGGTACTTTTCGATTATTTTTATTCATCTGAAGGTGCAAATTTCGAGATAGATGCCTTGAAAGGTAAGTTATCAAGTAAAAATTTCACTTAAAATATATGAGTAATAAATACAAATTAAAACAATAATAGTTTTTGAATAGTTAACTATTTTTCTATATATATCATTTTAAACATAGGATAGAAAAACGAGAATGAAATTTCAGTAAAATATGTGAAAATGAGAAACGAAAAAATAGCGCAACGAAAAATCAAAACCGAAAGTTCTGTAAAGACACAGAAAATATAAAAACGGAAAAATAGATGAACGGAAAATTTAAAAACGGAAAAATAGATCAACGGAAAGAAGAGAAATGGAATTTTCGTTAAATCACGGAAAATTTATAAATGGAAGAACAGAACTAAACGGAGAAATGAGAAATGGAACTTCTGTTAAGTCACGGAAAATAATGTAACGGAAACGTAATATTTACGGCAACTTTGCTGCCGGTACTTTATCCGTTATTTTCAGGAAATTTTTTTAACAGTGTAGAGCAGAAATAATTATGAAATATTTACTAGTTTTCACTTTGCCCAATGAAAAAAAAGGGAAAATTTTCCACTTCTTTTTATTTTTCGAATGTATAAAATTACAGAGGTGCTGAAAACAGTTAATACAATCTTGAGATTGTGTATTTTATCTAGAAATATACTCCATCTTGGTTTAAAATTCGAGATGGAGCAAAGCATGCTTGGGAGTTCATTTAGACCTCTTGCTAGAGCAGAAATAATTAACTCACAAGCCTTGAAATTATAAGCGGTATTTCGTTTTAGGAAGTTATAAAATTAGCGCACTAAAGCGACTTTCTGCGAAATTTAAAATACTTTGTAAATATTTTCTTCATTTAATTTTTTTCTAAAAATTTCAAATATTCAAATCTCGTGCCAGAGCGAAAGACATTAACTCAGAATACGGAACTTTTCCATAGTCATTAACGTTAGGAAATCACACATTCTCCGCACTTAGGCTAAGTGCTCAGCAGAATTTCGATTTTTTCGGCCAACCCTCATGATGAATCCGTTATTTTTAATTGTTTTATTGTTGAGTTTTAATGGCGCAATAGCCCTTGAGGGCTATACTGCGCCAACCATTATTTTTGTCTCCTACACCGTCAAATTCAAAACTCGGAACATGAAATTTTTTCATTATAACCAGATACAGTCGGCGGTAAAAACATATTGAACTCTATCCCCCCCCCCCTCTTTCCCTCTTTTTTTTATATATCAAATTCATTGCAGAAACTTTACTCCTGTCATAAAAAGAAGAGAAAACAATCCAATTCGCCGCCTAAGTCACTGATTTCGAATTCGGGCATTTACATGATAAGGTCAACCAGATCATCAAATTTTCAAAATTAAAACTTCTAAACAAATGAGGTGTCAATTTAAAGGTGAAGAGTTGTATATTTTGAAATGCCTGTCTAAAATTTGATCGCTTCAGTTATAAATAAGTTACAGGAGGTTAAACTAAGGTCAACATCTTGAGTATTTTCAAACCATATTTGGTGACTTTCAAAGATATTCTGTTTTCCCAAAAAATACATATTAATTTTATGAATTGAGATGAATAACCATTTAAAGATACAATGTGTTGCTGGTGATGTTGCAAAAATGTGTCAAAATATAATTCATTTTGATTTGTAAAAGAACTCCTCTGGGGTGCATTAAGTGTTTTACATCCGACACCAAAATGCGCAATGAATTATGCTGAGCCAATCATTTTAAAGCTACATACATGTATTTTTGGGAACAAAGTAAGATTTTCAATTTTATTGATGTAACCTATTTTGATTTTGTAACAAGTGATAATTTTTTTCTAAAATCTCTGTGTCGGACGTAAAATTTTTTTTCCGTCCGACACCATTTACGTCCGACACTTTTACATTCCTTTAAACGACGCATGTTTTCAACTGTGATGAGCCATGACATGATCAGTATAAAAAAGTATAAAAACCATATGCATATTTCAGTTTTGGGGGTGACCCACTTACCCCAGTGTCCCACTTACCCCAATAAACACTACTTTTGAATTGACTTGCTAAATTTTGTTTTCCTATATGTAACCTATAATTTACATATTTATAACTGTAATCATTGTTATGTATTTACGTTTAAGAGCAATAGTTAATGCCCAATATGAACAATTTACGTCCGACAACGAAAATGTACGTCCGACACCGAGCTAAAAAATATTTTTAAAATAATTTTACTCTTTATAATATCATTTGAAAACTGTGAAATATGCTTCAATCATAAGTATACTTTTGGATTAAGCTGTTTTTAAATTAAAATGTAAGCCAATTCACAGACTTTTAATAATTTTCAAGTGAACCATCAATTTTACTATTTGTGTGTTTACGTCCGACACCAACTCTTTAAAAAATTTTAATTTATACTTTAGGGATCTATTTTGAAAAACCAACATGATTTTTTATTCAGTGGGGTGTAGTAAGTATCTTGGAAATAAATTTAATAATTTTGGAACAGTTTATATTTGGTAAATGGAATTAAAACTGAGAAATTTTTCTTCATTTTTTACGTCCGACACCATGGAATTGCCCATTCGATGCCTCCGAAATTTAAACCACCTGTAACTTGTCCGTCGTGTTTGGTTGTTTTTTTCTGTGCATCCCAAATCCCGTTCCCAGCAATCTGGGCTCAAACCTTGTCAAAGCACAGATGTTGCGGAATTTCCCATTTATCAAACGAGCTGGTTGACTGTTTCAGGGGAAATGGTGGATTTCGGTGGGAAAGGGAGAGACGTCGAGATTTTTACGCCATTCTTCTGGAGAGGCGTCTTATCAAAAAAAAAAAAAAAATTGAATTTTGTCATTTTTAATTCAAATTATGTTTTTCGCAATCACGAGTGTGTGTGTCAATGTAGGTGTATGCAATGTGTGTGTTTGTGTGTGTGGGGGGGGGTATGTGTGTTTGTGTGTAGAGGATATGTGTATGTGGACATGTGTGTTTGTGTACAGGCATGAGTGTTGGTAGTTGTGTGTATGAGTGTTTGTGTGCGTGGGGGCGGGGTATGTGTATGTGTGTGTAGTCATATGTGTTTGTGTCTGTGTGCAAACATGAATGTGTGCGTAGTTGTATGTATGTGTAGGTGTCTTTATGTATGCGCGTGTATATGTGTGTATATGTTTGTGTGTATGTGTTTATGTATGTGTGTGTTTGTGTGTATGTGTGTGTTTGTGTGTATGTGTTTATGTATGTGTGTGTTTGTGTATGTTTGTGTATGTGTGCGTGTGTGTGTGTAGTTGTGTACGTAGGCGCGTGTGTGTAGGACATGGATGCAACCTGGAGACGGCTTTCGCAAGAGAAGCAGCATCATAAGGCCGGTCGACGCGGCGGTGGTGCTGGTGGGAAAATAAAATGATAGCACGCCAAAAACAGTCAAATAAAAGCAATAAGCAATCGTGATTGCTCAAAAAAACTATAGGTCACGATCATGAGTTATTCAGTTTGCAGTAAAAACTGCACACTCTAAAAACAACAATTTCAAAAATCAACTCACATGTTTCATATCTAGCTACTTATTTAATCCCGAATTCAGTATTTTGAAAATTCATTTGTATTGCTTGCTTTTAACTAACTACACTGCTTTTTGTCAAACTCTTTAGTACGAAAATACAGATTAGATTATATTACTTCTGTTCCTTTTCGTTTTCTGCACTACTTGTAATTGAAAAAAAGTTGGTATAATAAGAAATCAATAGTTTATTTTTCCTTTAAAGTACAAATGAAATGTTTTATATAACTGATTGTTCTAAAAATCTAAAAAATAACAGGATATGTCTTTGAGGTTCCTAAGCAAAGTATGCTCTAAATATCAAGTGTATAAATTATGAATTGTCCAAATGATAAGAATAATACTCTCTTTTTACCTATTCTCTAAATCTGTACACTATTTTTTAAGTCATTTTTTACTATTGATCATTTTATATTTAACTCATTGTTGTATTTGTCGGTGGGAATCTTAAACGCCAAATAAAGTTGTATTTATTTATTATTTCATTTATTATTATTATTTTTTTTATAAAGAAGAAAAAAATACACCGAGCAGCTAGCAAAATTCTTTCACAGGTGTTTAACTGTTCGATTGAAAAGATATTTTTTCTTTGCAAGAAAAAAGGGAAAACAACCTCACTGGCCTATAAAAAAAATTCATATAGTTTAAAGCAGGGTTGGGTTTTGGACTGTCCAAAACTGGTTTAGGACAGAACAGGTGGTTTTTACCGTCCAAAATAGTCCGAAACTGTCTTAAACAGTCCAAAACTATGCGAAGGCTAATTGGGTGTAATCTAATCAATTTGTTTTAACGCAATGTTCGTAATGCATAAATATAGATATTAATGAGGTTTAATTAATGAGTATTTGATAATATTATTCTCCAAATATTCATTTAAAAAATATTTTACTTAAAGAAATGGCAGTAACTAATACATAAAATCTTCCTTATGTAACAGTTGGTAGAGTTATGAAAAGAAATATAGTACACTACCAAGACAACTAATTTCAGTTCCATTTATAACTCAAAGGAATGTTATTATATATGCAATAAATATTGAGGTGATAAAAAAAGCTTCATTTTTTTAATGGTTTTTGCAAATAATTTTTACATAATGTTTTAATAAAAATACTTTTTTAATCATAGATTAAAGAACAAGAAATTGTTGATTAAACACTTAATTATAAAACTCTTGCGCTATTTCTTTTTTAGTTCATATTTTTAATATAATACATTCTGCAACTACAAAAATTTGTAATTTATTGCATTTAAGTCAATTATTGAACTATATTTTGAACACTTTCTTTTGCACACATGCATAAATGTCGAAAAATTTGGTTAATGAAAAAAAAAAAACCTTCTGCATACAAATTGAAATTTTTAATGAAGAATTTAATTTCTACGTAACTAAATTAAAATCAGCTGCATAAATAAGTTATATACTATATATATATTTATATTTGAATACCCACATTGAATAAATGTATTAAATAGTCCAAAAAATAGTTTTGACAAATTTTTTTGTTCTGTTTTTGATATTTCCTCACAAAATAGTTTCTCAAAAAATAGTTTGATACTTTCGGACACAAGGGTGACATGGTAAAACCTTGCCAATTCTGCTTTCATTCGCACACATGCATAAATATAGGGAAATTTGGTTACAAATATCAAAAGAATAATAAATAAAAAATAAAATAGACTCATGCATACAAATTGAAACTGTATTCAAGAATTCAACTTCTGTGTTACTAGATTAAAATCAGCTGCACAAATAAGCTGAATGTTCTTATTGAATAAATGTTCAATCCAAAGCATTACTTTAATACATTTTATTTTATTTTTAATGTTTTTTCACTAAATATAATTTTCCTAAAAACATTGTTTTGGATTTTTTCGGGCAGTTTTGGACACAAGGGTTTTTAGCGTAGTGTCCAAAACCTTGCCAACCTTGGTTTAAAGATCAGTAAATGCAAAGTTTCATTTTTGAAAAAAAAAAAAAAAAGAATAGGAAAAGAAAAATGTAATGGGGAACAAAAGCATTGCTGGTCCGCGATTTTTTTGTAAAAGATCTGGGCGGTCCACGGACAAAAAGACTATCATAAAAATGTGGTACATTACTTTTGAGTTTTTTTATATGATTAATGAATAACAATAATATAATTAATACACATGAATTTTATAGAGTAGATATTGTAATTTGAAATTTTGAAAATATCGAAATGCATGGTTTTTTTAAAAAAATAAATGTCGGATATTGATCGTGATATAAATCATGATATATATTAGCGAATCCTAACGGCACATCTCAAAAAACAATATAGCAGAAAAATCTAGAATTTATACAACACATTAACTGATATATTCTCAAATACTGCAATACAGGCAAAATAAATTATGGCGTATAACATTTACTGGTTTGGTTGCGCAATCTAAATAAATAGTGTTAAGAGTTTGAAAATTGGCCGTATAAATTTCAATGCTTTAATGATATTGATTTATATGATTCAAATGCCAACGCCAGGGTTGTCCGGTTTTTTCCAGTCCGGAAAAAACCAGGAAAAAAAAGGCAGTTCAAAATATCATTTCGTCAAATGTATCCCCTTTTTTTTGATAAATTAAAAATTCTAGCTTAAAAATGAATAACTAACTGATCATCAACAAATATATCGATTCTTGTCATTGAAGGAATACTTTTGCTTCAAGTGATCACACATGCAGTTGGATAGGACAATATTATGTGATATATTGATTGTTTTGTTTAAAAGAGTTTTCTTTTAAATGGTAGCACCTTAAAAAACAGATGAATATAACATTGACTTTTCATGGTTTTAATGGAAATCATAAAAAGTTTACATTTGTTTTAAAACATAAAAAAATTAAAATCTGTCTTAAATATGAAATATTATGATAAAATATGAAATTGGCATAAAAAGGAAAATGTTACACTGAAATATAAAATTCAGTTTGTTCTGAGATTTATATAAGTTTAAAGCTAAGCTTTTTCGTTTCGGTTCATGTTTTTGGTCATTATTTTTTCACTTTCAGTTTTTTATATCCAACTAAAACTTCTTTAGGTAATATAATATATTTCCAAACACGCATATATTTTTTTATTACTTAAATCTTGATTTTGTAAATGTTAACGATTTTTGGAACTGATGTGATATATCCCACCCTTGGCGACTATTTCCTGTGGGCGCCAAAAAAGTGTCGCCAAGAACGCTGTATGACAAGATTTGTCGTACATCGTTCCTGGCGATGCTTTTTTGGCACCAACAGGAATAATCAACAAATACTTTAAGACAATCATTAAAATAACATAAAACAACAATAAACATCGCGATATATGTAACAAAGATATCAAAAACTAAATATCTAAGAACACAATACAGTGCCCACCACTAATAAAATCACTGGATTATAAAATCAGCCGCTTTTTAAAACCAAATCTAAAAGAACAGAATTCGTGCCATACCAAAACAAGTTAAAATCATCTTTAATAAAATCACTTTTGCCGTTTTATAAAATCAAACTTTTGGGCGTCACGTGTAAAAAATTGATAAAGAAACACCAAGAAGTGAAGGAATCGGTCTCAAAGGATGAAGAAGTCACAGTGCCAAATTTGTCCCTTCAGTAGATGTCAGAAAAGCGCTTGTTGGTATACGATGAACTGGAGCAAATTGAAAAATGTAATGTTGAACGTTCCAAAACATTTTGTAAACTCTCAAACGATATTGAATCTTTGCTCTGCAATTCTGTCAACCAAATAAGAATGCGTCAATATTTTAACTCTTGTAAAGTATAAAAGAATGTTCCTCATATTTAGTTAAAATGACAACTGTATTTGAAATACTCATAAATGAACATAATTTATTACGTTTTTCGAGAACTTAAACTTCAAAACCTTTAAATTTTTTAAAAGTATTCCGGTTTATAAAATCAACCGCTTTATAAAATCAAATGTCCTCAGAACGAATGTGATTTTAATAAGCGGCGGGCACTGTACTTAAAAATAAGTGCACTTACCTTTTTTTGGATTCTTTTCCCTCTAGCCCCTCATCAGGCCGTGCACATATGTCCCGCTCTTACGGAAATTATCCTCTTTATTATTATTATTATTACGGTAAAATTATTAAACTGTGTTAGTTTTGACAAAAAAAAAATCTCATTTTTGCTTTATTTGATATTCTGCCCAATTAACGTAACGCACTATTTCCAAAAATTTTATAAACATGTCCTCATTTTTATACTCAATTCTTTTTAAACAAATAATATGCCAAATAACATTGAAAATCCTCCCCCTCCCCTCTAATATATGCTGGTAGACTACTTTTCACGTGCCTCCATGTGGATTCAATAGTGTTTGTGTAGCAGCCAGTAACAGGATCAACAAAATGCAATTTATGATTAACTGTTAAATGATTGTATCCCTCTTCCCCTAATGTATCATAAGCCCTCCAACAATCTGAGAAAACTGTTATCCACTGTTTTATGGCTTGAAATAAAGTTTCCCTCCAACTTTCCCCAACAGCAACCAAAAAAATTTTACCCGAACCCTCCACCAAAACCCATTGTCCCTCAACTGCGTGACCCCGATTATGTTTCCGCTTTCCAAATTTTGATTCATCTACTTCAATAATTTTCCCAACCCCCCTACTTTTTCGGATTTTAATTCTACATAACTTAAAATTTCTTCGTTTATATAATTTCTCCAATCTGCTAAAGTATGAGATGAAACAAATATTGCTTTTCAATATCTGCAGTCTTTTTTCCTATTATTATTTCATATGTCAACAAAAATATCTCTTCTAATTTTAATTTACTTGAAACTAAACCATGAACTCCACCTAATTGTTGTTTCTTTGCCACAAACTTTCCCCCCAATAACCTTTTTGAAAACAAACGCAAACCCATCTGAACATCTTTTTGTTGCTTTAATTTTCATTACGGAATTACATCGAGAACATAACATTTCATTTTGAATCAACCCAATTTCCCTCATAAATTCTAAAAAAACATCCTTATTTTCAATTAATTTGTAAATAAAAAATCTGTTTAGCACTCCGATACGTCCAAAGGTTGGACGACCTGACGAAAAATTGAAAGATGACTCAGTCATAAATTTTAATTGATATTTTTCAATAACACTGCGAACAGAACTCATTTCAGATTATAAAACACAACTAAATTAAGAGAAAATAGTAACAATAAGAAGAATACTCTAAAAGAAACTTTAAATTGAAACTTTATTTTAGAGTATTCAACTTAAAATTACTTCAAATTAAAATCCCCCTAAGAGCGGAACATATGTGCACCTACCTCCACGGACATAAGTACGAAAAGAATTAGTTCACATCTCTGCTTCCCAGGTATATTCTGCAGGGTTACTAGAGGCTACCGGAAAATGTTTTATCGCCAAAGTTGGCGATTTTCGAAATGAGCTAAAAATTCAATCCTCGCCAAGGGGGGGGGGTATATCACATCTGTACCCAATTTTTAAATAAAACTGAAAGCAAAAATTACACATTGTCATGTTTACTATTTTACCAGGATTGCCATCATTGGGGGAACAATTTGCGGAGCATCTGCGGTGATTTTGAGGAGCATTTTGAAATTTTGAGGAGCATCATGCTTATGCAATGCCAAAAAAAAAAAAAAAAAAATCAACATGAAAATGAACTGAAAAAGTCCGGACACCAAACAGTTCATTTGAAAATTACCTGAAAGCGAAACATGCTACAGAAATAGCGCTAAAGATAGTAGAAAAAATTGTTGCACCAAAGAGTAAAAACAACATTTTCTGTGTATTTATTAAATTATGACTAAAATGCTGTACTGAACGTTCCTGACCTCGATTTAACGATATCCTTGCTTTAACGATAACTTTTCCCAATCCCTTGACAATCGTTTAATCGGGGTTATACTATATTAAACATATGAAAAACCAGTGGATTTTGTCCTATTCGACGTATATGTTCCGCCGATCCAAGCGTCTTACAAAAAAGTGGACAAAATGGCGACCCTGGCCCGCCCATACCGTTACGCACACCAACTGCGCAAATTTTAGGACAAGAAACATAATTAGGTTAAGAATTGAAATCAATAATTTTTACATTTCTTCAATGACTTGAGATGTGCCGCTATTGTCGCTGGAGGGCAATTTATCGCTACGTATCATTAGAGCCCCTATAACTGGAGAGGCCGACGCATCCGCCATTTTGGAGCAAGCGTACAACAGGGAAAGCTACCTTTATTGGCAATCCTTCGCCAAATAGGGAACGAGAGAGTCGGAGAGCGAAGGTGAGCATTGGCGAAATTTTGGAAACAGTTGGCGTCGTTTCCAGGCTGCCAGTCACTTCGCGGGATATTATTTATCCATTTCTTTTTTCTTTCTGCATCTGCTGGAAATCTAAAGAGTTGAAATCCTTTTATGGAGCTGTTTACACAATTAACAGCCGAACAATCACCCATTTGACTCAATTTAACACATACTAAACAAATGTAAACATCAGCAGCAATGCTATCGCTACGAAGCACTGGATCAAGTTTGCTCCAAAATGGCGGATGCGTCGGTTCCTCCACTGTAGGGGCCTTACGTATCATACATGCAGATACGTATGCATAAGAACTTAAAGTCATTAAAATGGATCTACAAATAAAGGGTTCACTGGAAAAAGCGGCCGTAAGTCCTATCATCGAATAAAACAAAAATGTAAGTTTTTCCTGAATAAAATGACAATATCGAAAGGAAATTAATTATTTTTTTTAATATAATATATTACTTCATTTGGAATGATTAGATGAGTTAAAATTAATATTTTTTCAAAAATGAGTACATAAAAATATAACAGATTTTGTAAAAAAAATCGACTTCGGTATTTGAGCATTTTTTATGTCTCCAAATTTTACATATACAAAAAAATAATATAAGGCTTTTGTGTAAGTCATTTTTTTTTTCTAAAATACATTTATGAGTATAGGATAATATTTTAAAGATAAGTATAAAACTAACAAACAAGGTATGTAAAATTACATTAAAAACTTAATCTAAAAATGTTTTAAACGTAGTTAGCTTATTTTCCGATAAAACAGGTCTAGTTTGAGAACAATTCTGTTAATGACGCAAGCGATGTAGCAGATTAGAAAAAACATAACGTTTCTAAAACATTTAAAAAAAATAAGGTTACATTTAAACTAACAAACAAGGTATGTAAAAATTACATTAAAAACTTAATCTAAAAATGCTTTAAACGTAGTTAGCTTATTTTCCGATAAAACAGGCTTAGTTTGAGAACAATTCTGTTAATGACGCAAGCGATGTAGCAGATTAGAAAAAAACATAACGTTTCTTGAACATTTTAAAAATCAGGTTACATTTAAACTAACAAACAAGGTATGTAAAAATTACATTAAAAACTTAATATAAAAATGCTTTAAACGTAGTTAGCTATTTTCCGATAAAACAGGCTCTAGTTTGAGAACAATTCTGTTAATGACGCAAGCGATGTAGCAGATTAGAAAAAAACAAAGTTTCTTGAACATTTTAAAAATCAGGTTACATTTAAACCGCATAGCTAGAGCAGAGATTACTTGTAAGATACAAGAGAGGGGACGAACAAATGAAACAAACAACATCTTAGTTAAAGTAACAACATGTGGACATATTGGTAAGCGAAAATATTAGTTAAAGCAGGATTCCATTAAATAATTTTAAACAGATGATGACTTAATAACCAGTAAAAAGAAAGAAGTGTACTTACATGAAACGCTGGGAACACTTGCGTCTGAAAGCTCTTAACTCTGTCACACCCAAAGCGAAAATGGCGTTTTTAGCATTCTTCTATAGAAGTCGAGTCGGAACTCAAGAACCAATGAGAAGCCGTTCTTCTGTCAGCCAATCAGATTTTTAGGTCAGTTAAGGGCATTAAACTGCTTTTGTATCTAGGAGCGGAGGAGGGTTTTTTCGTTTTTAATTAGTGGATCAATTGCCTTTCTGTTCAAAACTTATCATTCGGCAAAATTATCATTATTCGGCAAAAATATCATCATTCAGCAAAATTTGTAGTTCTATTCGGCAAAAACTATCATTCGACAAAACTTAGCGTTCCTTTTTTTTTTTCTTTAATTATTATCATTCGGAAAAATTTGGAGTTCTATTTGGAGTCATCATTTTGCAAAATTTGAAGTTCTATTTGGCAAAATTGTTAGCAATCGGCAAACTTGGACTAGGGTTGCCAGATTTAAGCACAATAAATACGGGACGGGGTTTGTAAAAGTAAAAAAAGGGGGGGGGGGATTTTTTGGTTGAGGACATGTTCTGGATTTGGTGTATTTTTAAGGGGTGCTTTCCGACGTAGAACGTCTCTTCATGATAAATCTGAAAAATTAAATCGTAACAAGGAATTAAACCATACAAAATGTCGATGATCCAAGTGTAAAAATAGTTTTCGTTGCGATTGACGACGCATGCTCAGAGATATATTTCCAACATTTGTTAATGAGCAAAGAGGAAGCAATCATTCGGCTCCTCATAGTCTGCCGCCAAAATAAAAACCAAATTGAAACGAAAATAATGCAGTAAAACCTGTAAAGTTGACCACCTTTATAAGTTGACCACCTGTCTATGTTGACCGCTATTGTCAGGAACGGAATTAGCCATACCTTACTTATATAATGAAGGAAAACCTCTGTAACTTGACCACCTCTCTATCTTGACCACCTGTCTATCTTGACCACTAATGTACGCCAAATTTGGTCTGGAGTATTGTAAAAAACCCTTTGTAAGCTGACCACTTGATTTATTTTTTAAAACTTTCTTCATCATATTATTTTATTTTATTATTTATTTATTTATTCATCATCATAATAATAATAATAATAATTTTTTTGATATCTTTCAAAGAATGTTTTTAATGCATTGAGGACATACTAGCATTTTACTAACTAAACAGCAGCATAAAGTTTATGCTGCTCTTTATTCTCCAAACTTGTTTTTCATTTGTTGTTCTATTTTAGATAGCTTTTTGTACTCTGTTCAATGAAAATAGGTGTCAGTAGAAAAGTTCTAAGTCTTTTCCTTCAGTTGCAATACGTTGTGGCTTTTCAGGAATTCTGCTAAAAAGAGCAACGCCGGAACTGTACATTTTGGGCCCCCTGCAACAAAATATGTAAGGCCTCTCCCTAGTGGCCAGCAGTGTCTATTTGAAAAGCGATAAGCCTTAGTGCTAGGTTTTTTTTTTTCTATTTTTTCATCAATTTCTAGGGCTGTTAGCCCCTTCAAGGACGCGGGCCCCTCGCACTGCGGGTACGCAGATCTGGGCCTGCTAATGAGTAATGAGTAAAGCTACATGTTTCTGGTGCAAGGGATCAAGAGATAGGACATTTTAATTTTGCCTTTATGAACTGGGAGAGTCGAGCTTGTTGCTCTTTGTGCGATAAGTTTTACATAAAAAGGCTTCAAAAAGAAACTTAAGATTAATAATAAAAAGTATGAAATATTAACAGTAATTGAAAATGGAGAAAGCCAGAAAAAATTAGCTGGCATATATGGAATTTCTAAAACTAGTGTCTAATATAGTTAAAAACAAGGGGAAAATAACAAAAGTATTTGAATAATATTTTTAATTATTGTTTCACTTTCAATAATGTTAAACGATGAAAACGGAGCTGAACAGAAAGAGTAAGGGTGAATTCCTCAAAAAATGAATACATGGTGCGAGAAATGACAAAAAAATAATAATAAAAACATTACCACCCTTTATAAGTTGATCACCTCTCTAAGTTGACCGCCAAAGTACTGCACCGCGAGTGGTCAACTTACACAGGTTTCATTGTATTACGTTTGCTGCCTCGTGATTTTCATATTGCTCTTTGTTTCACATTTTTTGTTTTACTCTATTTCCCACCCACCCCCCTTAAAATAATGTCTCGTTTTGTAAAATATTGTTATTAGCCTGAATACGGGACTTTAGCCGTCCCTTATGGAAGTTCCCCGGGACGCGAGACAATTTTTCAAAATACGGGACTGTCCCTTGAAATCCGGGCCGTCTGGCAACCCTGACTTGGACCCATGAGAAAAATATGTTTAAAAATCCATCCTGGTCCTATTAAACTCAATATATTGACTAAAAGACGTTTTCCGTATCGTTCGCAGGTTCGATTCCCAGCGGAGCATTAGGTTTTATTTCCTCTCCTTGTGCGGTCCCAGCCTCTGGAGACAATGGCACCTCTTAACTTCAGACTGATTACTTACTATGACAACTACAACAACAATTTAAGCTATTGTACGACTTTTCCACATTATGCCAAGACTAGCTTCAAAATTAATCTTCAAAACATAGTTTTTTGGAATTTTTTTTAAAAATATATTATTTCACTTTCTTGCTGCCAGTGGGGCGGGAATGACTGTTAAATAAGACTGCGAACTTTTTTTGACAGTCCTATTATACAACTTTTCCCCACTATGCCAAAATCGAGTACTGGATAAAGTTTTTTTTTCGGCTCACCCTAATGTATGATGCTATCCAGTGAGTGATTTGATTGTAATTAGCGCCCAATAAAAATTGTTCATCTTGGAAGAGATGAAAACATTTTAGATGCCTTTGTAAATCATTTGTCATGTTTTATAGGAAAATTTAGTGTACCAAGGCTTAAGAAAGATTTTTGGTCTGAAAGACTTAGTCGCCAAGATAATGTCGTCCGAAATTTGTCAAACCCTAGAAATAAATAGTTTAGCTACCACCATTGTAATGTGTCTTTTTTTAGACATGAAAATTGCATACCATAGCTACCAAAAACTATTTCAAATTTTCTACGTTTTTGGTCAAACATTTTTTCTAACACAATCAATCTTAAAATCTCAATCTGAACGCATTAATTAACTATTTTCAACGAAAGTACATTTACATAAATGCTTGTCAATGTGTCAAGGAAGTCATCGTTCTTTGGGCCAGTTGCGTTGTGGGCTGTTAATCGCAAGGTTGTCCAGTCATACCAAATTCAGTGCTCAGTGTTTGTTTGAAAATATTCATACCGTAAACGTGGGCTACTTTGGCCCAGATTTTGGAAATTTTCTAACTTTTTCGCAATAACTTTGCAACTATTCATATTTCCAAGCTGTGGAGACTTTTTTTACGCATCTAGAGAACTTTTGAATACTGATCACTTTGTTTCAAAGTATTATTACCATTTTCAATTGTTTTTTTATTTGGGCCAATGCTATCCTTACGTTTGGGATACTTTTGCCTAAAGTAGTTTTCCCTACATAAAACCACTGTAGAACTAACTAGAACCAAAAGAAAAAACGTGTGATTATATGGAAAACTATTTATTTGAAAGAAAAATACATTTTGCAAGAAGTCTGAGTGACACATGTGTTTTAAGGAAAATTAATTTTTTTAAAAAATGTGTGTGCATACCTAGTTATTGTTTCAGAAATTACTGATGAAGAACAGTCCTCTTTTCATCAGTTTTGGAGGTTTAGTAATTTCATTAAGATAATACTATTCGTAAAACAAAGGATTTTAAATTCTCGGTCCCTTCCAAAACTTTTTGGTTCGTTTCATGCTCTCAACACTAGCTCCTTCTTCTCTCGCATAAACAGCTACCCCTGGACACCAGAGCTCATTATATTCCACAACAACAAAATTCCGTCAACTTTCCAACAAATTTAATAAAATTTGTAAGGTGTAGATGCTACTAGCTCATTCTTTTCTAAACCTCCGGCAATTTTTAGTTCATCTTCAGCTTCCATAGTAAAAGCCATGTAACTGAGCCTTGAGGAGTTGAGTCTGTAATCGCTCTCTGGCAACTCGTTGCTGAGAATTCCTTGTTTTTTCTTTCTTGTATTTTCCTGTTAAGAGTTCTACTTTTAGCTTTTCTTTTCTTTTCTTTTTTTTCAAATATATTTGACGGTTTTTTCAAGTTTTTATGCTAGGCAAAGTAGGTCGTAATTTTTATTCTAGGAGATACATTGTGATTGTGAAATTTTTAAATAAAAATCTTAAAAGAAATAAGAAGTACAACTATGCTGCTGCATAAAGTATTGAATAGTGTTCATAAACATGTACTTATCAAACTCTTAGCTGATATAGAACTGCTTTTGCATGTTAAAATTTGAGAGGTTTTAAAAACATATGTTAGCAAAAGAAACCCAAACCCACTAGTATTGCTTCTTGAGCAGAGCTGTAGAACTTCTTGGCATACATTACTGAGTGCTTGTGAAACAGCTCTCTGGTGGAATCTCAAAATATGCTGAAAAAATTGTACCCTGAAGATTGACGGAGACCGTACATATTTATTTATTTTCTGAACGCAAGAAAAAGGTATAAGATGAAAAAAAATAGTACTTGTCTTGAGAAAATAAGGATGAAAAAAAGCGAAAGAATCCTACTTTTTTTCCTGTCTTTTTTATGGGTTTTGAACAGTGGCATGTTCTTTAATAGCGCTAGATTTGTGACTTTTAATATCCTATAATTTTAAAATAATCATGCAAGAAGATGGAGGGCTCGAGGTGAACATGCAAAAAGATTTCGATTCCGGAAGACTGCTCCCCCTCCATTTTGCCAGGCTGTAAAGCAACTTAAGATGGAGACAGGAAATCGCGGCGCCGCCCGTCTGGGACTGAAGGTGTGCAGTTTTTCTTTTTTTTTTAAATTTAGCTATTATTTCACAAAAACTATTTACTGGCCAGCCAAATCGTCGCTTACTTTATTATACATCATGAAATTACATTCAAGAACGTTTTTTTTTTTACTTTTTCAGCCGATTCAATAGAAGGAATTTTCTTTTTAAGCTGATGAGGTTTCGAATAATAAGCAATTTTCTTTCGCTTCTTTTTATTTTTAATGATTTCTTGAAAAGCCTACGAAAAGCAGAGTAATGCCATTGGAATGTTTTGATTTCTTGAAACTAGAAACCAGGTGGTGGAAAATGAGTCAGATTATTTCGTAATTGTTCGAATTATTTTGCACTCTAAGCTTTCAGTTTTTAGCTTTTCACGAGTCGTTTCATTATAAAGGCAAGACACGTATTTTTGTAAAACTGCAAACTTCCACAAAATACTCATTGATTTTGGTTCTTGAATCAATGGACTAATTAATACTTCATAAAATTTTGAAATTAAAAGCAGTATTATTTAATTTTACAGCTTTATGCTGCAAAATTTTGGACTTACCAAATTTTTGACTCAATTATAATTAATGAAATAATAAAAACTAAAAAAAGAAAAAATATATATTAAGTGTGAATTTTGTTTAGTTGTTTGAAGAATGTGCAGTATTAAATCTTAACCGTTGATAGCCTAACTTCATAAAAAAATTATATTGAGTTAACACACTGCATGCAGAAACTAAAATACCTCCGAAGAAGGGACACCTCTTATTTAAGGGACATAACATAACACTCCAGGGTCCCCCGTACCTACCACTATGTGTGGTTTAAACGGTTGGATGGGGCCCTGGATGTCCGGTCCCATTAGTGTCCCTTATTGAGAGTTCTACTGTATAATGATTGTGCATGTGTTTAGTACTGTCTTCGTAACACTGAGTATCCAAATGAGCACAGTAGAGAGAATGTTTGTGTGTGTGCCAAGATCAACTATATTTACTGTAACTATTTGATTACGGTTATTCAAAATAATTACTACGATTTTTGATGTTTGTTTCACGTATAGTAGCATAACTTTTCCACTCGATTCATCCGCGTTATTTTAGTATGACATTTAGCATGAAAAGGGACTGAAATGTATGCAAAATTATTGCTTTTAGAATTGAAAAAGAAAAAAAAATGTTTCAAAACGAAAATCAATATTTCAAAACTTTGCTGCGGTCTTTGATTGTCAAAAATGAATTCATTTCCTCCCCTCTTATTTCTAATTTATTTATTGTTTACTATCACTGTATTGGATTAAAAGTCTTTTTCGATTTTCGTAGAAACCTGAGCAAATGTAATCGAGACCACAGTGTAATTCCGAATAATTCAAATCCACGTGTGAATGAAACATCGCTGACGAAACATTTGCCTTTCCTTTCTTTTTCGAAAGCTTCTTGAACCTACCAATTTCTCCAGTTCTTTATTTTCCACGCGGCAAGAAGCAAAGCAATCATAATGAAAGGGTAGCATTGACCTTGAAAATCTATTGGAAAAGCCCCGCACCGAAAAAGAAATGCATGTTGCCCGTGTCTTTCCTTTGTACCCTGCCACACTACTTTTTTGCTGCATTTTGTTGAAGTTGGCGTGTGGGCGGGTGCTATTTCAAAAAAAAAAAAAAATAAGAACGTACTAGCTATAAGTGTACGTGTAAAGACAGGAACTGACTGCCGCCAGCCACGTGCATCGTGAGCATGCGTCGGCGCAAATTCACCGCTGAAGTCAGGGGATGTTCAGTCTCATTTTGTCCACCCTCCCACCCACACACACTTTTTATTAGGGGAAAGTTTCCAAAAAAACTCTTCGCACATTTCGGAATTTTAAGAGATTTGGCAATGGTTGTATGAAGCGTAAGACTGCCAAAGTAGGTATCTCAAGAAAAGAAAAAACGAAAAATTCACATTATGTTGCTGCAAAAAGATATGAGTTATAACAACTTTTCTTGTTCTGTTTAGACCAGGGCTTCCCAAACTGTGATCCGCGGTCTCCTTGGGAGTTCGCCGAACCTCAGCGCGGGGTCCACGGCAAACTTTGAAAAGAAAAAAAAAGGTATAAACAACATTCAATGATATATAATGCTCTTGGATTTGAAAATCAGAACTTCCTCTTTGATGAACGGAATTTTCTCTAAGCGCTATATCCCGACACCTCGTGATAGAATGCGTAGGCGGTCGAACCGTTTTCTGCTTCAACAAAACCATGACGACAGACTTGTCGTCATGTGACTATGAATATTTGAGAGACACAGCTTCAGACCGTACCTTGAAATGTACCTTCTAGAACATACCTCCCCCCCCCCCAAGGTTCACTAAATCACGACAAAAAATGCCTTAACGATCAGTTCTCTTCGAACAATATCATTTCGGAAAACCATGTTACCAGGGGGCGGACTCACCCGCCGAACCATCGCATCGGCCCGCGTATACCGATGCGATTCCTCCACTTGTTTGCTATTTTGATTCAATGTGTGGGGAATTCTTTTCCAGACCACACTCATCGTGAGAAAAACATGTTGCGCGGGTGTTTTATATCTGTCACCAGTATGGGAGTTGGATAAGTATAAGACCACACGTAAATACGGTTTTTGCTCCCCTTTTCTGAGAAATGTTCGAAATTAGATCTTCAGAATAGCTGAATTCTATTCGAAGCTGGACATTTGTTGTGCACATAAACTTTCTCCGTTTGGTGTAATATGATGTCTGTGACACTATAGGGAACATTTTTCAGCCATCTTGTCAACGCGGTTGAAAACCACAGACAGCAGAAGGAAAAGATCTTAACGCATTTTGTCAACATCGTCTGACTGTTGTAAACAGGGGTGCATTCCCCGCCAAACGAATCCCCGTATATAAGAGAAAGAAAATAGGTCAAGAGGGGAGACTCTCGTAATGCAAAGAGCTGATTAGTCGCGGAGTGTGGCTCTCGCAGTTCAAAATATCTTTGTAACATTAAATAATCTGTAATTTGTAATATAGCTGTAAATATTGATATGTTGATTAAACGTCTCTAAAAGACCATGAATTCTCTTATCGTCTTTACACAAGAGGTGGAAACGGTACACGCGGGCCGATGCATTATTTTCCCACCTGTGCGCCCTCCAACGTCCTCTGGGCACATTCGTTTTTTCTTCCTTTTTTTTTTTTTTTTTTTTGCGCCCTCAAACCAGTGTAGCCCTTTGTTTTATTTATATATTTTATTTATTTATTTGCATTCTTAGTTTTTTTTTATCTTTCTTCCTTTTTTATCCTTAATTTATTATTTGCGACCTCAAACTTGTGTACCTTCGATTTTTTTACTCCCTCGAACCAGTGCGAATTCGTTTTTTTTTCAGCCCCCAAATCTGTGCGCCCTCAGGGAGGGGGGGGGGGTATTTTTGTGCCCTTGAACCGGTGCACTTTTTTTTTTTTTTTGGCTCCCTGAAACCTTAGCACATTTGTTTGTTTTTTTGCCCTCGAACCTGTGCAACTTCTGTTTATTCCCTCCCCTTTTCGATTTTTTTTTCATTTTATTTTATTTGCGCTTTCGAACGGAACGTGCGCGCTCAGTTTTTTTAAATAAATTTATATATAGATTTTTTGCTTCCTCAAACCTGTGTGCCTTTGTTTCATTGCGCCCTCAAATCTGTGCACCTTTCCTTTTTTTTTTTGCTTCCTTAACCTGTACGCTTTTTTTTTTTTTTTTTTTTGCTCTCTGGAACCTATGTGCCTTTGTTTTATTGCGCCCTCAGAACTATGCACCTTTGTGAGTTTTTCGCGCCCTCAAACCTGTGCGCCTTTTTTTTCGCCCTAGAAATTGTACGTTTCTTTTTGCGCCCTTTGAACCTGAGCATCTTCGTTTTTACTTCCTTTTACAAAAAAGGAAGTATTGTATTCGCAAAAAAATTTTCATTCAAAAATCGGCCTTAATTTCCATCTAGCTCACCCCCAAATAAATGTTGAGTTTTTTTTTCGACCCGACCACACGTACATATGTACCTAAGAACGTATAGACCTCCGAAATATCCATTTTGACGTTTCCCGAGATAATAACAATAAGTTTTCTCGTGATGTCTGTATATGTACGTATGTATTTGCGTACACTCTTAATTCAAAAGAACGAAAAAATAACTCTTAAAAAGAGTGAAATCTATTGCAGGTGCATTATTCTTTCTGAGTGCTAGCTTTATCGAAAAAAGACGCTTTACGAAAAAAAACAAGACTAAAACTTTTCCTTATTGGCGCGAAATTCGAAAACACTCTTTTGAAGAGCGAAAAATAAAAACATTCTTTAAAGGAAGGACTCAAAAGCATTTTCATTGGTTCGATTCTGTCACGTGATTTTTTTAGAGAGAATCTTCTATACCTCCACGTTAGGCTTAACTAACGTTGGTCGCGAATACCAAGTGGATGTCGCTATCTAAATGTCTTCATTTAATGAATTAAAACACTATTTGTTGCCGAATGAGGATTCTGGAGGAAATGCACAAAACTGAATGGTAAGTGCGAAGAATTTTCTTTTTTATTAAAACTTGTAACTGTTAATGTTTCTTGAACTGCTATATCGTTACAAATCACCCACGTGCAATTTTACGGCGAACTTTTTGTAACTTTTTCTTCCAAATTAATGAAACTGTTATCAACAATTTTATTTCGGTCATCGAATAAAAAATATGACATTTGAAACAGTCGTTACCATCTTTGGTGTGTGTGTACTGTATATATATTTTAGGCAGGTGTTACAGACCCGACCATGCGCAAATCTATAGGTCGAATACCGAATCCGCTCCCGATGGTCGGAGCTCCAACCACTGCGTATATTTTAAATTAATCAAACATTGTTTTTGTGTATAATAAACTTTAAAGAGTATCATAAACTTTGTATAATACACTCATTCATATGTGTAACGGGCCATTCATTAATTCAGGGTCCTGAGGGGGAGGGGGGGAATTCTCTACATACCCTTGCTTGGAGAGGGGGGTTGGTGGATCCATTCCTACGTAATATTTTCCAAGCCGATATTTTATATTAGAAATCCGCGGTCAAGTGGTTTGGCAAATATTATATTTCATTTGCTTCAGGAAGGTAAAAGTATGTATTATAGGATGAGCTGTTTTTTACTTGTGCTTCAAAGAATGAAACGTGTAAAATATAATAAAAGAATCGCACAGTGTTTTGCATGTGTTATTTTTAATTATTATCGCATCATATACAAAAATTATTTGTCGAAAAACATTCGGTCTAGATTCCTTACAGTAAACATTTCTTTACTCAAAAATGTTTTTGAAAAAATTAAGAAAAAAAAATGATAGTTAATTTAAGAACAATCCCAGTGATGTAATATTTGTTATTATTGTGAAGAAAAAAAATCTTACGTAAGATGGGGGGGGGGGGAGTCTTACATACCCTTACATAGGGGGAAGGGAAGGTCAAAATTGCCAAAATTGTCCTTACGTCATTAATGAATGGCCTCGAAGAAACAAAATTGAATTCAAACGTATCTTGTCACAATTTATGAGTGACTTTTTAAATTAATTTGAACTGATGTAACTTTTATAACATTATTAATGTTAAAAGGCACACCGAGAATATCAATATAGAGTTTCAAAATTTTAAATCTATTTACTTGGAACTGTGTGGGTTTTTTAGTTTTATTTCAATCTTTAGATTCGGAAATGTACGTAATATTGCACGTCGGTGATTTGTAACGATATACGAGTAGTTCAAGAAATATTACCAGTTAAAGTTTTAATAAAAAAGAAAATTCTTCGTACTTGCCATACAGTTCTTGTGCATCCTCTTCGGAAACACTAAAAACATTTTTTTTTTCATTTTTTAAATTGAAAAACTAATTTTTTTTTCAAATTAAATAAGTTTTAAAAACAGTTTTAAATTCAAATACACAGCACAAGCACATGAAAACACGTTTAAAAAACAATTTCACCAAAGGAGAGTGAAATGATTTTACCTATTTTATTCTAAAAAAAGAGTGAAATAGCGGCTTTCCAAAACGGAAAGCAACCACTCATTTAGGATATTAATTTAGTCTTAAAAAGAGTGAAAAACACTTATCAAAAGGGAGTGAAATTAGCTTATCCAAAAGGAGTGAAAATAACCGCTCCGCAAAAGGAATGAAATTCACTCCTATAAGGAAAGTGCGTTTTCGACACTGGAAAGGTGTGAAAATTTACTCCAGTCTGAGTTAAAATCGCTGGAATTTTTTAAGAGAGTATGTCGCATAACTCAAGAACGGTATAGTGGTCAAGAACGGTATACCCCCTAGTGGGGTCTAGTTGTGCACCTCCCTTTTTGGTTGCATTCGAGTGTTTCTTAAAGGGGTCTTTTGCACCTTTTTGGGGGGAATTCATTGTTAATTTCAATGCAAACTCAAGTGGTGTTACAATTTGGAGGACACTTTAGTATTTTGGTCGCCAACTTGGCGATAAATTTGGCGGTTTTTTTTCATAGCCTGGTTTTAATGTGGTCATTGTTGGTGATATTTAGAGAGATAACTCTTGAATCACATTAAAATTGCAGTAATGGGGAAATATCATTACATTGGTGTAAAAGGAAGTCATGTGATGCACACATTAGCTCGTTTCTTTTTGGTGCCTTCAAATCTGAGCTCCTTCGGTTTTTCTTTTGCGACTTCGAGCCCATGCTCTTTCGTTTGTTTTTATCTTCTTTAATTTTACAAAATTTACGTTCTTGAACATGTGCGCTTTCGCTTTTCTGTCTTCCTTACCTTTTCTTTTAGCGACTTCAAACTTGTGCACTTCCGTTTTTTTTATTTATTTATTTATTTTTTTGCGCCCTTTGGGAGTCAAGATTGATTGACTCTAGCAAGACCCAGTCCCTCCCTGCAGGTTACACCGAATTTTCCAAGAAACTCTGGGAAATAGTTTGCCTGATTTCTAAGATTTTACAGTTTTTTTTTTTTTTTTTCAGTCTCTGCATTCCCCCAATTTCGTCTGCAAAACACAAAATATCAAATGCACGTTGGAAAAGCAATGCGTGTTGTTCTATTTGTCCCTGCACTGTTAAAACTACAGGATGCATTCGGCACCTTTCAGGAGGGAAACGCTTGTTCACCAGCGGCACCCAATACGGAGCCGAAATCTCACCTCTAAATAGGGTGAAAAACAGGCACCTTTTCAGTGGCGGATCCAGCCGATTGTTTTGGGAGGGGCCATCCGAAATTTTTGAACAAACTCCGAAATCCCCAGAAATTTTATTAAAATGAAGTTTTAAAAACTTAATTTTCGGGGTATTGGGACATTAGGTGAGGGGGTGGATTTTGGAATCTCCCTTGAAAATGTTTCAAAATTTAAATTACCGTGTAATTTTTGAAAATTAGGAAACTAAAAACGCATTTTGTCTATTTTTGATGATGTACCGAGAAAGGTCGGCTTTCAGGTGCTGGCCCCAAAACATTTTTTGAAAATAAAGCTGAGAAACCAAAATACTCTGTCATTATACATCGAGAAGTTAAAGAGGAGGGATGCTCTTGTAGCTCTTTAGCTATCCATCATAAAAATGCACCTATAGGTAATGTTTGCTTACATTTCAGGAAGAGTGAAGGTGCGTAGAATCCTTCATTTCTGGAAATATTTTGCATTTGAGGCTCTAAAAATTCCATTTTTAACTATTTTTATACATATTTTAGAAAGAGATGGAAAATTCGCGAGCTCCTCCAAAAAACCTTCTTTTAAAGCTATTATCACGATATAAACTAGGGAGGGAGGGGGTCCTATCAAAGATCGTTTGTAATTGAAGTCCCAAAAAATTTCATTTAAGTTGCTTTTAAGCAAGTTAACTGATAAGGGCTGGATAAGCTAGTTTCCGTTGACATTTTTGCCAAATACTTAAAATGCAATTTTTTTACTACATATCAAGGCATTTGTGAAAGGGTATGGGAAAAGGGGTTCTCCTCCTAGTTTCGAAATTAAAGCCATAAAAACGAAAATTTAGGCTCTCTTTGGTCTTGTAAACAATAGGTATACTCTGAGAACCGCAGCATTTAGAGATCGTCCAAGTGTCTGTAGTTGGAATCAAGAAATAATGTAAAAGATAGAGAAAAATTTTGGAAATAAGTTTTGTTTTGAGGGTAGGGACATAATTTATCTCCCAATTAAGGCCTATGCTTCTTTTTCAGTATAACACATGTGTTAAATTTTGTTATCTTCTCATAATATATTTTTTTTCTCTTTTTTCTTAAAAAAATTCCTACAATCACAAGGCTTTGGGAGGGGCCATGGCCCCCCCCCCTCTAGATCCGCCCCTGCACCTTTTAAAAAATAGACAGCCGGAGTGAAAAAAAGGAACCTTCGGAGAGAGAAATGGCACTCTTACTATAGATCCTCCTCCCCCTTCCCCGTATTGTGTGCGTTTTTGAATACATTTGTGTATTTTTCTATTTTATTTATTTTTTTTTAAAGTTTTGTTTTGATTTATGATATTTTACGTTTTGGACATTTTTCACATTGAATTCGGTACTGGAAATGATTAAAACATGTAATTACAGCATTTGATCATATTTCGGAGCTTTCAACTTAGTTAAGAAGTGCTCATTGCTTTAATTCATCTGATCGTGCTCTAACTCAGTGTTTCTCAACCTCTTTCGACCCACGGGCTGGTAAAAGCAAATGAAAATCTTTGCGGACCAGTGAAATCTTTATCGTTTTCTTAAAATTCATAAAATAAATAATATTAATAATAGTAATTCTGGGGCCGTTAAAAACATGTAATGTTAAAAATTAATAAAACAATAAATATCTACCCCTTTCCTTGGTATTAAAGATGTCACAAATACGTATTTATTTATATAATGTGAAAAATTATACATTTACTAAAACATGACGCTTTCCGAAAATGAAGCATAACTGTACTTATGGATTATTTACATGAAGAGCCAAAAATATTCAGGGATATTACAGTTACGGAAAAACAAAAACGTTTCATAAACGTTAATCAAGATCAACAAAATAAAATGCACATAAAGTTTTTCGACACTTAAAAAACCAAAAGAAATTTCTAACGCTATCGAGACATTAACCGCTAACAGGAAATGATTCTAACACTTGAATGAAAAAGCAAAAAAAAAAAAAAAAAGAACTAGACCAAAGAGTCCTATAATAGGGTAGAGGAACGACTCGTATACTGCTTCCATTGGCCGCCATGACCAAGCACGGAGAACGGTTTGAGAGAGATTAGAGTGGCAAGAACGGTAGTTTCGTTATGAAACGTTACTGCGAAGATAAATGTTTTTTACTGCGTCAAATTGCTGATATTTTTCCTCAAATGCAATTTCAAATGGAAATAACGATGGAATCTGTTGGGAATTTTTGTTAAATAATTTGAGGTTAAACTGTATAAAAAGTTTTAATGAATGATGTATAAAAACATAATGCACTGACAGAATACAGTGATTTTCAACAGATAAATCGGGACCTTTTTAATCAATGCTCAAGAACAACAAAAAACTCTACATATTTTATTAAACAGATTATAAAATAATGTTTAAATTGTTGGATCTTACTTCATAACAGGGTTGATAAAAATCAGGATTTTTAAAAATATATATATAAAGACTCGGATTTTTTTATTTAAATCGGATTTTTTTGATTTAAATAGAATTTTTGAAATTTAAATTTATTTAAATATAGTATTTGATATTAACAAGTTAAAATGCCCAAGTTAGATGTTAAATTAGATAATTCTTTTCCTATATATTGTTAAAAATTCATAAAATCTAAGTTTGAGTAATTCAGAAATCAGTAAAAAATAATTACACATCAGAGCTTGATAAAATCTTACTACAATATAAAGTCCCATATCCATATGGGTGTATTTCCCAGACATTTTTTTACAATCAAAATAGATAACACCTTCCTTTTTTCTAAGAAAAAAAAAGGAAATATTATGGAATTACATAAACTGAGAGAGAATAAAAATAGCGCAGAACATTGAATTATTTTCCTTTTTTTTGGAAAAATAACACCTGAAATAAAATGCACGAAGAAAAAAAGGAAACCATATGCTTCTTGTATTTTAAATATTTTAATAAAACTCATCAAAGACTGAGAAGAAGATTGTTTTTCAGAATTCTTATCTTATAAAACGCATGCATATTTTTTTTCACTGTTTTGACTTACTGTAAGTTGAGGAGGATTGTATGTTTCTTTTTTAGTGAATAAGTAAATATCTTAATTAGGGTGGTTCAAAAATACATGTTAAAAAAAGAAAAAGTTTCTCCTAGATAACAGGACACCCAAGGACGTAGCCAAGGGGGGGGGGGGGGGGGGGGGTCCATGGGGTCCGGACCCCCCCCCCCTTCCCGAAAGAACATTGTCTGCTTTTTCTCGGCTGTTGCACCTCACGTCAACAAAAAATTTCCAAAGAGAGAAAATTTATGAAACCCGGTATTTTCTCCTTAAATATTCCCATTAATCAGCAGTTTTCCCGCATCCGAGTCAACTCAGAACACGAGAACCTCGTGCAATAACTGCAGGTTCCCAGTTGCCGCCTGTCTTTTACGCGTACTGCGTCCGAAAACGAAGAATTTCCGTATTCTTTCAACCCAGCTGGGTTGTGACCTTGAAATTCGGCCCCTTTCCCTCAGTCCACCAGATTGCCATCGGCAAAGTAATTGTCAACAAACATTCCCCAGTCTCATTGTGGTGGTTTTCTTTCTTTCTTTTTGTTTCGACTCTTTTCCCGTTTGGAATTGATTTCCTAGACATACTGCACAAAGGACAGCCAGAGTGAGGTGCATCCCTGGTGAATCAGAAATTGAAATTCCTATTATTTTCTGTTTTAACACACAGTATCTTTCTACCACACACTTATAGGAAACATATCTTGAACGAAATTGTAATCAGAAGAAAATTAAGTTTAAACAAACTAGGTAAGTTGTCCCTTTTAAAGTTTTTTTAATAATACGAGCAATTTTATGTGTTAATTTGTTTTCCCATTTAAAAACTAAGTTCAGACAGCAACGAAGAAGAAATTCTACACATTTCGCGTGTTTGAGGATGAGAAAAAAATAAACTTTAATTATTAATTAATTAATTTTTGTTCTTTATATTTTTGGTATGATTCATTTAAGATTTATTTTATATTTTGATTAATAATCTTATTTAAACTTTTAGTTTTTTTTTTTTTTTTTTTTTTTTTTACAATAATAGATTACTTATCTCCCCGGAAGCTTACAACTTTTAAACTGTAATCCTGAAAAGTTCTTTTTTTTTTTTTGGACATTTGTGTCTTATTTTTAGCACAAACTAGACTTTTTACGGATGTTTTTCCACTCAGTATTTAAAATGACCGTTAAACATATTAAATGTCCAAAAAGTATTTGTGTTTGAAGGTAAAATAAGTGAATAAATAAAATTTGAAGCTGATGCAACGGAATTACTTTTCGCTGTATCAAAATTTTATGGTCCCAAGAGAAGAGCCGTTAGTCATTTTTAACTGAAGAAAAAAATCTTTCTTCGATGTTGTTCCGTTTTTCAAGAGAAGCATATTTGTATTTGCTTCATTGGAATAAATTTTCTGATCGTTATTTACCGCCATTGTACTGAGGATTTATTTAGTAAGCATCTATGCATCCATCATTAGTAAACTGCGATGGTAGCATTAAATGTAACAAAAAACGGACATGTGCATTTAACTATAAATTACTAGGTGAAAATTTCTGCTATTTACTGCGTTTCAAGCAAATAATTAAAAAAAGGTGAATGCGAGGAAAATTTTCTTGTTTTTCACTTCTATATTAGATTTTTTTTCAACTCTTAATTTCTTCAAGTTAAAATTTTTTGCTATTTCTTGCAGTAGAATATGTTTTACTAACATCACATAAAAGAAAGAAAAAAAAGTCAATACCTACGTTATAAAATATGATATGCTTTCGAGAATACAGGATGATTACAAAATTGCTTCGAAAATGGAAGTTATACCAATTTGAAAATGAAAGAATCAGAAGTGTTATTATTGTTATATGAATTTTGGAAGGTAGATTTAAATCATTACTGGATTTTTAACCACAATCATTCTAAGAATTTTTTACAAAAGATTGTCTTCAGACTTTGGAACATCAGATGACTGAGGAGCAAAAAATTTACAAACTGAGGCTATAAGAAACCTATAAGTTTTAATTCCAAAAATTGGCTAGCTTTATTCATATTGCATATAGTTGAAAATGTATCTAATTTGATGCTACGGTATTATCGCAATCTCAAACGGGTCGAAGATTACCTTAATGATCAAAATTTGACGTTTGACTCCAAATTATGAAATTTTGAGTCTGACACTTGTTTACTGCTAATAAAGACAGTAAAGTAACCAGGTTATAATCAAATATTGTCACGATAATTCGTAATAGAGCATATTGCCATTTTCCCTGTAGTTGTTTACAATTATATTTTTAATTTGAAAAAGACTGATTTGTACAGAAGTTGTTTTGTATCAGCAGAATAAACAGAACTCGTGTTTGGTGGTGAGATAGGTGGGTGCGATGCCTCCTCTTGATCTTTTAAATGAAGCATCAAATTGAAAACATCAGAGGAAAATCGCCAATAATGTTCAAATCATTCATGACCTTATAAAAAACATTTATAAAAAGCAATCATTTGCATTTTTTCCAAAATGTTGTTGAAATAAAAATACACAGATGCTTAGTTTCATTCATTATACATTCCATTACTCGAGAGGTAAAATATTTCTCAGGTATTCGTTTGGCTTGACAAAATTGAACCCATAGTGCAGTTTCGCATCGAAGAGAGTTCAAGTGTCTCCATCTGGTAGAAACTCGGCATCAAAATTTCTTGTGCCACTCACATCTGCGCCTTAATGGACATTAATGGCATTTGAAAGACTAGATGCCATATCGGTGGTTCGCACTAGGTCCGAAAAGGCTAAAGCCTCTAACGATAACGAAGCCCGATTAGAAAAAAAATACCATAGCGGATCCTAAGATAGCTTATTTTACCAATTCGTTGCAAAAAAAATAATAATAACGATTAAAAAAAAAAGAAAAAAGAAACTGCAATACGCCTTTTTTTTTTAAATGATTGCAGCAAAGGAAGTCTCCGTCCATCAAAGAGATACAATTGTTTGTTCAAGATTTTAAATGATGGTTAGAAATGATAATTAGAAAACGGATAAAATTAGAAATTTCATTCAATTTCGTATTATCAAAAGAATGTTATAAACGTAGATAAACAAAGAACTAGTTCAAGCTTTTAAAATGAAACCATGCTAATATTTTCGTCGAGAGGGTGGTTGAATTTTGCCAGAAATCTTGATCAAATCGGGCAGGGTGGCGGAATTACGTTATTTAGCATTCACACAGTTATACATTCGACGCGATAGATATAGATTTCTTTATTTTTTCAAATAAAATGACTTGAACATATTTTGTTGAAATATATTACAAAGCTTTAATATTTTATTAAATTATAACCTGCATTTTCCAAGTAATCCCTAGAAAAGTTTTCGTTTTCCGATTTTCTTTTATTGTGAACTTTTTATTAATAGGAATTATTATATCCCTCATTTTCAAAGCATCAGAACAGAGGAAGCTTATGTGATGAAATTTTTCTATCCATGTTTGGAAACTTAGTATGGGATAACTTTTAGTTTAACGTTAATTTTATAAACTGACAATAATTTCTTTGCCACTTAATGTAAAATTTTTGTTTACTAATTTTAACAATTGCTCCATCAATTTCAATTATTTAATTAATTTTAGTTAATTATCATATTTTAATAATTAGTTTTAATTGGATTAATTTTTTTAACGTGAATATGAGCTACTAATTTAGCTTTAGCATGCTTCCTCTTTTGAAGCTCGCTCAACCTTGGACCCCCCCCCCCCCTTAACAAAGTTCTAGCTACGTGCCTGGGACACCCGTCAATATTTTTAGATTTGTGGATAGTAATATACCGGAAGAATTGTGACTTCTTATTTCAACTGAAAGAGGGTGCTCAACTCCCTCCCCCAAACATCGTAAGTATGGGGAGGGGGGCGTTAAAAATTACATTGAACTGAAAAAACAATGCTACATATTATGATATACAAAAGTAATATGCATATACATTGCAAAAAAAAGATTATTTACAAAGACACAGCTGGGGAAGTTAAATGTTTCCAAATTTGTGACATTTTCCATGCTACGACTAATGTTAAATTGAGCACCCTCTTAAAATTTGAGTAAGAAACTGAAACTTTTACAGCATAAGGCTATTTGTAAGTCTTTAAAAAAAATATTTTGCGAATTCTTTCTTTTTTAATGTTAATTGCTACTATGATTTTTTTTTTAAATATTTTTCTTGGGTTTCAATTAAATTTATTTAATAACAATATGATTTTTTTTTTGTTTCTTTTAGTAAGAGTACTTATAACTAATGTTTGTTTGTTCATTGTTTTTCTAATAAAAATACTCTGAACTTCATGTCCATCAAACTCAGCCTTTTGAACTTTTAAAAATTTTATCTTTAAAAATCATGATTTTTGCGAATCAATGTTTTTTTTTTTTTTTTTTTAAATCAACTGATTTAAATCACTCAACCCTGCTTCATAAGAAAAAAATAAATAAAACTTTTATGCAACATTTTTTTATTTACAATGTCACATTTATTTTTAACAAAACAAACAGTCTGTAAGATGATCCTCTAATTTTAATAACATATGAAACAAATTTATTTGCACTATTTATTACTTCTGTATGTTGTATCCAACAAGAATACTGTGTTGCCTTTGAATAAACTTCGGACAGATTTACTAAATCACATCACCAATAAAAAGTTAATTCCGCATATTTCACTAGCCATCTGTTATCATACACTCTAAAAAATTTCCGTAAATTTAGGCGCATTGGCCATAAAATTATACGGTAAGTGCCCTTCTTCGAGGAAACAGGGCAGTGACCGTAATTGTAAAAAAACTACAGTAAATTTAAGTTGCGTTGACCGTAAAATTACGGGGCAGTCGTCCAGTCCCTTAATCTGTGCAGAATACGGTCATTCCCCGTAATTTGCTGGCTGATAAAGATCACGTGTCGTTGTCACGTGTTTCTACGCAAAGAAGCGGGAAGGAGAAAAGCCAAGATGGCTGCCTTTTGTTGAACGAATGTTGTCTTCCAACTAGATTATTACCTTTTTAATATGTAATATATGATATACGTCTTACAATATCTGGACCAAATATACGTATTGGAGAGTAGGGACTCTGTCTTCCAGGCTCTCATCTAAGTATTGCTCCTAGGCGTCGAAAAAAAAGAAAGTGTTGTCTTCCTCGCCATGTGTATTCCAATGTCTGGAATCAAAATATTAAGTAAGTGTTTTTTTTTCTATACTATTGTTTAAGTGTAATTTTAATCTGCTGTTCTTTTGTAATTAGCTATTTTGATAACAATAATTTGTGAGCATTGATTGATGGCGAGTACCGAAGCTTCGCTGTAACGTTGAAATTTAGAATTGATATTGATTGTATCAAGACGTACTTACATAGTACAATGTATGCAAACGTGATGCAATATAAACGCACAAATGAATATCATACTATGCTCCATGTGTTTTAATTTCCATAGTTTCATCCAAAAATTTCTGCAATATTTTTCTAAATTAATGTAATTAATTAAAGATGTTGTGCATGAGGGCAAAATGAATTATTTACTAATTCTCTGCATGCTTTATATTCCTGGTTTTAAATAACCATGATCAATGACTAATAGGAATTGGTTACATTTTTTAGATTGTTTTTAATGAACTCAAATGTTACATTTAAACCAATGAAATAAAACATAGGTACGTAGTTGAAAATAAATTGCTTTAGGCTACCTATTAACGACAGATTCGTTTTTAGTAGAAAATATAAATAATGACATCATTGTTTTCATTAGTTTCACAGCTAGAAATGTTTAAAACATGTTTCATACATTTTTTTAATAGCTAAATCTTTAAACAGTTATTCATACAATTATTATAAACCAAAAATAATGTGATGAAGCATGTATTTCTTATCAACTTTCAACACTTAATTACTGAATTGTTTCTGGTTCAATGTGCCTAAACTTATAAATTAAATGTAAATTTCTATAATAATACTATGTTTTACTGTAACTTACAACTATTCATAACTTAAAATATAATATTTTGTATAATAATTACTGTAAGAAGAATGTTCACATCATTAACTGATGTATTGTCTGAATGAAATTGAAGCAGTTTTCAATTTGCTCAATCTGAGCGGACGAGAAGCCATGTCTTTCTAGTAGGAAACTTAGGCTGTGTTTGCATCATAGAAGTATAATCTAGGTTTTTTTGGGGAGGGGGGGAGGTGATTTAAAGTGGTGAGATTGTGCTATTGAAATTTACTGTGGGTATGCCTTTTTTAGAGAGTCGTTCATGTGACTTATAATATCAAATAACTTTTTATTGGGGGTTGCATAGCCAGGATTTCATTTCTTTAAGGGTCTAATATACAGAATACAGAGTGGTTCAAACGGGGTGACCCCCCTCCCCCATCGCATATTCAGTGTTATGTTCATTACGCAGTCACTTTACAGTCTTTAAAGTAGTAAAAATCGGCAGAGCAACATCTATGTCGTAACACAGCGGAATTCTGCTCCATGTTATTGCAGATGTTTTGCTGGGTTCAGAGCAGAATTTTAAACGCAATGTTCTAAACGCCAAAATTGAGTGGAATATGGTGCAGAATTCAGCTGTGTTGCAACATGGATCTTGTTCAACTGAAGTTCTTAAAACTTCAAAGTAACTGTTAAGCCCGGCTCTATAAATTTTTACCCTCTTGCAAAAACTTAGTGGGTCCCCTCCTAGACTAACAGTGTATATTGTTTACGTAAATAAGTCTCAGTACTAGTTTTTTTCCTCAATTTCTTGGATCGTGGATCTCTTAAGGATGTGCCCCCCCCCCCCCGAACTGCAGGTACTCAGATCGGAGCCTGAACTGTACAGCAAACATTCAACCATAGTAAAATTAAATGAGGGTTACTCCCGCTTTCGAACCACTCTGTGTATTATACAGTGAAGCGTTTTTATCATTTATACGTTATCAAAATTAGTCACTGCTGAGTCCAATACATAATAACGAAAACCTATTATACTTTTTTTTATTTATACACTTGTTTCATGCAGTACTTTCAAAAACGTATAAACGCTGCTTACTTGAAGTTTTCTTATATACGACTAATGAAATTATGTGTGAAACACAAATATTTTCATTTTTGAATTTTTTTGGTCATTTCAATTAGGGTCTAGATCCATGAACCCTCCCCCTGGTTGTACTACTGTTTTTTGAAGTGTTTCATTCAAATAGTGTTATAATCGAATGTTTGTTGTCAAAGGCGCATTTCAGGTCATTCTTTCGAATGATTTGGTTCTGGTATGAATGTTTTGACTGGAATGTATTTTAATCATAATGGCAGGTTTATAGGAGTCATGGTTGCAGGTCCTTGAAGTGGGGGAGGGGCAGTGGTGGATCCACAGAGGGAGCAATTGGGGTGATCCCCCCCCCCCACGAATTCACAAACCGAAATTTACCTTTGCAAATTTAATTTTGTAAATTCGAAAAATTTCCGGAAAAGGTTTCCAAACTCTCCCCCTCCTCCCAAACTCATCACAAAAAATCGCCAACTGTATTTTTACGACTTTTTAGTTCCAAAATTTTTTCAGGGGAGAGTCGTCCTCAACCCCCTCTCTCCAATGTCATCAAAGATCGTCAAAAATTTTGAATTTTTGGATCTTCAATTTCGAAAAACTACCCGAAATCAAAAACGTTTTCGAAAATGTCGTTCATTCAAATTTTACGGGGTTCTTGAATCAGAAAGGAATGGGCCCTTACTGTTCATCCTTCTATTCCACTTTTGAATTTATGCTTTGTCTTATGTGTGTACGGTTATAAAACTATTTCAACGGTGTAGTTATTGAGTAGTACTTAATACATTCTAAACTACTGGGTTTATACATTTTTCTTTTTAGTTTTTTTGGTTTTTACGCAGTCTGGTTTTTTGTTTTTATTTAATAATTTTTTATTTAATCTGGAGTTTTTTTTATATAAATGATGCATAATCATACCTACCATTTTTTATTTTGTTCCATATACTTAGTTGAATTTTCTTTCACCCAGACAATCCTTGCTTTAAAGTTTTTGCACAATTGGATGAAAAATAACTTCTGGATCAAGAAGTGTTTCATCGGAATTTATTTAGAGGTATGTATTAATATTTTATTTTAAGAAATGTTTTTCTAAACTCTATTGAGCGACGATCAGTTTCTTTGCTCAGAAACTAACGATTGTAATTTTTCTACTTGTTACTTGTATTCAGTGCTTTTATTTCTGGTCGCTGTTGTATTTAAATGTTATCGATATGAAAAAATAAAATTTTATAATAAATTTAAAAGAAGATAAAATGTTCAGTATAATTGTGCCACAGAGTAATGTCCGATGAACTGGACACGAAAACAGAACTCTTCATTTTGTAATCTTAGGTAGTCTATTTGTATTGTATAGGTATGAGAACACGTCCTATTTGTATTGTATTGTATAGGCAGGGCGCCCATATGCAAAGTTGCAAGGGGGGGGGGGCTCAAATATTTTCCCTGTGGTTTAGCTCTATATTTTCCCCATGGAAACTGATTTCAGGACAGATTAGAGTCATTAAAATTTGACATTTTTAATAACTTATTCATTAATGGCTGGAGAAGAAATGTTTTTACATTTTTGGAACAAAGCAAGGAAATTCTAATTTCAAGGGGGGGCTCTAGCCCCCCTTGCACCCCTAAATGGGCCCCCTTGCCTTATACGTATATAAACTACTGTATTTCGGATTAGCAACATGTGCTACAACCAAGGATACTTGGGCAGTTTTCAACAGTTAAAATCTCAACCCTGGCTGTCCTACTGCATACCCATCCATGCTCGTCATTGGAGGGGGGGGGATTTCCCCCCTCCCATTCTTTCAAGAAAAAAAGATGAGCATGACTAGGGTATGCATGGGCGCTGCCAGTTAGGAGGTTTTAGGGGCTCAATTCCTCCCAGAATCCTTGGTTTTAACCCCATTGCCGATCCTAATGCCTAACGCATTCACAGTAGTTAAAATGCCGGGCCTGATCCTACTTACGACAAAAGAAGTGCATTAGCCATCTTTTGTGGTACAACTTATAAATGATGAAAAGGTTGATATCAGGGGGTTAGATACTGCTATTTTAGGGCTGGTCATGCTGAAGAATATTTTTAAAGTGCATAAAAAATTCTGAAAATACTTGGGTGTCAATTAAAGCAATAACTTAGCCAGAAATAAAGCACCTTGTGGGACATAAACAATACTAATTACTTTTAAAAGCAATGAAAGGAAGTTGTATTCCAGATTTTTAATTTAAAAAATATTAAGTGAATTTAAAAAAAAAATACTCTAATTGTTTGCAGGTTATTCATTAAGTATATTTGAACACAAAGTGAGTGGATAATAATGTCGGCAGAGAATTATGACCCTCGCCTTGTATCCATCGTTGCATGTAGGATGTGCAGATTTCCATATTTATTTTGAAAATACAGTCAAACCTTATTAAAACTAACTCCAAGGGACCTTTATAATCTATAGGCCTTCACCTTAGTTTATCTTATCAAAATATCAATCATTAACAATCAATAGGACAGGGATCACAAATGTAGTTTATCTTAGCAGAAATTCATTTTAAGCGTGTTCAAAATAGTATGATATGTTTGATATTTTGTTTTCCAATTGCGATGTTTGCAATCTAAGAATTATATTAATCATATCAGTAACACTCATTTACTATTGAAAAGAACCAAAAGTAGACTGCTAATAAAATTTACTGTAAGGGTGTCTTTTTTAGGAATGTCCTTCTTTGAGGCACCGTCTTTTAGGGGATGAGGATGAGCCTCCACTATTGTGGAACGGACACCTTCCTGGTTTTTTAAATGATTGTTTCTTTAGTGTTTTAATTAAATAGTGTTATAAAAGAATGTTTGTTGTCGAGAGTTTGGTTATTGATTTCTTCTGGATGATTTGATAGCTCAATTATATGTTTTTGAGCGAATGTTTTATTAGAATTCTAGTCAAATATTTGACTGAAGACTGAATATTTGGCTAAAAAATGATTTATAATTTTTGTATTTTATTTTATGGCAATTCAGAATTGAAGATGCTTATCTATTTTCTGTAGATTAATTATTTTGTTTGAAGCATTACATAATATTTTGAATTGTAAAACTTCCGAAATCAAAATACTGCAAAATTTAATTTCTGAGTGTTTTCTTTGCACGTTATAAATTGCCTTTTTTAAACATTTGTGAGACGAGAAACGTTTCACAAATTGATTTTTTCTGCTTAGTGTTTCATACCTAAGAAGTCCAGTGGCACTTTGTGCCTCCTCATTGCAGATTTGAGTTTAATTCCCCGTTGGGCACAGTTGACTTCACCTTTCATCCCATAAGTGGGTCAATAAAATGAGTACCAAGCATGCTTGGAAACTAAACACTGGAGGTTCCACGTTTGGCTGACCACCTTACTAGAACACCTGCCTTTGCACTATTTATGTTATTTACTATTCAATTGCTGACTAAATATTAAGGTATTCAGCCAAACCAAGTATTCGGTTTTGTGTGCCAAATAGCCAGCAGTATACCAAAAATCAACTGCATATTCAATGTATCCCTAATTTAAACGAAGAGCTTTTTCAAAGTTGGTGGGTATGCATGTTAAAACCCAGTGTGCATGTGTGGTTGAAAACATTGTCCTACTATTGAGTGCAGTAATGTAGTGTGGTTGAATAGTACTTAGGATGATTACTGAGTACTCAACCCAAGTTCATGCTACTGGGTCAAGTACTGAATATAGATCTTTTTTTAACGAACAACTGACATACACAAGGGAAAATTTTTCTGTTATTGGAATATTTATATGGATATTAAGCATGAAATAAGTTTTCAATTAAAAAGAAAATCCAAAAAGATTTAAAGTTTAAAATTTAAAACTATTTTTTCAGAATTTGTGGGGGGAAAATTGAAATTGATTTAAAAAACTTAAATTTTTCCATCACAGTTCTTTCTCGCGTTAAAAATTAATCATAGATAGCTTCTTTGTACTTTAAAAATTTTTGACCAGTACTTTTACTGGGAAGTCTCTTATTTTGGGGTAAGGAGCTGAAGATTCCCGTAGTTTGTCTTTTTCCTTCCAACAATGCAACATGTTTTCTGTCTTTACTTTTCTTTTTGAACTTGGAAAAAAAAATACAAATATTAAACCAGTACAAATGCATCCTTTAGGACTGGACTCAGACTCCAATATTATTCCTATAGCGAACAAAAGTAGTTTTATTCAAATATTATGTTTTTATTTATAAAATTTGTTTAAAAGTTTTATTTATGTATGGGCAAATGAAAATTTATGAAATAAAATAGTTTATTTTTATTTATCTTTTGTGGCCCCCCTTAGCCCCTCTACTAGAAAATCTGCTACCATGCTTATGTATGGGGTCAAAAAGCTTGGATGCTTATGCTCTGAAAAAAGGTGTTTTCAATATCTGTTTTTATCATACTGTAGATGCCCGTCAGGAAATAGCCCATATTGGCACTAAAAATTCCAAAATGTTTTTTCCCTGAAATTTCCCCTTATACTTGTACTACAGTTGCAGGTTTCCCCCAAGATCTTTGCAAGACTCCAAAGTGCTTTATGTTTAATTATATCTCTTAATGATCATCATTATTGTTTATGTTTTCAATTGAATATGATTCATTGTTTCTTTCTTTTTTTGAAATTGATGTTCACTAAATATTCATAACCTCATTTTGTTTTCTTTTCAAAACAGACCACATATTTTGAATTGATGTTGGAAAAATGCTTTTCTTTGTCACTCGTTTGATTTGATGAAACAAATTTTTCGATATTTACGTGTTTACCAGCTTTTATGCATTAAACTTAAGATTTATACATTTTAGCAGTTACGATGTCTTTTGATCTAGCCTTAATTTTTTGTTTAATTTTATTATAGCTTTTATTTCTATGTATGCATGTGCTTTTTCCTAGGATTCCTGGAAATTATGTAAAAATCCTTTGAACATCATATTAGGGAGGAAAACCTTATGAAACCAGGGAAAGGGGTGAAAAAAAATAGGGTGCTTTAAAATGCTTTATTTTGATTTTCACTATTTAGTGAGAATGCTGCTCTGCTTTAAATGTGTGAAAAACAAATCATTCTTAATTTTCCTTATGGTGATTTCTTTTTAGGGCAATATTTTGGATAAGTTACTGAACTAAAGGATCCAAAAGGAATAAAGATTTGGAAAAAGTGATTCAACCAAGTTTTGAAAAATTTGACCATAATTTCTCTTCTGAAAAAGTTTATTTGTAATTATGTTGTTATTTAACTTGTAATTAGTGTAAAATAAACCTTTTTGATGTTTTAACTTCTTTGTTTTCATTGTTGACACTTCTGGATATTGTCTCTTCTTATTTCTTATGTAGACATGCTCACATTTTTTTGGTAATAATTTTTGAGCTAAAATTCTTTCTCTCGATAAAATTGTTTTCGAGATGCTTACCTTTAATGGATACTTATGGTGTTTAAAAATTAATTTATCCATAAGTTTATGCTAGCTAGTAAAAAATGCAGTCTATTTTTGAAGTCGACTGCACAAGTTTTTAATTTATGTATAATTTAATTAATTTATAACTTTTTAAATATGAAGTATAAATATGTTTTTTAATAATTTATATAACTTTTTTGAATGTTCTATGTTCTTTGAATGAACGAGGTTAGCAAACAAGTAAAGGCAATGGACGAACCATTAAAAAAACACTAGTTGCCAATATTGGTAACATGTGTTTTAGCGATGAAACAAATTATTGTGTATGTAAGCATTTTAAATAAATATTAAGTGTTGTATTTTACTATAATCCATACAGTTAAAAAAGCTTTACTGAATTTGTTTTTTGTTTTGTTTTTCAGTTAAGTTTCCCTTATTTCACGGGATTTTTTTTATATTTCTTTTTATACTTCTCTCTCTTAAACATGCATTCTCATTTTTAGAGATCATTTAATAGAGTATTTATAATTCTGGCAACTGGGGTCCTCAAACTGCATTACTAACGGTGCTAGCCTATTTTACGCATTAATTGAATTGTAAAAATGACTTGCATTTTATTCTGATCTTAAAACTTTTATTTATAACTTGGTTCTTATATGACAATAAACTAAGTTTTAAAGCACCTAATAATTTGTGAGCAGTGACGATAAAGAATGACATTTTTTTATGAACATCATGTTAATTTACAGGAGGCAGTGACCATAGAAAAGTTTTATGAGCATAACGCCAATTTACGGGCAGTGATCCTAGAAAACGAATTATAGCTTTTACGGAAGTAATATCAATTTACGGGCAATAGGCGTAGAGAATAAATTCTAGCTTTTACGGGAGCAATATCAATTTACGGGCAATAGGACTAGAAAATAAATTTTAGCTTTTACGGGAACAATATCAATTTACGGTCAATGGGCGTAGAAAACAAATTCTAGCTTTTACGGGCACATAGTCAAAGTACGGGCAGTGGCCGTAGAAAAAGGAATATAATTTTCACGGGCACATTGTCAATTTACGGTCACTCCCCTTTTATTTTACGGGGAGGAAATTACGGGCAAACCTATTATTTTTACGGTCATGAAAGATTACGGGCAGAATATTATTTTTACGGGCAGTGACCGGACCATTTTCTGCCGGTCACTGACCGTATTCTAACGGTGAAATTTCTTAGAGCGTAGAATGCCACATAGGAACAGACATACATACATACATAGAGTGATAAACACATTACCCTCCTTTACGTCGCGCACGCGCAGTCGGGTAAAAAACAGCTTTAAACACTATGTCATGCTTGAAAATGTTCGGCCGGGAAATGCGGAGAAAAATTAATTTTTTGCGGCGCTCAGGAATTTTGCAATTTTTGCGGGAGAACTTCGTAAGATGTGGAGTAGTTGGCAACCCAATTTGAGCTTATTTTGCATGGCAGTTAACAGTTCAGTTACTGCATCGATATTTCAAAAACATCGAAAGTAAAACATCGATTGTTAAAAACATCGTTGTGTTGTTCCATTGACATCGACATCTATTTTAAAAAATGTGTAGACGTACCTGAAAGAACTATTTCTTTTCAGAAGCTAAATACTATTTTACAGTCAAAATATAAATTAGTGAGATATGGGTTTGTTTAATAACCTTGACTTTTTTTGTTATAATCATTACGACAATGTTCCTAATTAAAATCACTTATGCTATAGAATATCGGTGAAGTTATATTGTGTGTAGTACTTAATTGGCTTGAAATGTTAAAGGTATTTTACGTCCACTTTTAAAGTATTTGAGGGGGGGGTCTGTAATATGTTTAAAGTATGTCAGCCTAACTTTTAAAAACACTTTACCAGGCTGGAAATGTCCAAACAGAAAATAAATTGTTGTGTCACTGTTTCCCGTCTCACCGTGCTCACTCCTCCCCTCCGTCAGAACTTTAATTTTTTATGGCAAGATTACTAGGGAGGGTACTTAATCCGATTGTGCTAAAACTTGGAGAATCACTGTTTCTAACCTATTGGCACATTTTAGAGGAGTACCCAGGTTAAAATTCGAAAATGATTTTTTGTGAATAACCACCCTATAAGTTCATCTTCCTACTATTTTTTCTATTGATGCTTGAAAAACGCAAACAACGCTACTACATTATTCTGCCGTGGGAAGCTAAAGCGCAGTATCTGAAGAAATAAGTTTTCGAGACATTGAAGAAACGCGTTTTGGATTCTGTACCAACAATAGTGTTTTTTTTCGTGCTTGATTTTTAGCAGAAACCCGGAAACCAAATAACTAAGCTTGTACAATAAGGCTTAAGTTGCTACTGTGCTTAACCTTCCTACGACAGTAGTATCCTCTGGATACCAAACATCTTAATAAGAGACTATCCCGTACCGCTAGTCGGACAAAATAAGCAAACAACAAAAACATCATTTAGCAGTCTAGACATCATTTTTCGAAGATTGTAAACAAATAAAATGCGTTTGGAAAGTATTTTCTTTTACCTTAATCTTCAATTTTCCAGTTTTTTTTTTTTTTTTTTTTAGAAACAAGGTGTTATGAATTTGTGACCTGTTTTGCATCTATGAGTTTCTGGCTTTGCGTGCATGTAGCGTGTCAGCATTGTGTTTGTGACCATATGTTAAGATTCATGCTAAATATTCTCCCCTTTAACACCTTCAAAAACTTGAGCAAGAGTTTAAACGTACCCTGTATACTTCTATATCATACACTTGTATGTAAGTATCTGCTCGAATACCTGAGTATATAAGTGTTCGTATACACACGAGTATAACCCAGTATATACGTGTTTTGTGAAAAATTGGTATGGCAGTATCAGTCCTAAATCTTAGTCAAATTTTTTTTATTAATGCTGAGCCGTTTTGTGTTTTTGTGGTGATATCTTCTTTGTTATAGCAGCTATTGGAAACAATTTCATCAGTCTTCTTCACGTGAAAACACTTTTCAAACAAACCAAAAAGCTCGGCTTAATTAATGCAAACCCATGTAAGGACATCAAGGTAAATTTAGGGCAATGTTTGATTTTTTTATTAACTAAAAAATTATTTATTTTTGAAAGTTAGTTCTAAACACTATTACTTTTCTGTAATCATTTTATAAATGTATTACTTTTTCTTTTTGTATTACTTTTTCGCAAATTACTTTTTTTCTAAAAAATTTTATTATTACTATTATTATTACTGTTGTTGCTTTTGTTTTACTAAACAGTTAGTCGACAATTTAGTAGAATAGAGCAGTTATAGGAAATAAAATGACACAAAATATTTTACTTTAATAAAAAAAATAAAATATTTTTTATTGATTATATTAGTCTTTATGAAGCTTAAAAGCAATATATAATTATAATCTTTACATTACACAATAATTATTTGTATCTTGTGGCCTTATAAGTTTTTCTTGTCTATCCTGTGTTCAAAGCACGCTACACAACTTGAAACTTTATATAGAGCGCGGTTGCGGGTGATTTTCTCAACACGTTAATTTTTGCAAAGACGAATATAAAACATTAATCTTATTATTAGTTGACAGTTTTTAATTTTTATATAAAGAAAAGATATTTAAGTAAATGCACAAATTAATGATCAGCAACGAAAAAAAAATCAATTTAAATTTAAAAAGTTTTAAATTTTAATTGCATAGAAAAATGTCAATACTGTCTCCTAACTTATCTACTTAGAAAAATTATGAAGATATTTTTAAACTTTTATTTTATCAACTAACAATAAAAAAGAAAACAAAATGCATCTTTAAAAATATTACTTCATAAAACTTTTTACAAAACTTAAAAAACAAAACATATCTAGAATTTTGAAGCAATATTTGGCATATTTGTATGCAGACAATTTCGATTTTCGAACAGGTCGTTTTGAAATGAGTCGCGTCGAAACAGCCGCGCCGAAAAGGCCGCGCCGAATAGTCCCATTCCGATCCGCTCCTGGTGTTAGTAACTTCTGAATAAACTCTGTGCAATGAATACATGATTTGAAGCGCTAATATTCGTTCCTCCTGAAAAGAATTTGTTGTTATTCAAGAAGTAATGTCCTCCTCCCCTCCCGACGGAAACTACTAGAACCACCCTAGCTGAGACATCATGGTTTACGTGAAGAATCAACCATCTGTGAAACTTCTGCTTGCATTCGTTCCTTTATTGGTTGAAATTCTGTTAATTGAGAACTAGCCGAACCTACCGGCGGTCTTAAATTTAGAAAGCTTCCAAAGTAGAAAGTCTTTTTGTAGGGAATAGTAAACCAATAGCAAGAGCTCAAGAACCATTTATTGTACTCAAGGTGTTTTCTACCTGACGTACTTCGCCGGTTGGGGCTCCTATTTGTTAGCTATTCCCCATAATAACCTAGAGGGTGGGAAAGCCACAGTAAGTAACGTTGAATACATCCGACGTTTTCCTTGCTTCACAAAGAAGGTTTTTCTCAGAGAATATTTTCTGAACTACCTTACAAGAAGCATTAGCAAGTTTCCTAAACCGTTAAAATGATTTCTTGCAAAATATTTTTCTCTCCGCCATAATGTAGCGGAACTTTCAATTCTTAAGAATTTTTATTTTTGACAAAACTGGTTGTTTTCAAGTATTCTCCACAGTGAAAAGCAAGAAAACAACTCCAAATTTTGATTTAATTCATTTTAGCGTGAAATAATGCACATTACGATCATCACAGTTCGAGTTTCAAAAAGAAATACATTATTTTATTAAGGGAAAAAAATTGGACATGTAGACTAAAAAAACGAAACACGAATTTTATTAAAAACTTTACAGCCCATTAATGTTATGTTATGGCTTCATGCAGGGATTCTAAAAAAACGCAAATAAGTTGCATTTTCTCGGTATTCCAAGATTGCCTCTTCCAAAAAGGATATAGGGAAAGAGTGGGTACAGTGAGAAGCAAAAATTCAATCGCATTTTTTATTATGAAAAAACCTTGAAATCAATTTCTTTTAAATTCTATAATATGTGATACTGTAATAGGTCTTATAAATGTTGGTTTAGAAAAATCTACGAATTCACACAAAAGAAAAATAAAATAAAAACGAAATGAAATTTTGTCTCACTGTTCCCCCAGTTATTGGGAACAGTAAAACATAATAAGTGGGAACAGCGAGACGCACATTTATCGAGCTAGCGAACATTGAAGGCATCAAAATTGACTTGAAAACAGATGGATGCTTTTTACCCTGGGTTACGGGCTTGATCAAGTCACATTTCAAACAAAAAAATGTCAGACTCAGGTTTTTCGCTTAGGGTCTACGATGCAGATGATGAAATTAGCAGGTCCCATACGACCCGAGAGCCGCAGGTTGGGCAAACCTAGATAAAAACACTCTCTATGACGTGCTTTTCAAACAAAGAAAATATATCAAAAAGGTTCATCCGTTTGGTATTATTGATTAAAATAAAATCAAATGAAATAGGAGCTACGACGCAAAACACACACACACACACCCACGTCGCATTTGTGATACAATTCCTTTTTGCGTCGGGGTTAAAAACTAAAGTTGTAGATTAAATACGAAATCGAAATAAATACGCCACCTAATTCATATAAAATCTAGCAAATACATTTATGTATATTATTTCGATATAATGGCCATAACTCCATTCAACAACCTTATTGTGTTGGCGCAGGGTTTTTAAACTGATCTTGCTGCTATTTTCGTCAACAGTTCAGTTGTAATTGAATTCCATTCAACTCATAATTTTTTCACTTCTCACATAAAAGTACCTCGGGAACTATGAGACACGAACTCATATAATACTATAAATACTAAAATTAATTGCTAAAACAAAAGTGGCAATTTTTCAATATTCACAAACAAATTCTAGTTTTAAAATTCTTAATCTCAGAATATATATTTTAATAAAATATGTTCTGTTTGATTATTTAAAATATTTTTCCTTGAAAAAATAAATAAATACTTGAATAAACAAATGAATTAATGGATAATATAATGAGTAAATAAACAAAGGAACTAATAATTACTTGAATAAATGTTAAAATAAATTAATGAATGATGAATGCATAATTGACTGAATAAAATAAATGAATGAGAAAGAATTAATTAATGAAAAGTAATGTCGATATATAAATGAAATAATAAATAAATTAAATAAACTATTTCACTTTGCCCGGTATGCACTGTACCAACTTTGCCAAACATTTCAAATCAAAAGATGCTTAGCATTAAATAAATGTCTACTGTACTGGACATCTTATATTAATATTTAAAATGTCAATGGAAAGAACTCAACATAATTTATTCCAAAAATAAATGAATAAATCACAAAACATTAAATTTGAGCCTCGAATTTTGAAAATAGCTTGTAATTTACTTTCTGGAGGATAAGGGTTTTTGTTCCGCTAAAAAACCATTAAATTATGCAAGCAAATATGCTCTAAAATACCCCCTAATAATTCATCTACATGGAGAAAAGTTGTCACGATGTCCAGTAAAAATGTTCATTCTGAGTTTTGCCATTAAGGCAAACAAAAAAAAAAAAACTTTTATAGAAATTATTCATGTAGAAAACCATAAGCGCAATAACTGATTTTCCTACAAAAATCACAATTTGTTTCTTCTGGGTTTTCTCCATAATGTTCGCTTTTAATTTTCTTAAAAGTTAAAAAAATATCTAAACTCAAGTGCAGTAATATCTTTCAAAAACATTGCTATTTTTTGCATTTACATTAACGTCAAAAGCAGCTAAATTATGCAATTGCATAAGTACATGAATTTGTTAAATGAACCTTTTAATTACACAACATTGCAGATTACTGCAAATTAAAAAAAAATAAAATTAAACGTAGTTATTTCCAATTTTACATTTTAAACACAAAGTTATTCAACTTTATACCCACCAGTATCCAACTTTTCTGGGCGGTTGCATTCCAAGCTCGTCAGCTTGCGAGATCGAGATTTTCGCTCACGTGATCGGTTGTGACGTAGAAATGTTGCAAAGTAGTATTCGAAGCAACTCGAACCTAGTCGCAAGCTAAGTTCGAGTAGATTAGAATACTACTCTGCGACATTTCTACATCACAACCGATCACGTGAGCGAAAATCTCGATCTCGTAAGCTGACGAGCTTGGAATGACCGCCCTGAACTAGTGTAAAACTGAAATCGGAGGAAAAAAAATGTTATTTACCCCCCCCCCCCTTAATGCACGCATGCCATAGGGTAAAGTCACCAGTAACAGACAAAAGGGTTCAGTAACACAGTCATAAAATTTGGATTTAAATAATAAACCTTTTAGGCGGGTAAAGCTGATGTTTGATGTGGCCCATGAATAAGGTGCAACTATCTAGTGTTGTCAGAGTGAATTTTATGAACCAGTTGGTATTTACAAGGCAGTGGTGGAAGGTTATGAACAGCAGTCACGAGCAGGGCCCAACTAACTAAACGTGAGACCCAAGGCCCACAATAATTTGGAGGCCACCTGAAGGCTATTATTTTTTAAATGGTGTGTATTTTTTGTATATTTGTAATGCTATGAATAATTCCTTAAGTAATTTGGGGCCCCTTAGGAAGAGGGGCCCCAGGCCCAGGCCTAGTAGTACAATTAACGTTAACCCAACGTTCCGGTGGCTGCAGCAGGGGAGGATCTGAAATAAGTCAGAGTAGCGGCTCTATTCCTGCGTGCACATAACCTCAAACATCGGTCATCGGCGCTCGTCGTAGTCATTGGCTGTCCTTGGCTGAACCTCCTGGATGCCGAGTCTGTCGTTTGAAATCAACTCCAAAATCTATGAACCACTAACGGACTCACATTTAGCCATCTGGTTACTTCTGTTTGACTTTGCTCTGCCTCAAGTCTCCTGATGGCTCTCCAGTTCTTCAGGCAAATGATGCCTGGAAGTCATTGTTACAAAATGGATATCTCGGATTTCTTATGGCAGTATTACAGCACAGCTTCGGCTTGCTCAAAAACATGGACTTTTTATGCTCCTCACAGATGACGCACTCCAATTTCAGTGCCACTAATTTGCATATTGCACTTTTATTGAGCAATTCTTACTCAACAACATATTAAAATTTTACACGGTTTCGCTTTTTTTTTTGAGAGAGTTATCGCTATTTTTGTGATTTTTTCTTAATTTATGATAACCAGTATATCTCTCTCTCTACAATATAAAATAGAGTTTATGACTTAAAGTACCTTATTAATATAACACCGAAACATTATTAAAATGCAGATCTGAATTTTTGGGGGAGAAATTAATAAGAGTTTATATATACTTCAATTTTTCCCTCCATAAACTGCATTAAAAGACAATTAGAAAAATGTTAGCAATATACATGTACAAAATATAGTTTCGGCTCAAGTATCTTACTGTTTTAACACGTTTCATTACAAGTCCGCGAGTACTTAGCAGTAAGTTACCGACTTGAAGCTCTCGCTGAACACATATGTGCGTGATTTTTTTTATTGCTTATAGATCATTTAATGTATTATTTTTTCACTATTAATTCTATAATGAAATATTGAAAGGTGATTTTCTTTTAAACATAACCTTACGTAGAACATAAATTTTGTAAATATGATTAAATAATTTCTTTACAAAATCAAGCTTTAATTTTAAATAGAATATGTACTGCATAAATGAACAATTATTCCTCAAAAATCTGCAATTTCCCCTCACACTTTTATTCAGACTTGGGACTGATAATGCCTACTAATAAAAGTTACAGGCATTAGTGGTTTAAAAATTGCAGTTTTTTTTTTTCTTTTAAATATTTTAATGTTTTTTTTACGTTTTTTTTTCCTTGAACTGGTTTTAAATATTTTTACTTTTACACATTTTTTTATTTTATTTCAACTTTCTTATTGAGTATATATTTAGTTTCTATGCTAAGCTATTTACATGGCTTAAAGAGTTCAAACATTTTCAGACATCTTTGGTTTCTTCAAACTCTGCAATATTGTCTTGATCTTTCCGATAAGTTCAATGTACACTTTACGCCTTTTTGCTGCTGAACAGCCAAGCTCCGAAGCTTTTATTTGAAACGGACTCCAAGGCCATTAATTTTAACCTCTCAATAAGATAATATACATTGGCTTCGATTTACCAACAATGGCATTAAATTTTGAGTTCCAACCTTTTACTCTTATTTGTTCGATATCTTTCATTCGATACACTGTAAAAAATCTCGGAAAACTCTCTGAATATGCAAAAAAGTTTTCCGTAATACACAGATTCGTACGCCCTCCGCAGTTTTCTGCTATAATCAAAAACATTTCCCGTTTAGCAAGAAAGTAAGAGTCGACGCATGCGCAGGTGACACGGCAATTTTATAGTCCAGCAGCAAATCTAAACTGAAACTTTCGAAAGCACGCAATGAAAACAACTGCTGACTCATGTATGCGAAGTAACACTCATCAAGGGGATTAGTAGAAGTTTTGTTCCTCGCATGAATTCACTGAAGATAATGTTAAAGTCTTATATTTTCTTGCTTATGTATCGTCATGAGATTGAATTTGAAGCTATGTCACTTATTTTTAAGTACGAAGTGCAAATTCTCGACGCATGCTCGCGGAAGGAATACAAACTGAAATTAAAAACCAAATAATTGCCGAGAGGACGCCATGTAACTTCATTGCGTCGCATAACTTGTGTAGGTAATTTTTCTTGGATACTTTTCTTCTTTCTACCAAATGGGTAATTTTTGTTGGCAGAATTTTATTCTGACATAAAAATCACCTTTTTGGTGACCAAAGCCTGCAAAAGACCACCACCGACGAATAGGTAATTCGCTTTGCAACTCTATTACTTTAAAGTGATTTAGTTCATATAAATCTCGTTAAAAAAAAACTATTTTCCTCAGTATCATTTTTTCGTTGTGAACTATTGCAATTTGAAAATATTTTACATTACATAGAACACATATTTAAAGTGCAAGTGTGTCTAGTTTTATTCTGTAAAATTTATGAATTGAAGATTATAAAAAACTTTAAATAAGTGTTATTGTGTACTTTGTTTTTATGTGTCAATCTCAGTTAATATTTGGCTGAACATTTATGTATCAAGCATTATGAATTAAATGTTATAATATGCAAATTGTCAGGTTTGATAGTTCGTCTTTAAGGTTGCATGTTTTCATTCTCTTGTAAACAGTGTAGCTAGATTGTATGAAGTAAAAAAAAAAACTATCTCTTGTAATTAGGAACATAGTGCTTCAGTATTATCTAAATGACGATATCTCTTTAAATATTTGCATTAGCAAAACGCTTTAAATTAGTTAAATGTGTATTAATTTATTTAACAAATAAATACATATATGTATTTAAAAGTGTCTTCATTTTTTTCGTTTTACGAGCCTCAATTTTACCAAAAGCAAAAAAAAAAAAAGACTTAATAAAATAATTTTATATTTTTACACCATATTAAAGTATTTGACTTATAATTTATATGATACTTTGATTTATAATGTATATGATGTTGCTTTTTCAAGGGGGGGGGGGTATTCTCGTATATATGAAATGGAATAATCATGTAATAGAGTTCAATGTTTTAATAAATAAAATATATAATGCATTTTGCGCACACTGTAAAAATAAAATCAGTAACCTATTTTGAGTAAGTATTTATATTTGTGATGAGCTGGAAAAGGGCAAGAACAGAAGAATCAACCCGAATGGTTCCAGCAGAGGGACTTGGTGTCATATTTAAATTCATCAATTTCTCTGTTGGTACTTTTCGGTACACTTAGTTCGTCAGAGAAATTGACTTGAGGTGAACGAATTCCGGAACGCGAAGGGTAGGTAAGTCCTGTCAAATTTTATCCAAAGATAAAAGCTATCAAGTTTGATACAAGATATGTTTTTAAATTCTGCATTAAAAATACAATATGTTGATAGTTTTGTCTTGAAAATATTGAGAGAAAAATTGAAGTTTAAGATTGTTTAACAAACAATCCCCACTTTTCAGAAGGTACCCCCCACTCCAATTCCCCGACGATTTTGTGATTAGGAATGAAACTAGTAGATTATTTCATAATTTTTCAAAAATTTATAACTGTGCATATGTTATGCTGTTAACCATGCTATTTGTCATTAGAAATTCCAAAAAAAAAAAAAAAAAAATCCACGAATGATTCTAAAATTGCTTGTATTATTGCTCTTAGATATGAAAGAATTGAAAATGGTATGCAATACTATAATAAAGAATTATATTTTAGAAAAAATCACGGAAAAAGGATTCCGAAATTCTCAGAAACGTTTTTGAAAATTGTTTGGAGAATTCCGAAATACTCGGAAACGTTTTCGAAACTTTCATGAACCACAGCTGCACAGAATACTCAGAAACATTTCTGGAAATTACGGAAAGAGGATTCCGAAATACTCAGACACGTTTCTGGACATTACAGAAAGAGGATTCCGAAATACTCAGACACGTTTCCGGACATTACAGAAAGAGAATTCCGAAATACTCAGAAACGTTTTCGAAAATTTCATGAACCGCAGCTGCACGATATACTCAGAAACGTTTCCGAATTTTTTTTACAGTGTACATTCCAAATGTTAACAGGAAAGTTGGAGTTCTCTAACCAATTTTTAACAAAATAGTCAATTAGTTGTTTAATTTTCTCATCATTGATTTCGGAAACCTCTTTCTGTAATGTCCAGAAACGTGTCTGAGTATTTCGGAATCCTCTTTCTGTAATTTTCAGAAACGTTTCTGAGTATTTCGGAATCCTCTTTCCGTAATTTCCAGAAATGTTTCTGTGCAGCTGTGGTTCATGAAAGTTTCGAAAACGTTTCCGAGTATTTCGGAATCCTTTTTCCGTGATTTTTTCTAAAATATAATTCTTTATTATAGTATTGCATACCATATCAGTTTCAATTCTTTCATATCTAAGAGCAATAATACAAGCAATTTTAGAATCATTCGTGGATTTTTTTTTTTTTTTTGCTTTTGGTAAAATTGAGGCTCGTAAAACGAAAAAAATGAAGACACTTTTAAATACATATATGAATCTATTTGTTAAAGAAATTAATACACATTTAACTAATTTAAAGCGTTTCGCTAATGCAAATATTTAAAGAGATATCGTCATTTAGATAATACTGAAGCACTATGTTCCTAATTACAAGAGATAGTTTTTTTTTTTTTTTTTTTTTTTACTTCATACAATCTAGCTACACTGTTTACAAGAGAATGAAAACATGCAATCTTAAAGACGAACTATCAAACCTTAAAATTTGCATATTATAACATTTAATTCATAATGCTTGATACATAAATGTTCAGCCAAATATTAACTGAGATTGACACATAAAAACAAAGTACACAATAACACTTATTTAAAGTTTTTTATAATCTTCAATTCGTAAATTTTACAGAATAAAACTAGACACACTTGCACTTTAAATATGTGTTCTATGTAATGTAAAATATTTTCAAATTGCAATAGTTCACAACGAAAAAATGATACTGAGGAAAATAGTTTTTTTTTAACGAGATTTATATGAACTAAATCACTTTAAAGTAATAGAGTTGCAAAACGAATTACCTATTCGTCGGTGGTGGTCTTTTGCAGGCTTTGGTCACCAAAAAGGTGATTTTTATGTCAGAATAAAATTCTGCCTACAAAAATTACCCATTTGGTAGAAAGAAGAAAAGTATCCAAGAAAAAAGTAAATTACCTACACAAGTTATGCGACGCAACGAATTTACATGGCGTCCTCTCGGCAGTTATTTGGTTTTTAATTTCAGTTTGTATTCCTTCCGCGAGTATGCGTCGAGAAGTTGCACTTCGTACTTAAAAATAAGTGACATAGCTTCAAATTCAATCTCATGACGATTCCTTTGCAAAAAAAATTAAGACTTTAAAATTATCTTCAGTGAATTCATGCGAGGAACAAAACTTCTACTAATGGCCTTGATGAGTGTTACTTCGCACATGAGTCATTACTTCCTGTTACTTTTCTAGAGAGAAGAACAACTTATTGCTTTAGATCAGAAAAATGCATTCGACAGGAGGATTTTGTTTATTCCAAAGAATTTTTCTCTGAGACAAAAAAAAAATTACAGATTTTTTTTTCTTGCGCAATAAGATTCTTCGTTTTCATTGCGTGCTTTCACGAGTTTAAGTTTGGATTTGGTGCTGGACTATAAAATTGCCGTGTGAGCTGCGCAGGCGTCGACTCTTACTTTCTTGTTAAACGGGAAAGGTATTTGATAAGAGCAGAAAACTGCTGAGGGCGTACGAATCTGTTTATTACGGAAAGCTTTTTTGTATATTCAGAGAGGTTTCCGAGATTTTTTACAGGTCAGAGGCACTGCGCAAAATGGAAAGCACATCCTGAAATTTTGGTGCTAGGAAAAACTTTCTTCACAGCTGACAGCATTGCAGCTTCAAAATCTTGCTTAATAGACGTTGGATTCCACTGTGGACACCATTCTTTGATGCTTTCTAGCATACAGATGTACGTCGATTCCGTTTTGTCTGGTAAGTGCAAAAAGCACCGGATAAATTTTAGTCTCTGTTTCGGAACTTCCAAAGTCTACGTGAATATTGTACAACTGAGAGAATTGTCGAGGGCAACTTTTAAATATTCCGTCAAAAAAATGACTTTTTTTGCTCCAAAATTCTACTTGCTTCAGGAATCTGAAAAATGATTTGTTTATCATTGATGAGTTTGTCGATAGTTACAAAACACGAATTGTATGAAAATTTAATAAGATCTGGAGGAAGTTCAACAGACGTTGCATCTGGAGGATTTTACTCGATTCCAAAAAATTTTTCTTCGTATTTCACATAAATTGTGCTTCAAATTATCATACTTAGGCACTTCAACAAAAAATTCCTATCCTTTTTCGTAAAGATGTGCTAATTCTTCTCGGTATACCGAAGCAACTGGTACCGATTTTTCCTCTCTCTCTTTGCAATTAAGTACATTTTTCTTGCTTCAATTACAGCTTCATTTGGCACACACTAATACTGCAGTCGTCAATGATGTCGCAGTGTTAAATGTTGTTCTCACTCTTCCCTTACTTTTTTCCTTTCTATCCTTAATGCAAGCCAAGAAAATCTTGTCATTCATAGTTCTGTGAATCCTGTACATATATCCATCCAAAGTCAGATATGGTTTTCCATTTCGTGTTTCCAATATCGATTTCTCACTCATATCGATAATTACGCACTCCATAATATTATATCTTGCTCTTACAGTAAAGTGAAAATATTTATGAACCGAAAAATCTCGATTACGAGGAAGCAAGCTTATGCTCCTTTGTGAGATTGTTTTTTGCTTATATACTTCTCGGTCGTAATAGACTCCTTCTATTGGTGGCAGGGCCGTCCGAAGAGCTGACGGCGCCAGGGGCGAAAGTTTCCTGGCGTCCCCCCCCCTATACACACAGAAAAATCAAGTTAGTTATAACACCAGTGCATAATACATACATGACTTTTTTTACATATTGATAAAGAGAACAATCAAAGTGCTATGCATCATACAAATTAAAATGCAAGCAATGAATCTGTTTTTAATAGTGAAACAGTAATGCTCCAAAAACTTTTCGAAAAATTGAAATGTTAAAAATCCAAATATTTATCTAGTAAAATGTTATCCCACTAGATAAAAAACAAACAATTAAAACTGACTTGGTTATTCATATTGTTCAAACTAAGAACACGAATAAATAATTTGCTGATAATAAATATAAAATGTATTTATCGAAGTAAATTACATCAAAAATAAATTTCGATCTGGACTCATCCAATGTTTCTTTCCAAGAGTTTTTTGGTTTTAGTTGTACCAAATTAATATTAGTTTTCTTATATGTTATAAACAAAGATATAATTCTTTAGCATCAAATATTTGTAAGTTTTACGGAGAAGTCCTCAAATACTCAACAGCACCGAAAATCGCTCCGACTTGCATTTTTGGAGCTGTAATTTCGAAAAATCACTGCTCTAATATTACATAATATGGCCTTACAAATTGCTTCTAAGACTTGAGTTTGAGAAAATATTCGTGTAAGGGTCTCCATGCCGCCTTTCTTTAATATCACAAGCAATGCGTTTTTCAAACGACACTCACAAAAAATTTAAGTGGAACAGCTCCTGAAAGTAAAACACTATAACCGATCGGAAACAGCGTCTAAGCTCCCACTCTTACCCTAACGGCAATAAACACGGCCTATAATCGTGTTTTAAGGCTTAAATTGCGTTTTTAAAACTAAAAGTTTTAAATTTTTGACCGGACACCTTTTGAACTTTTTTCCTATCCGATCAATTTTTTTTTTTTTTTTTTTTTTTTTTTAATGTGTCCCCTTAAAAAAAATTTCTGGTTACGTCACTGCATGCAGGGGCAGAACTCAAGCAAATGTGATGAGAACTAGACAAAGGAGAAGTGCATTTAGTTTGATTCTAAACAGTTATATTCTCAGAAATGTTTCAATGATACACTGTAAAAAAATTACGGAAACGTTTCTGAGTACATCGTGCAGCTGCGGTTCATGAAATTTTCAAAAACGTTTCTGAGTATTTCGGAATTCTCTTTCCATAATGTCCAGAAACGTGTCTGAGTATTTCGGAATCCTCTTTCTGTAATTTCCACAAATGTTTCCGAGTATTTTGGAATACTCTTTCTGTAATTTTCAGAAACGTTTCTGAGTATTTCGGAATCCTCTTTCCGTAATTTCCAGAAATGTTTGAGTATTCTGTGCAGCTGTGGTTCATGAAAGTTTCGAAAACGTTTCCGAGTATTTCGGAATTTTCCAAACAATTTCCAAAAACGTTTTCGAGAATTTCGGAATCCTTTTTCCGTGATTTTTTCTAAAATATCATTCTTTACTATACTATTGCATACCATATCAATTTCAATTCTTTCATATATAAGAGCAATGAAACAAGCAATTTTAGAATCATTCGTGGATTTTTTTTTTTTTTTTTCTGAATTTCTAATGACAAATAGCATGGTTAATAGCATAACATATGCGCAGTTATAAATTTTTGAAAATTTATGAAATAATATAGTAGTTTCATTCTTAATCACAAAATCGTCAGCGGAGGGGAGGGGGGGTACTTTCTCAAAAGAGGGATTATTGTTAAACAATCTTAAACTTCAGTTTTTCTCTCAATATTTTCAAGACAAAATTATCAACATATTGTATTTTTAATGCAGAACTAAAAACATATCTTGTATCACACTTGATAGCTTTTATTTTCGAATAAAATTTGACAGAACTTACCTACCCTTCGCGTTCCGGAATTCGTTCACCTCAAGTCAATTTCTCTGGCGAACAAAGCGTACCGAAAAGTACCAACAGAGAAATTGGTGAATTTAGATATGACACCCAGTCCTCCTTCTGGAACCATTCGGGTTGATTCTTCTGTTCTAGCCCTTTTCCAGTTCATCACAAATATAAATAATGAAATAATATTACTTTTTATTTCGGCATAAATGCAGCTGTTCTATTTTTGCCACTGACTCATTTCTCCTGACTGTCCTACATTAAACTAGTATATCCACGAAGGAAATGTTATTTACCGAACAACTAATGTCAAGGAATTTTTTATTGTCAACCACATTTAACAAAATGAATAAGCACATGAATTAATTGCATAACTATGTTGCTTACTAATAGATAACTGGGTCATTTTCTAATGGTATAAATATTTTTTAAATGAATGAATAAATTATAATAAAAAAAGATAAATAATACTGGCACATTTTTTGTGAAGCATATTACAATACTAGAAAATATTTGCATTACCATATTTTTCATGAATTAAACAATTGATTTTTTTTTCTTTTTGAACCAAAATGTATGTACATCCAAGTATTTCGAAATAACTTTTCTGTGATTGCTTCTCAAATATAAATCTTATTTCTTTTGCGTAATTAATCAGTTTCAGTTGGTTACAACAAATAGTACACCGCGCACATAGGTATGTAGGATAACTTTAAATTAATTCGATAAACCCAAAAACAGTTACAATTGGAGCCTCATCAAATGCAAATCAACAAAAATATAAATGTATATAACAACATGTTTTAAAATATTCATTAATACTTACAAGTGAACATAAGCGGAAGAAAATCTAAGTACCTCCATTACAACTGAATAAGTAATCCAAAGGGTTTCGTTTCATTAAGTATAAACACGGGTGTTGAAACTATTCACGCTTGAACAAACAATATATATCTAATTATGGTCGCACTGGAAATTGTAAAGAAGCAAATGGTTATTAACTAACTTAATAGCTGCGTACATCGTCTAAAAACTCAAGGGCAGTCCAAAATGCAATGGCGTAAAATTAGTTTCGACACATTTTACTACTCTCTAGACATGAAATAACAAGCAATCCAATGCTAAACAGTTGCTGACTGCAGCAACCATAGATAAGAAAAAAAATAAGTTCTCCTTATTTGCGACTCATTGGCGCCAGTGTTGGAAGGATGAAATACGTTTCGAAGCGTTGCGTCATCACTTCCGCTTCTAGATTTCTTGAAATAACAAAAAGCTTTCTGAATAATGAGGAGTTCGCTATTGGATGAAGGATTCCTACTATTTCGGAAACGTTTCCGATATATTCAGAAACGTTTCTGAAATTTGTTACAGTGTACAAAGGAAACGGAATGTTTTGGAGACTGAGAGAGAGGAATATTTTCATGCCACAGGACAAACAAGAGAATCATTGCAATGATTATCTATTTTGTGTGACTATACAGGTTCCTTTTATGCCTATATAAAAATATCTAAAATATTTTTGATAAAAATTTTTTATTTGAATAGTTACATGCGACTGAAAATTGGTCAAATTAAACACCATTCTCATAAATGCTAAATGTTGCAGTTTTGAAGGCTTGTACAGGGTGGCGACAGGAACTGTGAAAAAAAGTTCCCTGACTTTTCCCTGATTTCCCTGATTAAGTTCACCAAATTTCCCTGATTTACGTTACCAATGATAATGGTTTCCTTTCTTTGCTCTAATTGAAATCTATTGTACTCGTATGTTTGTACAAAATGCAGTATTTTAAACGTTTTAAGTTGTGTAAAGTTGTTGAACTAGAGATATATTTTAAAAAGATGCTACTTTTTTAACAAAATGGTTAAAAAAAACATCAAGACAATGTTTTTGGAAAAAAAAAAAACTACAACACAGTATATTAAATTTTTCTACATGGAACGATTATAGAAAATTTAAAAAAAAAAAAAAAACTTTACTCCCAGAAACCACTTTGCATGAGAATTTTAAGAAACTATTAAAAACACCCTTAAAAACATATATGTATTTATGGTAGAATTAAAAGTATTTGAAATTATTTTGAACTAAATTTTCAAACAGTTGTAATAATTGTTGCAAGAATTACAAGTACTAGTGAAAGAATAGAAGTAATGTAGTTATTCTTATATAACTAATTGACATATTTATGCAAAACAGATGAAACCTTTTGACATCCATTCATAGGGAGCTTTTCTCTAATCAAGAACATAGGTTTTAATGAATGAATACAGCATTTTAACAATAAAAAAATTAAGATACTTAAATACACAAGTTAACTCGATTTCAAATGATTTCAGTATGTAACGAAAAAAATCTTGGATTGCTTTTGTAACAAACAACTTTGACATGCAAGGAAAAAAAAGCATTTAGTTAGTTTCAAAATATATAAAAGAAGAAAACAACTTGGCTATAAAATAAAAGAATCAGTTAAATCTGAAGAAAAGAAAACCTCTATAATCTGCGGCGACAGCAAATAATAAAACGGCAAAAAACAAAGTTTTTTTTTTATTGAAAGTTCAATTTTAGCAATTAAATTAAAAACGTGAAGTAATAACTTTTAAGCTTTCATCAGTATTAATTCAAAAACCAAAGATTTCTTCTTGAAATCGTGATTACAGTACGCTAATCACTTCGAAACAATGGAATAAAGGCAAAGGAGCTAAGGCATTAATGAAGGCTTCCTCTTTGCCTGTATGGTTGTTTATTTTACGTCGCATTGAAAGCGTGAAAAGAAATTTCAAGCTAGGTAAAATAAACAACCTAACAGACACAGAAGCAATCTTCGGAAGTTCATCCTGTGGTAAATAAGTAAGATTCAATACATTGACTTTGAGGGGGAAAAAAATGCACAAATATGCGGCAGTGTATAATCGCACTTCATTAAGTTTACTTTTTTTTTTCTTTTTTGAACAAATAATTGGCGGAAAATGCGTAGAGAATTAGGATACTTAATTTTGTAAAGCAAAAAAAAAAATTTTTTTTCTTCATAAAATCAATTTTTCCTAATTTTTTGTTATTTTTTCGAAATTCCCTGATATTTCCCTGACTTCCCTGATCTGTCGCCACCCTGTTGTATCTTATTAACTATTTATTGAAAATATAAAAGTTATATGTTGTTGCAATCTATGGAGTAGGGTAATTAATCTGATGTCAGTAAAATTTTCAAAGTTATTATAGTTAACTTTTAACCGAGTTTCAAAAACTGAAAATATTTCAATTTTCTCATAATTAAGCATTTTATTTTTTAATCTCAATCTTTAAAGAATGCATTAGCTTTGATGAAATTAATACTCAATAATGTGCTAAAGTATCATAAAAGAAATACCTTACTTTTGAAGTTGTATTTTAACTCCTTTGTCTTCAAAATCAGTTCTAAACTTAGTGCCATTTTGTAAAATGATTTTCCCCTTCACATACATACAAAAATTCAAATGAGGGAAAATTCAGACAACTTCAAAATTTTACAAGAATATAGAGCTGTGTTTCTACTATTTGCTTGAAGAAACTCGAAATAGGTTTTTGATTTCCAAACGTAAAATAAAATTCAGAAAAATAGCATTTTCTTTGTGTTTTATGGGTCAATCCATACAGGTTCGATGGATTTGTGCGCTCAACCATTTTTAATTTTTTTGAAATTCATATCCCTAAAAGCTGGATATGAAAAATGTTTAAAACCACTTTTATTTTTTCTCTCAACTGGACCTTTGATATTTTAGAGGTCATCAAAAGTGATTTGTCGTAGTCAAAAATGGTACTTTTAGATCTTTGCATTTTGGCCAAAATCTATTTGAATTACATTTATGACAATTACTTTAACGCTTTGATGTTAAAGTGTATAAATTGATAGTCTTACGTGCTGAGTTAGGTAGCTGTAAGTTAATAATTAAAATAACGGCAACAGGTTAAAGTTCAGGGTCTAATGTAAAAATTTTACTAATTTCAAAGGGAGATAAAAAGGGTAGGGGACGGAAACACAAAATGAAATACGGCAAAAACTAATCACTGGAACCATGCTAAAAAGGATATGTAACTGTTGCTGTGTGTTTGTGCACCCTTTATAGATTACAACCCCTCAAAAATCGGAAAAATGACAAAAATGACATTTTTAGACCCCTGTAAACCAAAAGGGGATGGAATTAAATAAAATTTCGTGGCCAATTGAATATTCCATTCAAGTACTATGCATGTTATACATATTGTTTTTTGTATTTTAGCCCGGTCAAAATAGACCAAAAAAAAGCGAAAGTTCGGAAAAATTCCCATAAAGCTGAAAATTGGTACAGACCTTAAGAACATCATTATACATGAAATGTCAAAAGTCCTCATCGATCCGAGTGGAGCTAAAAATTTTATGCAAGGTCAAAGGTCAAAAAATCAATTTTTCATATATGTCCCTTAAACGATAATTGTTAGCGAAAAAATGGAGGTTAGAAAGTTTGAAAGGTATGCAATTGTGTACAAACAAATGGGGATTCCGAGGATGGGTCATGGGGGTCATACCTTCCACCCTAAAGCTACTAAATATAGGTTAAAATGGCATTGAAGACATATTTAAAAAAAAAATTCCCTTAAATCCCTTATTTGTACCCCTATTTGGTACTTTGACTTTGAAACTAACACAAATATAGTTAAGGACAACACTAAAGTGAAGTGTCAGAAGTCCCCATCGATCCCGCTGGAGCTAAAAATTTTATTCAAGGTCAAAGGTCAAAAACCGATTTTTCGCAACTATCTCTTAAACGATAAGTGTTAATGTAAATGTAGGGGATACAAAGATTGAAAATTAATAGATAATTAATAAATAATTAATAGATAACTATGCACAAACGGGAGGGGATTCAGTGGATGGGTCAAGGGGTCATACCCCCCTCTCCCTAAAGCGATAAAATAAAGTCTAAAACTGCAGTTCAGGGACTCAAATTTCTAAAAATTCACCCTAAAATCCCAATTTTTGTCCAAATATTGCACTTTGACTATGAAATTACCATAGAAATAACTACAGACATCATTATAAACGAAATTTCAAACGTTCCCAACGAATCCCAATGGAGCTAAACGTTTTATTCAAGGTCGAAGCTCAGAAAATCAATTTTTCACAAATATCTCTTAAACGCTAAGTGTCTTAAAATAGAGGATACAAAGTTTGAAAACTATGCATTTATGTACATACAAGAGGAGATTTAGAGGCTGTGCCTTAGTGGTCTTACCCCCCAGCCCTCCCCCCCCCCGTAAGCGACAAAATTAAAGCTGCATTTTGATGACATATTTCGTTGACCTTAAACCCCCTATTTGTGCCCTAAAATTACTTTGATCCCTTTCTGATAACGAGTACTTCCAAAACCAGAAGCTGGATCTGCCCTAGGTGTTAAAAAAGCCCAATATTTGTGCCCCCCCCCCCCAATAAATGATAACATTCATAAGGTATCGCAGTTTTTGAAACTTGGAAATAGTACTGAAGCTCCTTTTCTTTCTTTTGAGTGACCTCGAGAAGCTACACTTGACCGCTATGCCTATCCCCTCTTACGATTCACACACCCCCTTCAAATTGTAAAGATCAAATTACATTCAGGGGAGAGTGGATGCACTTAGATTCCTTTGTATGAGCAAAGTCAGTCGCACAAGTGCTCCTATTAACAGGGAGTGATTCTTTGTTGTGAAAAGTCGGGTTTATTGATACTATTTTTGATATGAATACGTACCCTTAACAAATAATTCTTCAAAGATGCCGCAAGATTGCTTCATTTGCAATAAATCTTTGACTGACGGTGAAATTGTTACTGTTGAACGCGGACTAAAATCTTAAATTGATTCAAGTAGTGCAAGGAACGATGGGTTTGTTGAATACTTGAAAGACAAACAGTCCGTGGATCAGTTCATGTAGTGTCGCAAAATGTACAACCGAAAGTGGGCATCGCGGCAGCTAAAAGACAACAAGAGACAGAGGCCAGTACATCTCTGAGTAGTCCACCTCGTACTAGAGTCCTATCAGGTGAGACAACATTTTGTTTTAAAAACAGTTGCTTATTTTGTGGTGATGAAGCAAATGAAGAGACTGAAAAGAAAAAAACAGCAGAATATACGGCGTAGAATTTGTCAAGTTGCTACTCTTTCCTTTAAAGATAATATTCTAAAGATTGCACATAATCGTTCAGATGACGTAGCAAAAATTGTTATTGCAGGCATACAATATGAATACGATTTAGTTGCTGCTGAAGCGGAGTACCATTCTAATTGCTACACTTCATTTCTAAAGCGTTCTGTAGGTCTTAAAGCACGTCATCCTAAAAATCCCACTGTTACTATGGCGATGACAGAAATATTTGATTATATTGAAAATAATGATGACTGTCAGTTTTCACTGTAAGAACTAAAAAATATTTGTAAAACTGAAATCCCAGATGATAAAACAATCAAAAACAGATTAGTTAAGGTATGGCAATAGAATGATTATAACCAAGAAACGTGGAAGTTTAGCAATGATTTGTTTACACTCAACACGATACTATACTGAACAAAGCTTGGTACGAAAAAAAGAAAAAAAACACCAAAAGAGGAAAGATTTAGGGTACTAAAGACTGCGGCAGAAATTATTCAAGAAGATATTCAATCTGTCGTGTGCGACACTAACAATTATCCCCCGCCATGTCAAATGTTTGAAAACATTAATAGTGACATTCCGGAGTCATTGACTTATTTTTTGGAGCAAATTATCTTAAAAAGAAAACGATCTAAATTGAAACATTTGAAATTAATATGTACTAATGTCAGCCACTGTATTATGGCTGCTGTTCGTCCTAGATCTTTCATCTCCAGATTACAATTGGGTCTCTCAGTTTTTTTTCATCGACGATTTGGATCTAAACGTTTGATACAAATTTTCTCGTCTTTTGGTTTAAGTGCTTCGTATAATGATACTATGGCGTACGAGGCGGCTACAGTTTTTAACCATCAGCCACATATTTTACCACCAGAAACCGGGACATTTATTCAATACGCAGCAGACAATGCTCGTATTAACGTACACACTTTAGATGGCCATAACACTCTACACATACTGGGCATAATCCAAATTATTACTCCTAGAAGTTCAGTTTTAGCAGAAGATCCTTTATCGCGAATGAAACAAATTATTTCAGCGAAAGATTTTGCAGAAAAAGCTTATGTGCCAACACAAGAGTACCACAATAATGGTGTAGCAGGATATAGTAAAATAACTGCTCAGAATTTTGCTTATGAAAGTGATACAACTTCTTTCTTACTCCGGAAAATATATTTGTTATGGTTGTATGGGAAATGAAATAATTTATCGCTATCAGGTTGGAACGGTTATATTGAAGGTTTAACAAAGAATAATATGGATTTTTCAATGTCTAGAATTTTGTTCTCACCATATATTCACCAACCTGCAAATGACTACAATAGTATATACATTACTTTACTTTGTGCTTTGGAGAATACAAAGCATTACTTGTTACTTTTGATCAACTTTTGTATGCAAAAGCTAGAGAAATTGTTGCTGCTGCACCTGAAGAATCTGATTAGGGATAATAGGTACTGAGAGGTATCTTATATCCGTTAAATAAGGGATAATGTTGTACTTGTTTCACCATTTTCACCTAATTTGAACCAGAAAGAGTTGAACTTCATATAAAAACGTCTTTTCAACATATTGTATAATTTACAAATTAATATGCGCTTTTTATAATAACAGTTATGTTTTTGAAATAATTGCAAAATAAAAAAAAAACATTTTTTGACCTTTGACCGTGCATAAAATGTTTATATTAAGTGGGATCGATCGGGATTTTTTATATTTCATTTATAATTGTGTATTTTGTGTCTCTGCCAATTTTCAGCTCTATGTGAATTTTTCCGATTTTTTAAGTTTTTTTGTTTATTTTGACCTTTGACCTTCCATAAAATTCTTAGTTCAAGTGGAATCGATGGGAATTTTTCATATATCATTCACAATGATGCAGTTAAAGTCTGTACCAATTTTCAGCACTGTACGAATGTTTTCATATTTTGTAAAAAAAATTTCAATTTTGACCTTTGACCTTGCATAAAATTTTTAGCTCCATTCGGATCGATGAGGACTTTTGATATTTCACTTATAATGATGTTCTTAAGGTCTGTACCAATTTTCAGCTTTATGGGAATTTTTCCGAACTCGAATGTCTTTTTTGACCGGGCTATTTGGTTTGTAAAAAAGATACAGGTCTTTGAAATTGAGCTATTTTGCTAGTCAATTCACTCACTAAAACAGAAATAAAAAGTGTGAAAACTTCATTGCACCTTCTTAAATTACGTATATTGTGCCCTATATAATACATTATACTGAAAAAAACATATTGTAATTTTCAAAATAATTATTTTAATTTTATAACTTAGAACTATTTGAACATGAATGAATAGTTTATACTGTATGGATTGACTCTTATGTGAAATTACGAGAATTCAAAACACTAGATAAACGACTCAATGATGCAAAAGCAAGTATATCTAACATTTATTCCGATTTTAAAAAAATGTACATTTTAGCAAATCCTTCATAAACATGTTTTTGAGAAAATGAAACACGAAAGAAATGGTTAGTTTTGCTAAACTTACAACAAAAAGAACTAACTAATGAAATTTTGCCTAAGTTCAAATTGCTCTAGTAACAAAAATACGCTGATACCAATGATTAAAATTCAATAGCATCTAAAAGACACTTCGATATATTACATAAAAAAAACTTGAGTAAATTTAAAGCATTCCTTCATCTTCAAAAAAACATCTGAAATAGAGGAAAAAATGAAATTTTCGATTTTTTAAAGTACGATTTCGTTATCAAGAAACTCATAAACAACAACTAAATTAGAGCAGGTAGTTAGTTATAGATAGTTTTTCAATCTGAATCATTTTTACTCTTATATTTTCATTAAAAGCGCTAGAAGAGTGATTTGAAATCTGAAGTAAATTGGCAAAATTTCAATATTTGTTAATATCTCAGATTCAAAAAAAGATCCAAATAAATTTTACTTTGCTTTTTCCCAATAGAGATTTGTTTATAGAATGCGAAAATATTTATTTTTTAAGTGTACGTTTATAACTTATGGAGTTATTGAGTCACAAACTGGCAGCAATGAGCTCTGAAAATTTAGGCTTAGCGCAAGCATCAACTTCTAATGTCAATAACAAAGCAACAAACAGTTTTTAAACTTCCATACTTTGCATTTTCTTACAGATATGCATGGTTTACTTAAATAAAAATTTTCATTGAAATCTGTGACATGTCAGCCACAGCTGATTTGCTCATTTCGCATGGAATGACCCTAACTGATTTTCATGACAATCGGTTGAACGGGGCAGAAGCTGCTACTCTGCAGTGCCACCTGGTGGCGAGTGGCTTCAATGAGCATATTACGCACCTTCTCCGTGGAAAAATACATATATATATAGCATAGCAATTTTCATAATAATCGGTCCAGGTATCAAGTGAAGCCGTGACTATACTCAAATTTTGTACTCACGCAGTTTGCAAGATCAATCAATCGCTAAAAATATCAAATAGAAAAAGTTTTAAATCCCCCCGTAGCATGAAAAGCCATGAAACAATAAAGAAAGAATTTATTTGTTCAAACTCAAGAAAAATGGCAACAGCTAACTTATCAATGAGATCTTTCACGCGAATTAATTTCTGCAGCCGATAATTTTATTCGTATTTATCCAATGGATTGTGACTTAAATTGGAATAAAAAAGGAACTATCGATCGGATTTTTTTCGAACTGTTTTATAAACATTCCCAGTACCAAAAATAACAAACGGTGAAAGTTTCAGCAAATCTGCCGGGTAGTTTTTGAGTTCATGGATGACATACAAACATTCATTTATATATAGATTTCGTGTGAGTGTCGTCGTGTTCCGTCGAAACGAGGAACGCCTTGCGGCGCCCCCTCATTTCGTGGCGCCCGGGGCGATAGCTCCGCTCGCCCTCCGTTTGGGACGGCCCTGATTGGTGGGAAGGTAAAGACGGCCAGTTTTAAATTTCAAGAAAAGGAGTTTCCTTTTGAAGTAAGAAGAAAGACGGTGGCTCGATTGATAAAGTTGACTGCCGACTAAATCCTGTCTCCTTTGGATTCACGTTTGCAAGTGCCTCTACTATAGATGCCAAACAGTCAGCTTTTCTTTCAAAAGCAAAGTTGTATACCTGCCACTTTTCAAAGAACGCAAACATTGTTTTCTTTTTCTTCTTCCTTAGCAAGACCTATGTAAGATTATATTGTGACTGATGAAAGCATGGAACAACTAGTTTGACTTTCTGTAAAAGCTTTTCAAAAGGCGATAAGAACAGAGTGCTTGAATTGCAACTGTCAATCAGTCCGATTCTACGAGAGCAGTGCTATGATAACATTTTCGTGTCGCAACTAATTAAGAGAAAGCTGAATCTTTGCAGGATGTTATTGCTTAAAAGTATACACTTAAAAAAAAAAAAAACAAAGTCCCGACCCCCACCCCTCTTGCTTCTTCCCCCACCCCTTCCAGAACATTGCAAGAGCAGTACACTGATTATACGCTTTTCGTGTCACAAATAAGGGGAAAGCTGTTTTTTTTTGTAGGATGACAGTATTTAAACTATACACTATTATTGATTTGCAATTTTCTTTCCTTTTCCGTATTTTCACATTTCATTTAGAAAAGAGTAAAATATTTTGAAATTTTATTTGTGCTCTAGCCCGCGAGAACGATTGTAGTATGATATGCGGCCCTCGGGAAGAAAATGTTGGGAACCACTCTTATAAACAAATCATATTACATACACTTTTTATGTTGATAACTCAGTTTCACCATTTTAATAACTTAATCACATACAGAAAACTCATTACAAAAAGTAACTTCAACAAATTATAGCTTTTTATCTATACTTCTTGGGAAGAAATGTTTGGACAAAATTTATAGGCAATAATATAATGATAGTCATTTAGTTGAAATAGAGCAACACTATAATGACGTTCACTTTAAGTTTTAAAACCATAATGCGATTTCTTGTCACAAAAGTTGATGGTTCGTTTGTGTAACCGATAGTCGTCTACAAAATAATGTCAATGTTTCGCTAACTATTTAAGTCTTGCATTAAATAAATCATGAATAGTATATTTCAATTGTTCATTTCCTCGCAGAGGATATTATTGATGTTTAATATTACTTTTGGTATTATTTTTTAGTCTTTTATAAGGGGCCATCTTCTAATATTTCGTTGGTTTGGTCCGAAAATATTATTACAGTGCATTCCTATACAGCGTCCACAAATTGAGGTGACTCGAACCAAGCTTTACGCCAGATACAGTTTGTAACTCATAATGTTTTACAAGTGCAAGATATTAGTTTTAGAAGTTCACTTAGAGCAGAGGTAATCGCCATGAGCTTAGGAATCAGTCTGTTGCTTGAAGTATATTGACAACCCGACTCTTCTGGGGGAAGTTTAAACCTAACTAAGTTTGAATTTGGTAGTAAACCCAAAAAAGCTGTTGACGAGCAGCGTCTGAAGTTGGTGGAAGTTTTGCTAAATCAAAATTTGACTTTAGGGACATTTTTGCTTTTACTTACTTATACACTAATATTTTTATTCAAACTTGGTAAGGTTTTAAACATCCAGCAGAAGAATGGGGTTGGCAATATACTTCAAACAACTGACTGATACCTAAGCCCACACTGTAACAAATTTCGGAAACGTTTCTAGATATATCGGAAACGTTTCCGAAATAGTAAGAATCCTTCATCCAATAGCGAACTCCTAATTATTCAGAAAGCTTTTTGTTATTTCAAAAAATCTAGAAGCGGAAGTGATGACGCAATGCTTCGAAACGTATTTTATCCCTTCAACACGGGCGCCAGTGAGTCGGAAATAAAGAGAACTTGTTTTTTTCCTTATCTATGGTTGCTGCAGTAAGCAACTGTTTAGCATTGGATTGCTTGTTATTTCATGTCTAGAGAGTGGTAAAATGCGTCGAAACTAATACTACGCCTTCGCATTTTGGACTGCCATTGATTTTTTAGACGATGTACGAAGCTATTAAGTTAGTTATTGCTTCTTACAATTCGCTTTTTTACAGTTTCCAGTGAGACATATGATATTTCCATGATTAGACATATATTGTGTGTTCAAGCGTGAATAGTTTCAACACCCGTGCTTATACTTTATGAAACGAAACCCTTTGGATTACTTATCCAGTTGTAATGGAGGTACTTAGATTTTATTCCGCTTGTTCACTTGTAAGTATTAATGAATATTTTAAAACATGTTGTTATATACATTTATATTTTTGTTGATTTGCATTTGATGAGACTCAATTGTAACTGTTTTTGGGTTTATCTAATTAATTTAAAGTTATCCTACATACCTATGTGCGCAGTGTACTATTTGTTGTAACCAATTGAAACTGAGTAATTACGCAAAAGGAAGGAGATTTATATTTGAAAAGCAATCGCAGAAAAGTTATTCCGAAATACTCGAAAACGGTTGCAATTAATTCATCTGCTTATATTCATTTTGTTAAATGTGGTTAACAATAAAAAATTCCTTGACATTAGTTGTTCCGTAAATAACATTTCCTTCGTGGATATACTAGTTTAATGTAGGACAGTCAGGAGGAATGAGTCAGTGGCAAAAATTGGAACAGCTGCATTTACATGCCAAAATAAAAAGTAATATTATTTCATGTCATTGCTTTAAAAGTGATCATTTTTTTAAAAACTATGTTATTAATATGCAATGTACATATGGGGAGAAGACGAGGGGCGTTCATCACGCAGACTGTGCCATTGACATTTTCAGGGAGTTGCTTTTTTAAGGGGGGGGGAGGCGCTTTATAGCATTTTATGGGTGCACCATCACTCTTATGGTGGGGGGGGGGGATTCTCGTATATATGAAATGGAATAATCATGTAATAGAGTTCAATGTTTTAATAAATAAAATATATAATGCATTTTGCGCACACTGTAAAAATAAAATCAGTAACTTATTTCGATTAAGTATTTATATTTGTGATGAACTGGAAAAGGGTAAGAACAGAAGAATCAACCCGAATGGTTCCAGCAGGGGGACTTGGTGTCATTCTCTGTTGGTACTTTTCGGTACACTTTCTTCGTCAGAGAAATTGACTTGAAGTGAACGAATTCCGGAACTGGAAGGGTAGGTAAGTCCTGTCAAATTTTATCCGAAGATAAAAGCTATCAAGTTTGATACAAGATATGTTTTTAAGTTCTGCATTAAAAATACAATATGTTGATAGTTTTGTCTTGAAAATATTGAGAGAAAAACTGAAGTTTAAGATTGTTTAACAAACAATCCCCACTTTTCAGAAGGTACCCCCCCCCCCCCAATCCCCCGACGATTTTGTGATTAGGAATGAAACTATTAGATTATTTCATAAATTTTCAAAAATTTATAAGTGTGCATATGTTATGCTGTTAACCATGCTATTTGTCATTAGAAATTCAAAAAAAAAAAAAAAAATCCACGAATGATTCTAAAATTGCTTGTATTATTGCTCTTAGATATGAAAGAATTGAAACTGATATGGTATGCAATACTATAGTAAAGAATTATATTTTAGAAAAAATCACGGAAAAAGGATTCCGAAATTCTCGGAAACATTTTTGAAAATTGTTTGGAGAATTCCGAAATACTCGGAAACGTTTTCGAAACTTTCATGAACCACAGCTGCACAGAATACTCAAACATTTCTGGAAATTACGGAAAGAGGATTTCGGAATACTCAGAAACGTTTCTGAAAATTACAGAAAGAGGATTCCGAAATACTCAGACACGTTTCTGAAAATTACAGAAAGAGGATTCCGAAATACTCAGACACGTTTTTGGACATTACAGAAAGAGGATTCCGAAATACTCAGAAACGTTTTTGAAACTTTCATGAACCGCAGCTGCACGATATACTCAGAAACGTTTCCGGATTTTTTTTACAGTGCATGACAATTACCCTGCTCCAAATGAACTTCTAATAATCTTGCAATTGTAAAACATTGTGTGTTACAAACTGTAGCTGTCGTAAAGATGGGTTCGGTTTCACGTCTTTTTGTGGACACTGTAGTAGAATGCACTGTAACAATATTTTTGGACCAAACATTACTCTGTAGACTATCAGCGACACAAGCGAACTATGAACTTTTGTAACAAAATATAGCATTTTTGTTGTAAAACCTTAAAGTAAACGTAATTACACTGATGCTCCATTTCAACGAAACGACTATTTCAGATCATCGTTGTATTATTATCTATAAGTTTTGTTCAAATATTTCTTCCCAAGACGCAATGATAAAAAGCTGTTGTTTGTTGAATTTATTTTTTGTAGTGAGTTTTCTGTACGTGATAAAGTTAGTAAAACGATGAAACTGAGTTATCTACATAAAAAGTGTATGAATTATGTAACATAATTTGTTTATAACAGTAGTCTCCAATTTTTTTCTTCCCATACCGGCCGCAGATCACACTAAAATCGTTCTCGCGGACTGGAGCACATATGAAATTTCCAAATGTTTTACTCTTTTCTAAATCACATGGGAAAATGCGAAAAAGGAAGGACAATGCAAACAAATTTTTGTCATCATTACTTGATGCTTCTTTTGTTAAATGCAACCTGTTTTTCATAAACCAATTTCTAAATAGTTGGCTCCAAATTTGGAACATTGTCATTAATCGTGCTCTTCGAGTTGTAACATTTCACAAAACAGCAGGCAACGTGGATCAGCTTCCGGCCCGCGGGCCATAGGTTGGGAAACATCGGTTTCTCATTGTTAGGAGTAAAATAAAAAAAGGAACTCCTCGGTAACATCATTCATTTTTGAGCTGTACGCGTATAATCATAGTACTGCTCTAGCAATGTTTCGGAAGTGTTGGGGGGGGGAGCAAGAAGGGTGGGGGTCGGAACTTTGAGCTTCTTAGTGTATAATTTAAGCATTCACATCGTGCAAAAAATCTGTTTTCTCTTAATTAGTTGCTACGCAAAAGCGTATAATCAAAGTACTGCGCTTGCAATGTTTTGGAGGGGGTGGGGAGAAAAGCAAGAGGTGGGGGTCGGGACTTTGTGTTTTTTTAATGTATACTTAAAGCATTAACATCTTGCAAATTAGTTGCGATACGAAACCTTTACTGACTGGGCTTTTATCTTCACTTTTTCGATCGGGAGCCATACACTGTTAAAACTACAGGTTGCGTTTGGCACCTGTCAGGGGTGAAACGCTTGTTCACCAGCGACACCCGATAGAGAGCCGAAATTGCACCCTTAGCAAGGGTGAAAAACGGACTCCCTTCACCCAACGTGCACCGTAGGTGAAAAGATGGTACCCTAGGTGAGAAAAATGGCACCTTTATTGCTTCCTATAGGGATTCCCCCCCCCCCGTGTTGTGTGCGTTTTTGAATACAGTTGTGTTTTATTTATTTTGATTTATATATACGAAGGCATTTGATCACATTTCAACTTTCGAACATAGTTTACAAGTGTTCATGACTTTAATTTGTCTGTTCGTGCACTAACTTTCTTATATTCACACTTGAATTGCTCAGTAATTAATATGTTGTTGACAATTTTTACTATAATACGTACCGAAAATGAACAGGGAAGGTATTTATCAATCATTTGCCGGAACAACCAGAAATATTAGGTAACATTAGATTAGAATCATAGGAAAATAAAAGCGTTTCATAAACGTTTAAAATTTTAATCGAGCGTAACTTATCAATACTTATTTTAAGATTCGATATTTGAGTATCCTTATGCGTACAAGATAAATACTAATTTAAAAGCCCTTCTTTCCAATGTCAAGTTTTCCGTCAGATTAAAAATAAAAACGAGCAGATAACTACATTAGCTTCATGCAATAACGCCTGAGAAAGATACGTTAACCAAAACACGATGTGAAACTCATGAGTCAAACGCTAAGTAAGAGATTTCTTTTCACGTAGTTTTTTTTTTTTTTTTCCTCCGCCTTTGCTGCTCTGTTTGTTTCCACTACGTAATTTCATTGAGAAGAAATAGACATTGGTATATAGGCTGTTTACGTCGATGCATTTTTATTCCGGAATTGGCAATTCAATTATCAGCTGATTTAAACGTTTTTATTTTCAATGTTGTTGTTCAAGATAGTACTGATAGATAGTTTTAGGTAACAGTTTTGCAGGATATAAATAACAAGACATTAAATGTTTAATAAGGTAAACAGAACAATAAGAGTTGTCAACATACTTTAAACACTTTAAATATGTTCGAAAGTTCTGAGAGCTACAATATGATCAAATGCCTTTACTTACGCGAGATTTCGAAGATTTATCCACGAAATTTTCAGTTTTGTACTTCATTCAATGTGAAAGTAAATTTCGTTGCAACTTCCTTCGTTCGCCATTCAAACTGGAGTTGTCGTTGGACGATAAGTCAGAGCGCATGCGCAAGGAGTCGCTCTCCTATTGAATGGTCTTTTATCACTTTTGTTGACGTCGTTCACCCACTGAGGAACCAAAAGCACCTTAACGACACTTCCTAGCCTCTGTTTCACCCAGAGGCACCGTTTTTTCACCCTTGGGTGAAATTCTTTACCCCTGTAGAACTCCTGGTTTTAACAGTGTACCATCATGATAGCATACCTTTTTCTGTTATGCGAATGTACTTTTATCTTCTAATGTGATAATTACTCAGCTTTATATGAGGTTTTGCCTGACACGGTTTTAGCTACTTCATACTCATGAGCATAAAGCTAGAGCGCAGCTGCAATCTCTGGATGCTGTAACTGACCTTTTCGGTGTTTGCTTGCAATTCCGCCTTAGCTCTGACCATGGCCGAGGTAATTTGTAGCTATTTATCCAATTGAGATTATGTAGTGTTTTCAGTCCTTTAAAACGTTTGCAAAGTATTTATATTCTTCAGATTACATTCTATGAGTTTATTTCAAGTAAAAAATCATATTTAAAGTCCTAAATTTTTCGGAAGAGGGACGGGGATCGCTTATAAAGAAAATTTCATTTTGTTTAAGCAGGGGTGTTTGTCCCTCTAAGAGCGATGGCTCTCCCCCCCCCCCCACGCGAATTGAGAGTACCCGCAAAAACGATAAAACCTCTGAATCAGAGACTCACCACTTGGACCAAGGTTAGCTTGCCCCCCCCCCCCCCTTGTTCGAGTTCTAGATCCGCCATTGATCATAAACCAGATTTAAAAACATAAAGAACAATTTTAAGCATTTACTTATGTATTTTAAATTAATTTCAGACTGAACTCCCCTCCCCGCAAAAAAAGGGGGAAAAAAGATTGGAAATAACACTAAGTATTGAATTAAATATGAAAGCTCTGGGACAATTTCGAAAAAGAATTTAGATGAATAATGAAAAATTCTCCTATTCTTTTGAAATTTCATGCCCAGGGCACGGGGAGTTCGTGCGATAAATACTGCGAGCCTAAACATTAAAATTGAAGATGCAAACTAATATTGAGCTATGAAAACACGCGAGTCAGTGCTTCCAGGATGACGTCAGAGACTTTTTCCCCCGTTTTAGCCAAGATGCCGCAAAACTCGAAGATCAAAGAGATGGTCCAACATTTGCTACTTCTAAGACCTTGGTGTAAGAGGGTCCCTACTGGAAAAAACCCTGCCCCTCCCCCCAGGAACTCAAGTCCTATATCCGCCTATCCCCGAATGGGAGGTTGCTGTGATCTCCGCAAAACGTGTCTGACAATTCAGGAAAAATATCATCATTCGCCAGAATGTGGTGTTCCATTCGGTAAAATTATCATCATACGGCAAAATGTGGAGTTTCAGTCTGTAAATTGTGAATTTCGGCCCTCCCAAAAACTTAAGTTTGGGGCAGCCCTGGGTAGAAAATCATTAATATTGATAAACAACATTCTAAAGCAGGGTTCCCAATCTTCAAGCAGATTAAAAAACAGAGCCTTTATGGGTCATTCTTCAGACTTTTGAACGCAAATATTTTTCAATTTCGAAACCTTTTTTTTCTTTTCATTCTTACATGAAAGTAAGAGTGTCGACATGATTTGATCCACACAAAAAAACTATGTAACAAAAATGCAAATTGAATCACTCATGTAATTCACATAAACCGTTATTATCTTCATAAAAAACGAGTTCAACATTTTGTTTCCATCCAAAATAACCTCCAAAATTTAAACCCCTCATTTCAATATATGAAAAATTATCATATAAGCTTTGTGCTACAATATGATTGTTTGCGCATGCGCGAGCTTGCCACTCGGCCGTAGTCAGTCAGTTGATGAACGGACGGCTCAGAAAGAAGGCATTTATTTCTGACGTGATGGGCATTGATATGCTTTTCCTTGAAGCCCACATTTCATTACCATTTAAATGTAAATTAGTGTATATAATTTTCTGTTGTGAAGTTTATTAAAGCTCATTAGGAAAAATCTATTGAGTCAAGGTTCATCAACCAAATATTACAGTCCACTAAAATTTAATCGGCGGCCACAATGATTAAAGTGAAAAAACAACGTAAATAAAGCACAAATATTGGAGAAGATACAGCATATAGCTATTTCAAGGCTACAATGGAGCCTCTTCATCAGTGCAAAAAGCTCACCTACACAACCAAAAGTTGCGAGAGAACTGGAAGTTCTCTTCTGCACTGATGAAGAGGCTCCATTGTAGCCTTGAAATAGCTATATGCTGTATCTTCTCCAATATTTGTGCTTTATTTACGTTGTTTTCCACTTTAACCCTCATTTCAATATCCCAAGTTTATTTTCCTGTTTATTTTTTGCAACTAAGCCTGCAACCGGCAGCCTTGTACCTTCAGTCTTTGGGGCGCCCTGAACCTAAATGTTTGGGAAGGGGAAATTTTCAATTTACCTAATGAAATTCTGAATTTAATCAAATGACAAAGAAAAATAATAATTACGTGCACGCATGTATAGCTACATCTAATAAGGAGAAAAAAAAAGATATACAAAGGATTTTTAAAAGGGTTGCAATTTTGCAATACCACCTCATCATTTTCCGAAACAATAGGCAAAATTTACCGAAAAAGAAATTTTGAAGGAGGTCACATTCAGTAACATCCCATCGGGTACCCTTGCTTCAGCCCTCCCCTCTCGGCAACACAAATCCCTCACACCGAGTTCCGCCTTTATTTATTAAAAATAGGAAGTCACGTGATTTAGCGTCACGAACTAAACCGCTCGAACTTTAGCCGCTCGGTGTTAAAATCCCTAAAGAGAACTATTTCCCTCCTCAGGGAATAACACTACAAAACATTCCATATCTCATTCACTAAACGACAGTAGGAAACGTCGTGGTAGAATTATGTATCTCTTGGAATGCCGCTTGAATTTTTCCCTACCGAGGTGAGATTTTTCTCCCCCTATCCGACGCATGCGCAGCTGCTCGTTTAATAGCGAGTGGTTCTTTCAAGCTCTCGTTGTTTACGGATGAGTTCATCGCAAGATTAATTTTTGAAAAAATTGTTAATTAAAATAAATTCCAACTTAAAAAGAAAGAAAAGAGTTCATAGGTAAAATATTTTCTTATTCAAATTGTCATATTCATGCTTAACCACCAGTTGAAATGGGGAAGTAACTGAACAATAATGTTGCAAATTAAGCAGAATATTTACGTAAAATGTGGGTCTTATTTGCAGAAATTTACTTTTTATCGATACTCAAATTACTTGTCTGCATGGATTTTGCAATATTTCATTCAAAAAATTTCATTTTGGTAACAAAGGCACTGAGTACAAGCATGCAGCACGCAGTAATTGCAACAATTCCTTATTTCCTGACAACAAATAACAGGCGGGAGCTCATTGTAAACAGGAGTGGAGGGACATGCTGAAGGATAACCCCTCCCACCTCCTCTTCAAACGAAATTACGAGCAAAACATTTCTGAAACTACTTGGTTATTAAAAAGCACTAAAATTGGCCAGGAAGAATGCACCTAATAGAACAAAAATGTGAACTTTCATAAGCAATGCAAACAAACAGTATTTCAAATGTTCACACTTTTAAAATTAAACGAATTGAAAAGATTATTGCAATCATTTACATTTTTATCCATAAAATTTTTGAATACACTGTGGATGTATAGAAGGGTCGACGGTTTAGGGAGAGTTGTGACCCCCCATGACCTTCCTTCTGTATCCACCCTTGATTATATCTGTAATAATAATATAAAGCAGTAGAGTTTGTTTGAACGCGTTAATCTAAGGAACTACTAGTTCGAATTGAAAAACTCATTTTGGGTTGAATAGTCCATTCATTGCGGAAAGCTATAGGCTATATAACATTACTCTATGACTAAAAAGAGTGAAGCAGCAATAAAAAATATTATGAAAACGGGAAAATTTGTATTATAATATGTAATGCTTGGAACGCAAAACATGGACGCTCAACCTGAAAGTGAGGTTCGAATCAGCCATGAGATACACCTCAAGGGTACTTTTTAGAGAAAATCCTAAAAAAGATACGTAAAAAAATTTATATGACATATCATTGTCTTATTTTTCTTATTAATTATTTAATTTAAAAAACTGAACAGTTTGCTTGAACGCTCTCATAACAGAAACTGGTTCGAATTAAAAAATTATTTTTGTGTTGAATAGTCCATTCATTGAGTAAGGCCATATAACATAATGCTATGACTAGAAGGAGTGCAGCAGCAAAATAAAACATGTTATAAAAACAGGGAAAAAAAATTGTATACTAATATTATAAAGCTGAGGTTTGTTTGAAAGTGCTAATTTCGAGAACTTATTGCAAGTTAAATGTTTAATTAATAGTTTAATTCTATGAATTCCTAATAGATGGCGGGGTAAGTTTAGCTCTATGAATTCCTAATTGATGGTGGGGTAAGTTAACTCTTCGACAGTGTTGATAGCTGCAAGGAACCATGCCCATGCTACACTGTTGTGATCAGCAAACAGATTTTTGAATGCTTTTTTTTTGGATGTTCAGGTACATAACTTGTTTTTGTAGGATTGTATTGTTTTCCTTGTTTCTTTAACATTTGTTTTTGTTCTTATAGTTGAAGATAGTTACATATTTAAGTAAATAATTTGATTTTATCGTATTATTCAATTGTGATTGTTCTTTATAACGTTTTTATTATAGCATGGTTTATTTGGGGAAACACTTGAAATTGCATTGAAAAAAACAGCTTCACTTGCTAAAGGGCAGGGTTACGGAAGCGTGGTTGCTTGGCACGTTAAGCGATGACCTATGTAGTTGAAGGATAATTTCGAGTACTAAGGCTACTCTGTTTATCTTTTTATGTGTTTTGGTGAATAGTTTTAAATTCCAGAGAGACTTTTAATAGGCCTTTTGAAAAGGTGTGTATGCATTTTAGTTGAAGAAAAATTATAATTTAACATCAGAAGGGGGCGGGGAGGGTGTTCGCCGGACTTCCTTTAACCTAGCGCGAGCATTGCCGTGCGGGTACTGCTAGTAATGTATATATACATAGGGTCAATTGGGGTAATTTGGGTAGTCGGGGGAATTTGGGTATAAATTATATTTTATTGAACAAAATAAAAACTTCATTTAATACACTTACAAAAATCCACAGCATTAAACATCATCCTTACCTATGAACATATGATAATAAATTCAACTAAATAAATTCAACTATTCGGGGATGTCAATGCAATGCAAACAAACTACAGTGCCCGCCGCTTATTAAAATCACCTGCGTTCTGAGGACATTTGATTTTATAAAGCGGCTGATTTTATAAGCCGGCACTCATGCACTGGAAAAAAAAAAAGGTTTTTAAGTATAAATACTCTAAAAAAGAAATAAATTACGATTAGTTGTATTTTATTATTAGTCTATTTATAGTGTATTATTTTAGTTCAGTTGCAAAACACAGTTGACATTTTAACTTACATAAGTACATTTTTAAAAATTTCTCAAGGGTCTTAAAATATTGATTTATTGTTGTTTGAATAAGAGAATTTGAAAGTAAAGATTGAGAAATCGGTTATTTAATTGCAGCATCACAGTAACTACATTTAGGAAGCTTGCCATACTAATTCAAAATTTCGAATTAATCTTTCACACTCAAGTCGTCAGGACTTGCTAGCTAACAATTTTAATTCAATTGTAAAAATGAACTGTCAACCCCTGTAGATAGCTGAATGAGCACGAACTGATTGACTCAGTGGTGAATGAGCAGGGCTGCATGTCGAAACAGTTCTGCGAAGTGGAAACAGGCAGCACCAACTAATAATACATGGCTCTGAAACAATTCTCGAGACTGCTTCATTCTTCTTCCTTTTCTTTCATTCAACTCCCCCCCCCCCTCAAAAAAAACGTACAACCTTTATCTTTTTTTTGTTTTTGTTTATGTGGAATTTGTTATTTTATTAGTGCTGCAATGTTTTAAATCCTTGAAAGAAAAAATAAAATCCTTGTTCTATTCAGAGAAGAATTAACATATGATCTCTAAAAGTTTGATTTTATAAAACGGCGAGGATGATTTTATTAAAGGATAAACATAACATGTTTTGATATAGAAATGATTCTGTTCTTCCAGATTTGTTTCTATAACGTGCTCTTCTTAAGTGCTACTAATTGACCTGTGACTATTTTCAAGTTTAGGTATGTAGACATTACATATGTTCACTTTAATTTGGTATTGAATTGAAACATTTAACATAATTAGTTTTCATGTTATTAATGATTTTAAGAAATGGGGTAATTTGGGTATACAAAGGACAAATAATTTTATTGGACTACAAACATAGGCAATATATGCTAAAAATGAATTGTAAAGTTGTTTAAATTGGTTTTAATGTTCTGTAACAAAAAACTAGTTCTCATCCATTAACGCCTTGTCATATTGTACTATTTTCAGTCTAAAACCCATCCTAATACGAAAAAAAAAATTAGTTTTCATACTATCCAAGCATTTATGTTGTACCTACATTCAACCTAAGTTTGAAAACATTGAGTTAGATTGTTATTAAAACCATTCTTTGCTCTTTAACCATTACTATATCTAAATTCCCCCATTCATGGGGTAATTCGGGCATAGTGAAACTTATGTTTGCCATTTATATGCAAATGGTTCTATTAACATGTAGTTTGTAGAAAACTATTCTGGAAAGTCATAATGCTAAGCTGAAAGAAGAAAAAGAAAAGATATGTATACATAAATTTATTACAGGACTGAAAAGTTCAAAGTAGGTCATTTGTATACCCAAATTACCCCGATAGACCCTCAGTGTTGTAAGAGCACTCAGTCAAATTTTAACTTATGTACTCAGACAAAGCATTCAAGAAGAAAAAAGAATACCATGAATGAAGAAAAATAAATTTTAATTGGTAACAAATCATTTGCTTGACTACTACTATTATAATTACTAATCATGTATTATAATAACTACTCGACTCACAAAATATGACAACAGCAATGTAACAAATGTTTATGGTTAACTCCACAAGTAAATATAATGTAGCTACTTGCGGATTCACCATGTTGCAAATGTGGCAACTGTAACGGACCCCATGAACCTAAGGTCCTTAAAGGTTAATAAAAAATGCATGTGATAAATGGTTTACATAGTTCTGTGATATCATGATTTCAAAATATCAACCTGTATGTGTTTAACTCAAAGAAAAAAGCTATCACCTGCGTTCTGAGGACATTTGATTTTATAAAGTGGCTGATTTTATAAGCCGGCACTCATGCACTGGAAAAAAAAAGGTTTTTAAGTATAAATTCTCTAAAAAAGAAATAAATTACGATTAGTTGTATTTTATTATTAGTCTATTTATAGTGTATTATTTTAGTTCAGTTGCAAAACACAGTTGACATTTTAACTTACATAAGTACATTTTTAAAATTTCTCAAGGGTCTTAAAATATTGATTTATTGTTGTTTGAATAAGAGAATTTGAAAGTAAAGATTGAGAAATCGGTTATTTAATTGCAGCATCACAGTAACTACATTTAGGAAGCTTGCCATACTAATTCAAAATTTCGAATTAATCTTTCACACTCAAGTCGTCAGGACTTGCTAGCTAACAATTTTAATTCAATTGTAAAAATGAACTGTCAACCCCTGTAGATAGCTGAATGAGCATGAACTGATTGACTCAGTGGTGAATAAGCAGGGCTGCATGTCGAAACAGTTCTGCGAAGTGGAAACAGGCAGCACCAACTAATAATACATGGCTCTGAAACAATTCTCGAGACTGCTTCATTCTTCTTCCTTTTCTTTCATTCAACTCCCCCCCCCCCCTCAAAAAAAACGTACAACCTTTACCTTTTTTTTTTGTTTTTGTGGAATTTGTTATTTTATTAGTGCTGCAATGTTTTAAATCCTTGAAAGAAAAAATAAAATCCTTGTTCTATTCAGAGAAGAATTAACATATGATCTCTAAAAGTTTGATTTTATAAAACGGCGAGGATGATTTTATTAAAGGATAAACATAACATGTTTTGATATAGAAATGATTCTGTTCTTCCAGATTTGTTTCTATAACGTGCTCTTCTTAAGTGCTACTAATTGACCTGTGACTATTTTCAAGTTTAGGTATGTAGACATTACATATGTTCACTTTAATTTGGTATTGAATTGAAACATTTAACATAATTAGTTTTCATGTTATTAATGATTTTAAGAAATGGGGTAATTTGGGTATACAAAGGACAAATAATTTTATTGGACTACAAACATAGGCAATATATGCTAAAAATGAATTGTAAAGTTGTTTAAATTGGTTTTAATGTTCTGTAACAAAAAACTAGTTCTCATCCATTAACGCCTTGTCATATTGTACTATTTTCAGTCTAAAACCCATCCTAATACGAAAAAAAAAATTAGTTTTCATACTATCCAAGCATTTATGTTGTACCTACATTCAACCTAAGTTTGAAAACATTGAGTTAGATTGTTATGAAAACCATTCTTTGCTCTTTAACCATTACTATATCTAAATTCCCCCATTCATGGGGTAATTCGGGCATAGTGAAACTTATGTTTGCCATTTATGTGCAAATGGTTCTATTAACATGTAGTTTGTAGAAAACTATTCTGGAAAGTCATAATGCTAAGCTGAAAGAAGAAAAAGAAAAGATATGTATACATAAATTTATTACAGGACTGAAGAGTTCAAAGTAGATCATTTTTATACCCAAATTACCCCAATAGACCCTCAATGTTGTAAGAGCACTCAGTCAAATTTTAACTTATGTACTCAAAGTATTCAAGAAGAAAAAAGAATACCATGAATGAAGAAAAATAAATTGTAATTGGTAACAAATCATTTGCTTGACTACTACTATTATAATTACTAATCATGTATTATAATAACTACTCGACTCACAAAATATGACAACAGCAATGTAACAAATGTTTATGGTTAACTCCACAAGTAAATATAATGTAGCTACTTGCGGATTCACCATGTTGCAAATGTGGCAACTGTAACGGACCCCATGAACCTAAGGTCCTTAAAGGTTAATAAAAAATGCATGTGATAAATGGTTTACATAGTTCTGTGATATCATGATTTCAAAATATCAACCTGTATGTGTTTAACTCAAAGAAAAAAGCTTTTTTGGTAGAAGGTTGAATAAATTTAAAAGGTTATGAAAGATCATGAAAAAATGTTTGTTCTTCCAGTAATAATGCGGCAAATGAGAGTAGTTTTTACCAGGGCTGTGGAGTCAGATTGATTTTAGGGTAAAGAAGTCACAATTTAAGGTTTAATGTTTTAAGAGTCGGTCACACTTGGGGGAAAAGGTGTCGAAATCAAAAGTTCTAAAATTTCTGCAGAGTCAGAGCTAGTCGTTTTTCCTCCCACTCTGTAGCCCTGGTTTTTACATAGATAAGCAAAAAATATCAAAATGTTGTTACACCAGGCTGCTTTTCTCATCATTTGCATTGGTTATTTACCAATATTTCGTAACGGATGTTAGTTCAAACGTTTTGTATTACCTACAACAGATTTCATTGAAACTTCCTATTAAAATTGGATGAGGAAACTTTCTTTTTCAAAGCTTAAAATTGACAACTGCAGCTCTGTGAATTTTAAATGCACCAGTTACATTAGCTGTAATAGAAAAAACTTTCAGTATTTTCAATTGGATTCACAATGGGAGACGTGCGCAGAGATTCAGCAATGGGGGTACCACTGAATCAAGGCTTGTCATTTAAGGGAGCCGGGGGAAGGGCAATTACCACTCAACTCCCCTCCCCTTCCCGCAATGATGGTACCGCATCTGAAATTACTGTTTTCTATTTTTGCTTTTTCTTCATTTGTAATTATTTTTTCCCTTTTCTTTCTTTCTTCCTTAGAGCTAATGGGGGTACCGGGGTACCCCTGGTGACCCCCTGCGCACGCCTATGTTCACAGTTTAAAAAAATCTGAAAGAACAATTGAACTTGCAAATCTCTATCCTATAATTAGGAGTTTCTATACTAAGGTGGAGAAAGAAAAAACAATTAGAAATGAATGAAAAATTATTAAACAGGAAAATAAACATCCATTAACAAGTGATGAAGGGTTTAACCAAAAGACAAATAATTTGTTCAGTTCATATGATGATTCAAACTCAAAGACCTGACGCTGAAATATCTGAATTTGATTCAGAGTATTGTTTAATCCACAATCTAAGATAAAAAGAACGATTGTGAGAATGATGGCACTCATGAATTTTGAATATTCAAATTTAAAGTTTATTTTTCTATTATTTGCTAATATTGATTAAAATAAAACATAATTGAACTCTTGTTTCACTGCGGGGTTGAATTATTGCCAGAAGGACGTTCTGGTACAGCTTTTATGGAATAGTAAATTACCCTTTCTGATAAAATTAATCACGACTACTTGTAATCTAATTATTTCTCATTATCGTTTTGTGTTCCGGTATTAGAAAATTTTCAAATTTACTTCAATAGTAGTTATAGTGTACAACTACAATGCAACTGTCAGAAGTGTTTTACACCATAGTTTTCTTTTAAAATGAGCAGAAACTTGTAAAATGTTTCATTTATAACTTTTCAGAAAGATAAACATATCAAGTTGATGCAATTTTACTTATTTGTTTTAATGACATAACAGGATTTTTTTAAAGATTGTATCAAAAAGTATTGTTGCAATACAGTATATTGCCATTGGAAGGTATAGTGCAGTAACTGAAAATTTTTCCTCTTGCATTTTTCTCACCTAATTTACTTTAAGCTTTTTCATTAGACAAGATTGATTTTTTAAAATCGTGTGTGTGTGTGACTGTGTATGAGTCTAGGACATGGATGCCACCGACCAGGAGGAGTCGGGCTTGCAGAGGACGGTGGGGTTGAAAAAGGAACCAAAACATCACATATGATCAAATGAAAACAATTAGCAATCCTGAATGCTCAAAAAAAAATAAAATAAATTTTAAATTCCAACATTTTTCTATTATATGGGATATAAAACTAGTGTCTTTCAAATATCTCAAAAACTCATTTCTGCAGATACTGCGCTGTACCTTCCCATGGCAGAGTAGAACCTTGATTAACGAAGTCCATTAGGAGCAGATCTCCTTCAGCAGGGCACACAAAGAACCCATTGTCAGTTTGGCTGCCCCCCCTCCCCTCAAATAAAATTTATCTACAACAGGGTGGCAACAGGAACTGGAAAAAAAAGTTCCCTGACTTATCCCTGATTAAGTTCACCAAATTTCTCTGATTTAAGTTACCAACGCTAATGGATTCCTTTCTTTCCCCTATCTGAAAAGCATTGCATATTAAATAAAATGCAGTGTTTAAAACGGTTTAAGCTGTTGAATAGAAATATTTTTTGAAAAGATGCTCATTTTTTTTGGTAAAATAGTATATTAATTTATCGACAGAGAAATAGTGTAGGAAATCTAAAACATAAACTTTACTTGAAGGAACCAGTTACATAAGAATTCTAAGAAATAATTAAAACCACTCTTAAAGACATATCTAATCATGATAAAACTAAAAAATTTAAATGGAAATAATCTTGAACTGAATTTTCAAGCAGTATAAATGTTGCTACGAGAATAACAAATGATAGTAAAAGTTTAGAAGTAATGTAGTTTTACTTACGTAAATAATACTGCTGTGTACAGGTAAAAAACAGTATCTGCAGAAATTAGTTCTCGAGATATTTGAAGAAATGTGTGGTGGATTCAGTACTAACAAGAGGAAAATGTTGGAATCACTCTTTTTTAGTGGAAACCAAATAAGCGAGTATGTACAATAAAGATAACGTACAATAGATGACAAAAATGCAAAAAAATGAAAAATGTGCATTTCCTGTCACAGCACAAGGTAAATCAAATTGAAATCTTTCAACAACCAGTCATATTGAGCTAATCAAGAATTTTCAGGTTTTAATGAATGAATACAGCATTTTAACTATTAAAAAACAATAAAAATTATTTACTTATGTACACAATTCTATTACTGAATAAAAGATGTATACTGAAACATGGCTGTCGAGTAGGCCCGGATCTACCGCTCACCTCTGGCAAGTTGAGGTCCGCTGCCCGACCAATTAAATGATTCCATTAGTTGAAATATAGGGGAGGAAAAATGGCTTAAGAGCTTGGGGATTTTAGTTGGCAGCGTTATTGCCCATTTGGCAAACAATATTACTGTTCAGGTATGAAGTAGCAAGCGGTACAGGATTTTTTTGCCGTAAAAGGGTTGCAATGGTAGCCAAACTGCGCATAATAATTCCTTGTCCTACTGATTGCTCTCACTTAAAAGAAAGGGGCTTCCACATCTATAACTTACTATAGTCAAATTTGTTCAGTAAAAGTCAGAAAAGGTGAGGTACTTCAAATAAGAGTAATAAAGAAAGCTTTAATCTTTGTTACATCTATAATATTATAGTCAACTGTACTTTTTGTTCTTTAACTCTGAACAAAATAGGTATTTATATGATTATTATGTAACAAACAAACACTTAACTTTCATATTCCTTTGGTTGACTTTGAATTTAATTGCAGTCTAAAAACTATTATTATTTAGTGTTCCAAAAATCTACTGGTAGGAATGGAATTCAAGCAATGTAATGCCAACCGGGACTAAAAATTTATTTCGCTGAAATGGATTTTTCTTTTTCTTTCTTTCCTTTTTGAGGATAGGAGAGAGAGAGATAGATGCATGCAACAATTTCAATTTTTGGATCTGGACACAGATCTTCAATGATATAAAAGGTGGTAAAATCTGTTAAACGAATATTTCATCCATTTAACTCAGTTCCTACCTAATGTATAAAATCTTTATTGTATGCAAGATTAGTTATACTTTGAAAATGAAACAATAATACGCATATAAGATAAGTCTAAGAGCACAATGCTGATAATACACTTTTAACTAATATTGTTGCTTTTTTGTTAAAAGAGCTTCTAATAATAAATAAGCTCAAAAAGCAAAACTCTCAAAGTAATAAACCTAATAGCAGGCATAACCTCAAGTTCTGTGACTGTCCGCTATTCAGAGGTCTACTGTAAAATTAAACACACTTAGCTAAATATGCCAAAACTTTTCCTTTTCAACACTAAATACCAAAATTATAGTGTCATTTTAAAAATTCAGCCAAATTAAGCTGGTAACTTTAAAATCAGTTAGATTTGTGTGTCAAACTTTTTCTGATCAACATTTTCCTCTTTTTGCAATCTTTTTTTTTTTTTTTAATTCTTTTAAACATATTGCAATCCAATACATTTTGTAAAAATAGTAAATAATTGTATTATTATAGTGCATGACACAACTGAATGATTTAAAAATGGTTCGAACTTTAAAATATTTTTGGAAATTTGTATATATTTAGCAACACATATAATACCACAAGAAGTTTCAGTCTAAATCCAAATAGATGTAAAACCAAAAGTGAAAACATAAAAAGCGAACTTGAACCGAAACATTAAAAGTTCAGCTTTACTGATGCCATAACAAGCTTAACTTTATTTTAATGAAATAAATACTTTACTAACACTAATTTCATGTTTCATTATATTATATGATATTTGATATTTAGGATTCATACATTTGATATTTTTTTATGAATTAAAACAAAAGAACATCTTATATGGTTGCAACAATTTGCTACAACTTAACATTAATATTCATCTGTATTGTAACAGTGCTTCCATGTAAGAAAAAAAATCCTTCAAAATAAACAAATTTTATTTTGGCATTTTCACTAAAAATAATAATGCTGTGCAATACAATTGTATGTGTGATAATTAGATTTAAAAAGGCTCCTTTAATGAGAAGAGATGGTAAAAATGACATCTTGAGCAGGACGATTTTTTTCCAATTTTTTCTCCGGGTGGAAAAGCTAGACCGGCTTAGAAGTTTACTCACATATTGATGAAAATATTTTGGGTATGGATGAAGTATAAACTTAAGTCATGGCAAGAATCTCCGCCTACTTTTTTATTATAAACCTATGGCAGACCAAGCAAGAGTCACAAATCCCTTTTGCGGGCCCACTCCATATTGTTTACCTCGACATATATTTCACCCTTGTTTTAAAAATATTTCTTCGCCCTCTTCAGGTTTGGGTCCGGGCCAACAGGTGTCTCCCCCTCCCCTTGCACATCCCTGCGAAAGAGCCTCTGAAAGGTTGAGGTCCCATGAGCACTCTCTAAAATGTTACTAAGGGTGCTGGGCAACAGCAAAAACAGAATGCCTTTGACTTCATATTTGTCAATTTTTTAAACACAAACTTTAAGACCAGTGAATTTCTAAAGGACTCCTTAAATTATTCCTTGCCACAACAAAAAGCTATGGATGATGTTATCAGCAATCGCTAGATTTTAAGTCATTTTAAACTAGTAAACATATGTACTGGTATACATATGAACTTGTACTAATACATGTGAACAATATGATTTCGCACAAAAAAAAACAATATTACTCACAAAAGCTCAACTTACTCCATCCTCCAAAAATAGAACGTCTCCTTAGTACGTTACAGCCAGTCCATCCTCTACACAGCATATCTAGATCAGGATTAGAGTAGGAAAACTTGTTAGAGACATTAAAATGGACTTTCAATCAAAGTATCAATCTGACATTTTTTTTCAAAACTTATTACAAGTTTGTTCGTTTTAACAACTGAACTTGGAATGAGGCAATATTTTTTTTAGAGCGATAATTAAGTCTTTAAAAGAGCAATTTTTTTACAGGCTAAGCTAACTGATACTAACTAAAAATAAATAAATTATTTTTCCGAAATAGTGTTTTAAACTAAATATGTTGATAATTGAAAAATCAACACTCAACAACATTAAAATTTTTATGACCTTCATCAATGTACGAAATGGAGAGAAATTAAAGATTACAATCAAAATGAGTTAAAAAAGAAATATTTAAAGTAAAAATTGATAAAGTCATGATTTCTACATGGAGATACAGATAGATGCCTAGGGTAGAGGATACAATAGCAATGGGGCTCATGATAAAAAATATGAGATAAAAACTAATTTATATGTAACATATAAGACTGTGGTTATACCAACCTGAGGGCAACCTGGCTCTTCAGGGGGGCGATAGGGCGAATATCAAATTTTAAAACTTATATGAAACTTATTGTTAAGATTTTCGACAAGGAATTCAAAGTTTAAAAATAAAAATTAACTAAAATTTAGGGACTTCCTCCTCACATCTGTATTGAACTATAAGAAATTATTTTATCATTCATCGACAAGTTTATGCACTGACAAATTTTCTTTTTTTTTTAATTTTAATTGAAGTGTCAATGATTTTAATTACCTTAAATTCCAATTTGAAAAAAAAGTTTCTTAAAATATGCATTTCAGTTTCTGAAAAGTACCTTAATGCTCTTCTTTAACTATTTCCCTTCAATTACCTGGAAAAGGATATAAACAGTAAAAAAGGGTAGTTCCCCCCCCCCTCTTTTTTAAGTTTAAGAATGATTGAATAAAACTGCAGTTAGCCATGCCTAGTCTAAAATTGGACAATAATATTGCATTTTGTCATTATTGATCTTTATGAGGCAATAAGAATCAAAGGAATGTTTTGAAAAACATTCAATGAAAGGCTACCTAGGACCTAACCTTTAAATGCCCTTTACTAAAAGCTTCAAAATGTCCACTTACGTCTCTCGCCTAGTATGATCTTCTCAAAAATCGGGATAGACAGCCACAACCAGACTCCCTCCTTCCCAATTTTAAAACAAAATTTTTATGAAAATAATAATCTGAGAATAAATTAAAACATGCACTAGTCAATTCTTCTTTGTTCAAACAAGTGAATTCAGCAATTACCTCATTTTCTGATCAACCCATAATCTTGAACTTAGAAAAGAGGAAGGGACAAGGACCCTTTGCTTTTCGCAATTCGGCGAGATATTCCACGAGAAAATATTGTTTGAACAATGTATATTTTGCTTTGAATTTATCAAAATATGTATTGTTTTCTTTCAAAAATGTTGTAGGTTGCCTGTGGAATGGCCCAAATAGAGTTGTATTGCATTCTGTAAATTAAGGAATAGCAACAATACAAATAATAAACTTGAACTTAATATATTAGCTATAATTTCATTTTTAATTATATAAATTAAAAATTACATAGACAATAATAATAGCATTGCAATATATTAAATAGTTTTGTAAATCCAATTTTTAAAAACTGATTTCTTCAATACTAATAAATTTATTCAAAATTGTTTTTAAAAGGAGTCGAACAATTAAAAAATTTACTATGACATTTTTCCCTCACTAAAGCAAGAATGCTTATTTTCTTCTTCAACGGGGAAATAAATATCTCAAGAAAGTAATCAAGGACAGAAAATCTTCCTGTATATCTCTAATTGGATAAGACAATTACATTTACCTTTAAATTATAAATTAACTAACTTCTTCCTTTCTTTAGCATAAATTGCAAATTTTGTTTGAATGTTTAAAAAAATAGAAAAAAAAATCATCTTACTGTCAAAACAAATTAAAATACTGCACTTATTTTGAACTAGAAAAGTAATAAAACCAAAATTAAAGTTTTATGAAAGTAATTTTTTTTAACTTGCAGAGGGAAGAAAAATGTTGCAGAGTTTTTTCCCTCAGCAAGTTATTAAAAGACATTCCGTGAGTTTTTACTGTAAGACAGCATGCCGAAAAATTCTGGGGTCACCAGATTTTTAATAACACTGGTCTTTTCCAGCATGTCGGAAAATCAAGGTTAGAAAAAAATCAATAGCATAAAAAATATACATACAGCTTAAAACTTGTTATAAATTCTATACATACTTATAAGGTTTAATTTTATAAAAAAATATTTACTTACAATGTCATTTGTTATTTTAATAAGGAAAATATTGTTTAATAACAAATACTTTTATAAAAATCAAATTAAAACTTGCAAACAATTAAGCAGTAAGTTACTGCCCCTAAACCAGTGCTAAAGAATTTACCATAGCTATTCAATAAATAAAAATTAAACTTTCCTCTCTAAAAGGAATCTAAAATAATTTATTTTAAAAAAAATATGAACAAATCACAGTAAGAATGATTGTTTCTGAATTGATTGCTTTATTGGCATATAATTAAATCCATTAATAATGACCTACCATAAATAACACCCCAAGCACATGTTATGTACAATATTTTATGTACACAATTTTTTTTAAAGATTACTTTCGCAATCTATTTATTTTTCTCTTACAGTGGTTTGCTTTCGGATTGGAGCTGAATGGGGAATTTACTTTTGTTCGGTAGCAAAATAGCCCTCAAAGTATACGGCATGCCGGAAAATTTGAATTTCCCGCATGTTGGTCAACCTTGCTATTTTTCGGCATGTCGGCTAATGCGAGGTAATACGGTTAGTCGAAATTCTATTTTTGCCACTGAGACAAAAACCCTATTTTTACGAGGTGGAAAAAACCAACTAAGTTTTTTCCACCGGTGGCAAAAACTCGACAACTCTGGTATCTAACACATACATTAAAAAAAGATATTAAGGCATGATAAATTTAAAAGCAATTTTGAAGCATTTGCGACAAGTTTTAGAGTATTCTCTGGTTATGTGGAAGTTTTAATGTCAATAATACATTTACAAAGTCAAAAACAGAGTTGGAATGGGGGGGGGAACTTAAATGTTATAAAGTTTAATGAAATAGCCAATTGATTTTTTAACATTTTTAATCATACAATTCACTGACAAATTACTGCAATAAATGTTTTCAATCGTCACCCATAATATTCTAATAAAGTGCAATATGCATCCTAAAAAACTAATATGACAAATTTTTTACACACACATTTTTGAAATTACAACTACTTATTTATTTACTTGTTATTATTTTTTAACATTTATATACCATGAAAAAAAAACTTTATATTTTGCTATTAATATGCAATGCATCAATTTAATTATGTTTAACTGCTAATTCATTTTGTAACCTTTTATTACTTTTACAGTAAAAAATATTTATTTATCATTTGGTTGATCTACTGATGCAGTAACCAATTTATATATTTTCCCCTACTTTTTTGTATTTATAGTGTACAATTACGCCATCTATATAAAATTTATTTTCAATCATACCATATGTATAACATCACATTATTAATTATTGGTGCAAATAATACATGAAATAATTTTCTGAGATTTTTCAAACATCAATCTTCTGTTTAGATAGTTTTACAAGGAGATTAATTAATAACTAAAAAATCTTAGGACCTAAATATTTCTTTCAATCTATTTTTAATTAAAAAAATATGGGATTTAAATTTGAAAATCATTTTAATTGGAAAAAAATCCCAATTCTGTTTCCACCGTGGTAATAGAATTCTATTGATTACAACAAAGGATTAGTTTCATGTTTCAACCCCCTGAAAAATCGGTGAATTTTCCACAATATCCAATTTCCTTCGGCGTCTCGGATTTTTTTTACAGAAAAGTGGACAAAATAGGAACCCTGAGTTTGTCGGTTTGATTCTTAAATAAAAATTTACCAATAGTATTTATGTCAGCTCTGACTGAGTTTCCATAAACAATCTTCTAGAAACAACACAGCCAGTTGAAATAAAGCAACAGAATAAATACATAAAATAATCAAAATGAAGCCAATTTAATGTAATAAAAAGAAACACAAATTACCTTTGATCCAGAAGGTAAAAGTTCACTAAACTACGTAAAAAAATCCATCTTTTTATAGGCTTAATACTCACGGAAACAAGCTTTCACTACACCAAACCCGAACACTGATTCAGCAGCAAAACAAAATCTGCCGCGTGCACTGCTCACGCATGCGCAGAAAATTCCGGTTCGATCCTTCTCCCTTCTTTCGCTGGAATTGTGCCAAAATCTTTCTGCGCGCGAAATAGAGGGGGAAAGAACTGAGAGCAAAACTTCTTTTTTCCGAAATTTTCACTTCAGTCGCCTTTGTTTTGTTTTTTTTTTTTGAAAAGTTCTTGTAATGCTTGTTTGTTTGTTACTTTTTTGTTTTGAATTAGTTATATGCACTTTTTGAAAATGTAATACGAATCTTATACGTCTTTACGAATTACATCTATTAGTACTGTATTAAAATTATCTTTTAGATTGAAACGAATAAGGAAATGAAATTTATGGAAACCTTTAGGTTGTTGATATTATTATTGTTTCCTTCTCCCTTACCCTCCCCCCCCCCCCATTTTTTGGATGGGTACATAAAATACCCGTGTACATAAAATACCCAGTGATTATTGTTATGGGAAAAACTCAAAATGAGTATTTTTCCTGGGTATTTTTTTTCCAGCGATCTTTATTCACACAAAATACTCGCATTTGTGTATAATGACCCTGCAATGTGTATAAACGTATATTGAGTGCAAAGAAGAGTTAAACATTTGAACTATTTTTACAAATTTTTAATTTTATACACTAAAAATTATTAATCATGAAAAACAAATGTTGTGCAATGTCATGCCATATTTCACGCAATACTTGATTTAAATATCTACCGTTTTTACTTCCTTTTACAAAAAAGGAAGTACAGTAGCAGCAGCTTAATGTGATCACGTTGGGACAAATATAATTTGATAACAATAACCGACTGATAACAAGAACTGAAAGAATCCAGTAGACACAAAATAATGATTTTTTTCCAATTAAGGTGCATTTATTTTGGCAACCTTAAATTAAAATCAGTGACTCAACTGAACGCAGTTTTAAATTATAAATTATTAAATTAACAGAATGGAAATATCTGAATTATAAAATGTTAAATCTAAATTATGCAATTTTTAATCACATAGTAATAGGTGCAGTAAAATATGACCGTTTTCCCTGACATTCGTAAATCAGTTTCAAAGCAAATTCAGCTTTTCTATCTTTTCCAGCATGGTTTTGCTTGTTGTTTGAATTTTAATTTAACTGCGCTTTGTTTTTAATCTCGGCACAATTATTTAATAGTTTACAAAGTAATGGCAACAATGGAGGTCCTACATCAATGCCTGCAACATGTACAGCGATTAGCGACAAAATTTTTTTAGGTGCAAAAGAAAGTTTTCATAGGGGGAGTCTGTGGTCACTGGGAACGAACTTTCTGTAGCTTCATTCCTAGAAAAATTTTGAACTGCTATTGAAAATCACAAAATGCTACACAGAAAGTTAGTCTCGTCAGGGTTTGCCTATGTATTTCTGTTAATTAAGGAACAAAATCGGGGAAAAATTGAGAAAGTTTATGAAAAAGTGATAACAATAAACGAAGACGCTGATTACAATATCCGACTTTTTTTAACGTGTGTTATCATACAAGTGTTACTGGACTTCGTGATTCTGATAACATTAAGCGAATGATAACATTAACCGTGATCATATTAAGCGGCCCCTACTGTATTGTATTCGCGAAAACATTTTCACTAAAAAATCGACCTTAATTTCCATTTTGATTTTTGCTCACCCCCGTATGAATGTTGAGTTTTTTTTTTACTTCCTTTTGCAAAAAAGGAAGTATTGTATTCGCGAAAAAATTTTCACTCAAAAATCGCCCTTAATTTCCATTTTGCTCACCCCCAAATGAATGTTGAGTTTTTTTTTCGATTCGACCACATGCGGAAAAGTGCCTAAGAATGTATAGACACGCGAAATATCCATTTTGACCATCACCGAGGTAATTACAACGACTTTTCTCGTGACGTCTGTATGTATGTGCGTATGTGTGTATGTGCGTATGTGCGTATGTGCGTATGTGCGTATGTGCGTATGTATCTCGCATAACTCAAAAATGGTATGTCCTAGAAAGTTGAAATTTGGTACATAGACTCGTAGTGGGGTCTAGTTGTGCACCTCCCCTTTTGGTTGCTTTCGGATGTTCCTAAGGGGGTCTTTTGCACCTTTTTGGGGGGAAATCATTGTTAATTTCGATGTAAACTCAAGTGGCGTTATAATTTGTCGGACACTTGGCGATATATCGCCAGTCTTTTGGTCGCCAAGTTTTGTCGCCAACTTGGCGACAAATTTGGCGGAGTTTTTTTTTTGGTTTCAATTTGGCCATTGTTGGTGATATTTAGAGAATAAATATTGAATCACATTAAAATAGCGAATAATGGGGAAATGACATTAAATTGGAGTAAAAGGAAGTCATGTGATGCACACATCAGCTCGTTTTTTTTTTCGAATCGACCACACGTGGATAAATGCCTAAGAACGTAGACACGGAATCCATTTTGACGATTTCTGAGTTAATTACAACGAGTTTTCACGTGACCGCTGTATGTACGTATATGTATGTCGCATAACTCAAGAACAGTATGTCCTAGAAAGTTGAAATTTGATACGTAGACTCCTAGTGGAGTCTAGTTGTGCACCTCCCCTTTTGATTGCATTCGGGTGTTTCTAAAGGGGTAGGCTTGCCAGATTTCTGAAATGTTCAACCGGGACACCAGGTGTTCCAGTGATTCCGGAGATTACCTCGGACATATAAACACACAAAAATCCGCTCTCTCTCTTTATAATATTAGTATAAATATATACATAATACACGTATATTCTTTGTTTTATTTATATAGATGTGCGCAGATACTTTCTATTTTTATTTTACTAGTATTATCTATTTGAACAAATCATTTTATTGACTCTTAAAAAGATAAATTTATTTATGATTCTAATTTTTGAATTTATGTTCTATTGCAAAAAAAAAACTATTATTATTATTATTATTTTTAATTGTTTCACTTTCATCAAGTTTTTTTTCTCTAAAAAATGTCTTAAAATAGTTTTTGTAATGTTAGTGCCATATTAAAGAAGTTTTTAAACTGTTTTTACTCCAAAGCATAGAGTTAGATTGATTTCCAAAACCAATATCACACTGATTCTAGTTATTTTCTGACATATATATATTTTTTTTTTTAGTTGGTGTCAACATGGCTGAGAAAGTAAGTGTTTTAAAACTTTTAGTTAATCGTATAGAGTTGCTCTATTTATTTTTACTTCCTTTTACAAAAAAGGAAGTATTGTATTAGCGAAAAAATTTTCACTCAAAAATCGCCCTTAATTTCCATTTTGCTCACCCCCAAATGAATGTTGAGTTTTTTTTTCGATTCGACCACATGCGGAAAAGTGCCTAAGAATGTATAGACACGCGAAATATCCATTTTGACCATCACCGAGGTAATTACAACGACTTTTCTCGTGACGTCTGTATGTATGTGCGTATGTGTGTATGTGCGTATGTGCGTATGTATCTCGCATAACTCAAAAATGGTATGTCCTAGAAAGTTGAAATTTGGTACATAGACTCGTAGTGGGGTCTAGTTGTGCACCTCCCCTTTTGGTTGCTTTCGGATGTTCCTAAGGGGGTCTTTTGCACCTTTTTGGGGGGAAATCATTGTTAATATCAATGCAAACTTAAGTGGTGTTATAATTTGGTAAACACTTGGTGACGTATCGCCAAGCTTTTGGTCGCGAAGTTTTTTCGCCAACTTGGCGACGATTTTTTTTTTTTTTAAATAACTTGGTATTAACTTGGCCACCGATGGAAATATTTAGAGAGTTAATCATTGAATCACATTATTTTTATTTATTTTCGAAAGTACAGTAATTCATTTTCAAAATTATTTTTTGGCAACAGGGGAAAAACAAACGATTTCTTTTTTCTTACTTTTTTTTTTTTACTTAAGTATTATTTTCCCGAAAGAATTTTCACTCAAAAATCAACCTTAATTTCCATTTTGCTCACCCCCGAATGAATGTTGAGTTTTTTTTTTTTTTTCAAATCGACCACATGGATAAGTGCCTAAGAACGTATAGACACCCGAAATATTCATTTTGACGATTCCCGAGTTAGTTACAACGAATTTTTTCGTGACGTCTGTACGTACGTATGTATGTATGTGCGTATGTACGTATGTGCGTATGTGCGTATGTATGTCGCATAACTCAAGAACGGTATGTCCTAGAAAGTTGAAATTTTGTACGTAGACTCCTAGTGGGATCTAGTTGTGCACCTCCCCTTTTGGTTGCATTCAGATGTTCTTAAGGGGTTCTTTTGCCCCCTTTTGGGGGAAATCATTGATAATTTTGATGTAAACTCAAGTGGTGTTATAATTTGGCGAACACTTGGCGATATATCGCCAGTCTTTTGATCGCCAAGTTTTGTCGCTAACTTGGTGACAAATTTGGCGATTTTTTTTAAGTTTTAAATCTGGTTTCAATTTGGCCACTGTAGGAAATATTTACAGAGTAAACTATTAAATCACATTAAAATTACCAATAATGGGAAAATGACATGAAATTGGAGTAAAAGGAAGTCATGTGATTCACACATCAGCTCGTTTCAATATGTGGTTCCCACGGGTCCTTGACCTTGAAAAGGCTTTAAAGTGTTTTGTTTCAACCTGTTACAAAAATTCTTTCAAAGTGTTGAGTTTTGAACAAAATTTTTAATTATTTTGGCATGATGCTTTATTTTTGAGTTTTTTAATCATGTTTTTAAATAATGTAAAGTTGTGTCTTTTTTTTTCTGTTTTCTCTATCTCTCTTTAAGTTTAAAGCCCAATGTTTATTTCAAAAACTAAAAGTTCATTTTCAAGTGCTTGAAAATCTTGAAAAATTTTGAAAGAGTTTTTAAAATACTTGAGTTCTTTTGAAAATCATTGGATTGTGCTCAAAATTTTTAAAAAACGAGCTGATGTGTGCTTCACATGACTTCCTTTTACTCCATTTTAATGTCATTTTCCCATTATTGGCAATTTTAATGTGATTCAATAGTTTAATCTCTAAATATTAAAAACGATGGCCAAATTAAAACCAGATAAAAAAAAATCGCCAAATTTTCCGCCAAGTTGGCGACAAAACTTGGCGACCAAAAGACTGGCGATATATCGCCAAGTGTCCGCCAAATTGTAACACCACTTAAGTTTGCATTGATATTAACAATGATTTCCCCCCAAAAAGGTGCAAAAGACCCCCTTAGGAACATCCGAAAGCAACCAAAAGGGGAGGTGCACAACTAGACCCCACTACGAGTCTATGTACCAAATTTCAACTTTCTAGGACATACCATTTTTGAGTTATGCGAGATACATATGCACATACGCACATACGCACATACACACATACGCACATACATACAGACGTCACGAGAAAAGTCGTTGTAATTACCTCGGTGATGGTCAAAATGGATATTTCGCGTGTCTATACATTCTTAGGCACTTTTCCGCATGTGGTCGAATCGAAAAAAAAACTCAACATTCATTTGGGGGTGAGCAAAATGGAAATTAAGGGCGATTTTTGAGTGAAAATTTTTTCGCGAATACAATACTTCCTTTTTTGTAAAAGGAAGTAACAATTCAATTTTCTGAGCATGTGTTCGATATGCAACATCGCAGAAATTACTTTTCGTGTTCGAGATTTCAATCCTTTTGCATCTTGTAAATATTTTGACATTTTTCCCAATCATAATTTATTTCGACATGTGTTACCCTAGGTTAGCTTATTTGTGTTTAATTTCAGAAAATGATAAATAAATTTATTTTTTGCGCATGCAGTGTTTCTCTCAGGCATCTCTCCGGGAGGGGGGCAATGCCCTCCGGAGGAGGCCAATTGCCCCCTCCCCTGGAGAAAAATTTGGATCGCTCTTGTTTTACTAAGAAAGATTTATTTTTAAGAAAGGAAATTATAGAAAATTCGGAACTCTATCAACGGGGGGGGGGGGGATATCGGCCTCTGGTGGCCCCCATTTTGTCACTGTCGATGAAGAGTTCCTCGCCGGCCACAAACTGCTAAAAGGACTTTTTTCCCCTGGAAAAATAGGTGCAATTAATTAGCGAAAAAGATATGTTTCCCCCTTTTTATTACCCTCTTTCGTTTCTTCGTTATTATAATTCTGTTGTAATTGGGATGGAGTGGTTGGAACTATATTATCTATCTAGTTGTTAACTCACACAAATACATTGGTGAGGATCGTATCGTAACCTTAAGACATGTATTCTATGGGCACTCATGGTACATCTCGTTGGAAATGAAAAGCTACCTGGATTAGGATCATTATATATGTTGTGAGTTAGCTTTGGCGGGTTGTAATGGAAATGCCTATAATGCCTATGTTCGTTTCTCTTTTATATGACAAATAGCATGGTGTCAACAACTTCTTCTTTTCGAAAGAAATGTCTGAAAATTCGGCATCTTTTACTCCCCCCCCCCCATGTCATCTCACAGTTTTCAGGCCGACAAGACTTTTAAGCCAGATAGAAAACTTTTGAAAATCTACGCGGATTTTCTTATACACCTTGAATTAGTCGCATCTTTATCTTCTAATGCTTCTCTTCTGTCACTTTTTGTGTCTAGGAGAGGAAGACCGCGTACAATCTACTCCGATAACGGACTGAATTTTCGTGGAGCACACAACGGAGGTTCAACGAATTGCATGAAAATTTCTGCCACCTACCGCCGCCGCTTGGGGGGGGGGGCAGTTGCTGGGATCTCTAGAACGGCTGGTACGTGTAGTTAAAGGACCCCTCCGCAGAACTTTAGGAAAAGCTATTCTAAACTATGATGAGGGGCTAACAACAGTTATTTGTGAATGTGAAAGCATAATCAATTCGCGTTCATTGACTTATTTGTCTGAAAATATGGATGACTTAATTCCACTTTGTCCTGCAATGTTTTCATCGGATAGATCCGATTTTCAAGTTCCCGATGTGGATGCTATAGATTCCAATCATTTCAGAAAGAAAATAAACTTTCACGTGAAAATGATACAAGAACTTCGATCGTGATTTAGGAACGGATATTTGGGATTGCTCATTCAAAGGCAGAAAGAAAACCGTAATACGAATAGAATACGATTAGGAGACATCGTTCTGATTGGAGATGGTCTTTAGCGAAGGTTATGGAATTTATCCCTGGAGAAGATGGACAGGTACGGACGGTTAAACTAAAGACTCGATCTAATATCTGGTCCTATTCAAAGAGTGTTCCCGCTGGAACTTAATGAAAGAACTTCCAGTCCAGCCTTTCTTGGACATTTCTCCTTCGCTTAAATTACCAACCAGGTCTACAGACAGCAAGGAAAATTTTCAGGCAAAAAGAACTGAAAATGTTTGAAAAACTCGCCTTGGTCGCAAGGCCGTATCCAGAAATTTTTTTCGGTAGGGGCCCGGATTAGCACATTGCCTTAACACACACACACACATATATAGTATATATAGACACACCAAACGCATAAAAATGTTAACATAGAAGACTTTTTGTCTCGATTTTTAATGATTCCACTGTTTGAACTGTTGTTATTTTAATTTCTTATTATTTTTTTATTCACCTTGTAGTGGTAAGGATAACAGGAGAGTGTGCCTTTAAGTCGGATGTAGAACATCCATAATTTCAGGGGGTTCGGAGGTTTTTCCCCCCGAGAAATTTTTTAAAAAAAAATCTGTATTTTGAGGCTTTATATTAGGTAATTGAGACTACAAAAATATGAAGAAAAAAAAAGAGGCAAACAAAGTCTTTTAAAAGTTATACATTCTTTTGCAAATCAAGATCAAACAAAATAAAACTTGCTTGCTCGACAAATCATGGAACTTAATGGACAGAGAGAAAAAACGAGAGAGGAGAAAAGAGAAGCACCCCGCCCCATCTGCTCATATCGGCTTTTAGTGAAGTTTGTTTTTGATCACTCCCCCTACCCCCCTTTTTTTTTTTTTTTTTTCATTAAATGCCCTACAGTATGAAACTTGTACAAAAGAGTTTAAAAGAAATGGTGTAGACATCCAGAAAATAAGAACGGAAAAGTAATATTCTGGCCCTTTGGACAATTCATACTCTATTTTCTTGATAAGATACAAAATTGAAGAACTTTTCAAGGAATTTCAAAAACTTAAATAATTTTCAAAGACTCTCTAACAGTTGAAATTATTTGAAGCTCTATATTTTCATTTTCAGAAGTTGATTGCACAGTCTTACAAAATGATTATAACTTTGTAAGACACACCCGTTTTAAGTTAAAAATAAATGCAAGGAAATGTTTCTCGAAACGACTTTTTTTCAATCACAAGTAGTGCAAGAAATAAAAGAGAGTAGAATAAGTGTTATTTTTTTCTTATACATAAGGTATTAACAGTATGCAGTAGAAGTTAGAAAAAGAAACAAGCAATAACAAAAGAACTTCCATGATACTGAATTCGGCATTAAATAAATGCAAGACAAGAAACATATCAGTCACAAAAATGATCTTGAAAATTATGCTACAAAAACGCGAGAATCGTGATTTTTGCATTTTTTACTCAGGATGTATCAAGGAGCTGAATTTAGCACATCTTGGTAACAAGATACTCGCCTAATCGGAAACTAGGGGCCCAGCCTTTGGGGAGTCCCCGGCTCGAAATCAGTACAGTGCAAGTTTTATAAGAGTTTTAGGGGGAGGAGGGCAGGGTCGTGCACAGAGGGGAGAAGGGACACCTGTTGGCCCGGGCCCGAGCTTAAATGGGGCCCAATATTTTTAAACCTAGGGTTGAAAATATGGGTTAACAATATGGAGGGGGCCCAAAAAAAAAGCAGTTGTGGCAGAACCAAAATTTCTGTGCACGCCTCTGGAGGAGGAAGTGCACAGAAGTCAGTTTGGTAGACTTTAAAAGTCTTCAGAACTGACAAAGGGCCTGCCTTGACCCTGGACTGCCCTGAATTGAATTGGGAAAGGGAGCAGGAAGTCCTAATTAAAGGTCTAAATTTCAAGTGTGCCTTGCAGCTAATGAGAACTAGAACTGCTTTTTCTGTATTTCTTCAAAATATTATAAATTTTGAATAGTAGAAAAATTAAGAATTAAAAAAAAATTGTTATTTTATTTTTCTGACAGTAGGAATTTAAGAAAAGAAAAAAAAAACCTTCTTCTGTTTTACGGTACAAAACATTTTGGGTTTCGGTTGGGGGCCGGGCCCCTCAGGCCCCCCCTCTGGATACAGCCTTGCTTGGTCGAGTTGTAAATGTCCCGCAAAAGGTTGGACTTGGTGAATATTTTTGATTGAGTTGTCAAGCAACTAATTCAAAAAAAAAGGGGGGGGGGAGAATGTCGAGAGTGGCAACAGTGCCGAAAAAGGGACTTATTCGTGTGAGTGTCAACGATCAGTCTCAAGGGCGGAAAAGCGTGCTCACGCCATTGAATGTATCTGGATCTTGGTTCTTCTGTTATGCATGTCCCAGAGCTGTAATAGTTGTTGCAGATTAAAATGTTCTGTTTAAGTTGTAATTGTGTCACAGTTATTTCCAAGTCAGAGACCTGCTATGATACATCGGGTAGATGTCTGTATTTGAAGAAATTTTTATCTTAGCCCCGAATTTTGAAACGTAACAATAAGGTCTAATTAGTAAATAACTTACAACTACCAAAAAATAAATTAAAAGCTCTTTAAAACTCACTTGTTGAGGTAAAGTTTTTGAATTTAACCATTTTTTTTCTTTCTTTTGTTTTTGCTTTTAAAAGTCGCTTTGAATATGTTTTTGATTTTTATGTATTGACATAAAGTACATAAAAGCAAACAAATTTTAAAAGTAGGTAAAAAAGCATTATAAGTTAAATTTACAATAAAGCAGCGATGTATTAAGCAAATTAAATGTATGAACTAAATTTAAATCAAAAGAAGTGTAAGAAAAAAGTAAAGCAGGACAGGACTAGTCAGTTGTGAAAAATATTAGACAAAAGAAATAATAAAAAATGTGATTAAGAGAGCGTCAATTAGCAGTTGGAATCATGGTGTTTTTTCATCCAAAATCTTCTTTTTTATTAGTTTATCATGTCACACATGCTTCTGTGTGTGAGATATATATAGTTATGAGTACACCACCTTGATTCAAAATTAAAATTTTTACTACTGCAAGCTGCTCCAAATTTTGCAATTTTACTGCTCCAGGCTGCACCAATTTTACAATTTTACTACTCCAGGCTGCTCCAAATTCACTTTTACTGCTCCAAACTCACCATTTTCCTGCTCCCAAACTTGCTCCAAAATGAAGTTTTGGTCGGCACATCCTTGTTTTTTGGGAAAATTTAAGAATTGAGCTTTTTTTTTTTCTTATATTAACTTCATGTGTATGTATACCATATTTTAAAGACTGCATGACGCCCTCATAAACTCTAGTACATCTTGCACTTGAAGTTAATATCAAAATGTCCAGTGTTCAATTTAAAATTGCCTCCAGTCTCGGAATCGTCATGGAAAAGAGAAAAGTTCAGACCACGATTTTCTGATTTTTTAACGTCTGTTTGATTGATTTTGTAAACTAATATTTTTTCTGATTTTGCAATCTAATTATGAATGTTTTAAGTGTTATTTTCAGGGAGAAAATATTTTAAAACTAGGGCATATTTATATAATCCATATATACGAATTTGATGATAAATAATTTGATGAGTAGTTGATATTTTTGAAGTCCTTAACTTATTTATAATTGTCCTTAAAAAAGTCCTTATTTTTCGTTTTGATATAGAATTCAGAAATGGATATTGAGAAGTGGGAACCACTTATAGATAGAGTTGTGCTAGAGATTACTCAAGAACTGAAACAGCAGATGAAGGAACATGTTATGAAGAAAGTGTATGCTTCGGCATATGATCGCTTCGAAGACTGGTGGGAAGAAAACGTAAAAGCACATCAAGTAAGTTTATTTTCAATCAAAAATTGTGATACATTTATCTCCATGTATGTGCATAACATTTGACAAAAATGTGTTTCTACATTTTAATGTCTTTTCGCTCAGTTTTTGATTTCAATGTTGATGAAGTTCTCGCAGTTCTTTAAATATTTGCCTTCCAAATCTGGTATACCTTCCCCATCTATAGGAGTGACTGGGCCAAGGACGTAGCCAAGAGGGGGGTTCATGGGGTCCAGACCCCCCCCCCTTCCCGGAAGACCATTGTTTGCTTTTTGTCAGTTGTTGCACCTCACAACAACAAAAAATTTTCAAAAGAGAAAACTTTATGAAACCTGGTATTTTCCCCTTAAATATTCCCATTAATCGGCAATTTTCCCGCGTTTGAGTCAATTCAGAACACGAGAACCTCGTGCAACTGCCTCCTGTCTTTTGCTGTGTCACGCGTTCCGTCCGAAAATAACGAATTTTTGTTTCTTCTTTCAACTCAGCTGGGTTGTGACCTTGAAATTCGGCCCTTTTCCTTTGGTCCACCAGATTGCCATTGGCGTGGTTTTCTTTCTTTCTTTTTGTTTTGACTGTTTTTCCGTCTGGACTTGATTTCCTAATAGACACACGCTGCACGAAGGACAGTCCCAGAGTGGGGTACATCCCTGATGAATCAGTAACTGAAATTCCTACTATTTTCTGTTTTAACACACAGTATTTTTCTACCACACACTTATCAGAAACATATCTAGAACAAATTTGTAATCAGAAGAAAATTAAGTTTACACAAACTAGGTAAGTTGTAGTTCCCTTTTAAAGTTTTCTTTACAATACGAGCAATTTTATGTGTTAATGTGTTTTCCTATTTAAAAATTAAGTTCAGACAGCAACGAAAAAGAAATTCTGCACACTTCGTGCGTTTGAGGATGAGAAAAAATGAACATTAATTATTAATTATTATTATTATTATTATTATTTTTTTTTTTTTTTTTTGCTCTTTATATTTTTGGGATGATTCATTTCAGATTCATTTTATATTTTGATTAATAATCTTATTTAAACTTTTAGTTTATTTTTAACAATAACAGATTACTTATGTCCCCAGAAGCTTACAACTTTTAAACTGTAATTCTGAAAAAAGTTTTTTTTTTTTTTTTTTTTGAACGTTTGTGTCTAATTTTTAGCTCAAGATAACATTGAGAAACTTCTCTCTCCTTTCTGAGAAACAAACTAGATTTTTTGCGGATGTTTTTCCACCCAATATTTAAACATGACCATGAAACATATTAAATGCCCAAAAAGAATTTGTGTTTGGAGGTAAAATAAGTGATTAAATACAATTTGAAGTTGATGCAACGAAATTACTTTCCGCTGTATCAAAATTTTATAAAGCGAAGAATGAAATTGAAAATTACTCGAATATTTTACTGTGATCAGTTTATGATATTGCAAGTTCGGCCATATTAATACATGTAATTTAAAAGTAATTATTTGAAATTCGTACTTTTAAATCTTACTGAATTGTGAGTCTATGGTTCCCAAGAGAAGAGCCGTTAGTCATTTTTAACTGAAGAAAAAAATCTTTCTTCGATGTTGTTCCGTTTTTCAAGTGAAGCATATTTGTATTTGCTTCAATGGAATAAATTTTCTGATTGTTATTTACCGCCTTTGCACTGAGGAATTATTTAGTAAGCATCTATGCATCCGTGTTTTTCACTTCTATATTATTATTATTTTTTTTTTTTTGTAACTCTTAATTTCTTCAAGTGAAAATTATTTGCTATTTCTTGCAATAGAATATATTTTACTAACATCACATATAAAACGAAAAAAAAGTCAATACCTATGTCATAAAATATGATAAGCTTTCGAGAATACAGGATGATTACAAAATTGCTCCTAGAATGGAAGTTATACCAATTTGAAAATGAAAGAACCAGAAGTGTTATTATTGTTATATTAATCTTGGAAGATTGATTTAAATCATTACTAGACATTAATGAACATAATTTCAAAAACTTCTTCAAATCTAATAATAGTTTGACCTGTAAACGGTTTTAATGCAGTAACTTCAGTTTTGGACATTGCTGTAAGGATGAAAGTGGTATTTAAACAGAGTATTTGGAAAAGGTTTCAGAGAATTTCAATGCGGAACCATCGCTGCGGGTCATGCGAAGTAAATCGAGATTGATCACTATTTAAATGGTTCCAAATACACCATCTTAGAGAGTTCACGTTTTAAGAATCTCAATTGAAAATACATACGTTAACTACATTTTTTAAGCTAATGATTGGTATTTATTTATATGAGAGATTCTAATGATATTAACTTATCTTTTTGATATTTGTCACAACATTCTGTAGTATCTTTTTTTTTTATTAATTTTCAGCAGGAAGGGACAAGTCAAGATGTTCCTCCCAAATCATCGGATAAATAAAACCCTGTGGTGGTGCATATAAAGTCTTCCACTTCTGAATTGAATGATTAATTAAAATGCAATAATATAATAAAATATGTGATTTGACCTTCTTTGCTGTAATAATAGATTGGTTGGTTATCAAAGAATTACTACATGCACAAAAATAACACATGAAGCATAAATTACAGACAAATATTTAATTTGAATATAGACTTATTTTTACAATATTAATGGCCAAGTTGATATCTTATATTCTGAATTTAATGTGGTAGTACAATGCTTTAATAGCCGCTCGAAAATATAAACAATTGAAAACAGTTGAAATGTATCAAAATTTGGTTTAAAACATTCTTATCTTTTATCTTTCATTTATCATAAAATGACCTAATTAAAGATATAGATTTATATATTTGTAAATATAGGGTACCCTTATATATTTAAACGAATTTACTCACGCTACTTGATGAGCGGGCCCGCTGCAGCACTGAAAAATATTCACTGTAATTACAACATTATTGTGGTTGTCGTATTTGTACACTGTTAAAAATTTTCCGGAAAATTTACGGTAATTGTTACTGGCATCCATGTTGCCAGTAACTATTACCGTAAAAATCAAATGTTACTGTAAAATTTTACGGTATCCTCGGTAGGCCGCAGCAACCAATTGGCGCTGGGATCGCTTATTTTTCCGGTATAAATTACCGTAAAAATCAGCTATGCGTTAGTCCGCCATTTTACAGTAACAATTACCAGAAAATCTTCCTGAATTTTTAACAGTGTAGGAGTTCTGATAAATAGCTGATTTAGAACTTTAACACAGTTCTCCTGTTGAAGTTAAACATGGATTTTCAGGATATTTCTTGTTGGTAGTCTTCTTTGACTATTCACAGGACAGTTCTCATAATGGAATTAAATATATATTTTCTGGATATTTCTTGTCGGTAGTTTACCTTGATTATTCACAGGACAGTTCTCATAATGGAATTAAATATATCTTTGCAGGGCATTTCTTGTTGGTAGTTTTCCTGGAACTTTCATATTTATAAATGAGATTGAAGACATGACGTCTACTTCAGGCCTTAATTGATGTTTCATTGATGCATAGACTTAAAATTTGATATTGATGACAAGACACTCACAAAAACCACAAACACAACGAAAGTTTAAATTAACTATATAGATACACACTGTAAAAAATATCGGTGAAACATCGAACCAAAACCAGGAGAACATTTGCTGGCTCTTCTGTTAGGGGAAAGAATGAACCATAAAGCGGCGTCGTTTTCTTCCCGCAGGAATGGTGAAAGCTGAAACCTAGAATGAGTCGCTGGCGCAAAAGACTAGTGCAAGGTTGAACCAAAATATTGATCGGTTGAGCGCGGGTGGATAGCATATGGTAAAACAATGAAATGGTTTTATTTAATGCGAAGGTTTAGAGCGTGATCGAACTGTATTTTGGTTCAACTTTAATATTAGAAGCAGTGCGTAGTTTAACGTACTATTATGTTGTTTTCAAGTATTTCTAAGAAATCGAAAATAAAATAAAAAATCTATGTTATTAAAATCTAAATGAGCAAAAAAAAATTCTGGTTCTATTGCATATTCTTTCATTTAATCACCTACGCTGATTTTCGATTTCATTATTAATTTTATTACTATCGAATCCAGCAATAATTATATAATGTAAAACAAGAACTTATTTTTTTTTTACTTTTTAGGCATAAAGATACTTTTTCAACTCTTAGAATTTTAAAATTTCATTTAATTAATTCAAAGAATTTTTATTTATTTATTTTTGTTATTATTATTATTATTATTATTATTTTTTTTTTTTTGAGGAAAAATATGAGCATATTTAAAAGTAAAAGCTAAATTTGTGCTTTTGCCTTTGTGATGAAAAGTAAAACAAAATAAAATAATACAACGTTAATGTCTAAATCTGCAGGACACTACACACGTGTTTCGGGGGTTACAAGGAACCTCTTTTAAATGGGGAGGAATTAAGCTCATCAAATAAATATTATATATTGTTTCAAATGTGCCTGAATTTTTATTTCTTTTCTGTGTGTAGAAAAATGAATTTGAAGTAATTAAACGCATAAGCAATATTTTTTTTTTTTTTTTTTTTTTTTTTTTTTTGCGTTTATGCATTGAATTTTTCTTCAACTATTTTTGCCCACAGCTAAACATTTCATTTTTTAAATAACGTATGATTTATTCAGAAATTAATGTATAAGGGGGAGGAAGTGAAAAAAGTACATCACCCCCTCCCCCTTAGACAGGCAGGACAAACTTTTTCATTGAATTAAAACTCCGAATTGCATAAACTAATTGATAATCAAAATTAATAAAATTGACAGGTAAGAGTATTTCTGCAAAAGAAAAAACAAATTACAATTTTATACAAGTTGAGTAAAAAACATAATTCAAAGATTGAGGAAGTAATCAAGCTGACTTTGTAATCAATAGGTGTTCTTTTAGAAAAAAAATATATGCTGGTAGTGTTTTAATATAAAGTATTTAAAAAATACAACAGATAATAAGTTTGTGTTTGAATTTGTTTAGCATTTAAATTGTGTATTGTTACTGTACATAAAAAAAAAATAGATTTTGAGATCTTTAATTTAAATCATGTTTTTTTCAATCACAAACTGCGATAGGACTTGACACGTTGGGTTTCCTGTTTCTACTAACGGCTTTTATTGCAACAATTCTTTGAATTCAAGACCTCAAAATTCAAATGAATGCCATGGGCTGGATGTTAGATGTTATGTGCTGTATACTAATTTTGCTCAAAAAAGATTGTGTCAACTCAAGGTGGTGGTTTGTAAATTCAGTACACACCACTTAATGTGATAACATTTAGGAGAAAGTGATTTTATATCAATAACCGGCTAATTGTAATAAAAGAGAAAGTTGAATGTACATATGCACAACCAAACAAGGTTCAGCTGATAAAATGAAACAACTGTGTTACACAAATATTAAAGGTGATCACATAAAGCGGCGTCCACTGTAATTTGATTCCAAGGCACAGAACGCTGCATTATAAGTATAGAAAAATAAAATCAAAAGACAAATCAATTGCTGTCGAGTGAAAACAGTAAGCAATCGTGATTGCTCAACAGAACATTCCCTCTATTTTATAATCTATACATAGCACAGGAATGATTATACCCCTCAAAAGCAAAGGCACCTCTCTAAATGCCACAAACTCTCCCCCCCCCCCAAAGAGAAAAATATCCCTCCAAGCAACCCCTCCCATTAAATTTCAACGCTGCAATGTGCGCCACAACCCCCACCCCCAGGTGGCACCCCTGCATAATATCAAGAAAAATTAAGTTGTAGTGGGGACAAGAACATTGAACTCTAATTTTTCTATTTAATGTGAATAAAACATTTTTAAAAAAATCAATTTTTGTAGCATGTGCAAGTTTCAAGTGGCAAACAAACCTAATGCACATTATTTTTATGGTTTATCCAGTGGCCACCGCTTACATGAATCCCCTTTGTTCTACACAGTTTTGGTTCTGTAAAGTGGATGATTCAATTAAGATTTTGTTCTGTTTTTGAAAATTTGATTCAATAACGCATTTGATAGAATTTACTTCGGACTCAATTAACCAGCGTCCACTGTATTTTTAATCATCAAAGTTTTTTTTAAGCAACACATTCACTTATTTCGACATAGCGACACATTAATTAAAGTCAGAAAAAGTGTTGTTTGCGTGTTTTGGATATGTCATATAAACAGAGCAGTGGTTGGGAGTAGGGGACATGCAGTCTCTAAAAAATGTTTTTTTTTTTTTTTGTTGTAAAAATATTGCAAATAATGTGTTAACTGGTTTCACACCATCTTTTCTTTTTTGGTTGCCCAAAATATTTTTTTCAACTACAGCATTGCTTTTTAAAATTAACCGAACATACTTGAAAATTAAAGTCAGACCAAACAACGTAAGTAGAAGCACAAATTTGTAAATTACAGCAGACACGTGTTTCGGCGTTACAGGGAACGCCTTTTTCAATGCAAAAAATAATGAGCTTATGGATGAAAAGACATCCGACAAAAGCCAAGAGCAGATAAGCATGCAGCTTAAAAGATAAAAACAGCGGATTAGCCAAACACCAATGACAAAGTTATAAACCGATCAGGAACCAATATTAATGCAAGCAAAGGCCAGGAGCTTTCTCTTAGGTACGAACCCAGAAAGAAAGAATTCAATTGGACAAGGATTAAGCCGAAGCTTAAACAAAAGGAAAAGAAATTGTCAGTAACCGTGAACCGCAAGAAAGGAAAAGCAGAATGGAAAACCATGAAACAAAATAAACAGAAACAAAAATTTTCGAAAAAAGGAAAAATAAAGATAAATAGAAGAACATTGGGGGGGGGGGGGGTATTACCCCCCCCCATACTTGAAAATTATTTAAAAATCAGTAAATGAACACAAAATATAAGTTAAATAATATCTTTATTCACATATGTACATAAAAAGTTTTAAATCATCCAATTTTAAACATGTTTATGTTATTTCTCATTACCAAAAGGAGATACTACAATATAAAAATTCCATAAATGTAAAAAATACATGGGTGATTTTACAAGTACATTAACCTTTGCCTATAGTAAGTTGAAACATTCATCTCATAATTAAACTTTGGGTTTTATTCTTATATGAAAACCATGCAATGGTCGAAAAAAATCTAAATGTAGCAGCTAATACGGGCTCCAGGTCGTCTGAATTAATGAAAGCATGGATTAAACAAATTAACCTACAAATTCAGCCAAGGTGCATGAACAAACTACTGTACACAGTAAAATTTTGAATAGAAGGCAATGAAATATAAAACTGCGTAAGAGATAAAAATACAAAATACAGCCAACAAAAATACATTATTGCTCTAAATGGCATTTCATTTATACAGCATGTACACATAAATGATTGTTCAGATTAAGCAAAGACATGTTTAATTGGGTATGGATTAATGAGGGTTTACTGTCCAAATTTAGCAATGGTTTTAAATTCAAATTTCATGCAAAAATTAACTACTGTCCTAACTTGAATGCTTCACAAACTCAGGAAAAGATTATTATTATTATTTTTTTTTCAAGTAATTAAAATTGAAAAGTTAGACAAAAGATGTTATTTTAAGTAATGTTGATTTAAATTTCAATAATATGTTTTAAAAAATATATGGCAACAATTGTTAAGAAATATTTTGAATTTTGATTATTCTCAAGAATTTTTGGTGTTGTACGTTAGCAAAACTTTTTTGTACGTTTCAATAGTACCTAAGTGAACACATTTAAGGGGATCAAATTTTGCAAATAAACACATAATATATTTAATTTAAAATGAAAAGTTGCTGATTTAAATTGCGACTTTTGTTTCAAGGAGCAGCAAGAACGAGTCAGAAATTACAATAACTTTATTTTTAACATAATTTTGCTTTGTTTCAAGACTTTTTTATGTAATAATTTTTATAAATAAGATCATTCCCTAACATTTCAGAATATATTTTGCTTATTTCATTTAATTGTCTGTTGTACAGAAGAAGAAAGAAATTGGGCACAATGGCACATTTATTATGTTGCTACATAATCTCGCTTTTAAGAATGTTAAGAAAAAAAAGTAAACATTTTCCACTTTTCTTCTAAAATCACAAATTTACTGCCAAAAGTAATAAATACTGTTTTACTGACAGTTTCATTATAAAATACAACGTTCTTTCTTTATGTACTATAATTTTCAGAACAAATCACCAATTGGTTCATTTTGTAAAAGCTCAGTCATCTTAACTGTTTTCCTCTGCCCCATATTCCCCCCTACAAAGAAAAAAAAAGAGGGAGCTGGAAACTAAGGGTTTCAACAAAAAATTCTCTATTGCATCGCTACCCGCTCCCGCTCAATAATCACACCCAACAAGCGAACACTACAAAAACTACGTTTTCATGTAGGGACTCTACTCACGGCCACCGTTTTTTGTCCAGTTTGGTTTCCATCGGCATTTCAGTTTGTTATATAGGTCAAAGAGCTTCCTTTTTTTTTAAGGTTGCGTTTGACGAGCACTACCGGTAGCGAACGGTTAGTTAATCACGTGACAACTTATGATCACTTGCTCCAATCAACCAATCTACAGCTTAAAATGGTAACCGGTGAGGTAACCGATAGATGCTAGAACGCTGCGGTTTGTAGCCGGTTACTTACCGAGCGACCGGTGAGGTTCGTCGAACGCAACCTAAGAGTACCTTTGAGGAGAGACCTGCAACATATGTGTCTCATTCGTTTTTGACTTTTTAGCGCCGAATAGAATAAAATAGAATATTTTCAACAAACAAACTGAACGCTTAACGGAACCGACTTGTGCTTGTGTGAACTTCTGTCTTGGAGTGAGTCTGTTTAAAGTATAGTCAGTAAATATAATTTCTGCTGTTATCCTTGCTCTGAATTGTGCAGTTCTTCTGACATTTTTTTGTGCTTAGGTTTTCAAGAGAATAATTTTCACTATGTCTGATATCAGGTGGTTACCTCTAGAAGCAAATCCTGAAGTGAGTAAATTTATTTATTTGATGTCATGACACCGTAGTTATACTATTTTTTTAAAAGTAAAATGGAAAGTGAATCGATGTAGTCATCTATTTTCTGCCAACTTTCAAATAATCCATCCTTTGCTGTATACTAGTTTTGAACCTACGAATGTTATGACAGGTTCTCCGAGTATTATGACAGGTTCTCCGACACAAGCCTCTTTTTTATTGACTCTTTTCTCTTCATCTTTTTGTTACTAACATGCCTTATTTATTATTATTATTTTATTATTTTGAGATATTTTGCCACTTTCACTAACTCTTAGTTTCAGTTTCTTAAAAACGCCTTCTAAAATTTTGTCCGATTTTGGATATGTTGATTTACTGATATAAAATCAACTGAAAAAGCTTCTGTTGCAATTTTTCCCATGTTAAGGGTATTTTTTCCTTAGTTTGACTGGACCAATTAAACAACAAAATTTTATTCATTAGCCTTTTATTTAAATAATCACATTTAATTGAATGTATGATCAGTCAAGTGATTTTTTTTTCGTGCGATATAATACTGGAAATTTGTTAAATGTCACACTGAAAATATACTGAAACGCAGGACCACCAGACAACACCCCATAACGTTACATGGGAAATTGGTGCTTGTTACACCAATCTTGATAATTTCAGTACTTTTTTTAAAATTTACGATCAACAAAATGTAGCGCCTATTGTTATACAATTAATATAATAAAATCACATGGTACAGTTATATTGAACAAATTTCAGAAACCTATTTTGACAGTTATTTTTGGTTGAGTAACTTTCATAACTAAGCAACTTTATTTTAAAAATGTTTTTCATAAAGAATGAAGCAATAAATTTAATTCCTCTCCTAAAATAAGTTCTTTGAGTTCCTAAGTACAGTAGGCATTCGTTATATCGATGTTCGTTATAACGACCCCAGTTGTCCACTGTAACCAGAGGTCGTTTTAACGTATTGCATGTTATTCAGTCACTTATTTTTAAATGCACGAATAATTTCTCATATTTATGCTTCCTGTTAAAAGAGAATTAAGAAATTAACTAAACAAGTAAAAAAAAATCTTTAAAAAGGAAAACAAATGCTGCTATTTTAGAATCTTTCTGCTATTTTGACTTTTTCAAAAAAAAAAATATATATATATATATATATATATGTACATATATATATATAATTCGTGATGTCTACAATTTGTGTGCAGTATTCATCATTTTTTAATCCAAAACTAACAAATAATTCTTTTCAATGGAAATATTTTACCTTTAGAAACATAAAATGGTAAAAAATTAGTTTTCAAATAATTAGTCCTGAGGATAATAAAAAAATTGAAACTCAGTTTTGGATGTTGTATCGGAATGAACGTTTCAGTTCGGACACTCTATTGAACCGTAAAATAACATTGTATCTGTGGAATAGAGAATGGGACTTCATGCATCAGTCACTACAATGAAAGGGTTGCAGTTATAGGAGGCCGTTCTATAGAGCGTTGACTGTTTTAAGTTTATTTTTTGCTGTAAAGAAAAAAATCAGGACAACTTTTTTGAACCTGGGGTATATTGGTTCACTTTTAGAAACCCCAAAAAATTTTAAAACAATCAAAAAAGCAATACTCTAATGAGCAATAGTGAAGTGGATAAAAACCCAAATTGTGCTGATTCTTGAAAAAATGCCACAGATCTGGCATAAATAGCATAAAAGTAGATGCTTGTCAATTTTAATTATATTGATGTTTTTATTGATGTCTTTGGTTTTTAATTCTTATCACAAAACATTTGTTTGTTATAAAATGCATAAATAAAAATTTCAACAACTTTTCTTCTAATTATTGTTACGGACTCTACAATCATCATTTTCATAACTTATAATTTTTTAACGAATGCACTTTTTGATTAAAATTATTATCTGTATTAGAGATGATTATGTACTTTATTTGTCCCAAGCACCAATTTTTGCTTGAAATTCAGTTCAAGTCACTATTGAAGAAAAATTCAATGTAGAGTGCGTAACGGTAAAAGTTGTATTTATGATGTTTTGATTGCGATTACATGCATAATATGAAGTGAATGAAGAAAAAAATATGACATTCATGTCCTTTGAAATATGCTTATTCAATATTTATAAAAATTGTAACCTTTTAACAAGTTTTTTTACGGACACCCCTATGTCACAAATACTGTGAAATGCCCCTTAATGAAAATAAGTTATTCATAAACCTAAAACTCTTGTATGCCATATATTTTGCTGTTCTGTGTTCAGTTGTGTCTGCTGTTCATAATAAATTAATATAGTCATCACCTAGATTTTTTTAAAATGTTGACTCAATTATCCCCCCTTCCCCCCAGTGGATGTTTTGTCAGACCATTCAGTGAATCTGACACAACTGTTTTCTAACATATTATTTCAGTTGATAAGGAAAGGATGTTCGTAAACTATAGCAAATGTTTAAAAAAATAATCAAACAAGAACACTACAAGTAATAATACCCAACATTTTCGTCATTTTGCTTTTGATTAGTTTTTCCTCCAAGGGTTCCCTCTTCTAAGAGAAAGTCAAGTACTTAAATTAACAGAGCACTTTAATTATTGTCATGACTACAATTAATAAGTTATTTTGATGCATGATTTGTTTTCATTTGTGCATGATTTGCAATTGTTGCAAATCAGATTTTTCAGTTTGTTACTAAAAATTTTAAAAGATTAATTTTATGAAATCATTTGATATTTTTGATGCAATGAATGTTTGTTTATTTTTAGGTTATGAACAAGGTAAATGAGATGGATCACTTAGTGATAAGTATTCATTTCTAAATGTTTCTAAAAAATCATGCTTACTTGAATTTGTATGTCTTTTCTTAATTGCTTTTCAGAAAAAAAAAAAAAAAAAACGGTACAGTAGGTGCCACTTAATGTGATCACGATTAATGTTATCAGAATCGCTAAGTCCCGGAACACTTGTATATTAACATGCATTCAAAAAATGCTGATAGGCTACTGTAATCAGTATCTTCGTTAATTGTTATCACTTTTTCATACACTTTCAATTTTTTCCTCTTTTTTATTCCTCAATCAACAGAAATACAAAGACAAACCCTGACAAGTAGCTTCCAAGAAAAGTTCTTTTCTTATCAATAAAGCAGAAGAATTTTCTCTATACTATAAACTTCACTCTAAGCGGTCAAACATTTTAACCATGAAGAAAAAACGTAACTGTCGAAGGAAAAATTGAAATTTTAAAGTGCTTTAATAGTTAACTGTGATGAGTCAAAGAAATGCTACAGAACAATAAACATTTCTCAGCCATTACTTTGTGAGTTACTGAGAAATCATGACAAGATTGAAAACTAAGTGCAGCTAAATGAAAATTTTAACAACAAGCAAAACTGCTGGAAAAGTGGGTGAAGTTGAATCTGCCTTGAAACTGGTTTACTTTTGTCAGGGGAAAGGATAAAGGCAAAAGGCAGAAAACCTTGCTTTAAAAATGTACAAAAAAGACTCCGTAGCATGAGACGGATGGTTTAATAGATGGAAAAAGAGAGCTATTTCATTCTGCTATTTTTTTGTAATCTATAATTTAACGCTGTTTAGTTGAGTCGTTGTAATTTTAATTTGCAGTTGTAAAGTTAAATGCTCCTTAATTGAAAAAATCATTTTGTGTGTCATGGATTCTTTTTGGTTATTGTTATCAAACTATGTTTGTCCCGAAGGAATCGCATTAAACGGCGACTACTGTATATAAAATTTTCCGAAGTTGAAACAAGTAATAGTTTACTAAATTAAAAATTTCAGTTTTATAAAAGAATTGTTTCATTTTCAAAAGATATAAGGAAAAAACGTGGAGTTTCGACAAACGCCGATAACTACATGAAATACTTTTTTGATATTTGAAAGATTTTATTTATTTGAGCATATTTGATTCATGAAATTTGACATGTTATTCTATTTTAAATATATGTGCATGTACTGCAATAAAATGTGTCAAATGTTCTTCAAAAATTAGTGCCCTTCTTTCCTGTCAGAAAATTTTCTTCTTGTTGTACAGGAAGCAAATGTAATTTTTCTGCGTTAGAAATTCAAGAACTCAATCCTATTTTATTTATTTTTCAAACATTGAGTCTAAGACTCTCTCTTCTACCAAGACCAGTTTAGTGCACTTTCAGATTTCTTTACTGCATTTAACTTGTAGATTTTCAGGATGGAAAATAACTCATTTGCTTTAGTTCCATTAAAAATGCCTGAATTATAAAAGGCGTGAAAGTCATTTCCCATAGCACTTCGTTGAGCAAAAGTATGAATGAAAAAAGCCGATCGACCCTTTAAAGTTTCCCGTTAAGCCCAGCCATCTGGTTGTAAGTTTATAGTGTAGCAATTCCATTCATAAAATTTCTCGTAACTCAAAATGCGTTACTAGCTGTTCTTGTTCTGCCCGGGATATAAGGCAACTAACTAATAAGCCGTATTATTTAGCACCAAATGCCCATTCACGGAAGAGCTAGTGGATTCCACAGGTAGTTTATTTTTTCTTTGCAGTGACTCTGCTCCTCGTTGACACTCAGATTGTTATGGGCTACTCTCTTTGCTTGCTCTACTGATCTCGTATTTATAATGTGACCAGACGTCCCGCTTTTTGTCTTACTGTCATGCTTTGTCGAAAAAGTCCCGCTTTTTTTGTTTAAATTCCGTCACACAAGAAAAATAACATACAGTCTAGATTTTTTAAATGCTTTTTCGATATTTTGCCGTCAGTAAACATAAGAACGCCATGTAAAATGTTATTCTTTAATGTTTAATACGCTGAACTACCTCCACCATGATTTGGATTGAAGAGGAGGAGCTGTTAAGTGTCAGGTGCTGGCCGCGAACGGAGGAAAATAAATTATTTTCATTCATTGGATTGTAACTGTTACACATTGTACGATTATCATAATTTTATGAGATGGGTAAATGTAAATGCATTTTGAATGACAACTTGCAAAATAAATTGACTCACACTCAGGCGATTGAAGTCAACTGTTTGACAAGGATTGTTGAGTTTGGTTTCAGTTTGCCAAGCACAACAGCAGTTGTTGAAAGAACATTTTCCTTGATGAATAAAATTTGGACATCTGAAAAAACGCAATTATCAGTTGCCACTTTAAAAAGTCTTCTTATAACTAAAATTAACTTTTCTTATTCATGCAAGGAATTCCTTGATTTTCTGAAAGGCAACAAGAATTTGCTTCTTAAAATTGCTTCTAACAGCAAGTACAACTGAAAATAATAATTTTGATTAATAAATTTGTTGTATGATGCAATATTCTTTACATCAATACTATTAAATTATTTTCAACTTGAGTTCTTTATTGGTACATTTCCGTTATTTTTTGGCATTTTTCTGTGACGTAAAATATTAAGCCTATGGAAAAAAAAACTACTCTACCCTCCCTCCCCCCCATCATGTGTCCTGATTTTTAGCTTGAAAAATCTGGTCACATTACGTATTTAGAACAGATAAAAATTGAATGTTGTAAAAGTTTAACTTCCATATTTAGTACTAATTTTGAGCAATCACATTGGGGGATAAGCACTAGGGTGTCCAAAAAAAAAAAAAAAAAAACGAAGTTGCACACCTTTTTATATTTGTTCTTTTAGGTCAAAACAATTGTGAAAAAAGTTTTATATAATTTGAAAACGGCAACCCGTGCCTACTTGTGCCTGAAAGTGTAAACCAGCCCTGTGTAATTTTTTTTTGAAAGTTCAAAATTTCATGTAACGTTGCCCCTATAGCCTCACATGTATCACAACACTATTTATCCAAATTAAAAAATATTTAGGTGTCGAGCAGGATGCCTTAAATTTATATTTTCTTCAAAAAACTTATTTTTTCAGTTTATCTTTTAAAAAATTATGTATCCATTTAAATAAAAAAATATAAAATGCAAAAATTATTAGCAAACACATTTTCAAATCAACATTTTCAAATGAATAATAAAAAAAAATACAGTCGGACCTCCATATATTGAAGTAGCAAATTGCCGGGGGAAAATTCGATATATAGAAATTTCGATATATAGAAACGATCTTATTTTATCATAAAAATCTCCTAAAACATTAAAATAAAAGCTAATTTTCGTGCATGAAACCCAATTTCTAATTTTTACGAGCATTGGATTAAACGAAAGTTAATAATTGAAAAATTAACAGAAATTACATTTTTGTGCCTTCATACATCTTCATTCTTCGGCAGTTCAATTTGATCCGCAACATAGAGGGATTTTCGTTTTGACAATGTAATCGAGAGAAAAGTAAAAAATCAATCTACCTAACTTGAACGATTTTTACTGAAGCTGAAAAGACTAACATTGATAATCAACAGACAAAAAAGATAACTTGAAACTGATTTTACAGTGTTACTGGTTACAACTAAGATTTGAAATGAACTTGAGGGAATTTAAGAACTCCAGAACGGAACAACAACCTATACATACCCCTCAAACCCAGATTTCTTATGAGTTTCTTAGCAACTTTTAGTAAACATAATTTTCTCCCCTAACCTGTATTTTTCATGAGACAAACAGTCTAAAGTGGGAAAAAAATATCTACGAATGTCTCGAATTTTTTTTCGATATATAGAGATTTTTTCGATGTATAGAAACAATTTTTCTATGTAATGAACATTGAAATTTGCTGGGATTTCGATATGTAGAAAATTTCGATATGTGGAAGTTCGATATATGGAGGCTCGACTGTATGTTTAAAATGAAAAATTTAACTTAAAATTGAAAAAAACCTTATTTTCAGTACTGACCCCAGGTTTTGCCATCTGTGCTGAAATTTAGCCCATATACTTCCTCCATTATAATAAACTTAAATAACTTTAAGCTTTCCTTTGCTCAAGATTATGCTAATATCTAAATTAGAAAGCCTATTGACTAGCGTTGTAGCCCTCCTTTGAACCCTTTCCAATACATTAGAGTTTACTGTAACCTCTCATTGTATCGCTCATTCGGATATATCCTGCTTATTAAAAATTATATTTTTAAAATAATGTTGCTTTACAACTGACATTACAAAAAAAAGGTTATAAGGTAGGTGCGGGTATTAAGGCCTGTCGGGTAATAAGGCCTAAACAGCGAAAATATAATTTAAAATGGTTGTAGCCCCTCAAAAACGCTATCGTAGATAGTTTACACTCCCAGATGGCACCTCAAACTGGTCCAAACGCCATGCTCAGTTGTTTTGACCAGCGAGCTCAGATTCATTTTCACGGAACGCTTGTAAGACACGAATAATAAAAAAATCGTCAGATTGAAATGTGAGTAATTTTTGTAATATCATACTTTTATGCATAGTTTTGCGCTACAGTTATCTATCTTGAATGCTTCTATCGATATTTCATGTCTGAGTGAAATAATATGATCGAATTATTGTACTTTTTTGTATTTTTTTAAATTCGACGTCAGCGGCTAATAAGGCCTACGAAAGTTGACCGTAGGCCTTCTTATATTCCTTTTTATTGTAACGTAGTTTTTCAGCTGTGCATCTTATTTTGAACCTTTCTCAACATGGTATGAGTGTTTATTAGTAATTGCGGCTGTTTACGACTTGGTTCATTTTTATTTTAGTGCCTACATCACGATGCCCCCCAAACGAGCACTGTGGTCTGATAATGACTTAGTGTCGGCTGTCCAAGCAGTAAGAAGAGGTATGCTGAGCTCATATAAAGCAGCTGTGAGGTATAATGTTCCCAGGAGAACCATTAGAAACCATCTCCAGACCGGAAGTTTGAAAAAAACACTTGGTAGAAAATCTATTCTCAGTGATGACCAGGAAGCTGATCTTGTCATCAGAATTTTGAGGTTTGCTGAAGTAGGGTTGCCTGTGACACCACGTATTCTCCGACGCTTGGTTTATAAATTTTGTGAGCTTAATAACATAAAGCATAATTTTAATAAACTTGCTAAAGTTGCTGGTAAAGATTGGCTTAAAGCATTTATGAAAAGACACCCGGAAATATCTAGACGAAAAGCTCAATTTATGAACCCGGCCAGTGCTCAAAAGCTTAACAAATTTATCGTTAATGATCACTTTAACAGACTGAATGAAATTTATGATAATCTGGACTTGAGAAGTCATCCGGAAAGAATATACAACATGGATGAGAAAGGCTGCTGTCTCACAATTCACCACCAGCAGACTGTTTTGGCAAAGGGGACTAAAAGAGTGCATTTAGTCTTCAGAACACGCCGAAAGTGTCACAATAGCTGGATGTGTAAATACACTTGGTACTGCTATACCACCTATGATAATATTTAAAGGCAAACGGTTGAAGGCAGAATTATATGACAATTTGCCCCCAGGTTCTTTGGTAGAAAAATCTACAAAGGGTTATATGACTATAATGAACTTTTTACAGAATTTCTAAAGCACCCATCTAGATTTAAAAGTGCAGGGAAGTCCCTTTTAATATTTGATGGAGCGGCTTGTGACCTAGACTAAACAATCGTTGAAGTCGCCGATTCTCTCGATATATCATTATACTGTTTACCTTCGAACACCACTCATGAACTCCAACCCCTTGATAAAGCCATCTATCGATCATTTGAACACCACTGGGATGCAGAAGTTTTATCATTTATGGAACAAAACCCAGACAAAAAGCTCACCAAGGCACGGTTTAATGTTATTCTTTCAAATGTCTGGTCTAAATGCATGACACTTTAAAGCCACTGGTTTGTATCCATTGAATCCACAGGCTATTTCAGAAACAGCTTTTGCTCTGTCTGTATTAACAGAAATTCCAGCTCCCTAAGCTGACAAATTTCAAGAAAAAAATTCGCAACCTCGCACCTCCCTCACGCTAATAACCCTAAGGCCTTCCACATCGACAGCACAAGATGAAATAATTAATAGTACCCCAAACAAACCTGATGGAACGACGTACGGCATGGTTTATGGTTTTAGTTCGGATGATGAAGAGGACAATGTTCCACTAGCTCAACTAAAAAAAAAAAACATTTCAAGAGCTTATGCGTACTCGAGTAAAAAATACTGAAAAAACATCAATTTTAAGAAGAAAATCTATTAATTATCGAGGAATTAAAGTCACCAAAGAGCTGTTTGAAGAATATAGAAAAGAGAAAAAAGCAAAAAATGAGGTCAACCCTCAAAGAAAGACGATAAAAAAAATACCAAAAAAAAAAAAACCGATGCTAGTTGGTACTGTCACGCTTGTGAGGAGGATAAAATGATTGACATGAGGCTCTGTTCAAAATGCAACAGGTGGTATCATGAGCAATGCATCAGTTTGACAGCCGATGACGAAGATATTTTTGAGTGCCTTGACGACTGTTAATTTTTTTTCTTTTTTGTTTTGAAGATTTTCAGCATGAAAAATGCTTAAGGATGTTACAAATGATCTCAATTACCAATGTTAATAGCTTATTTTGATTATTTACGAGTGTTAAAATATTAGGCCTTATTACCCTACCGTAGTATAATAAGGCCTAATTGCAAGGTTTTTTAAACAATTAATTTTATAAGATAAATAAATACCTTTGTGCTGAATAGTAAAGTCAGAACAAACAACGTAAGTGGAAGCACAAATTTGTAAATTACAGCAGACACGTGTTTCGGCGTTACAGGGAACGCCTTTTTCAATGCAAAAAATAATGAGCTTATGGATGAAAAGACATCCGACAAAAGCTTGGCTTTTGTCGGATGTCTTTTCATCCATAAGCTCATTATTTTTTGCATTGAAAAAGGCGTTCCCTGTAACGCCGAAACACGTGTCTGCTGTAATTTACAAGTTTGTTCTGACTTTAATTAATTTTATGTTTGTTTTTGGCAAGAAAGGCCGTTTTTTGTTATTTTCGTGTAGTAATTGAATGGTACTTTAATTAAATTTGCAATTTGCTGATTCGGATACTTTTCTTCCCATTTTATTCCAAATCTCCCTTAGTTAGACCTTATTACCCGCACCTACCTTATTTCGCAGAAAATTTCTTTTTCTTTATTAATGAACAAAATTGGCATATTCTCATAGACTTAATTTGTTGTAGTTTAAGTTGCAATTTTCAATTCCTATTCCACCATAAAAAAATATTTTTTAAATTATTTTTTTTTTGGTAGTTTAAGAGAAAGATTGATGAATAAATTCTCTTTTGTTTTTATTGAGAAAGTCATCCTCATACAATAATGAAGTAACATTTTTTTTAGATGCAAATGTTATTATTTTTTGCATTAGTTGAATTGTGTGTGTGTTACTTTTTATGACCTTGGTTATACCGCATTTCGGATATATGGTGCAATTTCTTTTTCTCTCGACAAGTGCAATATACCGAGAGGTTAATGTAATATCTTTCTTAAGACCAAAAACTCAGTGGTATGCTCCAAATTGGGTCTTACCAAACTTTTGTGTAAAGGTAGAATTTTCTTAGAATTATGTGAAAAGACCTATTGATAAAACCCAACATTATGTTGGCTTTGCTGCTTGCAAAACTAAAACCTTTTATTGCAAGCAAGCTGGAATAATAGTTATTAATTAAAAAGAAAATAAGCAATGCAGCTAAGATCATTTTTTTAATGAAAATCAACTAAGCATGGATATAATATGAATATTGATTAATATTTTTATAATATTAATATTATATGAATATAGTATTATATTATTTGCTCACATAAAAACTTATTTGAATGATCCTTGAAATCGAAAAGTTCCAATTACGTTTGTATACATGTTACATTTATACGTTTCAACTATGTCTATTATACAGATAAATTTTTTTACCTAAAATTTGTTTCTTTTCGGGAAAAAATCTAAACAAATAAAACACAATATTTCAGTGTTTAATTTTATATGCAGCATTACTCCAGTAAGCTATACATTAAAATATAGAGGTTTTAAAAAAGTATTTAAGTGTATCTAATATGGTTAATAAGAAATGATGTGTGAAATAAGTTTGATTTATTGTTTTGAAGGAGCGATACATAAAAAAAAGTGTATGTTAGGTAACTGAAGGCAACTGCTGAGCCAGATGTACACAGGTCTTGTAAACAAAGAGACATTAGATATCTGAAATGTGATATCCAACAAAATCACTATCCCTTGCATCCCTAATCTTATTGAAAATTGTATGTTAATGTATTTATTTTTGAATAAGTATCATGCGTTAAGAAAACAATCTTACTATGACAAAATTATGAAAAATTTAGAACTGCTCATTGATTGTTTAAGTACATGCTGTGTGCTTTAATGTTTTTGCTTAAAGTCCGTGTGAAAGCTTTGCTTTTATTAATTTTTTGTATAAATAAGTTTATACAACTTTTTACATGAAAATCTATTATTTCTAAAACTTGTTAATTACAGTCTTAGTTTTGTTAACTGTAGTGAATAAAATCTTGAAAATATCCTTTTTCATATCACACCTAAATTAACAAATTTTTCTTTTTTATGGACAAAAACAGACGCAGCAAAAGAATTGTGTTTGTTTTCCCTGAGAATAATTATAGCTTGAAATTTTCATCCATATACCAGTTAAACCATCCATATACACTGAGACAAAATTGCTTATTTTTTAGTACGGCACGTACTCGAAGTGGCTCTGAAACAACTTGGCTTGAGAATTGAAAAGCAAGAGTTCTTACTTTTGAAATGTATCCTTTTCTGAAAATGATTCACCATGTCATAGCTGCCAAGTGCTCTGTTTTTCCTGGAGTTTCTTCATTTTTTTTTGTACTAATAACAACCAATTAATTCCAATTTTCCAGCTTCGGAATAAAACTTCCGATTTCAAAAAAAAAAAAAAAAAAAGATTTTTCCCTATCCGCAAAGGATAAAGTCGACTCCTGAAGTCTCTGATTAGTTCAGATTGGAGAGAGAGGGGAGAAGAAGCTTTGTTAAGTTGAATGTTAAACCTGATGATGACTGATAAATAAATTTGGCTACAAATTTTTCTAAAACGTGAGGGAAAACTACATTTTTCTTTTTAGAAAGGTAACATTTTGTTCAAGTTTTTTTTTCTTGTACATATCTCCTACTATGACTTTACTTCCATTCATAAGAATTTCCGGAAGAAAAGCCGCTATATTTATGTGTTTACAAGTTACATTGAAGTGCAGCCTTCCTGCCAATGGGACATGCACGATCGTCTTTTGTATCGCCCCAATTTTTTTCCAACTGTTTTAACAAAACAATAAAAAAATAAGTTCTGACATATTATTACAATTATATATTATCTACCTATAATTGCAATTATATATTATCTACCTATTAATTAAAAGCTTTAAAAACAGTAAATGGTAGACTGTTAAAAAAGTGCTGGAGAAGTCCAATTCCCTATTTGCGATATTTTTGTCTGGTTGATTACAAGTAAAATGGAGCTCCTTTTTTTAAATAAGAAGGTGATTTTAAAACCTTAAAAGAAATGCTAGGAAGCAAAATGAAAAACCTGTACATATTTTATTGATATAAGATTCGGAATAAAAGCCACAGGTAATAGAAATTCGCCAAAACAGAAGATTTAAAAACCATTGCCAAAATAAACTCTTTTCTTACAGAAATATGATTATTACTCTTTCTAGATCATGAACATAATTATAAAATTTAATTTTATTTCTTTGTATAGAGCTTATTTGCATGAATGTGTGGCAAAACGTTCCCGATTTTAGGAGAAAAATCAAAAATCTATTTAAACACCTGATTCTGTTTTTTTTTCTCAGTTTTTTTTTTAATTAAGGGAATAAGCCATGCACCCTACATTGTAAAAAGCCATATATTGTAATTTCTTTCTTTTAATGGTTATTTTCTACTGATATGCCATGGATGAGTTAATCATCGTTTTTAAGTGCAGTGAGTCTGAGTAATTTAAATTTTTTTGACTCACTCTTTTTTAGGTGTGGCGATTATGCTGATGCAGCATTTCTGCTGCAAATTACTGTAATCGTGTTTTATTTTTTCAATATGTCCTTCTTCAATGCATTTTTGTTATATATTTATACAAAAATATTTTAAATTGGTGTAAAATTAAATGTTGAAATACTCTTATATTAAAAGCTACTAATTTTTCTTTCAGTTTTTAATGCAACTAGGCGTGCCTAAAAAATATGGAATATCTGATATTTTTTCCTTTGATGCTGAAATGCTTCAGTTTGTCCCAAAGCCTTCTTTTGCTATTATATTACTTTTTCCTGCTACAAGTGAGGTACTTACTTTTTTTAATTGTCCATTCTACTTGACTCTAATAGATTCCAGTTATTTAAAATTTTATAAATGCAATGATCAACTTCATTTAAAATTTTGAACAAATCAACATGTTTAATTACTTTAAAATATTAAAGCTGCAAAATGGCTTCACAAAATTAACCATGTAAATCACTTCTGCCTGTTTCAAGATGACCTTTTTAAAGGCCTTCTTTAAAAACAAATTCTTCTTATTTAAAGAAGAGTTATTATTCTTCAAAAAGCAGGGTTGGTATTGTTTTGCCATCTGTTATTTACCAGTTTTCACTATGATTTTTACTGCCTTTGGGGAAAACTTTATCCATAGTTTTTATCTTGGAGAAAAAAAAACTCCATGGTATTTTTTACTGTTTTTGCCGTTTTTTGCACATGTTTTTGCTTTTACAGTAAATTATGGCAAAATTGTTTTCATTTAAGTTTGTACACATGAACAGTTCCTCTTTTTATTTAAATTAAAATCACTTTGAAGCGACACTGATCATTCATTACTAGCAGAGGCGTAACTTGGCCACATGAAGTGGGGAGGGGGGGAGGCAAACTTTTTTTTTCAAGGGAAATTTATTTGATTCACATACTCTGCCAACCAACTAAAATAATGAAAAAATTTACATTTTCAAAAAATAAATGAATAAATTTAAGAAATCATAATAACTTTTAATGCAGTGTACGTTATTCAGTTTAAACAAAACAGAGCTATAGAGATTAATGTGCACGTTCATCCGGAAAAGTTTTAAAAAAAAGTGAAGCTTCTCTCCCAAAAAATATGCTCACCCTCTTTTGTTGTTGTGTTTATAGTTTACACGACCAATAGCACCAAACAGTTGCGCTTACGTTTTGTAATCCTAAAGTACAAATTTCTTCTTCCAAGTTGCTTTGATTTTATTTCGTGAAAATTCCATAGACTATAGAAAACTCAAGGAATTCTAAGTACTTCGGAAAGGATTTTCCTTTCTCCTGAAGTTGTTTTTTTGGATCCCAGTGATGAAGAATCTATACAGTGCACACACCCTGTTATTACTGACTTATGCCCTGATTCAACGTGATATTTTACTTTACTGACGCAACCAGAAAAAAGTTTTTAGGGGGGTAGGGCACATATCGAGAAAGAAAAGAAAAATTTAGACCATATAGGAAAGAGGGATCCAGGGGCTCTCCCCCGTAAAAATTTTGAAACTTGTAGCTTTAAAAATGCAATTTTAAGACTTCCTTTGTTGATCTTATTGGAACAAAAGGTACAGGGGTCTCAGCGGGGATTCTAGAAATTGTAGCTTTAAAATGTGATCTTAAGCCATATTTTTCGACATTAGGGAAACAGATGGAGCTTAAGGACTGTCCCCGATCATTTTTTTTTTAATAGGTCAAATTCAATTCCTCCTCCCCCTACTTTTGACATTGAAACTTCCAAAAACGCAATTTTAGACAAATTTCGAGCATTTTACGGGAAGGAGGTTCTGAAGCTCTTCCCTGGTAAAGTTTTCAAAATTATGGTGCTAAAAACTAAACCAATGTTTTATATTCAGGGAATAATCCACTTGAAATTATTGTAAGTGTAGTTTAAAAAACCTAATTGCTTATGATGTAGGAGAAAAGCGGTATAGGGACCCTTGCCCGAATATTTTCTGAAATTCAAACCATAAAAATGCGATTCTAAGGCCATAATTTGTAATATTAGGGCCCTTAATTTTTCGAAGTTAAAGCTCCAAAAACCCAATATTAAGTGATTTCAATGTTGTTCAGTTAATGTGGTCTTTTCCCTGAAAAATTTGCAAAATTGAAGACCTGAAAATGAAATTTAAGGTCTTCATAATGATTCCGGGTGTGTGAGAGGTATAAGGCTTCTCCATAATGATTCCGGGTGTGTGAGAGGGGAGGAGGGAGGGCTTTGGAGGAGCAGTGTTTTGAACACTTTCTTATTTTCAGACGAACTAGAAAAAAAAATGTGAAAAAATAGGACGGGGGGGGGGGGGGGGAATTGGCTGGTTACTTTTGAATATTTTTAATTTAAAGATTTATTTTTGAAAAAAAATTAAGATCTTCCCCTAACATAACTATCAATCTCTAAAAATCACTTTGTTTTCCTAAGACGTGTTCTTTTCTTCTCCTCAATAATAGGATTTGAAACACATTCAACTCAGCATTCAGCTTCATTCATTCATTCTTCGCTTTGGGATCAGGTACACGGGTCTCTTCTGGGCTTCAGATTGTGCCGCTGTGGTGCAGTTTAGAAACAGATATGTTGAAATTACTAATTAGTGGTTGAAGATAATGATACAGTTTTCACATCTAATTCATAACAGTCGTATTGGTAATATGCAAATTACATTTCATTATTGTTGGAAAATAAGGTGTAGATTATTTGACAAATAATTTTTAAAAATCCTTGCTTAAAAACTAGGGTGGGGAGAGGGGGAGCAAAATAATAACTCTGCCCATGGCTCAAAAAAAGTAGGGGGGCACTTGCCTCCCTATAATTTAAACCAATGATTACTAGTTATTACTTAATTTACAACAACGCTTAAAAGTTCTGTCTCCCTTCCATACATGAGTTTTGGACGTGTTGGAGGAGGGTTTAAAATATAAAAAGGCAACAGTTTTTTACTTGGTGATGATGAAATGAATTTTAAATTGATTTTAAGTTTTTTGTATGGCAACAAAATGATCGTTTTAAGAAAAGTTCAGTTGTAAAAGCATTTTGTATCAATAACTCTTTTCATAGTGAAAATGAACATTTTTGTCAAAAGCAAAACAATTATTCTTATGACTTGATAATATTAATATATATATGGGTCATTCTCCAGAAAAAGTAACTTTTAAACGCAAATATTTTTCGATTTTGAAACCTTTTTTGTTTTCTTTTTTTTTCATTCTTACATGAAAGTGTTACCTACTAGAAGTAACCATAAACAATGGCCCAGCTAAGTTCCAATTATTTTACTCATAAATAAAAAAAAATTAAAAAATGCCTTGTTCACGGAAATAAAAAAAAGAAACTTTTAATATCAAAGTAGTAATCTTGTTAATTGTGCAAACAATCAGCTATTTTAATGATTAGTGGGAATATAATACTAAACTCTCTTAATTAAAGTAAGGCTTAATTAGTAGTTTCAAATGTATGTTAAAAATAGTATTTAGTAAATTTGAGGACATACTGGCAATTTATAATATTGGTAGAATGCCTATTATTCATGTATTTTCCCCTCCATCAGTTATTTTCACCTCAGCAATAATGACATTGATAAGGTCTGTCACGGAGGTGAGATTCACCGAGGCGAGGATGCTTCCATTAATATACAGGGGTGATTGTGAGTTCATCAAAAAATACCTGAAAGTTTCAAAGCGAAACCGGGGGGGGGGGGGTAATCTTTGGCTCCTATTACTTAAGTGCATCTTTGCCATAGTATTAAATAGTTCTGAGTCAAAATATTGTGTGTACATTTGATTAAATTTTAAATGGGTTACAAAGTTACTTTTGAGCTGGTGTTATGCAAATTATCTTGACATTTGTCCATCTTAAGGGATAGGTGTTCATCTTATGGCTCTTGCAGGTATATTTGATGAGTATTATATAATTTTAAAAAACTGCGGAGGCAGGGAGATAAAAGTATAACAAAAAAATATAATTCCGGTATTTTCGGACAATAAATTACCGGAAATACGTCTGAAAATACCGGAAATTCGGTAAAATACCGAAACACAATCACCCATAAATATAGGTCTAATATATTTTTCATGGAAATTTTTTTTTTCTTCGTTGCTACAATCTACACATGTTAAGCATATGAAAACATGTTCACTTTTTTTTTACATTAATTTACATCCCTGAAATTAAAGTTCACGGAGGTGAGAAGTTAGAATAACTACACTAAGTTTTAAAAGCAAAACTTTCGACAAAAATTTCACAACTTCAATCTATGGCTGAAAATAAACAAGGGGGCTCCCTTGTATCATGAAAAATAAAATTTGATGTCATTACTGCCATGTGTTAATTAGGAATGGCGTTTTATGTTTAGGTAACGGAGGTGAGAATTTATTGTGTGACATGACTCCTTGTCCTTCCAAAACAAACTAAAAATATAAAAAAGTTAAATTTACTTAAATAATTAGTATTTGAGACACTTGTGAAAGAAATAATAAATAAATAAGTATATACTTTTAATTAAACAAGTTATTAAGCAACAAAAACAGTCGCACAAGGTGTGTGACATGCAATGAAAGTGAGAATTCATACATGTTGTGAACCAAAAAAATACTGAAATAAAGATTATTATGAAATTGTTGGCAGGTGTAAATAGATATATATTTGATGAACTTAAAACCATTGTTAAATGAATTGTTCCTTAACGATTTTTCTGTAAAAGGCGTGTGACAGAAAAGTTAAACTTTTTGAAAAATGACATATATATATATATATATACATATATATATATATATATATATATATATATATATATATATATATATATATATATATATATATATATATATATATATATATATATATATTAGCATTTAATAAATAAGTTATTGTAAAAATTCTTCTGTGTAAAAACTTTATTTTTTCTGTAACTTTAGTCTATTTACAAGAAATATGATCTTTGTGCTCATTAACACATTGAAATCAGATGCAATTTTTTCCCCTTGAGCCTTATTTTTTGAATAAAAGAAACAGCATGAATTTATCTGTCTAGTTAGACAAAAGATGAATTTTTCAGTCTAAAGCTTTGTATTCTTTTAACTGTCTATAACAATATAAAAGTTTGTGTGTATGTGTACAGTGCAGCTGCAATAAGACCGTGATTTACATTCATATAATACTCATGTAGCACAAATGAATTATTTTAACGTTAAATTAATAGCTACTGGGGGGAGGGGTCATTCCATAGTGATGAACGTGACATTCAGACTCTATTTTGTTGCGTAACATGAGTTTAAAACGTCTAATAATCATTGACTTGTGGTTTTGTGGAATTTTGTGAAAGAATAAAACTTATGTGTAATATTCATGCAATAAAACACAGTTTTAATCACATGAATTGGTTTTTGAAACTAAACTACCATCGAGTCCCGACTTACGCGAAGGATGCGTTCCAAGACTCCTCGCGTAAGTTGAAATTTCGCGTTTTGGAAAAATATATGTAAAACATTTTTTTAAAGCATACCAAATTCTTTTAGACACTTATAAACACCCCTCAAACTGCTTAAAAAAAATTCCTTAACTACACTCCACACTTTTTCTTAAATAAAGAACTGAACTTTTACCGTATTTAAAAAATAAAAGAAACTTTTATTCAATATGAAATATTTTAAATGCTCAAAATGAATGGAAGATATCGACGTAAAATAAAACAACACTGCACGCAAAGTATGTATTAATAGTAAATTGCTGAACTATAATAGTACTGTACAGTAGATACAGTAATTATATTTATAAGTTAAAAAATGAAGACAATGATGATTCATGCTCCTTGATCAGATCGTTATTTTCATCTAATACATTTTTAAATACGGTTGCTTCACCTTTTCTTTTATAACGTTTCAATTTGGGGCAACAGCCCCTCTTTCTTATCTTTTTAATCCACAATACAAGAGCATCTTCTATTTTAATAATATTTATTTTGTTAGCCTGCTCTGCAAGCTTCAATATTGAAACTAAGTTCTGAACTTTTACGGATATCTTTTTGTTTTGACTTTTAATTGTACGTATGGAAGATTCACTCATATTAATGTCGTGCTGCCGTCGATGTTTTGTAGTTGTTCAAGTATATAGATAATCTAAGGCTTTTTTTAAAATCACAAACATTCTATTTCTTCTTATCTTCACAAAATTTAGATAAAGGTGCCACTGAGGAGCCAGAAATTTCATACATTTAATATTTAGAATGAAAAAAATGAATAAATGAAAGATGTTGGGTGTTTTTTTGATGCACTAACAACGTGATGCGTAGCTTAGTTCGGTGTGAGAACTTTCGCTGTCAGTGATGCTTAAAGGGATGTAATAATATTTACGAAATAAATATTTTGTAGCCAATAACGAAGCAGATTCTTCCTTCCAAAAAATTCGTGTTGTGGACAAAATTTCGCGTTAGCTCTAAAATTCGTTACTCGGAAAAAATTCGCGTTGTAGCCATTTTGCGTAAGTGGAATCGCGTTGTAGCGGGAGCCGACTGTACTATAGTGTGACGAACGTAACATTTTTGCAACATGAGATTCAGCTCTCAATTTCTCTAAAGTTTAGGTAGATATTACTATAAAAACAGTAATCACCTTTAAGTGTGATGGAAGTGACATAGTTGTTTTTTAATTGTTGCCAGAAATAATGAAAAATGGTAGTATTTGTAAATTTAGTTTTGTTAATAAAATTAGCAATTTACTATAAAGGCTTGAGTAAGCATATACCCACAGAGCGTAATCCACATTGCTAAGGTTCAGCCTTGAATTTAGTTCGTTAACTTTTATTACCAAAATTAATTTCATTGTTATTATTATTTTTTATTGCTTTTGGCAACAATTAAAAAGTGGGTTTTTGAATAATTTTTAGTTTTCTCTCTGCTTGTATTCTATTTTCTTCATTAAAATATACAATCGTGTTGTGAATATACCCAAGTCAAACGCAGAAAGAAAAAGAGCTTAGCGTGAAAGAAAACATACGGGTGAAATGGCAGTTGTAAAAAAGAAGAAAATATAAAAGTTTTACTTCTGTTCTGGGTCTTTATAACACATTTTTTTTTTTTTAATCGCTCACAAGCGAACTTCTTTTTCGAGAAAACTATCAAGAAATGTAATCTTGTTAACAATAACAAAATCAACTGTAAGGATTGTTTTTTCAAGAAGGCTTCTTCCGGGAACTTTTTGATTTTCATTTTTGCCACAATAATTCCAATGTTATTATTATTTAGCAAGATAACATAAAAAAGCCTATTTTTTCCTGGGGTTACTTAGAAGAGCATGCTTTTTGAATCTTTCTGTAAACTTAGCATGCTGAGAAAGGCGTAGTTGCATTGGTTTACAACTTTATAGAAAGTTAGCTAGCTAGCTTCTCTGCAATTGAATCTCATCACCTGACTTCTAATTTTTGATTCCACAGTCTTCTTGATTTTTTGTTATCATTGTTTTTTTCCTATCCTGTAATATTTGCATATATTCTGCTGCTTTTTTTCCTGTCATTTTCGCCATTCTTGCTCTGCTTTAACTCTTTTTTTTTCCTTTGAGCTGCCGTTTTTTCCATTCAATACAACCCAAGAAAATTCTTCAAATATATGTTAAAAATTGAGTTAACTGTTGCAAAAATTACAAAATATTATGCAATGACATTAAAAAATTAAATTATTTCAAAATATACATTTTATTTGTTTTGTATTGAATTAAACGTTTGAAAAATGCGGTGTTTCTTTCAAGGGATTACGTTCGTCACAATCAATTTGTTACATTCGTCATGCTTTTTAAAATAATTTAATAAAAATTTAACTTTTTAAATGTATTCTAGGTAACACTTGGGAAGAAAATAAAGCAAAAATTTTCGATTTATAGTTCTATAAAATGTGTGGAAGAGAAAATACGACGCTTCATGATGAACTTAACCGGCCATTCAATACAGAATTCAAATTAGGCTCAATGAGAAAAAAAAATTTAAATTCAAGGAAAGAAATTGAAGAAACTTAAACCTCAAAATATAATCAATAACTGGAAAAAAAATATTTACTTGAAATACATGCTTACAGGTCTCATTTTTTGAACTTACATTCTGTTCTTGAAGATCTTCAAACAGTAAATATTCTACACAGGGCATCCAGCTTGAAAAATGTTTTACCAGATTCAAAAATTAAGAATGTTATGTCTAAAATGATGTATAACACATTAATATTGATTAAATTTGAAATTTTGGCCTATATACAGGTTGACTTTTTCGTCTACTGACAAAATTTGAAAATTTAATGGTGTTGTCAATTTAAGTTTTTAATAGCACATAACTTTTCCCTCTCTCTTCTTCCTTATAAAGAAGATATTGATCCAAAATTCATGAGATAGTTGTCATCTTATTGCTTTTCCAACAGGCTAATGGTTATTTGCTATTGTGTCATTTCACGTCAAATCACCTAATGCCATGTGCTGCAATTCCTCGGATTTTGTCCATATTTTTTATACGAATAGATATGTATCAGAGAAGCTCAAACTAATTTTTAAAATTTTTTTCAATAAAAATTAAGCATTGGAAAATTTGTTTGAAAAATTCACTTTTTGGAGTCTCCCTTCTGGTATGAATTCAGAAAAATTGCTCTAATTTCCTTATTTTTCAACCAATTGAACTGAATGAGGTATCAATTTCAATCTATTTGTTTTCTCTTTCATTATAAACAACAGAAAGTACACTGAATGGCAGTGGTGCCACTCCTCATCAAAAGTTAGATTTAATGCTTTTTCAATTGGGAGATTTAACTAGTCATATTTCCGGAGTACCAACTAATATCTGCATTTAAAAAAAAATTTTGTAGCACATTTAATCATTCTCTTGTGATATATAAAAAAAAAAAAAATAGAATGAAGTTTCTTGTTTGGATATAAAATAAAGCTTGTTTTTCAGAAAATTTACTTAAAATACTTGTTTTCTATAACTTAAAAGCAATTTGAGCTTAGAAAAACCCTAAACTATTCAGAACAATTAATACTGGAATGTCAAAGTATAAAAATTGATTTGTATCAGTTGTAAATAGCTAAAAAGTTGTTCACTTTTGAAAAGAATTGTGCAAAAACCTCAGTTTAAGACTTGACAAGAAAAATCCCCTTTTGGTTGAAAATAACTGCATATTAAGAATGTTAATAAAAAGAATAGTTTAAACACATTTCTAATAGCTTTATTTTCGTTTTTTTCAGAAGATAATCATTAAAAAGTTAACTTTAAAAAAGAATTGTGCACAAACCTCTGTTGGCTGTTTGTGGGAAAACTTTTGAAGATGCTACAGTGACGGTCTACACTGTTGTTTGCATTTATTAGTGTTCATGCTCAACTATCTTACTGTATAAATAAATAATATAAAAATATTTGTACTTGGGGGAAAAAAACTATCCACGTACTGGTTTAAAAAATTAAGTTGGTTAATTTTGCCCAAATTTATTGTATCTTCTACTTCGTGGTATCATCTCTGCTTGTATAAAACGTAATATTGTTGACTTCCTTGCGGAACTTAGCCTTTTTAGCTTTCCGTTTAAACAACGTAAGTTATCAATATTTGTGATCTGCACATTTTGTATTATAACTAGCTTCTAATTTTTTCGACACAATTACAGTCTACGAGGAATGAGCATCTTTCAACATACGGCCGTTCCGAAGTTGTCCAATCTCTCCGTATTTAGGGTCTCTAGGTTTTGGGTATGAAATCGTACGTAAATTTGACTAATTATTTTTTACTTTTTAGTTCCTCTTCGTTTTTTGAAGTCTGTTTTTTTATATTTAAAAAATAATTTATTTGTGTTCACATTATTATGATTAAATACAGAAAATTAGAATTAGTGTTATTTTTTACAAACATTATGTAGAAAACTAAAATCCATAAATAAACTGCTGATCTAATGAAAAGTCTATGTGGGATCAAGTATCCTCATAAAGGGATCATGTATCTCTTGATGTATGGATATATGATCCCTTTATGAAATTATTGAAAAAATTATTTTACCAAAGCTATCTCTTTAATTTCAACTAAAAAAAATTTCTGTCAGAGAAAAAAATTACCTTTGTTCACATACTTAAAAAAAATTTTCAGCAAAGAAAAAAGTTGAAAACTAAAGTGGGGTTCAAGTATCCCCAGTCTCTCCTCTATTGTTTATTTCGCGAAACATTTTAAATTGCAGAAAAAAACTGCTTCACTCGCTAAGGGGCAGGGTTACGGTAGCTTGGTTGCTTGGCGCGCTAAGCGATGAACTATACATTTGAAGAATTATTTTGACTTTTAAAGCTATTGTTAATATTTTTATTTGTTTTGGCGAATAATTTTAATTTCCAGAGAGACTTTAATAGGATTTTTGAAAAGGTGTGTACCCATTTTAGTTGAAGAAAAAATTTTTAACATCAGAAGGGGTTGGGGGGGGGGGATTTTTGTTATTCAATGGACTTTCTTTAAATTCTTTAGCATGGACATCGCCGTGCGGGTACTGCTAGTGACCCCTATGCAACTATGATTTTAAAAAAAATTATGATAGTAAACGCTTTGAGTTGCTTTTCTCATTATTAAGTCTTCTGTTTTTCAAGCTTAATGAGCTTAAGTGAGAACTCCAGATAATATTTAGCTTTAAATGTTTTTCTGTTTAACTGATAAACTAAAATGACTGAGCAAATATTATATATTTTTTTCCATAGTATAAAAATGCTTATTTATGATTTTTTTTTTATTGCAGTTTTATAAAGTAAGTGCAAATAAACAGTTTTTGGATGAAAAACAGGTCAAAGAATCATCAGTCTTTTTTATGAAACAGACCATTGGAAATGCTTGTGGTACTGTGGCATTGATCCATTCAGTAGCTAACAATTTGCAGAACATATGTTTAGAGCCTGACTCTCCCCTTGAAAAATTTTTGAAAGAAACTGTACAATTAGGACCAGATGAAAAAGCTGAATATCTGGAAAAGAACATGGTATGTTGCATGCTTCTCATTTTCCCTTTTATTATTTTATTGCCATATGCAGGTAAAGGGCAGTAACTACATTTGTTTTCATTTCTGTTATCTATTCAGACTTGACAATAGGGTGGGCAGAGCTTTTAGCCTTAGTGCGGAAAATTTGTGACTCCCTAACACTAATTACTGTGCAAAATTTTGTGACTCTAAATTAATGTCTTCTGCTCTGGCAAGAGACTTGAATTTTTTAGATTTTTAAAAAAAGATCAAATAAAAAGAAAATTTACAAAGTATTTTAAATTCTGCTAAACTTTAAACTTTAGTGCGGTAATTTTGTAAAAGCCTGAATTTTAAGAATTGTACATAAAATTCCTGAAATATGTGTGACACATTACAAAGTAGCTACATATCTAATACGCTGCAGTTGTAAAAACTTTTAATCACATCGACGACATCAGACCACCCCTTGAACCAGGTCCATTATTTAAGGGGTTGGGATGAAGGAGGTCAATGCCCCCCCCCCCATACTTTGACGTTTTTACATATCAGTGGGCATGGTTTTGTGGTTTTTGATAAAGTTTCATTGAGTTCACGCCTGTTGTAGAAAACTTAGATAACTTTTATTTTCTGTATATTTACTTTATTTTCCTATATATTTTGCATTTTTTTTACAACTTGTATTACAAATGTTTTGAATTTATTAACATAGTCAACTGGGGTAATTCCTGGTCAAAAAGCATCAACATTCAATTATTAGAAAATCTATCTAAGCTAGAGTTACTAAATTATACATGGAGTAAGCACAATGTGATGTCCAGCTAATACACTGCAGTCAACTCTCGCTAACTCGAAATTGAAGGGAAGATATAAAAATTTGAGTTATCGAAAATCTTCCAAAAAAAATCATTCCATTTAATATGAGTATACTATATACCTCATTAACAAAAGTGAACACAAAATAAGAACTTACCCTACTTTATTTAAATATCTGGCGAGAAAAGTTTGATTGGTACTCTTTTTTTCTTTCCACATCAATTATATTTTCTGGATGGGAAAACGCATTGAATATCTTTGAGTTTATATCAGGTCTCGATTCAATGAACACCCTCATCACATGCATGGCACTTTTTGCTTCATTAAAGGTGATCTTTTTTGGATTAATAAGTTCTTCAAACTCATCATCTTCTTCTTCTTCTGAGAGTGGTCTAAACTCGTCTACTATGTCTTTGTCGGATAAATTTCTACACTTGAACATCATCTATGTTGACAAAGTCTCAAAATGTTGTTGCAGGATCTAGCTGCAGAGCTTTCGATGCTGAACTCCATTCCTCATCAGCTGTTTCCTTCATTTCCTTTTCTTTTTCTTCCTCATGTAGGTGAATTTCCACAGCAGATGCTTTATGGAAACCTGCCTTTCTGAAGCAGTTTGCTATTGTTCTCTGTTCAACTCAATTCCAGGCTTTATCAACCATTCTCATTGCCTGCAACATATTATCAGAAGGGTTGTTTCCTTTGTCAATCTCAGCAATGCATTTTTTTTACAACTTCATGATGATATTTCAGTTCGAATTTTGGAATGATTCCCTGATTTAACGTCTGCAGTTTTGAAGTGGTGTTGGGTGGAAGGAACTCCAGTTTTACAGATTTTAATTTGTCGTAATTGAGCTTGTATGGGCTGTACAGTTGTCAACAAATAGGACAATCTTCCGGTTTTGACTAGACATTTTACAGCCTAAATTTTTCAGCCATTTTTTAAACAATTCAGCCGTCATCCATGATTTTGTGTTTCCTTCATAATCCACAGGAAATGATTTAATTCCAGCGAAACATCTTGGCTTTTTTTATTTTCCTATCATTACTGGCTTCATTTTTTTCTGATCCATCCATGTTGGTGCACTGTAATAAAGTTACTCTTTCCTTGCTTTTCTTTCTGCCATGGCAAGACAGCCATTGTTTTGTCAGGAAGACATTTAAAAAATAGACCTGTTTCATCTGCATTGAATACATATTTGTCGTCACTCTTTTAGAATTGAAGACGGTGATCCCTTCCTTTCTTCGCAAACTTCTTGGCATACAGTGTCACTTTCTCCACAAATTTTGTAAAAAGTGATGTTTCTTTTCTTGAAATTTTCAAATGAACCACTGCTTACTTTGAAATCTGTAAAGCCAAGTTGCTTCCCAAAATCCTCCGCTTTTTCTCTCAATATGTTTCCATGAATTGAATGTTCTGGGTCTGGCACTGGGTAATCCATTTTATCAAATATTTTTCTACTCCCGGATATTCCGTAAGCTTCTTTTTTTATCCCCTTGATTATCAACAAAGTTTTTAAGAATAGTTTCTTATTTTTGAGAATGGTTGACAATGTGCTGATCCGAATGCCAAATTCCTTAGCAATATCAATCTTTTTCTCACCCCCCTTTTCAACCGCATCAATTGCCTTTCTTTTCTCTGCAATAAAAAGTGTAGTGCATTTAATTTTTGTAGCCATAATTTGCTGAAAAATAAACCTGAGCTTGGAGACTAATAAGTAAAGTAGGAAGACAAAGACTAGAACGAGAAAGGGTTTGTGTTCAGGGAACTGGTCATTCAGGTTGAGAGAATGTTTATTCTAGAAACTCGACCATTGTTCACTGCTGGCAGAAAACAGCAGCAGAAACATGCCTCCCCTTCTACATACCTGTGATGAACACAACTGTGTAAATCACTAAGAAATGAGAGAGCCCAAGGACACTTTTTTCTTCTCTAGAGCACATAAATGGGAGAGAAAAGGCATAGCTGTGTGTTTGAAAATTCAAGTTTGGGTGGATTGAAATTTTTTTGAGTGAATGGGGAAAAACGTTTGGGGTATCGAGAAGAAGGGGAAAATAATTCGAGTTAAAAATATAAAATTTCATTTAAAATGCAGTAAAGGTTCAGGGAAATCTTTTTTTTCGAGGTATCGAAAAATTCGAGTTATTGAAGTTCGAGTTACCGCGAGTTGTCTGTGTATTTATTTTATCAACAATGCATAAGTGATTTGAATAATTGTAGTTAGTTAGTGACCAGGATTTAACCCAGGGATGGGGTAATTCCTGGCCTTATAATGGGGTAATTATTGGTCTCTCACATATTGGTTCTAATACATACATTTTGTATGCCTATTATTAATACAGTCGAATCCCGACTTACACGACGGATGCGTTCGAAGACCCGTCGCGTAAGTTGAAATTTCGCATTGTGGAACAACTTATGTTCAGAAATTTTTTATAAGCATTCCCAATTATGTTAGACATTTGTAACCCCCCCCCCCCTGCATTGTTTCAAACCTTTTCTTAACAATCTATTACCATGTCTGTTATAAAGAACAGGCTTTTTACTGTATTTTAGAAAGAGTTATTTAACATACATTATGGTAATGAAGCACACAATCAATGATCAATAGGAGAGAGACATGAAATAAAAACAGTACGGTACATACAATATGTACATTACAGTATTATAATAGCACTGAACAGTAGATATGGTAAACTTAATTATAACTTTAAAAATGAAGAAGATGATAGTTTATGCAATGCAATCAGCCTGTTATCAGTATTCTGAAAGCGCATGCACATTTAGAAACTCATCAAAAGAAGAGGAAGAAGAAAAAAGAGTGATGGTTCATCTTCAACATTTTTAGTATCTTCCCGGGGTTTTTTCGGTGGATCAGTCACCTTTATCAGAAGGGATGTTATCTTTGGTTGCCTCAGTTTTTTTTCTAAAACAAGTAAATTGCTGTAAGGAGCTACAGCAGATGCAAGGTGATTAGTAAAGGTAAATAATCTTGGGTGTTCGACATTTTTTGCATTTCTCTTGCGTATATGCTATTTTTTTAAGGCCTTAAAAATTCAGTTTTGGCAGCTCCCTTTCAAGCTCTTCATCTTCGTTTTCTTCTTCACTTACAGATTTAACGAATTCTGCTTGATCAGTATCTTTAGGAGTTTAACCATGGGAGTCTATGAGTTCACTTATATCCTCTTCTTTCATATTGGCGAAGCCTTCTCCACCAAGGTGTTTCGCCAATGCCACTGCCTATTGAACTGCTTCACAGTGAATACTCTTCAGGAGCAAAGTCTTCACAATCAATGCTTGATATTCGGTCAACAGTTCTTCCAACTTGCATTGTGTGTTTTTATGCTTCTAATGATGTGTCGATATTTTGCAGTGCAGAGGCAATTGCTTACTGCTTTCAATACTCTTTCAGGTTGAATTTTTCCTCTGCTTATTGCTTGCACAAGGTTTTGGAGAGACTCCCTTGTATAAGAGACTTTAAAAGCCTTAATAACGCTTGGGAGCCATTTTTTCTTATCAATGTTCATATGTGTAGAATGAAAGGAAAAGTAAAGAATCATAGTGGTTATGTGTTTGAGTACACTAATTTAAATCAAAACGTTGTTTAGACTAGTACAGTGTGTTAACTTCCGTTTTCAGTGATGCTAAAGGGATGAAATTCCATTAACTAATCCAATATTTAGTTTCAAGGAAACCTATTCTAAGAATCCGCGACTCCTTTCCAAATAATATCATATCGCAAGTAAGCAATTTGCATCAACAATTAAAAAAATCATTATTCTTGAAAAACTCACGTTATAGCCATTTCGCGTAAGTCGGATCGCTTTGTAGCAGGATTCGACTGTACTACAATTTATTAAACTTTACTAGATTATCAAATTTGTTATCTATAGCCAATCAAACAGTGTACTTAGTCAGGGTTATATAGTGCCAGGGTTAGATACAAATTTATTCAACATGAAATATTCATTCAGCATATCCTTAGCCAAAATATTTTTGTACAATTTTTATCCAATATTTATAGCTTCTATATCTGTTATGAATGGATGTTCACCTTTCAAATTATTAGGTCCATAAAAAATATAATGAATGTGAGTTGACTCAATTCTATCATGCTTTGGCCAGCGTAAGTTTCCTGCTCCTCTTCTCCAGGAACTTTACATACTTCACTGCCCTTCTCTTTTGTGAATTTTCCAGCATAGAACAGATCTTTATCATAATGTACAGCATGGTATTTAAGCTCTGCTATTGATTTCTGTATGTTTTCTATTACATTGTTTGCATTTTGCCGTAATGATACATTTTTATTCAGCTGCTCAATCCGAGTTGACGAATCTCGTAGTTCATCTGGGTTCCAATCTGTTTTCTTTTTTTCATTTGTATCTCCTTATTTTATTGTCTCTTTTTCTTAAGACTCTAAATTAAGGTGTAAAGAGGTACAGATAATTAAAATATGGCAATAATAGCAGGGTTCAATGATTTAAATAGGCGTGATTCATGATTAAAATCAGGATTTAAATCAAGTGATAAAAATAAAAAAATATCGATTTAAATCAATTGATTTGAATCGAGTCATTTTTAAACAAAATCATTGATTAAAATTAGTTTATAGTATTTTTAAACATTGATTTTGCATTTTTAGAACAGTTTTGAACTTTTTTGCATAGATCATGTTACATTTCGTCACAGTGATTGGTTTTGCACATATTTGGGATTCGTGGAATTTTTTCTAGATTATAGCACTAAGTGAAAAAAAAAACTGGAAAAATGTTTTTTGCGAGTACAAGCAACATTTTTCAAAGAAGTGTTTCCAGGTTGGTTTTTATTATTTTTTTATGATAATAAATTTTTTACGTATAGTTTAACTTAAAGTTCATGCTGCAACAAGAATTTTTGTATAAAATATTACTAATAAGTGTTTAAGAGGAGGGGTCCCACTTACCCCGTACATTTTTGCTATACAGGGTAAGTGGGTCCCTCTATAAAAATGGGAATTTCAAAATCAAAAGCAACTCTAATTAAATATTTGTATTGGTGAAATACGAGACAACTTTTATATGCAAAAGTAAAATATTTCCCTATAGGTTTACAGTAAATTTCACAAATGAAATTATTTTGTTTTTCGTTTTAAAATTTTCTATGATACAGATTTAAAAGACAGTAAGTATCTCATAAATGGGTGCTTTTACAAAAAAATTATTCATACTAAAAATTTATTTACTTTATCATGTAAGATCCCTTACCTCTTTTGTATGTTTAATTTAAATTTAAATAAAAGGGGGAGACCCATTTACCCCTTACGATAGACTACGTGGGACACCCATCCGATTTTTTTAAAAATATAATCAGTAAGAATATTTAGAGCATTATTTTAGAAAATAATGATAAACTTTTGTTTATTAATAATGTCCAAGATAAAATAAGACAATAACTTCAATTTTTTTTGTTTCAAAACTTTTGTATAAGTTTTCAAAAACGAGCTATTCTTAAAAGTGGTCCCACTTACCCCAACCATCCCTACATTCCTCTTTCTATGCATGCAACAGATTTTCAGGCTCTTGCAATATTGCTTTTACTCCAAAATTAGTACAAATAAAAAATTGCTGTTTTTCTTTTACACCGTGACTAATATGGTTAAGAAAAGTAATTATTCAGCATATCATTTTACACTAAAAACATACATTAGCTTTAAGCAAAGCATGAAACAAAATCACATCATATCTAAACATTATAACATATTTATAAATCTTAAAAATTTAATATTAAGAGAATTTGTCCTAATTTTAAGGGTAAGCTGAATGCATTCATCCAGATTTCTTTCATATCAAGGTTTTTTTGCCTTCTTCATCCCAATCAAGCATTTGAATCCATGTCAGAACTTTAGTTGACTCTTAAACTGATAAACATAGAAAACAGCCAAATTTTAAGAATTGTTCTTCTAAAAAGTAGGAGAATTTAACTCTAGAATAGTGTACCATTGTTTCCTAGAACTATAGTTTGGGGAGGTGGGGGGAGGGTAAACGTTAAATTTAATTTGAATCATGCATTTGTACTAAAACTGGTCTACTTATTAGTCCAGTCAATTAATACATTGCAACTTGCAAAAAATGAGGTAGAAGATTTTTTTTTTAATTTCTACACATTGGTGTCAACATGGAAAAACCAAGTCATCCAACACCAAAGACCCCAGGAAAACTTTTGAAGGCTGTAAAACCATGAAAATTCGACTTTTTTCGTTTTTTTTTTTTTCAAAATTTCTCAAATGGTTAAACTTAGCAAAACACTCTAATGTCAAGTTTAAAGAGCATAAAATTTCCTGCAACTTTTATAGGGTTAGATTAGATGTCACATAGCAAAAAATAAAGGCAATACATACATTAGGGTGTTTAAAGAATCACTGAAACACAAATGCAAATTCATTTTTATATAATTTGTTTAATATTTGGAATTTGGCTTGCTTATTTTATATTTACTTGGCTTTTTAGTTTTGCTGCGTTGCACATCTATGGGCTTTTGGTATGGTCTTTTCAATATTTTTAACTTTTATTACATATTAGGGCTCGACCGATGGCATTTTTTGGCCGATGGGCCGATGCCGATTGTTGGCCGATTGTTCAAAGATGGCCGATGGCCGATTGTTTTCCTCCAAATGGCCGATTGCCGATGGCCGATGCCAATGGCCGATGCGTTGACCGATGGCAAAAAAAAAAATCAAACAGAAATAAATTGATAAAATTGTCAGAGATTTAAAGGATGATTGATTCATTTCACTTTACTTCCTTTCTACGAATAAGGAATTGCAATCACAAAAAATAAAAAAAAAAATCAGATTTTCACCTAAATTTTTATTTTACGATTACTCAATTTAAACTTCACAAGTTTTTTCGGCACGTCTGTACATGCATATGTACCTAAGAACATGTAGATGACTGAAATATCCATTTTGAACGCTTCCTCAGTTAATTATCGCAAATTCTCTTGTGATGTCTTCATGCGCGTAAACTTACGTCACTCAAAAACGTTATGAAATAGTAAGTTGAAAACTCATACGTACGTAGTATGATCTAAAGGTTAAAGGACAAGTTGTATAAAACCTTACCCTGAATAGTTCACATTACCGAAGCAAATCTATCTACAAAATAGTCACCTTGAACGACTATGCACTTCTGCCAATGTTTGTATAGCTTTTAGAAGCGCTCCTGGAAGACATTTTCGCAACCTCCTGTAAGGCCTCTTGCGCTGCCGCTTTAACTTCATCGTAGGGAAGAAGGCGACTTTCATGTTGAGGATGCACAGTTCGATTGGTCAATACTCTGATATGACAAACAAATAACATAACGTTTCGTCGGACTTAGCTCCGTGTGACTTTTACCTGTTCCCAGCAAAAAAAACATTTGCATGGACGATGCTTTCCTCCGTCAGGAGAAGATAAAGCTGCATCATAGAAGGTAGCGAAAAATGGCTTTCAGAAGTGTTTTCAAAAGTTATATGAACACTGGCAGAAGTACATAGTCCCTCAAGGTAAACTTTTGAAGGTGGATGTGCTTCTGTAATGTGAACTATTCTGGGTAAGGTTTTATACAGCTTGTCCCGAACTTTTGGATCGTACTACGTACAATCTATATAGGGTGTAGTTATGCTTCTCCTTTTTTGACTGCTGTACAATGAAAGATAAAGAACAACAGCCAGAAAAAAAAAAGGAAAGAAAGAAAGAAAGAAAAAAGGAAGAAAAACAAAAAGACTGTTTAATAAACAATTGATTTTGTTTTGTTTTTTTAATTGAACATATAACTAAGATTTCAGTAATATTGATTTAAGTTCACTAAACATAGTTAAGAAACATTAAATTATGTTGTTAAATCATTCAAAAAAAATTAAGAATAAAACTATGAAACCGTCAACAAATTACGCAATTAAATTGGAAAATTTGCACGCAGACATTTTTTAGTCATCAAATTTAAAAAAAAAGATAACAGATAAATTACAATACTAAATCATAAAAGAAATATTTTTTTCTTATTTAAAATTTATGAATAGAAAATTTTGCATTTTTCAAAAAACTAAAACAGTGACATAAATTTTGCTGGAAAAAAAATTGCCATGAAAAGAGCGAGGTTCTTAAAACGCAGCTATAAACAAAATCAATATTTACACAAAGTTCATAACTGAATACATATGACAACTTGATCTGATGTTTGCATACATAATATTGAACAATTAGATTGTTTAATCTTTTATGAAGCTTTACAAACAAGTTCAAATTAAATTGTTCAATTTAACAGTAATTTTCTGAAATTTAAAAAATTGCAGAATAGAAAATCCTTGAAACTTTTCTATAAAAAATGAAAATAACTTATTCATTGATTTTATATAAATACATAAAAATAGTTACTTACAACAGAAAAAAAAATCGATCGCTATTAATGATACAAAAAAGATGGCGCATTACGAAATGGAGGGCGGTCGGTCACCCTCTGATTTTGCAGTAACTCACACTTTGGCCCCAACCTCGGCCTAATATTTGTAGTACAGAACCGCTAAAACCAACACCTCGGAAGAGATTCTGAATCTATTTCAGCACTTCCGAAGAAAAAATTCAAAAGTCCCTTCGATTTCCGAATTGTGTCACCATTCAAAACGTCTTTCTTTAATCAATTTCTTAAATTAATGCTCTAAATTCTTTCTAAACAATAGATAAAGTTTGAAAAAAAAATCTCTAATTTTATGAATGGTGTTAGTTTTAAACAACTCAGAAGTATAACTAGAGTTTAATTTCAGAAATTGAGGGAGTGGGAGGAGGGGCACACAAGTGTTCTCGGAAATTCAAAATAGTCGTAAAAAATAGAGTTCAAAATAATCATAAACATTGATCAAAAAAACTCTTCCGAAACTTGCAGCCGAGTTTGTATTGACTTGCAGTGGCGGATTTAAAATACAGAGTGTTTTAAAATGAATAGCGGGGTTTTGCCATCTCATATTTGTTTCCATAGTCTCCAATTCGGCAATATATCACCAAATGACCGTCAGTCTGAGACGCTATCTTAGTTTTGCATTGAAATAAGTAATTAATAGCTACAAAAAATGAGTAAACAGGCTTTTCAGAACACCCGATCGAAAACAAAAAGGGAAGTGCACAACTGGAACGTACGCACAACCCACACACGCAAAAACTTATCCTTCCACAGTTTACCATTTTGGAGTTATGACTTATGAGAGATACTACGTACATCCAGCAGCAAGAAACAACGCAATAATTAACTTGTTTGGTACCTGAATGCAGTATTAAAAACTATTTCAGGGGTGACTCAAATAAAAATTCATACTGAAATTTAGTAAACAATTTTATATGAAAACAACCTTTACTTTGTATTAAAAGGTAAAACATCAAAGGTCTTTTTTTTTTCAAAAACATCGGCCAATTCCATCGGCTTTTCGAAGTTTTTAAGGCCGATGGGCCGATGTTTCTTGCAATTTAGCATCGGCCACCGATGCCGATGGCTAAATTGTTGAACCATCGGCGCCGATGCATCGGTCGAGTCCTATTTTATATATATATATAATAAAGCTGTTTTGTTGAATATCAGATAAATTAGTTCCTTTGCAATGTGTCATAGTTTTTTTCTTAACTGTAGGATATTGGTGCTGCTCATGAAGCTAGTGCACAAGAAGGCCAGACTGAGGTATGTAACATGATGCAGATACAATTTTGCAGTTTGGGATATCATTGGTTCATTTTGTTAAGTAATACTGTAAATGATAAATCTGTAAATGAAATATTATCAATATAGTGTCCATTTATTCTTTCTCTCTTTTCATGGTATGTAACCCATTGAAGGCTTATTTTAATATTCAGTGAATGTCAAATATGTAAATACATAGGCGATAATAATCGCCATCTTACTCAAGGGTTGTTTTATAAGTCTCATATGATAAGAGACATATAACAAACTGATAGAAGGGGATGTGAAAGTCTTAACAATCAACATGCAAAACTCTAGGACATTTAAGCATAGCCTAATCTGCGCCATCACTCAAGTGCTTTGCATTAATAGAACCACTTTTATTGCAACACACATTTCCCAGTTAAGTATGTTTTGTTATCAAAACTGGTAACTTAAGTGCTATTAATGTAAATGCAACACACTTGATTTTGGGCACCTCTAATTTACAAGCATTTATGGGTTTACGAAACATTCGCTAGTCCTAAAAGGCTTTTCAATTTGAACAATATAGTTACTCATTCTTTTTTACTCACTGGTATAAAATGAGACCAGAATGGAGATTTTGGGAAAATAATTTTGGTTTTAAAGATGAAAATCTACGATTTTTTGCTAAAAATCGCTGTTTTTTGTAACTTAGCCTATTTGAGGCATGTGTTAATATTATCGGATTAAGCTGAGACTTAGCAGATCATGGTCTCTAGTCCATTGGCACATTTTGGGGCGGGGAGGGGGGATGCCATGGAAGAATTTCGAAAATCAATCTTTTGTGACCACCCTAATCTCTACCCTCTACCACAGTCAAGCTATAACAAAAAAAAAAACCGTTTTTCCATTAAAATTCAGATCTCTTGCCAGAGATGAGGGACACTTTCCATAACAATTTGTGTAGAAGTTTACAAAATCTTGTTGCAGAGCAGTTATTTCAAATTTTTCCAAGGGGGGGGGAGGGGTCATGAACTCTATGAAATTTTATGGGGAAAATCACAAAAAAAAACAACTAATTATATGTAAAAACTTTAGTTTTTCGGAGTAAGGGGCTTATTGATCCTTTAATCCCCTAAATGACGGAACTGGTTGTTGGGTTGGTCTGATGGTGTCGTTGAAGTGATTAAGAATTCGAATTATTGCATCCGTATATTCGTACAACCCGGAAACTAAACAAAGATCCACTGTTTGGGTGCTTCCAGATGAACCCAATCCAACGAAAATTGTTCGTTCACGAAGCACTTCCAAGAAGATGATTGCCTATTTCTTCGGTCTTACTGCACATATAGCAACCAATCCTTTAGAGGATCAAAAAACTATTAATACTAAATGGTATACAGAAATTTGTTTGCCAAAAAGCAATAAAAAAAATCAGGAAGAGCAACCAAAATTGCCGCATCATTCCTCATCACAACAATGCCAGATCCCACACAGCATGTGAAACCAAAGGTTATTTGAAGGCTCAAAGTGTCAAACTAATGTCTCATTGCCCATATTCTCCTGATTTATTGCCCAAGGACTTTTTCTTGTTCCCTATGTCAAACAAAAAATGCGTGGGCAGCGATTTTCATCACCTCAAGAAGCTGTTGATTCCTTCCAAAACAATGTTTCTGCGATATCAACTTCAGATAGGAAAACATGTTTCAATAATTGGTTTTATTAGATGGAAAGGTGCATAAATCTTAAAGGTGAATATTTTGAAAAGCCAGTTTGTTCCCCCCAAAATTTTTTTTCCTACTTTTTGTATAAACTTAAAAGACAGTCTACGCAATATGCATTATGCCATTAACTATTTTAGTAGACATCAAGATCATGATGAATGTAAATTAAACTTTTTTGAAAAGTATTGTTTCAAACACAATCATTAAATTAAAATACTATGTGCTCATTAGTTTAATAGTTTTGCAAAAATCAGTGATAACCAATAAGCAAATTATGATTGAAATCCCATTTACAATAATTAATGGACTGGACTAAAACAAAAATAGTTTTTAAGTATTTAAATTGAAAAATAAAACAAGCTAATTTAAGGTCACACATGTTGAAACACTTTCCAATTGTTAAAAAAATTGAAATACTTACAAGATGCAATGGATTAAAATCTCAAACACTGGAAGTATTTTTTGTTGTATTTTGAAGCAGCAACCTCTTGGTCTCATTGTTGATTCTCAGAAAATCAAAGATAGAGGAATGAATTAATCTCTCCCTCCCCCCTTTGCTGAGAACCAGACCCCTTCCCACACCCTTTTAAGCCCCCCTGGGAAGAAAGAAGAACATGCTTTTGTACCCAACTGATAAACCTGTCTGAATTCTGAGAATCTCATCCACTCTCTTTGCCTAGATGTTTGCTTCTCCTTTTATTTATGGGACCATTATCAGGGTGATATTCTGCAGACAATAACAATACATGTATGTTTTTGTGTACCATCACTTGCCCCCCTTCCCCCCTTGTCCAGATAAGATCCCTGGCAGGGTCCTGTATGATGCTCTTTTTAAAAACACAGGGAGCAATCTCTTGGTTTTGAAAAAGGCAGGGCACATTTTACCAATATGAGGAAGCTGCAACCTTCAAAAACACCCTAGCCGGAACAGTTCATCGAAGGCTTTACTTAAGCAAATGTTTTCAACCAGATTTTTAGGGAAGTTATTATTAAAAAGTATATTTTTAAGTACAGAAATTTCTTGATTATAAAACGGAAATGGTATTGCAAATTCTTTTTATTCTGATAGCTTGTGAAACAATGATGCCATAAAAACCTTTTTACTTAAGCAGGATGAAAAATCTTGTAAGCTGTTAACTTTGAAATTAAATTCACGCCTTTTATATCATAGATTGTAGTGCAACAATTTGAATCAACTTGTATGTTAATATCCAGGAAATTGAAGTTATTTTGAGTAAAACTAGTCTTTTTGAGCGTTAATGAATTATGATATATAGTTTTGCTAAGTTTAGGAAAATTTGGAAAATTTATACACAATAGGTCATTGATGTATCTACAACAGAGAGGTGCAGAAGAAGGATTTTCGATTGAAAATTTCCCCTCATAATATAAAAGAAATAGGTTGTCTAATGTGGAGCTAAAATTAGCTCCCATTGCAATGCCATTAATCTGAGGGAAACATGAATTACCATTTTTGAAAAAGTTATTGAATATACAAAATTAAAAAAGACCTAGAAAAATTTTCCATTAAAATCAAGGGAGTCCTTAACCCTTCAAGCGGCCGTGACGTAAAATTCCTTCACCCAGCGATGTATCGAAGAGCGGCCGTGTCGAAAAATTTCGCCATGAATATTCTTCCATAGAATTTTACGCCGCAGCCGTTCTCGAAGCAGAATATTCAAGGCCAAATTTTTCGACACGGCCGCTCTTCAATACATCGCTGGGTGAAGGAATTTTACGTCACGGCCGCTTGAAGGGTTAACAGAATTAAAAACCTCTGAAACAGAGAAAAGAAGTTCATTGAGTGGGATATTTATGAAAAGGTTTTCGAAATCAAAGGTTTCCAGATAATTTATATCAAGCATATTCAGTAAATTGATGTTGTTAATACAGTAGAAGACCGTTATAACGCACACCTTGGGACCAGAGCTTTTGCGTTATGCAGGTTTTTGCATTATATAAAGATCATTTCACAAATTTTGAAACTAACATTCAGAATATAACTATATATTAGCACTTCAGAATGAGTTTTATCTGCAATATGTATTAAAGCACCAATATTACAATTAGTCGTTCACAAATAAATATGTTTCACAATCAAAAGAAAGTGAATTATCCTGCACTTCTGATACAAATACAAATACAAAAGTGACGACCATCAACAGGCTCTGGGTCTAGCTAGACTGGTCCTAGATAGATTCATGGCTCGCATAACAGCTGCATTTTCAAGAGCCATCTGGTATTTTCTGTTTACTATGAGTATAAATTTTAAATTTAAAAGCTTTGAATTAAGGTGGAAAGATGGAAAACTTGCAAAATTTAATTTGCCTAACCATTTTTATGTTTGCCAAGCAAAACAGAGGCATTTTTTAAGCTCCCAAAACCTATTGTTTGCTTCTGAAAAGCTGTGCGGTTTATAGAGAATTGCGTTATATAGATCGGCGTCATAATGATCTTCTACTGTAATGGAAAACCAATTCTTTTGTTGAAGTTTAAGTTGTTCTAGAATTTTTTTGAGAAATTGTTCAAGTTTTACACTCAGATTTTTTTCCAATGGTGTTGGTTGCAGAACAAATAAAACAAAACCCAACAGGTGTTTTATGAAATTTTGGAATTGCATATAAGTAAGGTAAGTAACAGACTCAAGATGTGGCAATTTGAAAAGTTTGTAAGCGGCAAAGAATTTTTTGATGAAAGAAGATTCATTATGTTGTTGGTTTTCTTCTAAACTTTAAACACGTGGGAAATAGAGATTTGGATTTTGGATTGATTTCTTCGGATACCGATTTGTTTTTATTTAATTTGACTTTAATGTTTATAATTGGACTGGATATCGATATGCTGAATACTGATATGGTTTTGTTCTCTTCGGATCTTAGGGTAAGATGATTTGAGTTATTGGCAGTTACTGTCCTGTGGAAGGCTAATTATCAAAACTCGTTTTTCCTAATTAATCGAGGTGAAACCCCCTGCTTTTAATTTTAGGTTTAAGTTCTTGTTCATTTTTTTTTGTTTACAGTTTAACATGTCGTGCATTTAGCCCAATGTTACTCTGTATTGCATACACTGAAGCTTAAAAACTATCTTTTAAGTTAAATTTTTTGGTCTTTTGACCATATTTATTGAATCTTCCATGTGTGATGAGTTCTGGATTCAACCTTTTGACTTTTTCTGTTGAATTGCTACTTGTATTTTCCTTTTTCTCATCATTATTTTTCACATAAAATGTTTAAAACTTGTTATTTGTCTTGTATACTATATATTTATTTGGCTTTTTAGCTTTGCTGCGTTGCACATCTATGGGCTTTTGATGTGGTCTTTTCATTTTTCTTCACTTATTTTATAATTATTATTATGCATACAGGGTGTTCCGTTTTAACTTGCAAGACCTTTATTTTCGCAACCATTAGTACTAGATGTATATGTCCAATTGCAAAAATGTTCAAAATCAGATGAAGGGTTGAGATATTGAAAGTTTGAAGTAAAAATAAAAATAAGTCAAAAAATACAAAATTTAACTTTTTATACGGGCTCCAGGTTCCCTAACTTATAATTAGGGAAATAATCTCCATCGAAAAATAATTCCAGCACAAAAAGTTTAAAATTAGTAAGACTAATATTCAATGAGATATGAAACGCAGTGTTTTGTGACTTATACCACTTTTCAGTTGCTGTTAATAACACCTTTTGGGGAAAATATAGTGGTTAACAAGTGTTTTAAAATTTATATGTGTGCATTGAATGTGGTTTTTCAAATTGTTTGAGGTTCTGTAGCGTATTTTTGCGTATCAAGGCATTACATTTGTAATTATTTTTGAATAGCAATGAACAATATAAATACCTTGTTCTTCTTACTTTGATGACCTGTCATTCTTCAGGTATGGTGATAAGTTCCAATGTCCTCTTCTCTATGGTACCTTAAAACTTTGAACTGGAATATCTCCTTGAGTTTTGGTTGCACAAATGTCACGTTTTTTGTGTCAGTAACAGTTTTCGATGGAGATTATTTCTCTAAATATTAGTTAGGGGACCTAGAGCCCGTATAAAAAGTTAAATTTTGTATTTTTTGGCTCATTTTTATATTTGCTTCAAGCATTCAATATCTCAACTCTGCTTCTGATTTTGAACAGTTTTGAAATTCAAAGTATACATCTAGGACTAACGGTTGCGAAAATAAAGGTCATGTGAGTTAAAACCAAACACCCTGTATATATATATATATACACTGAAACAAAATAGAAGATAATTAGAAAAGAATAAAATAAAATGAAGTAAACCACAATCCAATGTTGCGCAAAGCAGCCAAACAAACAGCCAGGTAAATATTACAAAATGCAAACAATAAACACATAAGGGATTTACAGAATTTAACAAATAAGAATACTAAAACTAATAATAAGAGTAAGTTGATGAAGCCAGAACTCCTCAGCAGGGTATTTAAGCTGACTACCATTGAAATTATCAGGGAACTTATTTCAAAAGGATTTTAGTCTCTAAAATAGGGAGTCCTGTTTTTTTTGGGAGGGAGGGATGTTCGGTAAAATTAAAACTGAGGGGGGCAATTGCACTTACTGAGGATTGGCAGCCCTAGCATTATTATCTGCATTTTTATGAAGATCAGTAAAAGCCTGTGGAAATCTTGAAAAGGTAAATATTCCAGCAATTAAATCTAATAATAACTAATGCTGGGATGTCTATTTGAAGGGGGCATGAGGCTGATTTTGCCTTTGAAATTATCAGAGAAGTTATTTTTAAAGGATTTTAGACCCTTCATTAGGGGAGCCCATTTTTTGCAGGGGGGGGGGAAGAGAGACACTCTGTAAAATTGAGGGTTGTCGTCGTACATGGGGACTTCCTTAACTATATTATTTGTATATTCAGATCTGCAATAGAGAAAGGCCGTCCAACATTTTGAAAGGCGAATATTAAAGTAGTTTATCCCAATAATAATTTGCTGAAGCAGGGATACCCAAGGGGGTGGGGGGGGGGGGACATGAGGCAGAATATAAAAAACTGAAATTATCAGAGATCTTATTTTAAAAGGATTTTTGTCCTTTAAGAGAGGATCATTTTTTTTTTTTTTTTGAAGGGGGTTCTTGATAAAATTGAGGGCGGGCAACGCACTTCGGGAAATTGGCACCCTTAGCTATATCATCTGCGTATTAAAATCTGAAATGAGAAAACTGATTGGAAATCTTGATCAGTAAATATTTCAGTAATTTATACTAAGCAGGAATAAGTAATACAGGAATTTATACTAAATTCAGCTAATTACAGCTGAAGTTGGGGTGCCCATTAGGGTGAAGTGAAAAAAAATAAATTTTTGAATTTCAAAACACCTGTGGTCTCAAAAGTTGCTTTTTAGCATCAATAGGGTACCCTTAAAGTTTTAGCCTCCTAGGATAATTTCTTTAGGTTCCAAAATCGCCCCGAAAAAGTCGAAAAGTGCAAAAAATCGACCTTTTTTGAACTTTATTTACAAAATGTAAAATTTAATTTTGAAAATGCTTGGAGGTGTAAATGTTAACTCTAGGTATCATAATTATCTCCTAGAAATTTCAGTTCAATCGAGTAATTTTTTTAAACCTTCCAAAAGCACAAAATAAACAAAACAATCAACTTTTTTCTTTCATTTTCACACGATCTTGCGAAACAAAAATAGGTTACGTGCATACAATATCAATATTTTAAATGCTGTCTTAACTTATTTATCATTTATGTGTTTAGTTTCTTACTTAAATAATTTAATACATTGCATTTAAGAACTTTTTCTTTGCATCATTATTGTAGTTTTTCATACAATAATGGCACAATCCAATTAACAAGCACCCAGCAAAAACAATTATTTTTTATTACTAGTAAAAGATTTTTGATTTAAAAATTCCGTGAATCCTTTTTACCGAATTTTTCTTTGTGAGTCCGAATTAAATCTACTCAAGTTGCAAACAGGGCCATCTTCTTTTTAGGGTGGAGTGAAACGATTAAATTTCTGAATTTCAAAATGTACAAGTGATTTTCCTCGTTTGTGAAAAAGAGCAAAAAACATTATATTACAACTCCTGTCAAATATCACTAAACTCTCAAAAAGAATCCGGCTCAAAATACACTGGACATATATAATAGACCCGCACGGAGAAGCTGAAATTATTCAGTATAACATTATCAATCTCTTATCTAACTAATGAACAACCACTTGACAACTTGGTTGTTATGGGTTGCGATGGTACCAATACTGGGGTGACAGGACGTGTCATTCGTAGTCTAGAGTCAAAGCTAAACAAAACCATACAGTGGTTGATTTTTTTTGCTGTATGTAAGTGAAGTTCCATTGGTTGAAACATTTAATGCAACATTTGAATGGAACAACGATAAGGATCGCAAGTCTTTTCATTCAGTAATTACTAGAAAAGCTTAAAAACCGGCGAAAATGTACCACTGGTGAAGTTTTAAAATACGTATCTTAGAGGGTGCCCTTCAACTCTGACTGGGACAAATCGTAGCTCACATCAACAATATATTCGTATGAAATTTGTTAAGATCTGGGGATCGCTAACAGAGCAACCACATGTTCACTCAGGTTCTCTGAAAAGTATCACTTTAAAAGACGGGTGGCAAACGTTGTCTACCTGGAATGAACTACAGGACAAGGTTTTTTATTAGCAAGATTTTTTGAGCAATCTCCTAACAAAGCAGCTTGGCAAATTTCATACAAATATATTGTTGATATGAGCTAAGAGCTTTGTTCCAGTCAAAGTTGAAGGAGCATCCTCTAAGATACATACACATTTTTAAACATCACCAGTGATACATTTTCGCAGGTTTTAAAGCTTTTCTAATAATTACTGAATGAAAAGACTTGCGATCCCTATCGTTGTTCCATTCAAATGTTACATTAAATGTTTCAATCAATGGAAGTTCACTTGCATACAGCAAACAAAATCAACCACTGTATGATTTTGTTTAGTTTTAACTCAAATACGACGAATTACACGTCCTGTCACACCAGTATTGGTGTTGATACCGTTGCAACCAATAAGAACCAAGTTGTCTAGTGGCTGTTTATTAAGAGATTAATAATGTAATACTAAATCATTTTAGCTTCTCCTCGCAGAACTGTTATATATGTCCTGTGTATTTTGAGTCGGATTCTTTTTGAGAGTATAGTGATATTCTACAGTAGTTGTAACAATGTTTTTTGCTGGTAATAAACAATATTTGTTTTTGTTGGGTGCTTGTTAATTGGATTGTGTTGTTATTGTATGAAAAACTACAATAATGATACAAAGAAAAAGTTCTTAGATGCAATGGAATAAGTTATCAAAATAAGAAATTAAACATGTAACTGAGAAGTAAGGACTCTGCGATTAAACTATTGATATTGTATGAAAGTAACCTATTTTTGTTTTGCAAGATCGCGTGAAAATGAAAGAAAAATTTGATTTTTTTTGTTTATTTTTTGCTTCTGGAAAATTTAAAGAAATTACTCTATTGAACTGAAACTTCTAGGAAATAATTATGATACCTAGAGTTAACATTTACACCTCCAAGCATTTTCAAAATGAAATATTTTATATTTCGTAAAAAAAGTTCAAAAAAGGTCAATTTTTTGCACTTTTGGACTTTTTTGGGGCGATTTTGGGACCTAAAGATATTACCCTAGGAGGCTAAAATTTTAAGGGTACACTATTGATGCTAAAAGGCAACTTTTGAGACCCCAGGCCCATGCATGGGATTGAGGGGACAGGAGACACTGATACTTTACCACTGAAATTTTTAATAAAGTTATTTTAAACGGATTTTAGTCTCTTTTTTAAGAAGTCGTGTTTATTTTCGGGGGGGGGGGGATGTTTGTTAAAATTGGGGCATTCTTTTGGGGGGGGGGACTTAGACATATTTCTATGCATGTCAAGATCTACAATTGATAAAAGCCCTGAGACATCTTGATAAGTAATATTCCAATGATTGTTTCTAATAATATTCGTTACAGCGACCCTCTCGTGTTCGTGTGGTGGGGGGAGTTACAGCATAGACATTATTGTTGACATTTTTACAAAGGGTGCTTGAAAAATTTGAAGTCTTCATGAAACAGACGTCATTATTGGGAATCGCATTTTTAGGGGGAGGGGGAGCTGGCATGTAAAATTTTGAAGGGGGAACACCCACATTTAAATCATCTGCACACTAAAATTTAATTCTTTTACATAATTTATCCAAGTTCAGAAATGCAAGCTTATTTTTGGTTTCCTAAGAAAATCGATGTTTCCCAAAAAAAATGGAAATCCTAATACAGTGAAACCTGTGTAAGTTGACCACTTGTGGTGCAGTACATTGGTGGTCAACTTAGACAGGTGGTCAACTTAGACAGGTGGTCAACTTATAAAGGGGGTAATGATTTTTTTTTTTTTTTTGTCATTTCTTTCACCATGTATTCATTTTTTGACTATCTGACACTTACTCTTTCTGTTCAACTCACTTTCATTGTTTATCATTACTTTAAAACAATTATTCAAAATGTTATTCAAATATTTTAGAGGTTATTTTCTCAGAATAAGTATAATGTGTCATGCAAATTTAAAATTTCATAAATTGATCAAAAAAAGTCTTATTGTTTATGAAAAGTTACTCATTTGATATTAATAGTTCCTAAAAATTCATAGCTAATCAAAAATTACAAATTGTTCGCTTTATTTTTTTCTCATACATTTATAACCCCATGAGGATCTACTACTTTTCAACAAAATAACTCCTTAATTGAAGTTTGGTGCACTTATTAGACTAGTTTTGGAAATTCCATACGTGTCTCAGCTAATTTTCTCTGGATTTCTCCCTTTTCAATTAATTTTAATATTTCATACTTTTTTCAATCACAAGCTCAACTAACTTTCTTTTTGAAACCATTTTATGTAAAACTATAACACAAAGAGCAACAAGCTGGACTCTCATAGTTCAAAAAGGTGGTTGAAAATGAAAATGTCCTATCTTTGCACCAGAAATACTGCAATGCAAGTAACTTTACTCTTTAGCACAATTCCATTGTTGCCACAAAATATTGCAACTTTTCTATTGACACATGTTTTCATTGAACAGAGAGTACAAAAGGCAGTCTCAAATAGAACAACAAAAGAAAAACAAGTTTGGAGAATAAGAGGGTTCTTAGTAGTTTTCCCATGTGGTTAAACTCAAAAGGAGGTTTAGTTATGCTGCTGTTTCATTTAGTTGGTGAAATGCTGGTCTGGTATCAAAAATATTCTTGGAAAGCTATTAAAATTTTTTTTTTAAATTGCTAAATAAAATTTAAAAAAATAAACCAAGTGGTCAACTTACAAAGGTTTTTTTACAATACTCCAAACCAAATTTGGTGTTCATTAGTGGTCAAGATAGACAGGTGGTCAAGATAGAGAGGTGGTCAAGTTACAGAGGTTTTCCTTCATTATATAAGATAGGACTAATTCCGTTCCTGACAAAATCGGTCAACATAGACAGGTGGTCAACTTACAAAGGTGGTCAACTTTACAGGTTTAACTGTATATGCTACCTAATTCTGCAACCTATGTTTAATAAGTCATATAAAATAAAATATCGGATTTTGAACGAGCAAGATATAACTCTGCTAGTTCCGATACCATTTTGAAAGAAAACGTAATTGGTATTTCCTTGAAAGCAAGTGGGAAATTGTCGAAATCGAAAGATATGCAAACTGTTAAACTTCTCAAACTTCGTAACTAACCTACAATGTCGGAAGTTCTTAGATTCACTGAGTTATTCATCCAATCGAACGAGCGTCTTTTTTGGATTCTATCGGATTATCTGAATACAACAAGTGAATTCTCTTACAGCAACCCTGTTGGCTTTAAACACAGTGCGATGCTGCATTCCAGACCCACAAAATGTTTGTAGCACCAAAACTGGGGAGATACAATTTTTTTGTTCTGCAAAGCACGAAAATATTTGAAATTTTTGCTTGTGATCAGGTCAACGGAAAAAGGCATTAAAATCCGTAAAACTGCTGGTAAATCTGGAGGAATTGGTAGGCATGATCCACTCATTAAGCACAAAGAATTATGAATGAATATGTATTTTTAAGTTATTTCAATTAGTTTGTAATTCAGTCCGGTTCTTCGATATATCAGATTGAAATCTGAATATCGTCACGACGGTAATAAATATATATCGATATACTACAGTACACATCCATGTATCGCCCAGCACTAGTGCTAGTACATATGCATATGAAACGTTTATTTAATATGTATTTTAATATAGTGTTATAAAATTTTTAAATAATTTCATTAATTTTCTCTTTAAATTTTCTAATGTTTTATAGCCTCCTCCAAGCAATGAAGAAGTGTCACTACATTTTGTAGCATTTGTTAATTCCAACGGCAAGCTTCTTGAGCTTGGTAAGTTGGTTTTAAGGTACATTTTTTTACTTGTAATATATTTATGTAAATGGAAAAGTTTTCATTTTCTGTTGTTAAATCTTGATATAGCATTTATCTTCAAATTTTATCTCACCAACACCTTGAACTGCAAACAACTCCATTTGGACTACTTCTCATTTCAAACTCAAAGCTCTCTTTCACAACAATTACAACAACACTCCTAGATTATTATAGTCAAGCATGTAATTGGAAACTTAACCATCAGAATGTTACTCTTGTTTTGTTATTATAATGATGCAAGAATTGCTCTTTCTAGTCACGCAGAGTGACTTAAGTAGGGTGATTTGCCAGTAGTTAACAATTTAATGGAAATTTCTACAAGTTCTATTTAAATTCACAGGAAAAAATTGAAAAATTTTCTATGTGTCCATAAAACTATCAGGATCAATGGTTACTAATCATTTTTTCTGTTTTTGTTAGTTTTTCAGTTTATTTTGAATAGTAGTTAAAAAAGGAGATTTTGTCAGTAGTTGACCGTTGACCTCTTAAGTCCAGCAGTTGATCAGCATCTGCCAGTAGTTGATCACTTTTAAACACATTAAAAACCTATACTATTAAAATCAGACTGCATGCATGCCTGTATGTTCCCCTTAAAGTAACCCCTGATCGGTTGTTGGGTGGTTGACGTCATCACAGATGTCATGTGATTTTGATGATGGTTACATGGCAATGACAGTGATGACCAGTAGGTTTAAAAGTCCTGAAAACTTTGTGACATTAGGCTCCAAAACTTAAGTCACCAAAAATGGTGCCATTTAAAAATGTCTTAAATTTCTCGCCAAGCTTATACTAAAAACGCATATGACGTCATTGTTATGTGAGACACCAAAGGGGCCTCAGGTGGAGAATCTAGCCACCCTAGGCCACTAGTATGATGCTGAAACATTAGAACATTACTATTAAAAGTAATACATTGATATTATGGGTCAGTACATTGATATTATGGTACAGTAAACTCCCAAGTAATCTGCAGAATAGGGTGGCAAGGTAACCGCGGATAAGGGAATTTCGCGTATGATCTGCAAAATAAATAAAAAGCGTTAGCATAACAAAATCAACTCGGAAATTTTACTCTGCCAACAACAACCTATTAAATTTTAAAAAGTCGCCAAATTTGGCGACATTGAGCAATTTCTCGCCAAATTTGGCGCCATAAATCATGCTAACTTAGAAATATGTTTTTAATTTCTCATCAAGTCCATAGCAGCCACTCCAAGCAGATATGACGTTAACAACATGTAAGTCGCTGCAGGACCCGAATCTAGTCAGCATACTGCTAGAATAATGCCTAAATATTCTAACATTACTGTTAAATAACCGTTACATGAAAAATATTAAATAATACATATGAGACAGTGAGAAGCAAAGAGATTTAAGTGTACATTTTCAAGTTTTGAGTAAAATGTGTTTAAAAATAACATCCTAGGTAGGCTTTCATTAAATTTCTTTTTTCTAAATCATACTGTATAGCAGAAACTACTAGGGCTACTAGTACTATCTCTTGCCCCAAGACAGAGGAGAGGTCACCTACCATTTGTACTGGTTACCTCCAAATTTTTAATTTTGCCACTTAACCAGTCAAACGTGGTGGATCTCCGTTTAAAATGCATCGCATAGTGGGGAGAGAAAAGCTGAAGAGAAGTTTTTTTTCCTGTATTGCTCTTTCTTTTCCCCCCGTCGGTACATAAAGGAATTCGCGGTTGTCCGGCAGAATGCTCTTTTGAATACGCAGCAGCCAGGTGACTAACGAGAAGGCGTGGTAACGATCACCTTTGATGACTACTGAACGTTATTTCTTCTTCAAAGAGAAACACTTTTTTTGCTTCCAGAATGTGCTAGTTTTGGGATTCATTTACACTTTATATTTTCATTTCTCTTTTTTTTGTTTTTTTTGTTTTTTTGAAGTGCTCTTATTTCCTTCAAATATGCTTTATTAATTCATTAAAATTACTTAAAATTACAAACTATAGTTTCATTACATTAAACTTCTTGAAACAAATAAAATATTTTTGATTCTCACTTTTCTTTTAATAAATTAAATATTTCATAAAGTGCTTTATAAATCTTAGTATTTTATTCAATTATTTAGTCCATTTTCCCGAAAGGGTGTTTCGATTGCCTTCTTGCATATTACTGCGTTCTACTTCAAGAAAAAAAAGTAAAAATGCAGAAAAAAAGTTGTATTCTGAAATAAATTATTCTAGTGATGAACTAAGCACCTTACTGCATTATACTTCCAGAAAAAAAAGTAAAAAGTCAAAAAAAAAAGCAAAACCGTAGTCTGAAATATAATTGTTGTAATGGATAAACTGAGTTCATCATTAAAATGGATTGAGATAAAGAGCGGAAAAATTAATCCCTCTGTTCGAAAGTACAGCCAAATTCGGATACATGTTCTTTCAAGTTTTAAGTAACATTCTTAAGTCAAAAATACGCAAATACATGATTTTTTTCTAGTTCATGCAAACAAAATTTAACTTCGTTGTTTATTTATTTATTTATTTTTGAAGAGGGTTTAGAATATAAAACAGTTATACATTCTTTATTGCGTATATATAGTCAGGGGTACCGCGATGGTAGGTCACAGCAACCGCCCAGAAAATCCTTATTCGGCCAATTTTGTTTGATTCAGCAAATTTGGAGACAAAATTGCAATGTCGGAATTTTTCAAATGCTCAAATATTTTTTCTCCTCAGATGTACTTGTGTTCATACTTGAATTTAATCTGCGGCAAAAATTGGAGTTCTATTTGATAAATTGAGAATTTCTAACTTCCTAAAAAATATCTTTGGAGTTCCCATGTGTATAGTTATTTTATGTATCATATTTCGGTGAATAATTGACGCACTCCCTTTCGATACGCAAATCAAACATATTCTAAGAGTAAAAAATATCTTACTTGAATTATGTTTAACAGTCAAAATGACGAGCTTCGTAACGCCCCCCCCCCACCCCCTCCAATAGCAAGTAGTTCAAGTTGTTTTATATTTTAAAAATAAGATATGAAAGCAGACTGCTTCTGTAAAACCGAAATGTTTCTTTTTCTTTCTTATTTTTTTTAAGTTAGGACAAAATTAAAACAGACAAAATCAAAAGCCTAATTTTGAAATAAATGACAAAACGAGCGTTATAAACACGCAAATAGTAAAATATGTGTTTTGGGAAACAAAAGAGCGCTTTTCGCTGCAAAAAGTTATGATCTTCGGCACGTAAAAAACTCGTAAACAAACCTGATAAATGCAAAATTAGAATGAAATTGTAAGCATGTGATCACATTGTGACGGATTTCTAATGTACCAAAGATTACAACTTTTTACATCGATAAAGTGAGTCCTAATTAACTTCCAAAGACGCATCTGAAAACCTTTTTTTTTTTTGGTACGTGTGCCTTGTGCATAAATTACATCGAAGTTATCATTTTTTTCGTTGATCTTCATATTATTGAAGTTATTTTATTGAACGATTTCTCGATAGATTTTACTTATCTCACTAAGTAAATTTTAATTTACGTTATTAAAAGTGCTAACTCAGTTCCTTTTGAATACGAAAGAATTTTCTTTAAAATTTTGAAGGCACAGGAAGTCATTTAAATTTATTACATTTTCAATGTTTTTTTTAAAAACTTCGCCTTGTTTTCCGTTTTTTACTATTATTTAGTTTATTATCTGGTATTTATCTATGTATTATTCTGCAGTTTCAATAACAGAAAACATGTCGTTGAGGTGTACTTTACTTTAAAAATATTCCTCTAAGGAACCGTAGCATCCAATTGAAACGCATCACTTCGATAAATAACATGGTTTTCGGGGCAAAGCTTGATAAAAAATGTATTAAGGTTTTGAAATATATGCCTTTTTTTTTTTGCTGATGGACAGAAAATAAAAGATTTGCTAGTTAACCTGGTATCGTTTTCAATTAAAAAAGATTGTGTGAATATATTTTTTGCAACAATATAATTTTAGTAGATGTATGTGATATGTGACACGCCGTAAATGTTTCAGCACATTTTTTTTTCAACATCATACAAGGCAAAAATGAACTATCATTATAATTACTGTCGTATTGCGTACTATAATTTTTGTACTATCTCTGAGTTATAAGTAGAATATTATTTCGTGCATACATTGCCAACTTTATTAATTAATTTATTTATTGAATTTTCTTTCTTTCTTTCTTTATTTATTTTTGAACTCATTAATCTTGTTTAATTGTTCATTCTTTACTTGTGCAGAATTTTTATTCTAGACTGCACCTAATATGTGATAATTGAAAAAACATGGATGAATATATATGTATGTAGTTGAATTTCATTGAATGCCTTTTCTTTGCTTGAACAATTAGAGCGTAGCCACGGATATCTACGATTTTCAACAAAGCAAATAGAGGAACCAGTATTTGACCTCTAGAACTACTATTGAAGGACGAATGTTTACTATGTTAGGATAGGGCACGAAATGTTGAAAATCAAGTCCAACCGCACGTGTTTATATGTGGACAATGAATGATTTGACCCCACTTGTATTCAGTGGGGAATCAATTTCCACTCAAAGGCGTTTGCTTCCAATATAGAAAGGTTTCTTGCTAATGCCAGCTGCTTTACAATTTACATGCTTGATTGTACCAGAGTTGCTCCATAGTAGTGAATTTTGAAAATCAACTATTTTTTGAACTAGAGATTTTTTCGAAAGTTCACGCATAACGTTCAACTTTTGACACATGTGAATGAAAATTACATATTTTAAATGATGCTACACAAATATATATTACATGCATCAACTTTTACAAAGCCCATTAGTAAAATGCGAATAACTTTTCGTGGAGAAGAAAAGGAAAAATTTATTATGAGGTTCCTCAATAAAATCTAAATCATGTATGCACTTCATGTAGTTACTTCGCAAATAAAGTAAGCTATAAAGTTGTGAACGTAGTTCAGTCTTTACCAAATAAAATCATGCAGATAAATTCACCTGTGTTGTGGGAGGAAGGGGGGGACGTGTCCCTGGCCTTACTCCCCCCTGCCCCTGTTTGCCATCATTAAAAATACAAAGATATTATAAAGAGACGTAGGACGTTTTCCTGACGATACGGATAACGATAACAAAACTTCAACCCCTCCCTCCCACCTTGTGAATTCCTGATATCCCCTGTATAAACAACAGTACCAGAATCTACCGTACTGTATGCTGCAAAGACGAAGGTCAGTGAGAGTCACCCGTAAATATTATCTTTTACAAAATGGTTTTCATCTTTGGTTTTCATAAGGAAATTTTGCGAGAACTATTGATCGGTTGAGAGTGATCTGTAAAGTAATTTAAAGAAAAAAAAAAGCTTAGTGTGTGAATATGAAAATCAATAAAAAACTGAATTAAACATATATTGTGTTGGAAACGAAATGATTTCCCAGACAATCAATGTAAAAACCGTGTTCTGGCACCGATTCACACTTTGTACCTATGCGTATAATATACATGTGTGTGTGTTGCGAGGGCCCGATTAATATATTGAGAAGCCCTAGGCCAATCCCCTTTTTCAGGGCCCCCAGTACTCAATCGTTACAATTTTTGCCATTTGGTGCCCTCAAGGGAGAGCCCTAGGACACATCCGAGTTTGCTTATTCAATGATCAGGCCCTGTGTGTTACAGTACCCTACAGTGACTTTTGCAGAAACTAGGCAGATTCATGATTCCCCTCCCCACACTCACACTGAATAGTGAAGTAACAAAATAGTTTGTTAGTTTGTTACTTATGCACAGGGTCTGACTAATCCAGGTGCCAGATCAATTAGAGTGAAATAAAACAAATTTCTTGTCGACCATATGCATCTGAACAAGAAACTAGATTGCACTGAACTTTCCTATAAAATCTAAGAGAAAATGTCGGGCGCCTAAGTATTTTGCCTGGCTCTTAAGATTTTATGATTTTCGTCGGTCTCTGATTATATATGTATCTTGCTTTAGTGCAATAGAAAATTAATTGATTTTTTTAGAACTTAAGCTACTCATTTGTTACCCTTCAAATTTTGGCACACTGGTGAAAGAAAACAGAGAGGCTGACGTCATCATTACCTGTGAAACCAGGGACATGTATTTTTCCACTAAAAATATCTGTATTTCGTTCGCAAATATTTAACTCAAGCCCTAAACACCTAGGCCCAAGCGTAGGTCCCCTCGAAGTTTATGGCCCTCATTTATTTTCAAAATAATATTTTATGTAATGGAAGATAAATGGAGAACAAAATGCAACAAGGATATTATTGGTTTCATGTTTAGAGCTTATGTAAAATATGCCCTTTAAATGCAAAAACTAATAAGGTAAAGGCGCCAAGTAGGACCACTTTATGGTTCATTGCCTTTTATTATTTTTATTATACACGTTAAGTTCATTAGTCCAATTCCTTGTTGTGTCGAAGTTTAATAAAATAACTAAGAAAAAAGCAGCCATTTTTTTTTCTTTTCACGTATTTTTCAGTCATTTGTGGTTTTAATTACACATTTGTATAATGAACTATATTGAAGCAAAAATTAAAATTACATTTCAGAGTTGTACGGAGCACTTTTTGTTGCATTCATTCCGGATATCTTTACAACTTTTGCCATAGATTTTCTAATTGAATTTAGAAGTAGGAACACAAATTAAATGAAAATCAAAGAAACAAAAATGAGTATAAACGTAAATGTGTATATATAGGTTCTTATAATACATACCAAAATACAAGAACTGCTTAAAATATTGGAATGATGATTGGAACGATTGTGTGTTGTGTAGAGGAGGCAGGATCTGACCCTCCGGGTCTAGAACTTTACTATGACTTAATCGAGCTCTGATTTATCGCTTTCAACTATCCTTAATTGCCTTTGAAGCTCAGAAAACATGAGAATTTCGCTCAGAACTTGAGAAATTACAAAGAATAAGTACATTGGCCAAGAAATACCAGCGGATAACTTTATCATATAAACGTAATCAACAGAAACGTCAAAATGCAACTATTTTTCATAACGACCATATTAGTATTAACAGCAACTAGTATTAGTTGCTTGATAAGGCAACTTTTTGATGAACATCTTTTGTCGGATTTTGAAGCAGAAACACGGGCTCTTTTTACCGGCAAAGGCTATATTGTCATCGTATTATTCAGTTTACTCGATGATAATGGAAAGTTTTAGACTCGGAATTACAAGAATAATATGGTAAAAATTAACGTGATTACGATACTGTACTTTTGTAGAATCCAAACTTTGTTTATAGATGCATTTCTTATTTCGACGATTTTTTGCTTAAATATTCACATTCTACAGCATTTCTTTTTTTCCCCTGTAAGCGATCCTTTTCGCATCTAATTGATTTGGTTTTTTCTATCATCTTATTTTTTATTTGTTTATCCCTTCTTCATGATATTTTATTTAAAAAACCGAACGTAAATTCTATTAGAATGATAAAACTTGTAGGTTCTACTTTTTTTCTTATATTTTGAAAATAAAACGTCTTTTTTTTTTTTTTTTTTTTGTAGTAGGCAAAATATTATTATGGAACAAATTAGTCAAAGCAATCTATTTAGTTATTGCTGTATGTTGAAACTATAAACTTAATTAATATTAAAATATTAAGACATATGATCTCAAAATAGATATAGATAATTGTAAATTTTTCAGAAGTACGAAAACAAGCGAAATATCGTAAGATAAAAAGCCACTGTCGTTCCCAGAAAATGCATTTCTTTCCTTTTCAGATCATAGAATGCCGCTGAAGGGGTGACACTCCCAAGTGATCCACCCTTTTGACACTAAACCCTTTTCATCCTGAACCGGCGAATTCCAAAGAGGGGAACCAACACTGCGAGCTCTGCAGTGAAGCCCTCTGCCCCTAGTCTAGGAGCTCGGGTTCCACGGTTTGGGCCACTGCTTCAGTTTCCGAGATATCTCGGGTTCCACGTTTTACTGGTTAATCCCTTTCCTTCTACTGCCTCATATGGAGTGTCCAAAAGTAACTTCCCCTATATACGGAGCCCTAGCGGCCTATTCGCTGAACCAATCGATCAAAAATTTTAGATGCAGTAATTTGAAGGAATGCGTTTGAGATTGTTGAATTTAAACAAAACAGTGATCTCATGGCTGCAGTTACAGAGATCCAATCTCAAAACTTTCAAACAACACTTTAAAACTGGTACCCAACTTTTTCTTGCACAGATTGATCAGTGTATTGAAGGGCCAGAAATGGTGTTGGATCAACCGACGTGTGACAAAAATTGTTCGTTCGAAAATTTAAGCACCGAGAGAGAGAGAGATGGAAGAAACGCACTTTCAAACTCTGCATTTTAAAGACTTTTTCCTTACGCTTTGCACATGGTGTTTAGTGGAGGGTACTTCTACAACTGTCTAACCCTGTGAGTTATGCAAAGTGCTTGTCTTATATTGTCACTAGGATTCATATTTGTAGTTTTTGGCACACGCCACTCGTTCCAACGCAATTTGAGTGTTTTCAATATGCTGATCAATTTGCACAAGAAAAATACGTGTGTTGCAATTCAAAATTTCAGAAATTAGTTGACTGAAACCAAAACTGTGTGTACTATGTTGTTTAAAATTATTGCATTGTGGAAAACATCTGTTCAAATAACCTTATCACAAATTTTGGTTCAGCAGAAAGGCCGTTGGGCTTCGTACGTAGTTAAAAATAATTTTGAACGTCGCTGTAGAAAAAATCTAATAGCATATATATATATAGAGAGAGAGATATATAATATTCAATAGTAGTAATCAGGGTTGCCAGACGTCCTGGATTTCAAGGGACAGTCCCATGTTTTGAAAAATTATCCCGCGTCCCGAGAACTTCCATATGGGACGACTACAGTCCTGTATTCTAGTTTATAACAATATTGTACCAAAACGAGACATTATTATAAGGGAAGAAATAAAGTAAAGCAAAAAATGTGAAATAAAGAGCAATAAAAAAAAATCATGTGACAGCAAACCCAAAAATTGTTTTGATTCGTTTTGTATGTTTTTGTTTTGGCGGCAGACCATGAGGAGCCAAATGGTTGAATCCTATTTGATCACTAACTAATGTTGGAAATATATCGCTGTGCATGCATTGTCAATTGCAATGAAAACTATTATTATACTTTGATAGGCGACATTTTGTAAATTTTAATACTTAGTTGTGATTGAATTTTTCAGATTTGTCATGAATAGATGTTCTATGTTGAAAGTGATCCGCCAAAAAAACTATTATGTGTGTTTTGGGATGAGTGGATGAAAGTAGGAAAAAGGAGTTAGAGTTCCTCCAAAAAGGTACTCGCACCCCTTCCGAAAGCTTTTGAAACGTGGATGTTTATCGCCCCTTAGAAATACCCCATAACCAGTAATTGCCCTCAACCTCAAAAATGCCCCCCCCCCTCCTTTCATTCCTAGAAGCCTGTCCTGTATTTACTGTTTTTAAATCTGGCAACCCTGGTTGTAATACAGTCGGTCAGCATGTAAGTTTTAGCACCAAGCCCATAACCTTGCACTTTCCAATCTACACTATATCAATTCCGAGCCACGCTCTTCCGTAGGCCGGGGCATAGTTTATAAACTCATTAATGTACTGTCTGGGTAATCCTGATAGTTTTCCCTACTAATAACTAATGCCTTTTTTGAGAGGAAAAAAAACTAGTCGTAAGTTATACAGATATGTCAATTGTCTGCATTTGTTCAGTGGTTCACCTAGAGCATTTATTAATTAACCATGCTAGTCAATTACTAGCAAAAATATTTTTTTCTGAATAAAAAAAGTATTATATGTTATATGATACTTAAGCTTTTATCTTAAGCTGAAAAATGTTTCTAATCACTTTGTTTTCAAGAAAAAAAGCTTCAAAACCAACTTAAGTTCATTACTTGACTGTTCTGATCAACTACTGGCATTAATAGCATTTTAGACAACCAGTAGTTGACCACCCCTCAATCCCAGCATAAGTGATTAGTAAATTAATACATTTTTTTATTTACTTAGAACAAACATGGATGATCAGCATATATCAGTAAATGAACCTGAAGAATTAAATTCAACCTCAAGAAATACGATTAAATATTTTATCTCATGACAATTCTCACTAGTAAGAAAAGTAATTTTCTAGAAATTTTTTACATTGGTTTGCAAGTGTACTATCCTAACCTCTAATCAAAACTTAAGTTACAACTATAACTGCTAGACTTTTGTTCTAGCAGTCGGAATAAAAATATCTACTTATTTATTCTTGTTTTGTTCATATTAGTGCTTGAGTGGTCAACTACTGGCAGGTGGTCAACTAATACCAAATCACCCTACTTTGGGCCAGAAGAAATCAATTGAAAATGAAAAAATAACGTTTGTGTGATAGTATGTTCAAGAGACAACTTTAGCACCGTGCACCAATTCTTTTATCCACATTTTGATTTTTCACTCGACATTACTTTTTTCAAGAACAAAGTACTCCACCCTACTTGTATGTGATAATAAACTCAACCTGTATTTGATAAAAATAATATATTGTCAAGTCTCTGTAACCCATGAAGGAGGGGGGAGGGCACATTGGAATACCTTGACTTCCTTTTGAAAGTTATAATTTTTTTTATTATTTTTTAGAATGTAATGAGAATGAATTTAAAAAAAAATTTACTATGGAAGATGAAAGTTGTCAAAACAATGTAAGGTTTTTAAATCTTTTTTTGAACTAAAATAAAAGAAATATTAAGAAAACTAAAATAGGGTGTATTAGTATTTTTTTGTCTACCGCAGCATTGTAGATCTTACTGCAAATTGTTCATGAGTCATATGATGTAGTAGGTCTCGAGTAAACTCTAAAGAAAACTTGAGAAGTTATGTTGATATCTGTGAATTTAAACGCTAATATTCTGACATATTTGATGGATGAAAAGCAATTTACAAATTAAACTAAACCAGGTATATTGGTGTTATTGATCTCCTCAAAAGAAATAATATTGTTGAGCTCATTCTGAAAACTTACTTTATGACTTCTAATCTTAATCCACGGATTCTGGTGGTAGAAATAGAGTATTTTTGATAGCTTTTATCTCAATGAAACTACAAAAATTTGGGGTAGAGGTGTTAGCCATTTTTATGATGGTATTGAACTGAATAGTGGGAGAAAGAACCAAAAAAATATATATATATATATTTTCTGAAAGTGCGATTTGCATTTAAAAACAGAGATCTAGTTTTTTCAAATCACTGAAGGTTTTAAGGATACCTGGTGGTTGTCTGGCAGATAAAACAGCAAATAGTCGCTGTTTTATCCAATTTTCTACCAAACCTTCAAAATGAAGGGAATCAGCATTTGGATGAAAAGCAAATATGACTGAATCTGCGTTGTATGTCAAGTATGTTGGCATTCTAAAGCGACCTTGATCACTTAGAATTACAAAAATGATTCATATATTTTTTTAATCTATATTTTTGTTTTGTTTTTTAGATGGTCGCAAAGATGGACCCATTTGTCACAGATCTACCAGTGTGGAAACATTTTTTGAGGTATTTCTTTGTTGTTAGTATTCATTTCTGTGAGTAGTAATTAGTTTTGGTAATGAGTATCTTTATTGTTAGTTCATTACATATTGAATCACTAACCAAGATTTTGCTAACTTTTTGGTGTTTCTTTCAGTGATAATTTAAATGTTTTTAAGCATTCATTAAACATGTCAGCGCAAATGAATTGTGGGATACAGTAGTACCACCAAACACTATTCTTGCTTTCACAATATTCCTGCTTAGTTAAAGTTCAGTATTGAAAGCCTATAAGTGGAGGTAGTCATAAATAATGAGTACTATGATCAATATTCATATCAACAGTGATAGGTTCTAAGAGTTTTTGACATTCGAAGGTTGTGTTCCGATCGAAATTCCTGAAAGTAGTTTACAGTGATGGTTGTCGTCATCCTGGTTCTCCGATTGTCAGGAAACTTGGAAGTTCTCCATCATCAAGAAAATTCATGCCACCATCTTTTGGGATACAATGATTTCTGACTCAAGAATTGGCGGTGAATTGGGGCGGGTACTGTGCAACATTACGATCACTCACGCAATGCATTCGCAGAGTCTGATTGGAAAGAAGCATCTGTCTTTTGCATCACAACTATGCAAGACTGCATTTAAGTGCACAAATACAGGACGTTATGAAATGACTGAAATTCACAGTGGTTACTCAACCATCCTATAACCCAGATTTGGTACCATAGAACTTTTCTTTGCTCTCAATTGAGGGAGACATTGAGAAGTCAATGTTTTTCAGCTGATACCAAGGTTCAGTAAGCGCCATGTGCAAATGGATACACAGCCTATCACTCTTTCTTCATGGAAGGAATGAATAGAAGGATTGAACAAATGTGTAGCTATATGAGGAGATAACATTTCCGGGCTTATTGGCCGTGGTCTAATTGGAGTAGAAATTCCAGATGTTTCGGCTTGCTTTGCTGCAGCCATCATCAGTGGTTTGAGTTTGGGGAGACTGATTCCTGGTTTCGATGGCTCCGGTATTTAAGCAAACTGCTGCACATTGGATGACATCCAATCAGGAGCCTTATTCCACCAGCAGCTTGAAAACGCCTCCCAATCAGGACCAGCAGCGCACCACCGGCCAATAAGCCCGAAAATGTTATCTCCTCATATTGACGCTGGCCGTGAAAGCCTTAAACAGTATTTAAATGTGTAGCTGTTAATGGTGATTCTGTTGAGAAATGAGTTTACACTATGCAAAAGTAATAAATTTCCTGTATGCCGATATCTCTGTTATTTTACCTTGCCGGAAACTTATTTTTTACTATTGGAAACCTTACGTATCAATCACCCCTCGTATTGAGTTAATTTGATCATAATTTTTAAAAGAGGTACCCCATTAACACTAGTTTTGAAATTAATGCAGAAATGTATAGTTGGTTTTTTTCTCAAGGTGTGAAAATACTCCTTGACATTTTTTTGGGAAGGAAAATTCATTTTGAAGGAGTGAAGTATACAAAAGTAGTAATTTCGGGTAGATAAGCCACGTCTTATACGTGTTTTGAAGTTGAATTTTAGCCCCTGCTGCATATCTGTCAGGGCGGTGTATCTGAGGAAATTTTCCCCTCACCCTTCATTCTAAAAAAAAAATCATGTTCACACCATCGCACGGCCAAAGTAAATTCCATTCAATCGCTAGTAGAGCAGCTCTCAAATTGCCTTTTAAAACTAGTTTGCTCCGATGAAACTTCCCTAACTGCGTTAGGGTGCACTTCCGTAGAATTTTGCCATTATGCGTTCCTTCTCCAATGTTGCCAGATGCACAAGGATGCCATACGTTTCACAAAGCGCTTAAGTGGAAAAATCGCTAATTTGTTTCTAATGTTTAAAAACTGATGATTGATGATACAGCTCTTTTTTTATTTAATTTTGAATTGTGTTTTGAAACAATTGAATGATAAATTAAAAAAAAATGAAACTAAGCAATTTTTCAATGTTACAATTACAACACGTTGATTTGATTTTTTTTTTAAATTTATAATGAAGTAGTGATTATTTTTATTTTTATTTAGTTTATTTTTCTCTCAACTAAATAAAGATGTATACATCTGGCACACTGGTTATTTGCATAACCGTAGCATTTTCCAATCTTTTCTTTTTCTTGCACGCACGAAATCTATTCCATTTTGCTTATTTCACTATTGTACGCTGTCATAATCACGCTTTGTTCTTTAGTTTTATTTTCTCTTTTATCTTCAATGGCTCTAATTCGTAGAAAGAGTTGCACAACTGCATTGAAGCTCTCAGCTGTCAAGGAAGCTCAGGAAATCAAAAATCGGGCTGCAGCCAGAGAATTTCAAGTGGATGAAAGGTGCATCCGGCGATGGAGGTCTGAGCAGGGCAAGTTAGAAAAAATGCCCAAGACAAAGAGGTCTCGCTGGAGGGGGGTTGTAGCCTGGCCTGCGTTGGAGGACAACCTGGAAAAAGGGACTTTGGAGCAATGGGAGAGAGGCATGCTGGTGCCCATGGTGAGGATCCGGATGCAAGCCAATCTCATTGCCTCAAGCATGGGATCACCAACTTCGTCAGGAGCCCCAATTGGTGCTTCCGCTTCATGCAACAAAAGAGACTGTCTGTCAGGGCCAAAGCCACTGTTAGCCAGAAGCTTCCTTCGGATTGGAAGGGAAAAAATCAAGCCTTTTTACTTCCTTTTACAAAAAAGGAAGTATTGTATTCGCGAAAAAATTTTCACTCAAAAATCGCCCTTAATTTCCATTTTGCTCACCCCCAAATGAATGTTGAGTTTTTTTTTCGATTCGACCACATGCGGAAAAGTGCCTAAGAATGTATAGACACACGAAATATCCATTTTGACCATCACCGAGGTAATTACAATGACTTTTCTCGTGACGTCTGTATGTATGTGCGTATGTGCGTATGTATCTCGCATAACTCAAAAATGGTATGTCCTAGAAAGTTGAAATTTGGTACATAGACTCGTAGTGGGGTCTAGTTGTGCACCTCCCCTTTTGGTTGCTTTCGGATGTTCCTAAGGGGGTCTTTTGCACCTTTTTGGGGGGAAATCATTGTTAATTTTGATGTAAACTCAAGTGGCGTTATAATTTGTCGGACACTTGGCGATATATCGCCAGTCTTTTGTTCGCCAAGTTTTGTCGCCAACTTGGCGACAAATTTGGCGGAGTTTTTTTTTTTTGGTTTCAATTTGGCCACTGTTGGTGATATTTAGAGAATAAATATTGAATCACATTAAAATAGCGAATAATGGGGAAATGACATTAAATTGGAGTAAAAGGAAGTCATGTGATGCACACATCAGCTCGTTTATCTACACTAAAAAGAAAATTGCTGAGATGAAATTGTGTGTGTGGGGGGGGGCAGGTCATCAATATGGATGAAGTGCCCGTTACGTTTGACTGCCCTACAAGCAGAACTGTGCACAGCACAGGAGATAAGACTTTCTGTCCTGACCACAGGAAATGAAAAATCATCATTCACCTGTGTACTCAGCTGCACCGCTAACGGGGAGAAGCTTTCTCCGTTAGTAATATTCAAGAGAAAGAGGAAGAGGATCGGGAAACTTCCCCAAGGGAGTTATAATTGCCGCCAACAAAAAGGATTATATGTGTGAGGAGATGATGCACTTTTGGTTGGCGGAAGTTTGCCACAAGAGGAAAGGGACATTCTTTCACCCCAAGGCCTAATCGTTTTGACTCTATGCGGTCCCATTTAGTCCAGTCGGTAAAGTCCAAAGTCAAACGACTGCAATCTGAACTGTCGGTCATCCCGAGTGGCCTCACCAAAATACTCCAGCTGTTCGATTTGACAGTGAATGGTGTATTCAAGTGCGAGCTCCGGAATAAAGTGGGAGGAGTGAATATGAAGTGGAATCCACTCCTACACTGCAAGTAGGACGCATGCAGAAAGCTTCATGCGAGGATGCCGGGAATCAACAATTACTGCAGTCAGCGATGCTGACGAAAGCGACTGCGATGAGCAATCAAGTGTTGTGTGCGAGTTGGTTGATAATTAGCTGAATCTTTTCAATTCGGACATTGAGGAATAGGATTTTGAAGGATTCAATGAACTGTAAATACTTGTAAATATTTTGATTGTAGTGTGATTATTTTGTTTATTTTATTGTATTTTATGCCTTTTTTAAAATTCTTTTTGGTTACAATAAAAAAATTAAAAAGTGAAAGGAAAGTGTATTGAATAAGTAATAACATCAATTGCAATTGGCATTTTTTTTTTTTTTTTGGAAAGTCGCAAGGTAAGATTATTATTTGTTTATTATTATTTAAAATTATGAATTGTTACTTGTGTAGAAAATAATATAAACTATCTTAAATGATCGTAGCTACATACATAGAAGAGAATACACACTAGGTGAACGTCATCGGCACCATGTTTTGATTCGCTCAACTGCGGCGAGGCAGTTTATCTGGACTTTTTTTTAGGTACTCGATTATCGTACTTAAGGCTTATACGATAGAGTGGCTTATCTACCCAAAAATTACGGTAGTGAAAGACCACAATAGTGATAAAAGAGCTAAATTTTACAGGTTGCAATAGAAGATAACTGGAAAAGAAGAAATACAGACTTTTTATTTTTAACTTTTAGCCTATATATGACATAGTGCAGTTCAAAAATGAAGTATTCAAATGGAGTATTTTAAAGATTACAATCATTTTTTTTTTTCAATGTCCCTGATAAACATTTATTTGAAAGATACAAATACACATGACTAATTTCTTGAGGCATATTTAAGATATTCAGAGCACAAAATATGCTTGTAGATGTGTTTAAAATATCTTTGGGGAAAGTAAATTTGATCTAACGTAGAAAAGTGATGCTGGTGCTCAAAAAACATTTGAGTGTAACATGAAGATTGTAGCCCGTATTTAGTTGAAACAAATCTAGTTTTTGAGTTAGGCAATTAAAGGCAGTATTGAAATTAAATATTTAGGATATAAATTAGTGCCAAGTTAGTTTCCTGTAAGCAGCGCCGGATTTTGTCTTAAAGGGGTCCTAAGCTATTTCAGGCATGGAGCCCTTTTGTAGTTTGAACAACGTTTCTGGTGCTGTAAGAGGCAATTCTCAATATTTCCCCCTTTACTATGTTTATCGCTTTCCTCTGATACATACAGCAATACTTTTACTGTTTTGTATCGTGTTTTAATGTGTTTTTTCCTAGTGTCCTTTATGAATTGACCTTTAAGAGGGGGAATGGTATCAAGAGAGTGACTTAGGACTTTCCTTTAAGTGGAGTTGTAAAATATCTCCAGTTGTAGGGAGTCCGGGGGGCCTCTCCTCCGAAATAAATTTTAAAAAATAGATATAAAATTCTGCATTTTGAAGCCTTACAGTTAGTTGGAACTACAAAAATATTAGTACAGAAATAGGGAAACGAAACTTAATGTTTTTTACTCTTTCACAAATTAAGATAATACACAGTAAACATTGTTTTTGATTCGACAAATCAATGACAGCAATTGACAGAGGTAGAGCACGAAGAGGAAAAAACAATACATTGTTACTTGCTCACATTTGCTTTCAGTACAATTGGTTTTTAATCACCCTTGCAACCCACCAACAAATTCAATTAATGAATTAAATATAAAATGGTCAATAATAAAAAATGCTTTAAGAAAAATGGTGTACAGATTTGGAAAATAGGTAACAAGAGAGTAACATACTGCCCATTTGAACAATTCATAATTTATACATTTGATAAGAAATAAAATTGGAGCCCACTTTGCTTAGGATTTTCAAAGATGTATCTAATTATTTTCAAGGACTCTAGGATAAGTAAAATTATTTAACTCACTTCATTTGTACTTTCCAGTCTCTGATAGTTTAGTACTTGATTGTAAATATCTACACTCCTGTTCTAACATTGTAAGAAACAGCTATTTTAAAGTTAAAAGGGAAAAAGAAACTATAGATTTCGCGTGACAACTCTTCTTCAGTTGCAAGTAGGGCAGAAAACGAAAAGAGGTAGTGTATCCCCCCCCCCATGCTAAACAGATTGACAATATGCAGAAGAAGTAAAATAAAAGCAAGAAATAACAACAGAATTTCCAAAATGCTGCATTCGGATTTATATTAATAACAAGGTATGAAACATGTGATCACAAAAATTTGTAATATGTTTCAGAAATGTGAGAACCGTGGTTTTTACATTTTTGGTGCAGGATTTGGCAAGGAGCTGAATTTGACATATATTGGCACTCCTACCTCCCCCCCCCCCCCCCGTTTATGGTTTTTAGCCACACTTTTCTAAATTTTCAAGATTTTCAAGGACTAATGAAATTTATTTTTTCAAATGTTTTTTTTTTTGAACGAGCCATGCTAATTTCTGGGAGTTGGGGGGCCCCTAACAAAGAGGGGGCCCTAAGCTATAGTTTGCTTAGCTTGTACGTAAATCCAGGCCTACCTGTTAGGAAATATTCATGTTCCATAGTAAAATCTAAATTATTTCTGCGTGCTTATTAGTATAAATATCTAGTTCAGCACAAACAGAAACTAGAAGAAAAAAATATCGATCAGAATTTCAGGAGTAAATTATCCAAATGGTTTAATTTTTCCATTTCCCCTATAGCAGAAATCATAGTGTTAAATTCACTAGGAAAACAGGAACCAATTTTAAAACTTAGAACATTCATGAAGTTGGTGTGTAAATTTTCCAATTTATTACAAAGGATGGACTTTATTACAAAGGATGGTCGAAATTCTACCAAGGTAGGTGTGTTATGCTTTAAATACAGATTCAGGCGAAATTTAGACTGTTGTCCTAAATGAATTACTTGTTTTCTTTGAGTATTTGAGTGAAATGTTTCGAGTTCAAAAAATATCTTTAAGTTAGAAACTTAAAATGATAGTTGTCAGGTGCTTGGACAAAGTACATGTGGGTAGTAGAGGATTGCTCATCTGAAAATGCATCAATATCTTCCGAACATGTTTTCATTATTTTAAGTTTTGTTTAAATTTTTCAGTATTAAATCTAGATGCATTATTTTGTTATACAGAGCATTTGATATTTTATGTATACAATATTCTGTAATGCTAACATCATCAGTGATGTGCTGCTTAAGTTACCATTTCAGGAAGAATACGTTAAAATTGCTACAGATAGTTTTGCTTCGGATCTTTCAGTTGACAGTGAAAATCTGCACTCGTAATTTTAGAACCAAATTCCTTGAGTAATGCATCCTTTAACCCTCTCTAGCACAAAAGTTACAAAAAAGGACACCAATTTTAAAAATTTCTTTCAAAAAACATTTCTTTAAAACTAAAAATTGTTGCATGAATAGCTTGTCTCTCTTTAATGCTCATAGATGGCAGCATTATTAAATATAGCCCCTTTTTTTTCTGGCTAAATTTTGGATTTAAATAGGGTTCCCACGGCCCTCAAAAGTCCATATAAAGACCATGTTTAGTCGTCAAAAGCCCTAAAAATCAATCAAAGGCCCTATTTTTTGGTATTTGGGTCATTTCATGTCAAATCCTAAAATTAAAAAAAATAATAAAATTTATATTTCAAAAATAATCGAACAATAGAATGATTGAGACAATTTTATGCACTTTCCTTTTTTATATAATTTTCTACAGAAAAAAAAAGTCACAAGATTTTCAGTTTCAAAAATCAAATTTTTTAAGATAGTGTCCTTTAAAAATGTTAAAAAAAAAAATGTATATAACAGTGGTGTACCTAGCATAGGTGACACCCGAAGCGGTAATCTGGAGGTTTCACCCAACTCCCCTACAAACGCACAAAATAATAATGATAATAATAGTCTATGTAAACAGGAAGAAAAGAAATTCATACAGTTTTCAAACTACATTTTTGTTATAACACAATTTTAAGTGGGCTAATGTGCAAAAGAAGAATGAGGCAGTGAGAAACAAATGATGTAATTTGGACATTTTCAAGTTTTGAGTACAATGCAGTTGCAGATAAGATCCTAGGTAGGCTTTCATTGAAAAGTTTTTCTAAATCATGCTATATAACAGCACCTACCAGGGTTACTTATACTATGTCTTGTCCCGAGTCGGAGGTGCACCTACCATTTGTACTGGGTGTCTCCAAATTTTTAATTTTTGCACTTACATCCCTTTGCTTCGTAATGCCTCAAATATAGCATTCAATGTTCCCACCGGTCCTTTAAAGTGCTCTAGGTAAAAAAACAAAAGAAAAGGCACTTTAAAGTACTTTATTTTGAGCTAAAACTCTTGAATCTTTTTGCACAGTCAAGGGCGGATCCAGAACTTTTTGAAAGGGGGGTCAAGTTTCAATGGTCAGCATGTTATACCGTATAAAAAATCAATTAAACAGGGGTGCCAATACCCCCAAGGGTAATTGCATACCCCCTCATAGGTATGCAATCTACCCCCCCCCCCCCTGCACGCTCCCACCAAAAATTTAAATCGAAACCTTTTCAAATTACCCCCGTCCCTAAATTTTTCAATAGCGTATCCTGTGCCCTGCATCATATTCCCCCAAATTTTCACTAAAAATTATATTTCTTTGGCAGACAGGCTGGTCACGTTACCGTATTAAATAGTTGGATACATTTACATAAGTATTTTATAGCACACAAAACGTTGTGGTTTGAAGTGGAAATTTTCGAGAACGTAGATAGTAAATCGTTCTTTCAATCCAAGATTAGCATTTTTTTTTTTCTAATAATAATAAAATTTGAGCAGGGATACAATAAGCAACTTTCTTGTGTCCAATTTTATCACTTTGACGACTCATTTTCAGTGAAAGAATAACGTAACATTTTCTAGGTGCCAAGCTTTATGCTTGTCGCAAAATACGCAGTTAATAGGTATGCAAATATCTGCGCTACCTTTCAAATTCACATTAAATGAAATGATTATTCTAATTTTTTGACTCATATAAAAAATCCACATAATTCTTAAATGTATTAACGACCCTTAAATTGTGAAAATAATACCTTTTATACCGTTGAAATTGTTTTCCATATTCTTTAATAACATGTTCCACTTTGTTTAATTAGCATGCATTCGGTTTACCCAACTCACTGACAAGTTTTGTTTAAACGTTTCTGATATTCTATTTGTATTTATTTATTTATTTTTTATTATGTTTTTTGAATTTGGGTTGTATTCTTAATATTAAGTATATTTTCAATCAAAAGTTTTCTGTATTTTGTTTTTCTTGTCAAGTCTGAAACGGAGGTTTTTGCACAATTTTTTCCAAACTGAACAACTTTTTAACGATTAACTATTGATACAAATCAATTTTTACCCTTTGACATTCCAGTATTAATTGTTCTGAAAGGTTTTTGGAATTTTTTAAGCTCAAAAGGGCTTTAAAGTAATAGAAAACTTGTATTTTCTGCAAAACAAACTTTATTTTTTTATTTCAAAACAACAAAAAACACCCTTTTCATTTTTTCAACATAGCAAGAGAATAATTTAAATATACTACAAAAAAAAAAAAAAAAAAAGTGATGTTAATCATAGTTGGTACTCCAGAGATATGACTTATTTAAACTCTCTATTGAAAAAGCACAAAAACTGACTTAAGATGCGGAGTGGCAACATCCAACTGTTCACAGAATACTTTCTGTTGTTCACACAAAAAAGGAAAAGTATTTGCTTGAAATTGATACCTAATTCAGCTTAATTGGTTGTAAACTAAAGACAGTAGAGAGTTTTTCTAAATTCATGCCAAAACGGCGACTCCAAAAAATGATCAAAAATCGAATTTTTGAAAAATTCTCAAGCGTAATTTTTATTCAAACAATCTTTTAAAAAATTAATTTGAGCTTGTCTCATAGCACTATTTTCAAAAAATAATAATAATGATAATAATGTACAAAATCGGAGACCTGACGGCGCGGCCGACTATTTAATTTATTCGATTTGACGAGGAATGAGCTACTTTTGTTTCTCTTCGTGAGCTAGCACACCGTTCTGCGGTTTTTATATTGTAGCGCTTTTTCTTACGAATTATTAGTTTTGAAGGAAAATCAAGTGAAATAAATTTTCTGTCTGCAGCATATTTTTTGGTATGCTGAACCTAACAAATAGGAGGGCTGTTCAGTAAGTATCTGGACTGGCTGTATTTTATTTATTCCAGAAAACCTATAGCGGTGGGACTGTGCGCATCATGCACGCGCATATTTAACCTTGTTTCACAAAAATCGGCAGGTGTGTACTGCGCGCCGTTCAGTCACACTGACTTCTTTCATGTGGAGTGTTTGCGTGTGTTCGTCGAAAACTGAAAATGTGTGAAGACACGGAGCAGCGAATCTGTATCAATTTTTGCTTTAAGCTCGGTAAAACGGGCACCGCAACCTACCCTAAGAGAGGCTGTTCGCTGAAAACGACCGGTGTTGTAGGCATCTTGTCGCTGGATACTTCATTATGACGGAACCCCAGTGCATACCAGCAATCTTGTGCAGCAGTTCCTGACAAAACACGAAACAACCCAAGTAGCACATCCTCCCTACTCGCCGGACATGTCATCTCCGGATTTCTTCCTCTTTCCCAATATCAAGGACACCGGTTGCAGGACATCGCAAAGACTGAGGACTAGAAACGTCGTTGGACCAAGTGTGTTACAGTCAATGCAGCATATTTCGAAGGAGATTGACTCAAAACCTTTTTATGTATGTATGTTTTTGCGTAATAAATTCAATCTCGATACTTTCTGAACAGCCCTCGTATACTGAAATTGCTCTTTTGTGAAAGCTGGCGGTACATGTAATATAAATAAATATAATCGAGCCGTAGCTCTCAAATTTATAATAATAAAAGATTTGACAGCAATAGTCTCGGATTTTGGATAAAGTAATCACATATGCTCTTTTTCTGCTTTTACCAAGCATTTATGGTAAGGCTCAAGCGTTTTTGAGGTTACTGCCTGTAAAAAGTTTTGATGATTTCATTGCTTCTTGAAGAGATGGACGTACAGTAGAACTTCACAAATCCAACATAATTGTTTCCATAGGTAGTTCGAAATTTTAAATTCTTCAGACTTTCGAAAATACCGTTTTGGAAAGGAGTATGCCATTTAATGAAGTAAAGTGGTTGTACAATATGTATGTATATAACATAGAACCAACGCTAAAATATGTAATTACGTTTTTTAATAAAAATGTATGAAAAATTAACCAGTGGCGCCGACTCCATGGGGCCTGAGGGGGCCCGAGCCCCCTCAAAAAATTTTTTGAGGCCCCCCCCCCCCAATAATTTAAGAAAATTATTAGTTATTTAATGCTTTCTAAACTCACAAATTTGTCTCAGTATTAGGGGTGCGACATCGATGTCGATGTTTTGGAAACATCGATGTTTTACTTTCGATGTTTTTGGACCATCGATGTTTTGGTTTCGATGCTAATGTTTTTGCATTTTAATTGAAAATTATCATAAAATTTGCTCCAATTTCCTCGCTAGGTAATTAAGTTTACTTATGGTGTTGCCAAAAAAAAAATCATTTTTTTGCATCCGTTTTATAAGAACAATTTTTCTGTGTAGAGGATGATTTTTGGGAAGATCACTACAAGATAACAGAAAATTAACTAGAGAGTGAAGAAGTGATCAAAGCTATTGGAAGCACCTGACACTGGTAGTCTGGAGCCATAACTTGCTGTCTATTTCAAGGCTCCAGTTCTTAAACTAAAGGAAAATCCTATATGTATTTGATAGTGATGGCAACTTGTGTTCCATCGGAAAGAGATGTTTCTCTGACTGGTGGGATAGTCTGCATAAAGAGAAATGCCCTTCTGGGGGACAAAGTAAAGAAACTTCTTTTTCTCCAAACTGTCAATATCAATATTCAGGATTACTTATCAATTTCCCCCAAAAAGTCATCCATCCATTACTTGCAATTTGTGTTTAATTATTAGCTAACGGTACAACACATATTTCTTACTCTTAAAAATAATTGTTAGAGTTAATTTTGTATTTTTAAAATAATTAGCACAACTTTTTCTCATCATTCAACTGATGGTAAGTGCTATGATACATTTTTGCTTAGATTCTTTTTTTATGTAAATTTACTTTTAATTTAATTCAGTTTGAAAATATTTCCTTATTACTATAACTAGTTTGTATAACCCAGTGCTTGTCTTGTTATCAATTTTTGTCCTACTATAATATCAAGATGTTGCGAAATTATTCTTATTAAATTATACTTATGATTTGAGGTTCAGTATTTTCAATGTATTCGTCGGGTACGTATTTTTTTGTATTGCTTAAATTAGTGTTGTAATATTCAAAAATGTATGTTATACATTGATAAAAATTTCGAGTTTTTAAAACATCGATGTTTTTCGGTTTGATGTATCAATACCATCGATGTTTTAATTTCTAACATCGATGTTTTGCCATCGATGTCGCACCTCTACTCAGTATTTTTTATTTAGTTACCTTGTAAAATACATTCATTAATGAGTTACAACAAATAATTTTTACGGTTAAAAGCAGGTTAACTGAAAACGAGTGGTGTGAATAATGATAGTGTTACGGTGCTGCGAGCGCTTAGAATTTGTCCCAGTGTGCGAACCTGCGGTATAGTGCCTAGAAAGAGTAGTGTGCCGATCGACGGGGAAAAAGTGAGGTCAGATCTGAGGAAAAACCAGATGGCGCTGCGCTCGAGTAGTACGTTACGCTCCTCAATCAGACGCGTTTTAAATCAGCCATTGCATGCTGATTTCGTAGTTTAAAAGCCCCGTTTTTCGGATTGAACTTATTTCAGCGCAAGAGACAAATTCTGTAATAAATGCTATATTACGTGGGTGTTCATTTATTGTTTTGCATATAAAATTATCTTATGCTAATTTATCTTCAATGAAAATAGTTGACTATAAGGGGCCATTCATTAAATACGTAACTATCCCGAGGGGGAGGGGGGGTTGGAAAAGCCTCTACGTACCCTTACTTGGGGGGGGGGGGTCAAACTCATTCTTACGTAATATTTTCCAAGTCGCCGGTATTTCACATTAGAAATTGCGCGGCACAAGTGATTTGGCAGAGATTATGTTCCATTTCCGTCTGGAAGGTAAGAAACGTATTAGGATAAGATGTTTTTTTATTTGTTTTACAAAGAATTTATAGTGTAAAATATAATAAAAGAGTCGCATTGTTTATTGCATGTTTTATTTGTAATTGATATTACATAAAAAAGAAATGTCGAAAAAACATTCAGTTTAGATTCTAACTTTTCAGTAACTATTTCTTCACGCAAAAGGTTTAATTTAATAATGTGAATTTAATAACGATTCCAGTGATGTAACGATTTTGTTATTTTATCATTTTGAAACACGAAATGGAATCTTACGTAGGAATAAGGGGGGGGGGGGTGAATGCAAACGAGGAAATCGTCTGTGAGAAATTGATACCTTCAATCCCTCGCCAAGTGTTTAAATTTGCTACTTTTCTTAAAATTTTGGGAGACTTAAATACCTTTTATCTCGATAACGAGGGACGATAACAATAAAAATTATCAATTTTGTACAGGATATTAAAAGGCTGTAATTCAAGAAAAAAAACTTTTTTTTAAAATATAACTTACGTCCTCGTTGATTCCGTTTGTCCGAAAGGCTTATGGTCGGTCGCTAACAGTTACCAGGCGTAGCGTTGCTGGAGATTTCCAACCTATTCTCCAGACCTATAAACTGTAGAGGTGGTGCTACCATATACCGCGCCCAAGTCGGGCTCTTTCTCATTTAGGGGCCTCATTGACTCATGAGTCGCTCCTGTCTGCTTTAAACTCATCCTGGCTACATGAATGGGGCTTGACTCTCCCAAGTGGCATTAAAAACAACAACAAACAGCGCCCTAAGTCATCTCGATTGATAATACATTTGCCTTAAAATATAAGTATCACATTTTCAGTCAATTGTGTAAAATTTTGTTTTGAAAACATCCTTTTATTGTCAATATTATTTTCCACATAATTTTCATTATATACAAAAACTACAATATTTGGAGATTTTTTAAATTTCATACAAACCCAATATTCGTTAGGCAAATTAATATGAACAATTTCATTTATAATAGATTTATACGTGGTTATTTCAGTTTCATCTGCGGAAAGATCAAGTTTTATTTTTTTCAAACAGGGAACATTTTTCTTAACTGTATAATTCCTGATGAACCTTTTCTTGGGTAATTTTTTAGCAAAGTATGTTGGCAGATTTGGGAAAATTGTCGGAATTGCCTTATATTTCAAAAAAGTTTTTCCCCGAGGAATCAAAACTTCCTCACCATTTATAATATGCTTAAAATGCGTTTCAATAAAATGTTTTTCGAAATGCAGAGCACAAACTGAGCAATATTTATCAAAAACTTTATCTAACCTGGGAATAAACGAGTTCCACTTTAGTTTTTCTTCATCTGCTGGAGCTTTAAAAAGCGTAACTTTTTCCTTGCATGTTTTGTTTTGTACCCACTTTTGCCCCCTGGTACGAAACAAGATGAAGCTTTATTTCTTTCAATGTTCAACTTTGATGCCTCCATTAAAAGCTTTAAACGCTGTTTCATGAAATATTCACGAAATAAAGGTTAAAAAGAGAAACGCGGAACTAAATTGTAACAAAATTCCGCGTCTACTAATGTAAACACCGCGAAATTGAACGTGCACCTCGACCGCACTGCCATCTAGCGGTTTTCATACAATTTGTCTTCAAGAATCTCGGGGAAAAAAGCGCCGCGCCGGTCGGCACACTACTCTTTCTAGGCACTATACCTGCGGATAGTCTGTCCGATGAACAATGGGGCAGATGCGATTGAACAACTTGGCTGTTCTCATAACCACTGAGTTATTTTTGATGAATTGGATATTCGACCCGACGTCAACGACTTCAAATTCAGTAATCTAGTCAGGCGGTCGACATTTGCACCTTTCTAAAGACAGCCCTAATATTGGTATTTAAAGCAATTTTAAAAATCTCCGTAATAGAGAATTAACTACATACAGAATGTTAGATTCAAAATTTCGAAATATTAGTACTATTTTATTACCGTATTACTATAGTACTGCATTAGTTATTTTCAAATTCTTTAATATTTTTAGGCCGCTATTTACATACTATATTAACTTTATTAAACAAATTAACTGTAGGATATAATTTTTATTTAATGAACTCTGAGCCTTATTCAAAGCAAGTTTAAATTAGCTATTTTACTTATTAACCTAAGTGCGACCGTAATATCTTGTGCTTTATTTTTTTTAAATGACAGTTAAAGATTTATTTAAGAATAATTTCAATCTTTTTATGTATATATAAATATATATTCACTATTCTGTAATAGTCTAAAAACCAAATTATTATACTATAAATTAAACAATTTTTTTGCGAAAATACCGTACATGTGGGGTTTTTCTTTTTCTTTCTTTCTTTTCTTTTTTTTTTTTTTTTTGTTTTTCGTTTTTCAAAGCCAAAACATGTGTCGAGTTAGCGAGAGTAGAGTTTTTGGTGTCCTAATGTTGATAATATATTACTCTAAAATGCTTAAAAAACTGTAAAACTTACTTTCTCCATCTCCAATTTAGAAAATTTCCCGGGGTTAAACCCGCGGTATGCTCCCCACCCTCCCAATATTTTTTGTATTTAGGCGCACTGGGAGTGCCCTTCCATTAAAAACAAGTGCCCTACACCTTATATCAATGCCTAGCCACGGAACTGCACGACTTCCCCCAAAATAGAATTGCAAAAATGTCCCACACTGAAAATAAGTGACATGATCTAATTGAACCAGAAAATTTGTATACAAATTCTTAGATTGACTTTTTGAAAACGTCATGCCACATATTGTTTGTTTGTATAAATCATATACACCAGAAAATATATAAATTGGCATTTTCGAGGTTCAAAAAATCTGAACTTTTTTTTTTTTGGAAAAGTGGGGGGAGGGGGAGGGACGCCGTGGTATTACATAACCCCTGGATCACCGGTGACGTCTAGCCCCCTCAATAATTTTTCCAAGTCGGCGCCCCTGAAATTAACTCTAGTAGTACTGAGGAAAAGAACTGGATAAGGATAAAAGTTAAAAAAAAAAAAAAAAAAAAATAATTATGTATATAACTTTTATACATATTTTTAAAAATAATTTATTTTTGCTGTGAAAGTTGTTTTTGATAATCTTCTTATTGATTAACTCATCAAATCACATGAGATAAAGTATTCATTTCATTAGAAATGAATTGATAACGTATTGTCAAACATAGTGCAGGCCGTTAAGACATAATATAGCAGTGTGGAGAAATGCATTTATTACAATTAGCGATTTTTATTTTGGAGATTTTTTTGTTTAACGAGGAGTCATTTTATTTCCAACCCTAGTATTTATGAGAATAGGCCTACGGCAATTTCGTGATGTTGAAACCGAGTCTTTAGTCACGCGGGCATGTGCCTGAAGCGTGTCAGCCCACGTGCTCTTTTCAGGGGGGTGTCTTCGTCGGAAGTAAGAGAAAAGTGGTGAAATGCAATTTGTAGGGGATTTCCAGAAATTTCATTCATTGGAATTTGATACCGGATTTTTTGTTGGTTTACTCAGCAGACTAAGCGGCTTGCAGTTATGTGACACTATGGAGCAAAATTATTTTAAGATTAAGATTGGACGATGGGTCAGTTATTACTGTATGTTTGTTTGCCGCTTTTTGCGTGAAATGAAATTTTTTTTTTCAAATATTTTTAAAATTACACGTTGAATGGATATTTTGAATGGCTTCCTGAAATAATATTTGTAGAACAAGATTTTAAAGTATTACTTTTTTGTAATAATTTAAATTGTGTTTGTTTCCTTCTATAATGCGAGTGCAATCAAAGTTGTCCATCGCAAACGTTTATTATCGTCGTTCAGGTTTGTAACTTTGTCTTGGATGTTGATCTCCCTGCTTATTCGGATGACGGATAAATGAATAATCTTGTGAAAGTAAAATCACCTGAAATCGGAAATTTCCAGTAGCCACAATGTTAAAATTTCCCGCTAAGTAGAATCATTTCCCTTACGTGATACAGTAAGGATATAAAGGGTGGTAACTATTATGGTGGTAACTTACTACAAAATACCATGCTTTGCCATCAATCTTTGAGTTGAACCGCACCATTGCTGCGGTCACTCATCTGGAGTGCTAATTCTACATTAGCTACTAGTTTGTTTGGCTCTCTAGGCTCCCTTAAGAGGTTTTTCGCCTCCAGCTCATGTGATTCCTATTCCGGGCTGATGAGTGCTAAAAAGCACGAAACTGCAGTCCTCGGATGGAATAACTGAGCTGTTGGTGTATTTTAAGTATTTCTGCCTTAACCCTGGATTAGGGTGGTAACTTACTACAAAAAAACAGTAAGGGTATGTTTAGTAATACGAATATTTCTTTTAAAGTAATTTGGAATGAGAGAAATCATAAAAATTCATACTAAACTTAAGATTTAAGTCGAGCAATCAAATGTGAAGCGGCTCGAAGGGCGAATGTAATACAGCAACGGCAGGCGTAGTGCAACTACTATGGATCTTTACATTAAGGTTTGAAACAATCATCCACCGACTTTGAGTAAAAACCATGGAGGTAGGAGGCCTTGTTGCTTTTCAATAAAAATAAAATCTTATGACACATTACACTAGCTTTACTATGACAAACAAACATGATACAGTAACAGAAAAAATCCATAATGTTAATTAGTAATAAATGCAGGATATTAATTTACTACTACTTTTCATTAACTGCTAAAGTTTTTACATAAAGTCATAGATTAGGAACCTATGCCTCCATGAATAAAATGAGGAGCTAATTTTTTTTTTAAAGGAAAGTATTTGTGTTTTAAATTTTGTTGCATTTTAATTTCTAATTTTTACATCAGATGAAATGAAATATTAAATACTGATTTAAAAAAACTATTTTTTAAAATTAGTCCTTGTAATCAAAGCTTTTTGCTCTTAGTAGCAAATAAAGAAAGTATCTGACAATGTTTCAAATTTCAATTTACAATTTTATTGATAGACTTATTTATAAGTTACCGAAGGGCAGCAGCAAATCACTTCAATACATTTTAATTTGTAGCGATATTTTAAGCAACTTGGGTTTGTATTTGTATGTAAGATAGATTCAAGATTATTTATGACATAACATGTTACCATGATTATCTGTTATTGAATCATATATTATGAAAGAAATTAATTTTCTGTTTATGCAAAATTAGATAGATACAAACGAAATCAATTTAATGCATTCATCTTATTTTTTTCGGGGGGGGGGGGGTAATGATTTACTTTAAAATAATCCTATTTAACGTAGATAAATTCAAGATGTAAATGGAAATGCATGAAAGTTTCCCAGAACGATTGAATTCTTCTGAAAACTTAAGGTGCTTTTCGCATAACGATTAATTTTGGACTTTTCAATTCATTTTGCATAGTGTGCTGATCACACACTCTCACATTATTTAAAAATCCCAAGAACATTCGATGGATAAACGAGATTCACTTTCAACTTATAGGAGATTAACGTATCTTACAACATTGCACACCCAATTTTACGATACACGCAAGATGGCGGCCGCGACCGGTTACGGTTATCGCATCGAGAAATTCCCCCAGTGCTCCATCCTGTTATTCCTACATCTATGGTAAAAACAGAATTAAAAGGCAAATTTTTTAAATCCAAAAAGCTCGAAGCTAAAATTGAAATGCATGATTTTGAATACTCTGGTGCAAGAATGAGAAACCGGAAATAACCATGAATATGTAATAATCTCATTTTAATTTTAAAAGCAGTTGTATATTCATTCCATCGACTATAAGAAGACATTTTGGAACTCCATTACAGGCGATTGTGATTCACTTTAAAGTTTACAAAAAAAAAAAAAAAAAGTTCGGTTCGGTGAACAACGAATTATGAATAAACAATCTACTTTAATTATCGTTAGGAAATTGTATTTTAATCGAAACAGTCCGGGAAAATCATTTGGCCGTAAACCTGGAAAGTTCTGAAAATGAACATGGAAGAATATGCTAACTTTTGCATCACAAGTAGTGAAACAAAGGCAATTAACATTTAATGAGATCCTTAGCAAACCGATTTCAGATTAGAAAGAAAATTTGTTTGCTGAAATGTTTTCGGGTATCATTTGTATTATAGACAACTTTGCGTGCAAAAATGTGTAACGCATGACTGTACAATATCAATTTTGCTGTACTGTTTTGTCAAGTATTCATTTTGCATCTTATGTGTGACATTGGTCAGTTTAATATAAGAGAGTATAAAAGAAATGTCAAAAGAACTTCATTTATAAACCAACATATTATCGAAACTTTGATGTCTAACAATTATCTTATTTTGAATAATTTATTAGCTCCCCGCCCCCCCCCCCCCCCCCAGTGTTCGGGGTAGTTTTGTGATGAAAATACTTCTAGCGGATGATATGTGCTCGATATTATAGTTTATTTACTGCAATACAATATCATTTATGGTTCGTTGAATTGTAATTATAACACTATTAGGCTGGTACTTAAACGTAGCAGATATTCTGCTTTGTCTTTATTTTGTCGTGAAAGTGATAAAGAGTGAAAAGAGAAGCAGGAATAATTTGGCTTGTCTCAACTGTGTGGTTAACCAGAGCTTTATTTCTACCAAAAAGCGTAAAGAAGTCCTAAAATCCCCACAATTATCTAAAATGTTAAAATTTGCATAGAATTGAAAAGAAATGCAGAAGCTCACGCTAATCAAGCCCTGTGGTTAACTAACATCTGCTGTTTTGCAGAGTAATTAAATGAAATATACAGCATTTGTTACGTTATTGACACAAATATTGCACTTTGCAATTCGTTTCAACTACTCTACACGCCTACAATTATGATAGTTTGATTGATTGTTTTGATTCAGAAACTTATTCAGTCAAAATCATTCTTTTAGATTAATTATTAGCTGAAGTATTAAGATATGAATATCGGAGCTCTTAATTTTAAAGTGTTTGCAGTTTGGTTCTCCGTTAATATATATTTTGCTTGGGAAGGGAAGGCGTTCTGTTTAAAATGAAAAAAAAAAAAAAAAAAAAAGAAGTAAAGAAAGAGAGCTTTGAAATTCGAATTTTTAAGCATGATTTCTTTTAATGCAAAACCTAATGTTTTAATTTCTACAACTCTACAACTGACTGAATATGTGTGTGTGTGCATCGGTTTATTAATTCTCTCTGTTTTAGACATAAAAATGTGTTCTAGCTATCTTTTTATTTCAATCAATGTTGTTTTCTGACACTTGCTCGTATCACTTGAATCCCTTTGCCCTTTTTAATCTTCAATTTGAACCTGTGAGTCCATAATCCCCCATTTGAACCATCGGGAGCGAATAGAAGTCTGCTGTGGAGAATGGTCCTAGGATTTGTGACGCGTACTTGTAGTCGGCCCCTCTGATAGAAGCCCCAAGAACCGTGCTCTATCCGCCGCCCAGGGCCTGACCCCCGATAACCCCTGCAGACCCCGTCCAGGATATGACGGGGCCACTCATTTATCTCGTTGTTTTAGCGTGACCCGCATCGCATCCAACAGGTGGAACAACCTGCCTCTCATTAGAGCCGCTTTGCTTTCTTTAAAAATTAAAATGAAAGACCGTTCTAATTATTGGCTGTTTAGGACTTTTGCCTGCATCGACCCCCTCCCCCATCACACCGTGGCCCCCATTCGCGCAAATTCGTTATAGGAAAATGAAATTTGCTTTTGGAAAAAGGTAAAGCTGCTGAAGTAGGGACTCTTCTCCGGTGCAATCGAAAATAGCACATGTTACGTTCGACACTTGATTTTTTTTAAATATCAAACTATTGTTGGAAATCCCAATATAAGGATGCAGAGGCAGTGGGCTTGAAACACAGAACATTATTTATTTAACAGAACATGGACACAACAAACAGATACATGACAAGACTGCAACTTGCTGCAACTGAACATTCACAACGCCACGGCGTATGTAACTTGGAGATGACGGCACAAGTTAGTTACACACGGTTATAGGAATAGCCCATATCAGAATAGATGCGGTTTAACATTGCAGCTTAACAACTATCGCCAATTAATCATATTTTTATTGATACGGTATTTGTTTGAGTATAATCAAGTATCAATGGTTTGTTTGTACATGCATAATTTATGAATAATTAAAAAATACCTACACACCTCCGGAGGGAAACAGAGTACACCTTTAAAATAGTACTACCCATGTGATAAATAAATACCTTTGTGCTGAACAGTAGAGTAAGATAGAAACAACGTCAGAAAAGCACAAATTCGCAGATAACTGCAGACACGTGTTTCGACGTTACAGGGAACGCCTTTTGCAATGCAAAAAGTAATGAGCTTATGGATGAAAAGACATCCGACAGAAGCTTTGTCGAATGTGTTTTCTTCCATAACCTCTAGATTTCTTAAAGACGACCTGCTTGTTAACTCAAAAAAAAAAAAAAAAAAAAAAATCAAAACAGATAATGAGCTTTTGATGGTTAAGGGGATCTTCGCCGCTTCTGAAATTTTAAAATTCTTCGTCGCTAAACGCAATTGCAATTTAATTTCCTTATCTCAGACTCTTATATGTTCTAATGTAGTAAGCATATTAAATTTTGTCAAATAAGAATAGTTAATATTGCAATTATTCTTATTGTGGTAAATATTTCCATTGATTTCCGCAATAAATTATTTATTGCTAACATAAAAATAACATACTGTTAAAAGAGTTTGAGAACAATTGCTTGAATAATGCTTATGGTCAAATTTACTTTTTCAAATATGTCTTTCTTGAAAAGTGTGGAGTGTATGGGAGTATGGGGCGAAGTGAAGTACAGTAGAACCTCCATTAAAGGACACCTCCGAATAAGGGACACCTCTATTTAAGGGACATTTTTTCTAGTCCCATTCCCTTTGAATAGGGACTTCCGTGTATTTACCTCTAATTAAGGGACAGTCACAAAAAAAAGCAAGAAATAATGTATAAGCACATAAAAAATAGTGAATTTACTGGAATTCAAGTTTCACTTTTTCTCTAAAAATTGACATAGGTTTGACATAAACACATCACATTGCAACAGGATCACGTCAACAGAATATGCAAATTGCCTGCAGCATTTAACATGATAAGACATCTTCAGTATTTAATGTTAAGTGTTAATAGTTAATGTTCATTGTAATATTATACTACTAAGTACATAGCATGCATCAACTCAAATACCTCCGAATAAGGGACACCTCTATTTAAAGGACAAAATACCTGGTCCCCTTAGTGTCCTTTATTGAGAGGTTCTACTGTTTTTAAGATAACCTATCTTTTTTAAAAGGAACAAATAATTTTCACCTTTTTTTGCATGGTGCTATATGAAAAAAAAAATATTTTGCATCAAATGAAGGAATAAATAAATGTATAAATAATGAAACAAACGAATAAATACATAAATTAATCAATTTATGAGAAAAAAATAATGAATGAATAAGAAGATAAGTGAATGAATGAATGAATGTAAATGAATTAAGTAATGAATAAATAAGTAAACGAAACCGAGTCTTTTCACTTTACCTCATTCACTTAGTCCCGCGTGCACTTGGCAAATTGTATTAAACATTAAAAAACAAAACTTGCCTAATTTAACTGCTACTAACGTGAGTACTGCACTAAACATCAGTAGATCTCATTTAATACTTGCGTTGTTAATTACAAAAAAAATTTCATTTTATAATAACAAAAACTATTTTTGATAAACCACAAAATATTGCAATATGTGCATCAAATTTTGAAAATAACTTGTTATTATTTTCCTTGATCTTTAGAGCTATTTTATTTTTTGATTGGTATCAACTTTATGTTTAAGAAATGAGTTAAAATATTCTTAGATAGGTGGTGCTGCAAACTGAACGTATTTTAGCGTTTCACTCTGCCCCACATTTGTTCTTTCGTTATTCGTTTTGGGAATTATTTCGCAATTAAATAGTTTGCAATTTGTTTGATTTTTCATAAATGTTTCGTATTTTAATATTTCCTTGCCATCCCTTGAACATTAACTTTTTTTTTTGTCCTCGCGTATGAAGAAATAAAAAGCCATTTTACGAGCTATCGACGTTGTATAGGGTGGAGATGCTGAAGGAGTGGGCACTAATTCAGCTCACGTTTCCTGAATATGCGCGCAAAGTAAACTCCATTTCATCAACGGGTTGCTCTCTACTGTCAGGAATCTACCAACGGAAGGGACACTGCTGTGTGGGTGGAGAGATTTGAATAATAAATGAGGCCGGAAGGTGTTGGGGCTTTAAATCTTTCTAGTGTTTTTTCTTTTTTTTTTTGTAACATCTCAAGTCTTTTCTTCATCTTGGGAGAATCGAGAGTGGGAATATGGAAAGCTCTTCTCGGTAGATACTGTATCAAGTAAAATCAGGGTTTTTTTTTTTGGTAGCGTGTTTTATACTTGCATCGTTACCTTCATGGGTCATTCTTCAAAAACTTTTAAGTCACACGCCTTTTACAGTAGAAACTTTAATTGACAATTCATTTAACAATGGTTATTAATTTCATCAAAAAAATGTATATTTAAACCTGCCAACATTTTTTAAATATTATTTTTTTTAAGTATATTTTTGGTCCACAACATGTGAATTCTCACCTCCGTCGCATGTCACACACCTTGCGTGGCTGTATACGTTGCTTAATAGCTTGTTTAATTAAAAGTTTATACTTATTTATTTATTATTCCCTTCACAATTGTATGAAATACTAATTGATTAAGTATACTTAATTTTTTAATATTGTGTTTTAGTTCGTTTTAGAAGGACAAGGAGTTATGTCACACAATCCATTCTCACCTCCGTTACTTAAACACAAAATGCCGTTGCTCAATGACACGTGGCAGTAATGACATCAAATTTTATTTTCCATGATACAAGGGAGCTCCCTCGTTTATTTTCAGCCATAGTTGAAGTTGTGAGATTTTTGTTGAAAATCAAGAAGATCGATTTTGCTTTAAAAACTTAGTGTGGTTATTCTAACTTCTCATCTTAGTGAACTTGAATTTCAGGGATGTGAATTAATGTAAAAAAAAAAAAGTGAACATGTTTTCATATGCTTAATATGTGCAGATTGTTGCAACGAAGAAAAAAAATAATTTCCATGAAAATGTATCTATTAGGCTTATATTAAGGGAAAGATCCTCACCTCCGTGATTCTCACCTCCTTGACAGACCTTATCAATGTCATTATTTCTGAGATTGACTGGATTTTAATTTTTGTTGTTATTTTGCGGGTATTTTTTTCTTTTTAATGAATAAAATGGATATCGAAACGCGTAGAAGATCCAAAGTTTTGCATGCATGGTTCGAAAATAATACAAAATCTTACAACAATGTGGTAACAAGGGTAATTTTTCCGCAATGGCCAAGCCTCCGTATTTTGATACTGAAAGTAAAAATGGTTTTCCATCGTTCTGAAAAAAATATTTCATATTCGGCCGCTAAGTTCTTGTATGAAGGCAGTTTGTCAATGGGGTGATACAAGCGCATGTTTCTTCCTTGAAGGCGCAATAAATTCCACTTCATAACGATAAGGGCCAGCAGAAACATTTCTCGTCATTCCTAAAAAGAAAAATGAATTTTTATCCATTCTTATGCTTGTAGCATGGATCTTATTAATGTGTTGAAATTCAAAGTAATCTTGTGATAAAATCGTTTGCTATTTGTTTGGATAATATTTTCTGTAGCATTCACCTCCCCCCCCCCCCTCCAATTGAAATTTCAAAAAACAGTACATTCATTTTTTGTCAAAAAAAAAAAAAAAAATCATTTTTTGCCACGTTTACTGGATGGGGCTGGGGGGGGGGGACTCGTGCTTTTAATAGGTAAACTGCTTTAAATTGTGATATTTTTTAATGTGTTAGAAAATGCTGATTAAATGTGATGTAACAAATAGATGTTAAGTAGTAAAAGCATATTCTATGTATTAACTGGATGTATATTAATTGTTTCACATTTTAAATCAGTTTAAGTTGTAATTTACTTAATAGTATCAAAATACATCGTTATTATTGCATTAAATTTAGGTATACATTTCAGGGTTTTTTTTATATTGTTAAATAGAAAAGATGATAACATGGTGGTGAATGTAGTATTTATTACTGAGTAGTAAAAATAATGGCACTAGCCTGCGAATTTAAACTTTTGCCTAAAGTATTTAAAGCGTTGAAATATGTCGATGTGCTGATTTCGAATTTTCAATCCCTTTGCTTCTATCAGGTCAGGTTTTCTTACAAAATAATTTTACATGCGTTGTAGAATTATGAGAATTTCATCAAAGACGTATTCATTCACTTTCTCTCTCTCTCTCTCTCTTTTTTTAAAGAAACAGCGATGTTTAATGTACACAGATTGTTGCATTGGGTTATATAATTACTCTTTGGATGTGCGGAAATTACGCTGTGAGGAAAATAAAATAATTTTTTAGGGTGGAGTAAAGTTAATTCGGTAAAAGAGTGAAAACATAAATTCGATAATTTGTTTTGACAACCAAGTTAATAAATAACTGTTTCTGTCATTACCACATAATCGAGTAACATTCGAAGAAGTACCTCTGAAATGTCATCACTTTTTATGAAGAAATGAGCTATTTACAGCGACTGTCCACGAAAGTCTCAAGGGTCATTCCATGTCAAGTGATCCGAAGTTTTTTCATCACATTCTTGTATTCCTTTGAAATTTAGCTCATCGATTGTACCCTTCAAGGTAATCAAAAGTCCAAATTTTTAGATTTTTATATCTTTTATTTTACTTCCTTTTACAAAAAAAAGGAAGTATTGTATTCGCGAAAAATTTTTCACTCAAATATCGACCTTAATTTCCATTTTGCTCACACCCGAATGAATGTTGATTTTTTTTTTTCTGTCTACTCGACCACACGTGGATAGGTACCTAAGAACGTATAGACACGTGAAATATCCATTTTGACGATTCCCGAGTTAGTTACAACGAGTTTTCTCGTGACGTATGTATGTATGTATGTGCGTATGTGCGTCGCATAACTCAAGAACGGTATGTCCTAGAAAGTTGAAATTTGGTACGTAGACTCCTAGTGAGGTCTAGTTGTGCACCTCCAATTTTGGTTGCATTCGGGTGTTTTTAAGGGGGTCTTTTGCCTCTTTTTGGGGGGATCTCATTGTTAATTTCGATGTAAACTCAAGTGGTGTTACAATTTGGCGGACACTTGGCGACAGATTGCCAGTCTTTTGGTCGCCAAGTTTTGTCGCCAACTTGGCGACAAATTTGGCGATTTAAATTTTTTTTTTAAAATCTGGTTTTAATTTGACCTCTGTTGGTGATGTTTAGAGACTAATGAATCACATTAAAATTACCAATAATAGGAAAATGACATTAAATTGGAGTAAAAGGAAGTCATGTGATGCACACATCAACTCGTTTTTATTTATATTAACCAGCTTATTTCAAGCATAGTCACGTTTATTTACTACACACTAGACCATCACCAGTAGTAAGAGAACCTCATATTCAATTAAATAGAATCTAAAAAATATCGTTATTTCTTCAGTCAAATTTTATTCAAAAATTCATAAAAATATGATCCCATTGAGATCCCAACTTGAAATTTCGCATAGACGAAGATAAAATGCATTTTATCTTCGATAAAAAAATTTTTGAATATTAAAAAAAAATCATATGTTTTCTGAGAAATTTAAATATTTTTTAATGAAAATTTTTATAAAATTAGTCATGTTGCATATGGGTCATTCTTCAAAAAGTGTAACTTTTCTGTCACACGCCTTTTACAGAAGAAACAATTCATTTAACAATGATTTTTAATTTTATCAAAAATTTTAAACCTGACAACAATTTTTCAATAGTAATTTTTATTTTAATTTATTTTTGGTTCGTAATATGTGAATTCTCACCTCCGTGGCATGTCACACACCTTTTGTGACTGTTTATGTTGCTTAATAACTTGTTTAGTTGAAAGTATGTACTTATTTATTATTCCTTCACAAGTGTCTCAAATACTAATTGTTTAAGTATATTTATTTTTTAATAATGTGTTTTAGTTTGTTTTAGTAGGATAAAGAGTCATGTCATACAATAAATTCTCACTTCCGTTACCTAAACACAAAATACCATTCCTCATTAACACGTGGCAGTAATGACACCAAATTCTATTTTCCATGACCCTTGTTTATTTTCAGCCATAAAGAAGTTGTGAGATTTTTGTTGAAAAACAAGAAGATGAATTTTGCTTTAAAAACTAAGTGGTTATTGTGATTTCTCACCTCCGTGAACTTGAATTTCAGGGATGTAAATTAAGGTAAAAAAAGAAGTGAATATTTTTTCATATGCTTAACATGTGCAGGTTGTAGCAACAAAGAAAGATATTTCCCTGAAAACTATATCCGTTAAACCTATATTAATGGAAAATTCCTCACCTCCGTGACAGACCTTATCAATGTCATTATTTCTGAGGTAAAAATAACTGATGGAGGGGAAATACATCAATCTTAGGCAATCTACCAAATTTATAAAATGCCAGTATATTCTCAAATTTACTAAATAATATTTTTTAACAAACGTTTGAACAAAAAGGATAACTATACTAATTATGCCGTACTTTAATTAGGGGAGCTTAATGTTAGATTCCCACTAATCAATAAAATAGCTTATTGTTTGCACAATTAACAAAATTGCTACCTTGATATTAGATTGGCCTCGATTTTTAAGTATTAAAAGTTTTTCTTTTTTATTTCCGTGAACAAGGCATTATTATTATTTTCTTATTAATGAATAAAATAATTGGAACTTAGCTGGGTCATTGTTTATGGTTACTTCTAGTATGTAACACTTTCATGTAAGAATGCAAAAAAAAAAGGTTTCGAAATTGAAAAATATTTGCGTTCAAAGGTTACATTTTCTGGAGAATGACCCATATCATATTAAACAACAACTAATGAACTTTAAAATGCTTTTTACCAAATATTTCCATCTAAATTTGGTGCAGAGTTATCGTTCAAGCATTCAGGAAAGAAAGAGGGTTTTTCTAAAATTGTAAGTCTCATAAATAAAAAAATAAAAGAGATAAAAATGAAAATCTGGACTTTTGATTACCTTTAAAGAAAATGCTAAGGCAACTATCTAAAAACTAAATTAACTTTATTTGGATTCTACATACGAAAGGGCTTCCAAATTGCCCTTGCTATTCGAACTGCCACGAGACAACCAACATCAACAAAAATCAAGCCATCGAATGCCACGAATCCACGATCCATGAACAGAAAGACATCTAACTAAATTGAGCCGAGAGGTGGGAAATTTGCATATCGAAAAGCGCCCTCTTGCGCACAGGTATACTCGAGGATTTTTATGGAGATTTTCCACAGCTCCCCACCATGAACTCTAAGAGTTCATCAATAGAACCTATAAAAAGAACTATAACAAAGGCAAATACATAAGGAAATTCTTCTCCTCAGTAAACAATAACGAATGCACTAACTAATGGTCGCTAAATATAAAGATTAAAATACCATAAACCATATGGTTACAAACTTATATAAAATGTAATTTCTATTTTTAAATTTTATGTTCAAACAATTTTAAACTTAAGTTAACAAAATTAATTTTAATATAAAAGACGTTTTTTTTTTCAAAAATTAATGAAATATTTAAGCAAATTATTTTAAGAAGTTAATTAAAGTCCAACATTACAAATATTTCAAAATTTTGAAGGAAAAAAAAGAGTTTAAATGAAATTATTTTCAATAAACTTTTAGACTGATTAATCATAAAAAGGATACGTGAAGCCAGTTCATTCACAAAGTTCAAGGGGATATATCAGCTGCACAGGTTTTCTGAAAAGTCCCTTTTTGGTTTTGACGACACAAGCTCTGATATGTCCATCTCTACCTTGAAAAGTTTCTTGAACGATTCCCAAGTCCCATAGTAGTTTAGATTTTGAAGTTCCTTCGACGAGCACTACATCATTCATCTTTACTTCTTTGTGAACGTTAGGCGATTTGAAATGGTGAACTGTTTTCAAATTAAGTAGATATAGTTCTTTCCATTTAACCCAAAAATGTTTCAAAAGTGTCGTTTGATACTGCTTTCTTTTTAATAAGGACTCTCTTGTTGACACTCGATTAACTAACTCAGCAAAATTAAATGGATAGTCGTGATTTTTCCTTCGATATTGCAAAAAGTCAAGAGGAGTTAATCGCTTGGGCTCAGAAAAATTATCAGTAACGTATGTTAAAGGTCTCGAATTAACGACGTATTCGATTTCAGTCAAAACAGTTGAAAGTTCTTCAAACGTGAGAAGAGTTTTTCCGAGAACTTTTCTGAGTGGATCTTTCACTGATTTTACGAGACGTTCGTAAAATCCGCCCCACCAGGGCGCCCTTTCTACGATAAACTTCCAATTAATGCCACGTGAAGATATAAAATCTTTAAATTCCGAATCTTGTAGAATGTCATAGAAGTACATTAGATCTTTATTTGCGGCTTTGAATGATTTTGCGTTATCCGAATAAACAACGCTGCAACTACCTCGCCTGGAAATGAATCTTCTAAAGGCTAGTAAGAAATGCTTTGTGGACATGGAGGACACTAATTCTAAGTGAATTCCTCTAGTTACAGCACAGGTGAAAATTGAAAAATAAGCCTTTTTAACTTCCTTATCACATTTGTAAAGAATAGCTCCTGCAAAATCAAGGCCAGAAATTTCGAAAGGTGGATTTTCTACAATTCTGTCTTTCGGAAGTTGCGCTGTTATTTCGTCAGCTGGTTTGGATTTGTATTTTCTACAAATGAAGCATTTTCTAAGTACTTTCTTCACGAGTTGTCTCCCCTTCGCTATCCAAAATTTTCTTCTAAGCATTACTAGAGTAGCTGTTACTCCGATATGAAAGTTCTTAGTATGCTCATGTAAGATTAATAATTCCGAAAATTTAGAGTTTTTTGGTAGAAGGATGGGTTGTTTCTCGTTTAGAGAAAATTCTGATTCATCTAATCTCCCTTTTATTCGCAAAATATTCCTGGGATCTAAGAAAGGTACTAGAGAACGAATTTTTGAACTATCGCTAACTTTTTGAGATCTTTCTAAATCGACTATTTCTAACCAATAAGCTTCTTTCTGGGTTTCTTTAATCCAGTATTCTTCAGACAATTTAAGCTCATCTGTTCCGAGAGCACCTTTATTTTTCGACGTATTTCTTGCGTTGTGTACAAATCGAAATACGAAGGCAGTTACTCGCAATAGTTTGAGATAACTGCTAAATTTATCAATGTTAATGAGCTTTTCGCGATTTTCGAGGATTACTTCATTTTGCGAAACTTCTTTAAATTTACTCTTTAGTTCTAGGTCATGATTGCTGACGTTTTGGGCCTCTATTTTTGGCCAAAGCTGCTCTGTTTGGCTAAGCCAGGGTGGTCCGTGCCACCAAAGTTGACTATCTTTCAATTCCTGAACAGATATTCCTCTGCTTACAATATCGCTTGGATTGTCCCTCCCAGGACAAACATTCCATTTCGGTGGTTCAGTCAGTCTTTGAATCTCCTCTATCCTATTTTTGACGAACGGTTTATAACAGGACGTTTCCCCTCTAATCCAATGGTAAACTATAGAGGAATCCGTATGAAAAAAGCAGGACTTCTCAAATTTTAAAGCTTTAGAGACTTTAGCACATAACCTAGCAGAAAGCAGTGCTCCCATCAATTCCAACCTCGGCAAAGAAAGAGTCTTTAACGGGGCAACCCTGCTCTTGGAAGTGATAAAGCTAGTCGTTATAGTCCCGTCAGTCTTAATGACTCGAAAATATATTACAGTTCCGTAGGCCCTTTTAGATGCATCCGAAAAGGAGTGCAGTTGCACATCAACTGTGTATGAGTCCGTAAAATGATAAAAGCGAGGGATTTCAACTAAACTTAAGTCCTTCAGTTCAAGACAACATTGTCTGAAAGGTTTTTTGATAACTTGGGGCATTTCCTGGTCCCAAAGAAGACCCATTTCCCAGACGCGTTGAATGAGAATCTTCAAACGAATTACGTAAGGAGCTACAAACCCTATAGGATCAAAAATTCGACCAGCAACTTGCAACAGGAATCTTTTTGTATCAATTCCTTTCGATACAAGGGATATCAGATTTTCTACGTTAAAATAAAATAAATCCCTGTCAGCGTCCCAGGAAATGCCTAATACTTTATAGTTTATCATGTTTTGACCAATTGGGTTTGATGACGTTTCAGTAGAAAACCCGTTCTTCTCCCAAAGTTTTCGCAATTCAGCAGAATTAGTAGCCCACTTGTGCAAGGGCATATTTGCTTCTCTAAAGATCTGGACGCATTCTAAACTAGTTGCGAATGCCGATGCAACAGTATTTTGACCTCCTATGATGTCATCGACGTAACAAAATTTGTTTAACAGTTCGTGAGTTTGCGGAAAAATAGAAGAATACTTCTTCAAATGGTGTTTAATAGTAGCACATAAGAGAAAGGGGGAACTATTTATTCCGAAGAGAACACGATTGAACTTTAGAACTTCTAAAGAGTCTGAAAAGGAATATGGATTTTCAGTCCAAAAGAACTTTGTTACATTTTTATCCGACTCGTCAATTGCTACATTCAAAAATGCCTGTTTAATATCAACTGTGAACGCAATTGGATGCTTTCGAAATGATAACAAAAGTTCAAACAAATTAGGATACAAATTAGGTCCAATATGCAAACTATCATTTAACGAAAACTTGCCCTTTTTATGCGAAGACGCATCGAAAACAACTCTCAGCTTACTAGACACCCTATCATCTCGAATTACTGCCCTATGGGGCAAATAGAATTCTGGACTATCTGCTACACTTGATTCAGGAACACGCTCTACAATGTTTTGCTCTATGTAATTATTTACAACCTTCCTATACTCGGCATACAAAGAATGATCATTTTGAAACCTGTAGCACAATTTTGAAAATCTTTCATATGCCACTTCGTAATTGTTTTCAAGCGATTCTTTAAAATTATCCTTCCAAGGGAGTTTAACCACATATCTACCATCTTGGAAGCGAATACTATCTTCGAATTCTCGTAAAATTTTGTTATCATTACAACTCACATCATCGTTAGCTGATTCGATTCCAAGATTTTCTAGTTGCCAAAATGTCTCTAATTGTTTTGAAATGTTTTCCTCAACCATTACTTTCATGGCGAAAGAATCACCTGAATTTCTATTTGAAGAGCCTGATATTCCAATTAAACACCACCCATAGAGCGACTCAGCAGCTACAAGTTTTCGATTAATACGTTTAATTCTGCCTGTCATGACGTCATAATAGTTATCAGCACCGATTAAAATTGAAACACTAACGTCCTTATTCGAAGTATCAGCTAATTTCAAACCTTTCAAATGCTTGCTATAAATGGAAATATCTATTGTAGGCGGCGGAATATGTGCCGCGGATATTTTTTCTATTTCTAACGCCTCGATTTCCAAATACAAATTCGGATCTTCTTTATTTTCCAATCTTATTTTATCTACATTAAACGTTTTTTCAATAGGAGACTTATCTCCGAAGGAATAAACTGTTAGATTTTCTTTTCGAATAACGGGAAGTTTCAACAATCTTGAAAATTTCCTATCTACAAAACTTCTTTGAGCCGCTGTGTCGGCTAACAAACGACAATTTCTATATTGATTATTATAACGAGCAACGACCGATGCGGTTTGCAATAAAACCCTTTGCGATTTGTTTTCAGTTTGACAAGAAGAAACATTAGTAACATTATCATCAGATTCTTCTTGGGGCGGGGTGAAAGTTGTTTTATCCGAATTCTGATAAAACCGATAACAAAGTGTTTTGGGGTGCGATTTTAAACCACAAAACGAACAACCTTTTTCTTTCTTAAGCTTTGGACAAGAAGAAATTGAGTGTCTATTCGAAAAGCAAAAAAAGCAAAGTCTATTTCTTTTCAAATAATCCCGTTTCATTTCTATGCTTACCGAGTCACATGAAACTGAATCATGCAAGTTCGAACCACAAAACACACATTTTGAACTAGCAACTGTATGATTGACTAAGAGTTCAGCCGCTGAAGAATTGTAACTTTTCTGTTTTCGAAAAGTATCTCTGGTAAAAGATTTTGACCCGGAAGCGCCTCGATTGAGTTCTTGGAGTGGATGGGTCGAATTTTGTTTTTCTTTTATGGGAGAATTAAAAGATTGAGCTCTTTCGCGACTTTGTATTTCTTCACCTAAGAACTCGAGAAGAGCTTTCAAATCCCAATTATCGCTTTTATTCTTTCTACTAAATTCAAGAGTTAATTCAGAGGGCAATACTTTCAAAATTATCGGTGTTAAGAGATTACCGTACGATTCTGAATTTATTCCCAAGCTTTCTAAATTCCTAATTTCAGTTTCAGCTTTATCGTATAATTTTCTCAAACTGTTCGTATCACTTGTATTTTTTATGGGAGTCATGTTCAAAAGCGATCCTAAATGCGCATTAATGAGCAAATTCTTTTGTCCGAATCTAGATTTTAAAAGTTCCAAGGCTGCATCATAATTACTTTCTGTTAATGCGAATCCGGAAATTGCTTTAGCTGCAGCACCACCTACTAAATTCTTAAGGTAAATAAGCTTCTCAATTTTTGATAAGCCGCTATTTTTATCTATTGCATTTTCAAACTGACTAATGAATTCTAGCCAATACCTGTGGTCACCGTAGAATTTATTAACAGTTAGTTTTGGCAATTTAATCGACGACCTAGCTTCTTGATGTACTAGACCACTAGTTTCCAATGTTGAATTGGATAAATTAGCGGGGTTAATAGTAGGAGGTACAGCCGGAGGTGTTAGAGCTGCTATTCTTTGAGTAATTTGACATTTGTAGAAAATTAAATTTTCCATGAAGTCTTCACATTGTTCAACTTCTTTTTCGATATCTTTTGCTTCGATAACATTAAGAAGCTCATTATCAGCCACTTTAAGACAGTCAATTTTATCAATTAATTGATTATATAATACTTCTAAATTACGCACATTAGTTTCATTCACTAAAGTGACGTCTAAACTTTTAACGAACTTGGTGGCACTGCATTTAAGCGCTTTACGCTTATTTTTTATCTTTTCAGCATCCATACTAATTGACATACAAATTGAAAACAAATAACTCACCCAAATTTCTTCAGTTACTATATCCAATGGTACGAAACAACAACGATGTCAATATAACATATCACTACTCGACGAATTCTAACTATCAAATGGTTATGCGTACCTTGCGGTCGATGCACCATAAAAAAAAATGTTAAGGCAACTATCTAAAAACTAAATTAACTTTATTTGGATTCTACATACGAAAGGGCTTCCAAATTGCCCTTGCTATTCGAACTGCCACGAGACAACCAACATCAACAAAAATCAAGCCATCGAATGCCACGAATCCACGATCCATGAACAGAAAGACATCTAACTAAATTGAGCCGAGAGGTGGGAAATTTGCATATCGAAAACCTCCCTCTTGCGCACAGGTATACTCGAGGATTTTTATGGAGATTTTCCACAACCTTAAAGCATCGGTTCCGAACCGGGGGTTCGCGAATGGTACAAAAGCGAAAATAATATTATAATGGCGGAGTTTTAACATGTTTGTTTGAAATGAAGTTTAAAATTCAAGCTGTTTTTTGTTCATCATTTATTCATTTCATAGGCGTGCACACGGGGGTCACCAGGGGTACCGTGGTACCCCCATTAGCACATAGAAATGAAGTTAATTCGAAAGTGGCTAAAATTTTACATTTTAAGGTTCATTAATTTCTTTCCTCATACGTTTTAAAAACGCTTTTTTTACTCACAATATTTGAAAATTTCCCTTAAGTGAGCAAGCATGGGAGCTTTTCCAAGCGCAATTTCAACTTCCTGGTACAGTGGTGCCCCCATTTCTGAAGCCCTGCGCACGCCTATGATTCATTTGTTACTGGCACATACGAGACTCTTTGCATAAAAATGTCATCCTACTTATTGAAATATTTTACACCTAAGCAATTAAGTCTGTCATTACAAGGGGCAATTTTTATGGCTTTCATTGGGAGTGTTAGAATTGAAGCCCTACCAAAATAGTTCCACTTCTGAATGCAATGCATTAAGATGAAAGAATGTGAATACTTTGGTTTTCTCTATAACTCTAGAGAATTCGATTAAGCCTAATGGAAACATTACACACACCATATGCAAGTATCTGAAACATTTTTAGTTATTTTTGATGTTTAGTTTGTTTGCTATTTGAGTGCGACACACTTCGCTTAGTGTGCCTTGAATTTCGATCGCGCTGCTATTTGTTACCTACTTATAATTTTCACACTACCTAGAACACAATTTACTTCCAGCGTTATAGCAAAAAAAGAAAAAATGGCTAGCAATCTAAAGAGAGCAATGGAAGGCTGAAAAAATAAATTACTTAAGAAAATTTTCCTGTGTGAAACTTGCAACTGTGTGAGGTACATAGTAAAAAATATCAACGGAATTGAACCTTGCAACTTAATTTGCACGCTATGTAAAAGAGAAATTCACGAAATTTACGCATGAAATTTTCTTTTAAGAAGCGTGCAAAAAATATTTTAGTGTAATAATTAGAGTTAATTATAAGCATATCTATATTTTTTTAATATGCGTATTTTATTTCACACTTTCATTATACCGTAAATATTTCAGCCAAATTATGAGCTTCTTTATTCCACAAAAAATCTTATTTTAATGGTTTTTTCAAACTGAGCTAAAGCTCAACAAATTATAATTTTAGTTTTGCAGTTTGTTATTGCACTTTTTTCTTTCTTTCTTTCTTTCTTTTTTTTTTTTTTTTTCTCATTCATTTTCCAGCTATCATTTTAGTTCGTAAAAAAGTGTCCAATTATGTTTCTCTTCTTGTTATACGTAAAAACATTCTCCCAACTTTTAATTGTGTGTGGGGGGGGAGGGTCTCCTTTTTTCTTTTTTAACTATTAGCTACTGCTTAAGGGGTTCGCCATCTTCTTTTGGTTATTGAAGGGGTTCGCAAAGAGAAAAATCTTCGGAACTGCTGCCTTAGAGGGTACAATCGATGACCCAAATTTCAAAGAAATTAAAACGTGTGAGGAAAAAAGAAAATTCTCAAATTTTGAATCACTTGACATGAAATGACCCTCAAGACAAAAAAAGAATAAAAAAAGTTTTATTGCAGTGCCCTCATAACAAATCACTGGCTCATCTGAAATTAAAAAGGAATGGTTTTATTGGTTTATCATTTTCTGATGGTAACAATGTTTGTTATTACTGCTGTTTTATATTTTGAGGGAATTCCAAAATAAACAAAATTTTCAACATTTTGAGGAGAAACCGGTATTTTGACTTCAAAGGTGCAGTGAAAAATTGAAAATTCAATTGAAGAATATAAACGTGACGCTTTTACCTGCAGAAACTTATCATGTGGTTTTTTTTTTATATATATTTCAGATGGTTAGTTGAATTCGGAAGTAAGGGAATGTGAGGCAAAGTGAAATAGCGGGGCAATGTGATATGGTGAAATATTTACTCTTGCTTTTAGCGCCACCTATCTAGTAATATTTTAACTGTGCAGGAACACATGTATTCTATTCCGGTCAAGAAAAAATTACCGCTGAAAATCATAGAATATGACAATACAAGCAATTTCCCAAAAAAATGATACTCCTATTATAACATTTTATTGTAAGTCGAAAATTATTTTTGGTATTACAAATGATAAAGTTCTTATTAGCATGTGAAATATTAATTGAGACCTTCTAATATTCGGTGCAGTATTCATATTAAGCTTATTTGTATTTTACATATTTTGTACAATTTCACAAGTACATGCAAGGCAAAATGGAATAGTTAATTTTACTTACGTATTCAATTATTCATTAAATCACTAGTGCATTCATTTATCAATTTATTCATTTACATTCCTTCCTTTAATAATTCACATATTCATTCATTCACTATTTTATTCGGTCATTTATTTTTCCTTGAGATATTAGTTAATTTATTTATTAGTTTGTTGTTCCATTATCTTATTATTTATTCCTTCATCCTTTTATTCACTCATTCCTTAGATCAAAAATATTTTTTACAATAGAATAGAAAATATTTCATTTAGAAGATATTTCATTTTTCACTTTGCCCCTTGGGAAAAAATGAAAATTTTCCATTTTTTTTTTCATGGCACAAATTTAAGGCCAAAAAGTAAAAGTAACATTTCAATGAAAGTTTTATTATAAAATAATCGTTCTTTTTTAATGTTCTGTGATTTTCAAAACGAATTTCCAATTTGTTCATTTTGAAAAAATCGACATCATCTTAACCATTTCCCTTTGCCCCACATTCCCCTAATTACTGGAAAGCTGGAAAAAGTTTTAATCCATTCAGTTTAGATCTGGAATGAACTTAAAAAGTTCTTCTCCTTCTAAGCGAGCTTTTGTCGCTGCGTTTAGATTTGTGCTAAAAAACACGTTTCTTAATAAATATGACAATCTCTCGGAAATACGTTACCCGTACAAATGGACAAATAGCTTGTAGAGCTTAAAATTCTGAACAAAATAAGTACCTACAATGAATATTTTTGATAAAGCTTGAACCCACAACTTTATTTTTCAACGTTTCGTTAAAATCACTAATCAAGCGCTTCAAGCCCTCCTTTTCTCTTACGAGAAAAAAAATCCTCAACTTCCTCCCTTTCTTTTTACATGCTCTGCTTCCAGGAGAATATGATTTGTGATTCTCAAATTTCACCAACCGCTAAACTTTTCTTGAGGTGGTTTTCAAACTCGAATATTCTTATCTTATTTTTCATTCATTTTTAATATGAAAATATTACTCAATATATTTAACCAAAAAGTTTCTAAGGCTTAGTAATTATTCATTCATACTTGATTCATCACTCATTCATACATCATTCATAAAACGATGAAAAGGAGAGAAAGTGGATGAAAAAGAACAGCATAACTACTACTAACTTTATTTTAATCTTACATCTATTCTTCGTAATTTCTTTTTCAAGATCATTTAAGACCTTCTCTTCAGATGCATTAGTGTCTTTATATCGTACACAAAAGCTAGACCATTTATTCATTCTTAAAAATTTGAATTTCTCAAATAAGATTTCAAAATTTATAAATGTTGAGAATAAATATTCATTGCTGCATACAAACTAACATACTAAAGCTTTAACCAAATTTTAGGACCTCTTTATGCTTAATCTAGATTTTTCCCCCTTTTTATTTTAATCCCATGAATTTGTCATGTGATACATCAACTGAAATAAGTTGAAAAAATTTCTCATATCTGGCGTCAAATTAAAAGAAACTTCGATTGCTTAGGCAGTTTCGAAATCAAGCTCAGTCTGTGCTCTTCATTTAAATTGTAAATTCTGTCCATCAGTTTTTACGTGAGTAAATTATTTGGGAAAAACGCGAGTGATTTGCGATAAATGATAAATCATTGGCTGAAGATGAGATTACTGAAGTTAAAGAGCATGGACTCAATAAATTTGTTGCAAATACCCATTGAAGGAGGAACAGAAAGGAAAGTAGATTTCAAAGAACTTAAGTTCTTTTTAATGCATTAAATCTTACACCAGCAGGGTCGGATTTAGCTTATGAACCACTCCGTGCAAAAGGGAAAAATTGCGCCCCTTTTGAACTGCATGTATAAAGAGCCCACCTCCCCCCCCCCCCAACAAATGAAAAAAACACATGATCTTTTTTAGGCAAACACATAAAATGTGTCAAAGTAACTTGGCAATTAATGTAAATTGTAAATAACAATTTTCAAATCGGTTGACAGATTTGATTCCGGTGATTTCAAATTCTCCATTCATAAGACAGCGATCTGAGAGAGAGAGTAGATCTAACGTCTGTGGTTTAAGTGGGAGTAAAAAAGCCAAACCCTGCGGCACGACAGTCCATGAGGGCCGAGGCCTACTGTGCCCAACTCAGTTTTCCTGACCAGGCCACCAGGGGCTCTGGGTTGCAAGGCATACGACCCGGTTAGGTGGTCAGCCTAACGCGGAACCCCCAGTGTTTGGTTCCCAAGTGCACTTGGTACTCATTTTATCGACCCACTGAAGAGATGAACGGCTGTGTTCAACCATGCTCCACCCGGGAATAGAAATCCGGGCCTGTGGCGTGGGGGCGCGAAGCGCTAAGAGCTCACAAATCAGGGGACTTGTGTTATCTATGTGGAATATAGAATTAGTAGAATTATGCTTATGTGTTACATGCATATTACTAATCCTTTTTCTATGTGCAAATAAATAAATAAAACAGTTTGAATTTTGAGATTTTGAAATCAGATTATGTTTTTCTGCAATCACGAATTGCGATAGGACTCTACTCCTTGGGTTCTACTAATGGCTCTTATCGCAACAAAAATTAGAATTTAAGACTTTAAAATTCAAATGAATGCCAGGGGCTGGTTGTTATGTGCTGAATGTTGTGTGCTGAATACTTTTTTCGCAAAAAAAAGATTGTGTACAATCGACGGTCGTTTCTAAATAATTCGATTCCGAGGCACGTGGACGCCTGCATTATAATAGAAAAATAAAATCAAGGGACGGGACGTCGTTCAACGGTCAAGTGAAAACAATAAGCAATTCCTGATTGCTCAAAAAAAAAAAAAAAAGCAATGTGAACATTGCGTCATGGGTAAATTTTGCGCCTAAATAGGGGGTCTAGGGGTTACACCCTGGAAAGTCTTCTGAATAGTAGCTCTGAAAACGCTATTTTAGACAATCTTTGATGATTTGATGATGGAAGAGAAGGAATGTTAAGGGGACCTTAGCTTGGAATTTTCCGAACTTGAGGCTCAAAACAAAATTTTAAACGATTCAAAATTTTAATTCTGTACACAAAATTTGAAAAAGAGAATTGAAGAAGAGGTTGTCAAAGCGTCTAGAGAGGAAAATTTTCCAAAAAAAAAAAAAAAAAAAATGCAGTTGTTAGCAATCTTTGTCTTTTTTTATTTATTTCTAATGAGACTGTGTTAGAGGCTTTGACTTTTGTAGACCTAGTGCGATCTCCCGATGTAGCATCCGTATCAGAAGGAGGTACCTGGGCTCTTACAATGCGAAACTGAGCTGGGAATTTAATTTTCCCGAGAGTACTTCAAGCCAAACGAATAATCGAAGGATCTTTCACATGCCGCAAAATCATACGACCCGGGAGCTGTCTATTTTATTCATCTTGAAAATCCATCGATTAAAGCCAGGTTTGAACCTTTGTCTTCAGGCGTAAGATGCCAACGCCTAACCATTACACCACTCGGTCGGCAGGCAACACTTGTTAAAGTAAGGGAACGGAATGGGATCTGGGATCATCCCCCATACATTTTTCGTCCAAAATACGTAATTGTACGTAATTGTAAGAGTAGGAATGGGATTGGAGAAATCTTCATTAGTAAATTGTCAGAAGTTTTAATTTCCAAAATCGCAGTTTTAGACGATCTTCGGGATGTTAGGATGAGGAGAATTTAGTGCCTCTCCCCTCGGAATTTTTCGAAATTGAAATCGTTTAAACAAAAGTCGACCTTTAAAGGTGGAAAGGGAAGGTTGTAAAAACTTCCGCGACAACTTTTCAAAATTGAAATTATAATTACGCAAATTGTAAGCAATCTTTGACGACGTTAGGGTAAGGGGTAAGATTTGCGGAGACTTCCTCGGGAATTTTTCAAAATTAAAGTTTTGAAAACAACTTTAGACAATCTTTGATGATGTTATAGGGATCAGGTTTTAGGGTTCTAGGGTTTCACCTAACCCTGGGAACTCTTTCAGAATACAGTCCTAAAACCGGAAATATTAAAACTTTTAATTTTCACTCTTACCTTACATTTTAACATGTTTGAATTCAAACGCTTACATCCCCAGAAGTATATTTTATTGATTTGGACGAAGGTGTTTTTATTTATTTATTATTTTATTTTATTTTTGACTTTTGTGTGATAACTATGGTCATTTTTCTACTATGTTTCTTTTTAAATATCGTGTCTCATTAATCTCCTGCAGAGTTCTTGTTTTAACCTTCGTTTTTTCCCTTCAACCATTTAACAACTTCTAGTGCGACTTTTCATATCAATCGTTTAAATCTCACTTCTCTCTATCTCTCTCTTTGATTTATCTGTTTGAACCATATTTTAACGGCATATACATTTTCAGCATTCAGCTTTGAGATTTTCATGGTAAGAAAAAAATGAAAGTAAGAAAAACAGAAACAGAAAAACATCAGCACCCCAGACGCTATCTTGTTTATTTATAAATTTATACATTTTTTAGTCTAAAGCGTGCCATGAGTTTCCAAATTGCACTGAATACTGTAAGAGCATTTTTTTCGCGAGGCTTTAATTTTCGCAACCCCGTCATAATAAAAATTTTTAAACCTTGTAAAAAATCTTTTTACGTTTCAATTTTTCAATTTTCGCTTCTGTTTGCAAAAAAAAAACCGCGAAATTTTGTTTTCCGATGGGAAGTCACTGTAATCTTCCAAAAATTTCATAATTCGGGATTTGCCTGATGATTCTGAAAATTTGGAGACATAATCTTTACTAATAATAAAGCTGAAAGTCTCTCTGTCTGGATATCCGGAGGATGTCTGGATGTTTGGATCTCTGTGACGCGCAAAGCGCCTAGACCATTCGGCCGATTTTCATGAAATTTGGCACAAAGTTAGTTTGTAGCATGGAGGTGTGCACCTCAAAGCGATTTTTCGAAAATTCGATGCGGTCTTTTTCTATTCCAATTTTAAGAACAAAAATATCATAAGATAGACGAATAAATTTCGAAATTATCATAACGTTGAACTGTAACATGGACACAAGCCAATTGGCGAGATACTAAATTATAACGTGGAACCGTAACATGGGTGCAAGCCAAGTGGCGAGAAAAATCACCATACATTATTTGTAAATATACAGGCGAACCAAAAGACCTTTTAATTTTTCTATTACAGGCAAAGCCGTGCGGGTACCACTAGTTGAAATAATAAAATGTCTAAATGTAATTATTTACTAAAGATGTAAGCACATGTGTGAATATCCATAATTTATCATTCTGCAAAGTTTAGAGCTCCGTTCGGCAGAAAAGTTCTCTCCTCTTAAAAATTTAAGTTCGAGGCGCCCCTGCTGGTGTTGATCCTACTTATGACAAAATGATTTTAAAATCTCTGTAATTAGTATAAAAGAACTAACACCTTTTACTTCAAACTTGTGCAGACTACGGTTATAGAATAGATAAAGGGATATCGCGATGCGCCCTCTTCATTTGTAGATGGTGCCAGTATTTTTTCCAGAGAAATTAGTTTTTTTTTTTTCAGCAGCTCAGTTGCAAATATTTTTCATATTTTGATTTGGCAATTTTGCGCCCCTCAAAAATCTTTACTCCGTGCCGGGGCACGGACTGACGGAGTATTAGTCCGGCCCTGACACCAGAAAACAAAATATTATCACTGCAACTAGAGGCAAGGCAAGAATTCATAAGTTTACGCCGTATGGGTCAAGACGACGAACTTGTCATCAATAGCAGAGAAAATTATACTACCATGGTAATGTGTTTCCATTGTGCATCACTCATCGATTGCAACCATTAGATGTGCATTTTTTGGGAAAAAAATTTACCCGTCAAGCCCTCGATATTTTTTTATGATATATATAAATGTACAGTAAAACCTGTGAAGTTAACCACTTTTGTAAGTTGACCACCTGTCTAAGTTGACCGCTTTTTTCAAGCACGGAATTAGCCCTTATCATATAAATCAACCTTTTTAAGTTGAGCACTAAAGTAGTGCATCGCAAGTGGTCAACTTACACAGATTTCACGGAAAAGCATATTTCACCACTCCTTAGCATTGCAGGAAACAGGTAGCAAAGGTGCGTGAAATTGCTGCAAAAGCTAAACATCATACAATCATTCCTGGTGGTCCCCATCTAACCATTTCCGTTTTTGAGGACATTCTATTGAGGTGCAGACGTCGAGGGGGGGGGGGGGGGAGGCTGTGAAAGTAACCTATGCAAATTTTCAGCTTCCAAGACACAAAACATAAGGATCTAGAAGACTCAAAAAGAAAAAAAAAAGTGGGCTAAAAATGGCCCCTAATGGGGAAACCGTGCTAAACATGACAATTTGTTTCACAAAACTGATCCGCCATTTTGGAGCTCTTTTTGTTTATCGATCCTAGATATTTGGGCCTTGGAAGCTGAAAATTTGTATAGGTGAGTTTCTCTCTCTCTCTCTCTCAATTTTTTTTTAATTGTGCGTATCTGTGCACTTCTATAAAATTTCGTTCAAACCGGAGATGGTCGGGTGGAGATGACGAAGTCACTTCACATGGAACGACTCATTTTTTGTCACAACTTTTCAGAAATTTCTATTTTGATGCATTAAAGTTTCTCCTCTTTTATTAACATAATTTATTTTGTTTCCCATTTCTGACGTGGCTCAAAACTAAACTAGATTATTTACTAATTTTAGAATACACTAGTTTTTTTTTTTTTTTTTTTTTGCAAAAACAAATACAGTAAAATTATTAAAATATGAGTGGTGCAATTTAAAATAGATAAATTGTGGTTCTAATCACCCTGAATGACTATACTTTTTTCCCTCTAGCATATTCGATCGTTTGAAATTATTGTTACCTATCGCAAGATAGAACAATTAAATGGGTGACGAAAAAAACGTTGTATGTTGAAAACCGCAAATTTTCAATACAGCCAAAAAACGAATCTGCTTCGTAGTCTTGAATCTGTTAGCACTTCTGTAGGAAAGTTTGAGTAGGGAGATTTTTTTTTCCAAAATGTTTAGTAGGTGTCCTAGAGAGTATTTCACACTTGGGTGGACATCGGCGACCAGGTCCATTCTCCTGCTATGACGTCATCAAAAATGGCGATCGCGCGCTCATATCTATGTTAATACTTGACCGATTCGCATGAAACTTGCGAATTTTTATGCTATTTTGTCTGGTGCTAGTTTTGTTGAAAGTTAAGCGGTTAGAAATGTCCCCTAAAAATAATTGAAATCATTTCAATTTTTTTTTTTTCACATTCATCTATCAACAGCTGATGGGCTGCTCAAAAATGGTATTCAAGCAGTTGTTTGTGTGAAAAATATTTATTTACCTTTTTCACTAAGTGGGACTAACTAATCAATCAGAACATTTTTTATTCGCCCCCCTTTTTGGTGACGCCCACAATAGCAATAGAGCGCGTTGTTGTTCTATCAAGTATACAGTAATATGATGTGTAGTGAATGAAACAGAGGGTGGATTTTTAGAATGATGAAAATATAAGCATGTGAGGGCTTACTAAGCAAAAGGAGTTTGTAGCAGAATTAGGAGATAACACAATATCTATCGTCTGATTAAATGCATTTCGAGAGCTAACAGATTCCATTACTCATGTCGAAGGTTTAAAAATCCGCCACGATTTTTCTAAGAAGCAAACTCTCATGTTAGATACAGAGGTTTCATCAGGGTTTTGATTTATTCTATAAAACGTTAACCCATTTGATATGCTTCCTAATTCATCTACTAACAAAGTACTAAACTTATTTAAGTCCGGTGAACTTACGTATCGTACACTGCTCAAAACACAACACCAGTAAAAATCTCAATTACCATTTTATATCCATCATTTCATCGCAACAAAGCACAAAACTTGGGTGATACTGGGAAAACTACCAAAAAGAAGTCGAATAGTTAATCTCACCTGAAAACTGTTCATCGCTTAATGATAAAACCACAAGTAAACTACTATGTGAAATGGGTTAGAAGCATCTTATGTTAGCACCAGAGATGCAATGACATCTTGTTCATGTCTGACGAAAAAAATCTGTTGTATAGTGGACTTCCTGAATTCTTTTCGAAAGGTTATGGAAAATGAAAAGAAAATCTTTGGTTAAGCAGTTTCTGCTTTTTCGTAAGGTATTGGGAGCATCACAGAAAAAATGTTATCGCTTTTTTCTTCTTAAAATATCTGAGACAGTGTAGAGACAGAGGTGTCGTTAAGATCTCTTGTTCCAATACATGTCCAACTCAGCAGTTTTTTGTTGCATTGCCAATACAAGTACTATGTTTGTTATACCAACCACATTATAGATACAAGCACTATATAATACCAACCACACCTTTAAGGCCTTTTATGGTGGTGAAGAAGGTGAGGTATTGTACAACTGTACATCAGTGCTAAGAAGAAAGCAAATAAACCACCCGGAATAAAATTGTTTAACAGTTAAGGAAGCAAATTTGAGAAAGACGATACAGTCAAAACATTTATCTTTGTGTTGAATATCCTAAAATCGTTGTTAGTTCTGAAATCGACAGAATGGTGTTACTTTACTTTTACTGAACTTCTCTTCAATGATTTGGTATTGCTGCGCATTTGAGTTGGTGATTCCACGCGACTTTTGGCTGATCATGATATTCACGGAAAAAAGTAGTAAAAAGTTATGTTCAATGCTTCTAGTCATTCATGCACTATCTTGACCAGCTAACATTAAGCTACTCTTCATTATGCATCTATAAAATCTTTGGAGAATTTTGGTATAACATCTGACTGGAATTACATAGGACAAAATATTTAGTCGGCAGAAAAATAATTAGTGCAAGTATACAAAGAGAGTAATTCTGTAGATCTTTAGATTACCTTAGATTATGGCTGTATTGTCATGCAAAGAACATAGACATTGAGAAATTGCTGCGTACTAGCAGATATGCTAAGGGTCATTTCTTAAGATCTTATTTTAAAACAACCTTCAACGACATGTTACCGGCAAGTGGTCTGTTGGCTTAAACTCATATAAATTTGGTTTTTTCAGTAGTAAAAAATGATTTGGTGCCAGAAGAGACCTTTCAGACGTTTCCAACTGATTTATTTGGGACATGTGAATGCTTAAAATGTGCCATTTCTCCTGAACTTTCACAGAAAATTGAGTAACTTGTTGCTCTTTCTGCAAGCGTAGTAGTAAAGGGTTGCAATCAAAAAGTAACAATATTTTTAAGATATGCCTTTTAGATTTTTGATATTATATTTCTACTTACCATACACTTTTTATTTTGAATTTGAACGTGTTTCGACGCATTTAGTACACATTTTTACTCTTCTCTTACTATTTGTAAATAAATAACTCTTATATAAAAAATATATTAATTTATTGCAACAGTTAAAACCCATCGCTACTTACCTTAAAAACCCTAATTTCAACATACTGACCAAATTTTCAGTCAAATCGGTCAAGTATAAACATAGATATGAGCATTGATGAGAGTGCGTGGCCGCCATCTTTGATGACGTCATAGGAAAATGCACCAGGTAGCGGATGTTCGCTCAAGTCCAAAATACTTTCTAGGACACCTACTAAACATTTTTGAAAAAAAAAAAAAAAATCTCCCTACTCAAACTTTCCTGCAGTAGTGCTGTCAAATCCTGGACTATAGAGCAATATAATGAACAGGCTTTTGAGATTTTATTATCATTTTATTAAACTGTATAATATCTATCTTACTGTTACTCTCACCTCAGTAGTCAGTTTAGTAGTGCACTAAGCAGATTTGTTTTTTGGCTGTAGTGAAAAGTTGTTGTTTTCAACATACAACGTTTTTTCCGCCACCCATTCAATTGTCTCGTGTGCGTGCGGAAATAATAAGCTTTAAAAGAAATTTTGTTTAGTTTATTTCTTCTCTGAACTTTTGAACAAATCTTAGCTTTTACTGAATTTGATCTGATAACATTTCTAGATATCTTTACGTTTCTGTTTTTGCTCTTGACTTACGCGTTTAATGTTTTTTAATTGTTAACAGGCATTTTTTTTTTAATGTCATACTTTAAGCTAGTCAAAGGTCTCTAGAATTACGCCCTTTCCTCATGTGCTGGTGCGCTAATTGGAAAACGGACGCTTTTCCAACAATGAATTTCGTTATGACAAAATATGTTTGACGTCATTTGACATGGTCATTAAATAATTATGTATTTGGTTTCTCTTATATTTTGCTAAAATTTATCGTTCTCTAGCTTCTAAAGTTGAAAATTCAAATTTTCAAAAATGTCAAAACTGTTTGTTTCTTCTCAAGTGTTTAGTTTGTTAAAGGTATTTCGATTATAGTATACATTTTTGCAGCTTAAAAATATCTGTAACAGGTATTACGTAGAAAATAAATGTTTTTAAAACGTTTTGTCTTCTAATATGGATATTATTTTAACTGCAAATTTGAAGAACTAATTTGAATGCAATGTAAAAATGAGGGTTTTATCCAATATGCATTCTAAATTGGGTTTAAGAGGCTCGAGGCATCTAGTTTCCATCTTTAGAATTGAAAAGGATTTAATCTGTTTTTATAAGTAAAGTTCGTTTTCGTTTCCATAGATGGCGCAACTTGTACTCAGAATCGCACGAAAATCTTGGTTTCGGCTTGCATGTTCGGAAGTTACTGAACGAACAATTTGGAATGCTGAGAAATAGTATTGAATTGTTATTCAATTGGGGGCAGTAGCAGATTTTAGGGGGGCAGGGGGTCCGCCCCCCAAAAGGATGAATAATTTTAAGAAAATGCAAAATGAAAAAAAAAATCATTAATGGTAATTTCTAGGAAAAACCATGATTTTTAATGGGAAAAGCATGTAATATCAATATGTTATCTCAACTGTATCTTGGCTTTAAAAACAAATCAGCAACTGCGTTGAATTTTACACAGAAATAGTTTCTAAATTCTTCAATTAAACTTATATGTTATGAAGTTATGATTTTCTTTATAAATTAATTTTAAAAAAAACCTAAGTGAGGTATGGGTTTATTTAATAACCTTACCCTCTTGTTATAATCATTATGACAGTGTTCCTAATTAAAGCCGCTCATTGTCTAGCATCTCGGTGACATTATATGGTTTTTAGTATTTAATTGGTTTGAAACGTTAAAGATGTTTTCCGTCCTCATCCAAAGTATAATAGTGCATAATATTCATGTACTTAGAAGTAGATTCATTGACCTGAAGGAATCCTATAAAAAATTAGAAAAAAACACACATTTAAAAATAAAGTCATTAAAACGGCGGGGGGGGGGAGGGTGGTATTCAATTTCCCCCCTAAGAGACTAAAGTTCGTTTAAAATAACCTCATTAAAAATTTCAGTGGTATATATGGGCACCCCCTACTTCAGCTCTTAGTATTAGAATAAATTACTGAAATATTTACTGATCAAGATTTCCGATGACTTTTCTCTATTTCAGATTTTAATACGTAGATGAAATAGCTAGGGGTGTCAATTTTCCCTACGTGCGTTGCCACCCCCTCCCCTCAATTTTACCAAGCCCTCTCCCCCTCTCCCCAAAAAAACAGGATCCTCTCTTAAAAAGACTAAAATCCTTTTAAAATAACATCTCTGATAATTTCAATTATATAGTCTGCCTCATGCTTTCCCCTCGTCCCGCCCCATAGGCATCCCTGCTTCAGCAATTAATATTGGGATAAACTACTTTAATATTCACCTTTCAAAATGTCCGATGGTTTTTCTCTATTGCAGATATGAATATACAAATAATATAGTTAAGGAAGTCCACCTCCCAAGTGCGACAACACTCCTCAATTTTACCTGTCTCCCCTCTCCCCCCAAAACGGGCTCCCCTATTGAAGAGTCTAAAATCCTTAAAAAATAACTTCTCTGATAACTTCAGTGGAAGAGCTAGCCTCATGCCTCCTCCTTCTTCAAATGGGCACCCCAGCTCTAGCTATTATAAGAATAAATTGCTGGAACATTTACCCTTTCAAGATTTCCGTAGGCTTTTCTCTTGCAGATGTTAATATATACTCAAATAATAATGCTAGGGCTGCCAATCCCCAATAAGGTCGATGCCCCCCCCCTCTGTTTTAATTTTACCAAACATCCCCCCCCCCCCAAAAAAAAGACTCCCTACTTTCAGAGACTAAAATAATTTCCCTGATAATTTCAATGGTATAGTCAACTTCAATATCCCCCCCCCCTCCCGTCCTCCAATGGGTACGGAATATTTGCTTATGCTTATCAAGATGTTCAATGACTTTTCTGTATTGCAGATCCTACAACGTATATGATGTAGCTAGGAGTGCCTGTTTCCCTCCCCATGTGAGTGGCTCCCCTCAATTTTAACACCCCCCCCCCAAAAAAAAAAACGCCACCATATATTAAACAGATTAAATTCCTTATGAAAAACTTATCCAAAAATTTCAATGGCATTGTCTGCTTCAGGAACCCCCCTTCCCTCTAGAAGGGCCCGCTGCTTTTGCTGTAATTATTCGCATGAATTGCTGAAATAATTTCCTTTCAAGATGTTCGATGGCTTATCTATGTTGTAGTTGTTAATAAACAGATGATATAGCTAGACTTATCCCCTCCCAAGTGCGATGGCACCCTAAACTTTATCGCGCTTTTCCGAAACCCGACCTTCTATAGACTAAACTCCTCAAAACAAAAATCCTCTTCGCTATTATTAATCGAATAAATCAATGAAATATTTAATGATCTATGTGTCCGATGGCGTTTTCTGTTGCAGATCTTAATATGCAAATGTGATGTAACTAGGGGCGCCCATTCCCCCCAACTGCGATGGCATCCCTTAAATTTTACCAAGCTCCCCCCCCCCCCCCCCTCCCCCAGAATTGCGAACCACTTTTAAAAAGACTTAAATTCTTCTAAAGTAATGTCTCAAAAAGTTTCAGTGGTATAATCTGCCTCATAACACACCCTCCCTCCATCTCACACACACACACACATGAGCATCCTGACTAGCTATTATTATTAGATTGAAATGCCAAAATATTTACTCACCAAGATGGCCGATGGCCTTTCTCTATTGCAGATACTTTATTTAGATAACAGGCATTGCATTTATATGCTTTGTAACCCATAAAATGTTGAATTTAGCGACCTAAATATATCGATATATCGAAAGTATCGATATTTGGAGAGCAATATATCGCGGTATTAAAATTGTGATATCGCCTAGCCCTAGTTTGAACTATCGTATTAGCGTTGGCATTGCATTGGCTCTGGTGGAGGAAAGGTGAGGGGAGAAGGTGTGAGCCCCAACCCTGAGACTCGCACTCAGTTCAAACAGCAGCATTTATGCGATGTTCTTCGGTCTATTTTAGTTTCTTTTGCGTAATCAATTATTTATGTACGTTATTTTTCAGTGAAATATTGTTTTAAGCAATAATAATATTTCGAGCCATCAGTTTTCAACTGACTTTTTCGATTTTATTTTATTTTATTCAAGTGCTTCTTGAACCTGTAGTAGTACAAAATCAGCTTTTATTCGGCACCCACTTCCTTCTGCACTGTTACTTACCATAAAAAAGTAAAATTCTTCTATGTTAAAATATTTACCAAACGAGGATGAATTGAGTACAAAATTTAATACATTTATTTGAAAAATTGATTTTTATTTGATACGCTATTTTCGGGTGAAAATTAGGAAAATCAAATCTCGAAGTAAAGTAAGAGGAACGTTATATCAATTCTGAGGACTTCTTTTTTTTTAATAACTAACAGAAAATTAAAATGAATTATTTAAGCTGAGGCGGAAAGGATTGTAAAGTATCGTTGTATTTTACCCTGGTTTATAGCTGTTAGTTTTTTCTATAATGCTAAGCATTTTTTTTCCTGCGAATCTGAAAACTGATATTAATTTTTGCATTCGAAACATAAAATTGCTTGCATTTCTTAATTCATGACGAGTATAATGTAAATGTAATTAAAATAGTTACTGAGCGAGTTGTTTAATGTTTTACATTCTTACACTTGCTAAAATGATGTGCCATCTGGAACGTCTTTATTACATTAATTTTAAATTTCAGTATATTAAAGTATCGATACATTTTTTTTTTCTGAAGAAAACAGGGATCGAGTATTTTTTCCGTCTACTTGGTTAATATTATTGTGCGACGTATCTGTAACTGTTGTTGTTACTCTCTAATACCACTCGGATCACCGAGCGAAAGTCAATTGCTCGTCGATTCAAGGCAATTTAGGAACGGCTTCCGTTTTAGCGAGCAACATTTTAGGTGGAAGTTCACATTAACTCAGGCAACGCACGATAGATGGAAACATCAACTATCAACATTTCGAAATATTGAATTAAACCCAGAAGTCTCCTGGCTCAGCCTCCTCAGTGTATTGATTATTTTGGGGGACTTTATGACCATATCATAGTTAACGTGCTCCAGTCATCATCAGCTGGCACGGAGGATCTTAGATCCTCCTGGCGTCGAACCCGGTGCCTAACCGATCAGGCTTTCCTCGACCTGTTAGTAACTATGGTACTAAAATCAAACTTGCTCTTCAGTTGTGTATGGATATCTATTGAGTTGTAATTTTCATTTTTCCCTGTAGTAACGTGGATTCATTAAGTAATGAGTGCGGTATGTTGTGTCTATTTATCCCTCACGTATTTACAGCTCTCCCCGTTTTTACCTTTCCCCAGAATGTATCTTGCCTTTCCTGCTGTTATTGAGTATTTTTTAGATGAAATGTTTACACTGGTTTGGAAAATTCTTAGCATTCCTTCTCTTCACCTATTTTTTTGTATTATTGAGCAGTCACGATTGCTTATTGCTTTTATTTGACTGTTTTAGTGTCCTATCATTTTATTTTCCCACCAGCACCCTCTGCAGCACCACCGTCGACTGGGTGTCGCACCTCACGACGCTGCTCCTCTATCGAAAACCGTCTCCAGGTTGCGTCCATATCCTACACACGTACGCCTACACACACAACTACACACACATACACGCATACAAACACATACACACACACACACAGACACCTACACATACACATACACACACACAAAAACATACACACAACTACCCACACATTCATGCTTGCACACAGACGCAAACACATATGCCTACACACACTTACACATACCCCCCCCCCACACACACACATTCATACACACAACTACCCACACACTTATGCCAGCACAGACACAAACACACATGCCTACACAAACACACACATACTCCCTACACACGAACACACATATCCCCCCCCCCCTTACACACTCGTGATTGCGAAAAACATAATTTGAATTCAAGATGTCAAAATTCAAATTATTATTATTATTATTATTTTTTTTTTTTTTTTTTTTTGTTTCTAGTTTCTTTTGGAATATAATGTCAACACAGCAAACATGCGCTACTCATTTTTGTCTTCTCGCAATTAGTTGAATGTTGGATAACCATTGGAAACAGTAGTAGAATGAGGTTTTTTAAAAGGGTATTTTAGGGGTCCTACTTTAAGGGTTGGACAGCTTTGTCCTGAGGATGACCTTTCCTCAAAATGCACCTCGCTCTTCCTGTTATGCTTGAGTACTTTTTAGAAAAAATGTATAAATTGGGTATGAAAATTCATTACGCTTCTGTTTTCCGTTTTTTATTTGTTCCCAAATTCGGCTCAAATATCTTGTCATAACAAACAAGCATGCGTGACGCACTTTTTATCCAGGGGTGACGCAGTCTGCACCATTGAAAATTCTATGGGGGGGGGGGGGGGTTAAGGGGCATTTTTCTCTTATTTTTGGGAGAGGTCCCAAGTTTTTGTGGTATTTGAGGGGAGAGGGGGGGGGGTGCGCCCTTGACCTTAGGACGGGGGGCACACCTGCTCACAATATGTGGAATATTAGGCTAACCATTGGGAAATATGGTTGAAAAAAGGGTTTGATAAATAGGGAGCAAAGCAGAATGTGTTCTTGAAAGACAAAAGAACAAATTTTCCAAAAAGAAGTTTGTTCAACATGCCACCGTGTTATTAGCAAAGATTACATAATCGCTTACTTATTTCTTTGTTAATTTGCAGACTTTGATTTCCCCGCTGTTTAAACAAAGGGGGGGGGGTATCCTGATTTTTTCCCCTTCAGATTTAAACAGTTGTTTTTAAAAAATATTTCTCAATGAAGGAATTGGGGATCAAATATTTTTTTTATTTTACAATGATATTTGTTACTGTATTTATTTAGACGTAAGCCGATCTGTACCGAGAGTGTTGTTATATATATATATATATATATATATATATATATATATATATATATATATATATATATATATATATATATATATATATATATATATATATATATAATATATATTCAAAACTATGACACAAAAATTAAAAACCTGTACATGAGCCAAAGTGAAAACTGGCATTTAGGAATGAGTTTTGGTTTAGAGGTTTTGGAATATCATGCTAGTTTTCTCATAAAGTAAGCATAAGAAGGTACATAGCAGTGTAGAGGAAACTATGATCCTACTAGTTTCTATCTCGAATATGTACATTTGGTTTAATATAACTAATCTATACTATTAAAACATATGCGTGTCTGTGTTTGTCAGTAACCATATCTCCTCCGGACTGGCAATGTCTACCAGGTCAATACTGTCAACGTTGGATTCAGTATAATCAGAGGAATGTATTCCTTCTTGTCTCACCCCTCTAAACCTTAAGAGGCCGGACATCTAGTCCTGAGGACATTCAGGGGTAAAAGCATTAAAATCATCAATTATCACTCGCCGCTGGAGGCTTGAGCCGCCTCATGTGGTGAACGGGGGTTCGCGAGCGAAACGCACTGGGGTCGGAGTTTTTATTTATAACTCATTAAAATATCCTTTTTTTACTGATATATAAAATGTCGTGGTAGTGTGGGGGTGGGTGTATTCCAATACCAAAAAAAAAAGGGAAATCATGGGAGCAGCAATATTTCTATTTCTGCTAAAGGCTGCTTTTGGGAAAATTCGTTTTTAATTTTGGTTGAAAAGTAGCATCTTTTTGAAGGCAGGACTTCTCCTGTGGAAGGAAAGGATTAGGGAACGTGCTTTGCCCTTTTTTTTAACCCAATAATACCATTTTAAAAGATTTTCATTTAGCATTTAAAAAATCCATAAAAGTTTTGAACAGAGAAAAAAAAATTAATTTGAATTTTGACATCTTGAATTCAAATTGTTTTTCGCAATCACGAGTTTGTTTGGAGGCACCAATGTGCGTATGTAGGCGTGTGTGTCTTTGTGTAGGGGTGTGCGTGTTTGTATGTAGGTAAATGTGTCTTTGTGTAGGTGTATGCGTGTGTATGTAGTGTGTGTAGGCGTATGCGTGTGTGTGTGTACGCTTGCGTTTGTGTGTGCAGGCGTTCGTGTGTGTGTGTGTGGGCGTGTGTGTATGTATGCAACAGTGTGTAGGCATGCGTGTGTATGTATACGTGTGTGTGTAGGATGTGGACGCAACCTGGAAATGGTTTTCGCTAGAGGCTGGTAGCGCATCGTGAGGCCGGTCGACGGTGCTGCTGCAGGGGGAGGGGGGGGGGGGGGAATAAAATCATGGAACATCAAAACCCTTAAAGTGAGAACAATTAGCAATGTGATTGCTCAAAAAAAAAAAAAAAAAACCCATCCAGCTATCATTTTCCGTCTGTTAAGGCGGACTTGTTTATTAATAATTTAATTTATGTTATTAAAGGTGATTTTTTGACGCAGATATCTTTCGATCTCGTGCAATGTTTTTTGCGCCGCTATATCTGGATTTCAAATGTTGCGTTTTTGAATGGTACTTTGCTCGTCATAGCCGCAAAGATGAAACGAACTGGGTCGTTAATTACGAGTCCCTAGTTGCTTCTCGATCCCTCTTAATATGAAAAGTCTGGTACCTTTGTTGCCCATTCTGCACTATCTAGTAAAGTGGCCGTTTCGGCGGAACGTGTGTGGGTTACCAATGAGTCGAACGGACGCGAATCGTAAATAATTCGAGGGGGGACCCGTCGATACTGAGCTACTTACCCAGTCATAATGGATCCTCCGAAGAAGCGAGATGATAATGGTGACCTTTCCACCCCCTCGACTGCATATTGCCTACTTCGAATAAAAATGAAGCTCAAGATTTACTGATTCTAAAGATTAATGATTTCTAGCCAGTAGTGAAACAGTTTTTTAAGCTTCTGATGACGGTTGATAAGATTTTTGGCGTCCTTCGCATCTCATTAGTCGGTACATAGCATGGTGCAAATTCTAGTAAACAATACGAAATTATATATATTTTGAATCTCGTGTGTGTTGGTATATGCGCCATATTGCCGCACCCTCTCGAGTTTCTAACGATCCGCCCCAAACTAGTTCTTTCGACCAATAGGACTCTCCAATAAAGGAACACAATAGACGCTTAATTGCCAGCTCTCTACCTAATTTTTTAGTTGTTTCTATCATACTTTCCGAGAATTGATTTCTCTCGCCACACCTTCTTTTGTTTTTATTTTGTTTTCCGAGGGGGTGTTATTACTCGTTTTAATTGAAAATACTTTTGCTTGATTACTTTAGCTGAAGCAGTATCGGTGTGCATATGTCGGTGTTCCGAAAGTTTTCGACTTTCTTGCTCCGAGCATTCATGATTTTCACTACCGTACTTTCTGTCAGAAGTTGGATGGGAACTAGATGTGTGTTTAATAACAATTTTAAAAGATATGCCTTAATTTGTCAGATCGTGATTTTTGGGAGTCTTTCCACATTTTGAAGGAGATCCTTCTAATCTAGTTTACGTGCAGCTTGGCTTCTATTCTTATAATTAGTAGTCTCCTCCCCCCTGTTCCTATGGTTTTGGTGATGTAGGTGTTAATTGCTCTTTCTTTCTTAATTATCTGCATCCCTCTTTACGTTCCATTTCTTGTTTTACTGGGCACATTTTTTTCTTTCCATATTTTGTTGTTTTCCCAATATTTTTCAGGCTTTTCTTGTACAGTCTGCCTTTTACTAAATGTAACTAAGATTCGTTACATTTTTTTTTTTTTTTACTGTAACGTGAAATTTATAAATTAGCGGATTCATTTTCACAGCAAAATTTTATTTTGCCGTACTTTTGGAGAAATTTATTGCTTAACGGCTTTTTTTTTTTTTTTTTTCTCGAATGGAATCATGCAATAAATTTCGGCTTTGAGTTCTATTTTATCTTGTTTGTTTTGTTAATTTGATATTTTTATTATTTAAGCTGTCAGTTGTTCATTCTCGTTGCTTTTACCGGATATCTTTACATCAAAAAGCTGACTATTTCGAAGTGTTCTGTAGCTTCCAGGGCCAGATTAAGGCATGGGAACGGGTCCAGGGCACCAACATTTCGGGGGCCCCAAATGTGTAGCTAAAGTTTTTAAAAAATGAAGCAAAATCAAATTGCACAAAGCAAAAGCAAATATTAAGTCTAGAAAAAATATTATATTTAAAATTACAACCTCTTTACCAAATCTCAAAATCACTACAAGCCTTATATTCTATTTTATTACATTTTAATTGTTATACAAGAAATGTTTTTTATATTTATGCTCTATTGCTACCAGTAAGTTCAGAAACATCTCATATTATAATATTTTCGCAATTTATAATGGAATGTAAAACATTACCATATTTAGCGTTGATGTAATAAATACTTAAAAGTCTCAAAATATTTTATTAATATTTACCGTAAGGAGGAGGAATGGGGGAGGTCTGGGGCACAAAAAAAAAGGTAGTGCCCAGTATCTACAAAAGTGTTAGTCGGGCCCTGGTTGTTTCTCATCCGGCATTGCATTTTGATTCATTCAGAATACGTCATGTCATACAGAAATTTTGGTGATATGATGATTCCCATGTTCAACTCTATAGGTATATGAACAAATTTGAAATGCTGCAATTAACCAGCTCTTCAATATTACTCTGTCTTACACTCACTTGCTCATTTCACTATCATTTGCGTTAAATGTTGATTTCAAGAGGCTGTGCTTGATAGCGTAAGAACTGAAATGTTTTTGAATTGTGCTAACTTCACCCCCCCCCCCCTCCTTGAGATATTAAAGAGCAAAAGAATCCTTTAGTATCGCATCATGTTAAAAAAAAAAGACTCAAAAGTGTCGTACTGCTTTTGTAAACTAGGTTTTCGTGAAACAGAGTCAAAAGAAGGCTACGGGTCTGTACATGTATCATCTTAATTTCACTATTTGCCTCAGAGATTCTGGTTACAATTGAATTTTTAATATCTTGTTCCGTGTTTGATTCGATAAACGGTTAAATGTACCTTTTTTTTTTTTTTTCTTTCTTTTTTTTTTTTCCAGATGGTCACTAATGTTGGTTTAAAACCATTTTTTTTTTTTTTTTGAAATATGATTTTTTAAAATCTAACTTGTATGGACGCGGAAATTCGGCGAAAAATTATTGTTCACCGACCTAGTTTGCAGTTTAAATTAATTGTTGCAGGGCTGCCACTGGTGACTGAAAAAACGTCTAATGCTACTATTTTGTAGCAAATGTTGCTACGGCGACTAAAAAAACGTCTATTGCTACTATTTCGAAGTAAATGGCGGCTGTTTTAGAGAAAAGACGACTAAAATACTTCAAGAGAAAAATTCCTTTCTTTTTTAACCCTGGGTGAAAAAGTTGCAAGAAAGAAAAAAGAGAAATTGCCGAAATTTTACTTCGTGCTTTCCGAGGAAAAAAAAAATAAATAAAAAAATAAAAAATCAGGAACCTTTTTTTTCAAATGAGCGTTTTAAAATGTAGGCAAATGAAATTTATTTAACATATTCACGATCAAAAATGTATGACGTTTATATTTTTGCACAAAAAGTTTCGTTTTTGCGATTGCAATTTTTGCAAAAAGTTAAGTCTCCAGTACTACTATATTTATTCACTGTTGTTTGATTATTGAATGAATATCAATAAAAATTTGCTTTTTAGTTTCTTGTTGCGTTTTTACATTCATTCTTTGAAATCGAGTGTTGATTTTTATGAGATCGGAAACATCGCGAATTCAGCATCTCTATTTTTTTTAACTCAGTCATTTTACTGTTGTTTTTAATTTACAATCAGACAATGAGAAGTAATACCAGAAAGTGTTAGTATTTATTTCTTTAGTGTTCCTTTATGAAGCTCAGTGACAGCGCTTCGTGCTACCGCGCCGCAGGCCCGAGTTCTATTCCGGGATCGGGCATGGTTGACTCAGCTGTTCATCCCTTCAGTGGCTCGATAAAATGAGTACCAAGCATGCTTGGGAACTAAACCCTGTGAGTTCCGCGTTTGGCTGACCACCTAACCGGAACATCTGCCTAGCTTCCCAGAGCCCTTGGACAGGAAGACTGAGATGGCTACTGTAGGCCTTGTCCTCATGGGCTGTCGTGCCTCTGGGTTTGAGGTTTTCAGTGTTCCTTTTAAATATCTGTGCCGAAATCTGGAAAATGTTTGTTGAACCTTTTTTTTTCTTTCAAGGGTTGCTTAAGGAAAATTTTAAAAAATTTGCCCCGGGTTTAGGTTTAGCTCCCTGCTGTGAGTGGTCTCTTATATATATTGTGCAGCCAAAATATGTCTATCGAAGTATTAATACATTACTACAGTGGTGCCCAATCTACGGCCTATGGGCCACATGCGCCCCTTAAAGCTGCCACCCATGCTGCTCATTTTTATTTGAAATTAAGAACCAAGAGTCGACTTTTCTAATCGAAAACCATCAATGTGACAAATTTGCAGTCAAATATTCGGAAATTGGTTTCTGGAAGTCAGATACAAAAATGAAATAAGCATAATGATTACATCCATTCTTAGTTTACAATTTTATTTCTTTTTTTCATGCTTTCCCATGCTACTATGAAAATGTTTAAATATTTTGAAATTATATAAATGTTTTGGCTGGAGAGAAAGAGCGAGAATCATTTTAATACAAGGTGCGGCATTCGGGTAAAAAGAGGTTGAACACTTGTACATTAATATGACATAAATGCTATTTTTAAAAGATGGAAGATTTATTTTGGAAACTATTTTCTGCATCTGGCGACTATTTGGGAGACTCATTTTTTAAATTTCTGGCTACTAAAGCAATTATTTTTGGTAGTAGAAATCAGCGACTGTTTGTAATTCACTCAGTTAATATAGGAGTCATGTTTTTTTTTAATGTGCAGCATGAATAAAGCATTTTGCACACTGAGAAGACTTTTACAGACTGCAGGCAGTATTTATAGGATCAGCATTAGTCTGAGCAATTTTCATGGACTGATATTTCCCTCACCCAAACAGTGCAATCTTAAACATTTAAAAAGCCTTTTTAGTAAATGCAGCTTCGGTGAAGTTCATGTTTTCTTATGATTATGATAACCGTATTATCCGCATGTTCGTTCAAAATAAGGTTTCTTCAGTTCTCTCAGCAAGCAATTCTTACCATTTCAAAAACCACTTTGCACTTTGCCAATCCGCTTTTTTTCCCCTTTTATTTAAGCCTCGTTGTTGAAAATACGTTTCTTGACGCAACTTTTATTTTCGATGCGATGGCGGGCAACGCAGCTAGTCCTATATAAAAGTGGAAGCATACAGCGGCGTGAATGCTGATGCATTTCATTTTCAAAGTATATTTTTTTAACAATTATTATATATCCTAGCGAATTCACTGATCGAGTAACGCTCCTGACGTCACCAACAATGAAATTCGCACCACGGCATGATTAAACAGGCAGTTACTTCATTAAAATGTTGAAGCAATTTTCACCCGTCATACCTTGATGGACGATTTTCTAGTATATAGTATAGATATTTTGTTGTTGACATTGAAATTCTTATGTCGTAATAACTTTGGAAAAAAATAAATCATTTATAAATTATTTGTGTTCGATAATTTGTAAAATAAATTTTGAACTTAGGGGGACATATATGCAAAGTCTGATTTTCTAGAAGTGAATCCGGGGTTCCTATTTAAACGAGGGCCACCATGCTGAAGCAACTTGTTCTCAAGTTGTCCAAACTTTTCTAAATTATTTTCAGCACATTATAATACTTCCATCTGTTCTGAGATTGCATTTGATTTTCCAAAAGTTTGTTCTTAAATAAAATAAAGCGAATGATAATGAAAATAAAGCAAATGAATATCTTCTGTTTGAATGAAGGGAAAAATCGGTATTTTAATTTTGTTCGTTATTCACTACTAAAAAAATATGTTAGTATGCAATAGTTTTTTCATATAATTAATCACAACTAATGCTAATATTTGCTCATGTTGAGCAAAAGATTATTTTTAACTAGAATGGGTCGTTAGAATATGCACGTACATTTTAACCAACAAAAAATAATATGAAAGGCGTTAGCAGATAAAACGAAAAGCATGGCCTCGGCAACCTTCAAAAAAAAAAAAAAAATTAATAACAAACCCTTTACGTTTGATAAAAAGTGTTGATATCTTTTCAGTAGGGTCCCGAGCGCCTCAGTGGGAGGTCATTGTGCCCTCCCAAAAATGTCCTTATGCAGCAAATCTTTTCAGACGATTCGGCAAAATTGTGAGTTCCATTTGGTAAGTTAAGAATTTCGCCCTCCCAAAAGTTAAAGTTCGGGGCGCCCACTTATCTAAATCGGGCCCCGCGCTATGTCCCATATGAAAGGGGTAAATCGCGAATGGATATGAAACTAACGGTAGTGTCCTTTTCAGCGTGTTTGTGATGTAACCGCTACTGATCCTCCGCGTCAAATGACCGGATCCATGTTTAGATAGGAGTGTTGCTCCCGTGGCCGAATCCGTGGGGCAAGTGGCCGCACCTCTGTTTGCGCATGGCGCGCGGCTCGCCCGCTGCGCGTGGCGCCTAAACACGGCCCACTTCGCTTTTTTTTTTCCCGAGGAGCGTGGGGGAGGATGCAATACATAGTTTCGCTCCACTCAATAATAATAATATGGGGTTAACGCAAAAAAACAGCCCGATTTTAAAAGTTTATTTTTTTCTGTTTCTCATATTAATTTAATAACCGAAATGAAAGAAAAATATATCGCACCCCGGCTACAGACGAGAGATCACTCAGAATGTTGAAAAACGCACTCATTTTTGATTGAAAATCTGTTTTCACGTCTCTTTCTTGCCGCAAGACTTGCGTTAAGGTAATTTACGTAGGTGGTGCTTGATGTTGCATAAACGACCTAATCGATAGTGACACGTCATTAAAACAGGGTACTTTAAATGTAGACTACGGTGCTTCGTTGCACTTTTGTTTACGGAACGAAATGTAATACTTGCCAAAAATAACAAAACCCTATAGACAATACAGATTTTTCCGGCCAGAGTCAGGAAGTATTTTTTGCGAGATGTATGACCCCAAATCTTCAAAATTTGGAGCAAAAACACTTCGTTTTTTTTATTTTTTATTTTTTCAGTGAAAAGATCCTATTTATGTGTTAGGAGATGCTGATTGTGATGAAATTTGATGTTTAAAAGTTCAGATGGTCAGTATCCGACTAGGCTCTAGGTTTTTTTTTTTTTTTTTCAAAACCCATTGTGATACAATATTTATGTTTTTTTTAGAAACAGAGGGATCTTAAGACATGCATTTCGCTTAAAAATGAATCGTAATACTTATCATTCGGTTTTTTTAAAATTGTGATTATTTAGTTAAAATGGCTGAAAATTAAAAGTTTTGAGAAACGTTGTAATGAAAAAAATTTGCTTGTTACATACAATTTACTTAGGTTATTTTACATGTATAAATGTTATAAGCATAACAGATTGAAGGTTAAGAAATATTTCAAGAATTTTAAGATTTATGAAAAATTACGCTAATTTATTCAGAAATATTTCTTAAATTAGTCACCTTTTTCTACCCGACTGCGCGTGAGTCGTTTATCGACTGATTTTTATCATATATTTTCCCCCAAAGAATACGAACAGTGGCGAATCCAGAAATTGTTGTGAGGGAGCTATGGGTCAAGTTTCAGTGGCCAGCGTTATAGCTTTTTCGAAAAAAATTATCAGTTAAATTGAAGGAAAAGGAAAACGAAGATTAAAATTTGTTCGATATGTAATATACATTGATTAGCAGTTAATATTTTTATGATATCTTATCAATTTAGCTGAATGTTTACTTTTCCAAAAAATTTGTTATGAGAAATGGAAATGTTCAACTTATTAGTTGCATGGCATTCAATATACTTTATATTTTAAGTGTGAAGAAAAGAAAGATATTTCGACGAATACAATGAAAGCAAAATAGTTTTATATTAAAACAAATTCAAATCTAAAAAACATTGTAAACACATGTTTTTGGGATAACAAGAAACTTCTCTTCCATGAAATAAAATGTGAGCGTATAGATGTTAAGACATTCGTTGCCATATACGAACTGGCTATCGAAATCTTGTCCTTGCATTCTTTCAGTTTTTAACTTTGCTGTTTTAATTTTTTTTTTTCAGTCCCGTTTTAAATTCCCTGGTTTAATTCAGACTTATTTCAGACTTCAGTTTTTTTCGCGCTATCAGTTCCCAACCAATTTTCATTAACTTTTAAAATTTTCAGCAGGAGGCACATTTCATTAGGCTGGTCAAAAGATAAGTTTGGAATAATATGAAGTTACTGCTTCAAAATATTTTTAAGAAAAAAAACACACACACACACACACACGGCGTGTTGGTTGAGGTACAAGAGTGCTCTGACAAAACTTCAAGTTCATTAGAGATGAATGATCATCTTTAGCCGTGAATAAAAACCCGAAGTAACAACAGCACAGAGATCTAGTGGATTTTGAGACACTCTGAGAAAAATATCTTACCGAACGAAACAAAAAGTGGTAATGATATTTTGGAACACAAAAATATAAGTTTTTAACAAAAAAGTTTAAGATATTACATTTTTCTTACAAAATACTTACAGCTTCTCAATTTCAGCCTGTGAGTTTTACTTTGCTATACCATTCCCGCAAATGATAAAATGTATTTCTCATCAGAGAAGGGTCAGCTGTCCCTTTGACTACCCCCGGAATCTGCCCTTGAAAATGAACTTTTCATTCAAGAAGGTTTCAAGTACTTTTTAAAAAACCTACCCTGAACGAATATTACATCCAACGAAGCAGAATCTTGTGTGATAACCGCTAGCTGATATAAAATTCAACTTGAGCTTGAAGTTGATGATTTCGGAAGCACGCTTCCACGCGTGACTGTCAAAAACTTGTCATGGCATCTATTAAGACTGAAGTTGAGCAACTCTTGGACTCTCCACTTCATTCAGCTATAATCTTTGATTCACGAAACGATGGCTTTTCCAACAGTGTCAATCTGGGGTGCCTCGAGCTCATTCTGATTGTGCCACGCGTCAAAAGCGAGGAAAGGTGTGCCTCCCGTTCAACATTTCAACTGATAATCCTCAAGAACTTGAATAATAATAACAGTCTTTTCAAGTGTTGCAGCCGTCACACATTGGAGGGTTGCTCTCCTGTGTTTCGGCTATTGTTTTTCTCTTTATATGAAAAACCTGTCACACGTTGCATTCATGCTTCCTGCATGCTTATTGATTCAATGAAGCCAATCGCAAAAAATCTTGACTCGGAATTTTTGATGAGAGTTGTCAGTTGTGAATTATCTAAATGCTTTGATATTTTATTTCATCTTCGAACCCAAACTTTAATTTTAAGAAGTACCACCTCCAGTGTGGAAAATGGTGAGCACTGTCAAAGAAGTAAAAATTGTTGCAGATGCATAAAGACCGTTTGATTCGTGAATAAATGAGGAGAAAGTCAAAAAATAACTTTTAATAATACTGCTTTTTTTTCTTATTTTTTGCTTTGTATTTGCTAGTGGTATACTATAAATATTGTATTATACAATTACGGATGTGTGCAAACAATGTCTCTGATGTGTATGTTTTCAGAAATAGGGATATTGTTTCGATAAAATACAGTTGTAGAATCAATCTCGCTCGCATTTTGTTGGGATTTATAAAGTATTTACTTTGAAAAATTGAAAATAAAGGGGGTGGGATACAATTTTTAAGAAAAGGTGGAATAAAGCAATAAATACATAAATTCTGTAGTCAGTGTGATTTCTAAACCACCACTGAAATCACATTAAATATGGCTAGAAGTGTATACACTCATGATAAACACTTGAATACTTAGTAGATCCTCCACGAGCTGCGAGGAGATTTTGCGATGGCTCCCGCATACAGGATGACTAATTCCATGTATCCAGAGCCTAAAAATGAGTCTTCCTGGTTTCTTAGAAGAATTTTACACCCATTATACAGGGTGTTCTGTTTTAATCAGCAAGACCTTTATTTTCGTAACCGTTAGTCCTAGATGCATACTTCCTATTGCAAAAATGTTCAAAATCAGATGCAGAGTTAAGATAATAAAAGTTTGAAGTAAAAATAAAAATAACTTAAAAAATACACAATTTAACTTTATATACGGGGCCCCAGGTCCTCTAACTTATATTTAGGGAAATAATCTCCATTGAAAAATAATTCCAAAACAAAAAGTTTGAAATGAGTACGACCAATGTTCACCGAGATATGAAACGCAGCATTTTGTGACTTACACCACTTTTCACTCGCTGTCAATAACACCGTTTGGGGGAAAATATAGCGGTTAACAAATGTTTAAAATTATATGTGTGCATGGAGTGTAGTTTTCTAATTGTTCGAGGTTCTGTAGTGTGTTTTTGCATATCACGGCATAACATTTGCATTTATTTTTAAATCGCTTTGAAAAACATAAATAACTTGTTTTTCTTACTTGACAACCTGTCAGTCTTCTGGAAGGGCGATAAGTTCCAATCCCATCTTCTGTATGCTTCATTACAGCTTTAAACTGGAATATCTGCTTGAGTTTCGGTAGCATAAATGTCCAGTTTTTTGTGTCAGTAATAGTTTTCAATGGAGATTATTTCTCTAAACATTAGTTAGGGGACCTAAGGCCCGTATAAAAGTAAAATTTTGTATTTTTTGACTCATTAATCTTAACTATTCATTTATTTATTCATTCACTTATTTTCTCATTAATTTAATATTTCATTCACTCATTTATGTTTCCTCATGTATGAATTAATTAATCAATTAATGTGTTTATTGTTTTGTTATCTGTTCATTTATTCAGTCATTCTTTTATTTATTCATTCGTTTGATCGAAAATATTTTTAATAAGAAAATATTTCATTCGAGAAATCTTAAAATTTTTACTTTGCCTCACAAACAAAAAGGTGAAAATATCCCACTTTTTTTTGAAGGCACAAATTTACTGCCAGAAATCAAAATAATGTTTCAATGCACGTTTTAATTTTAAATACATTGTTTTTTTTCTAATTTTCAAAACATATTTCCCATTCTTTCATTTTAAAAAGGTTATTTATCTGAACAATTTCACTTTGCCCTAACATAGAAATGAGTCATTTTTCAGAGCTTCGTAAGGGTTTCCATTAATTATTAATAAAAATGTCCGTACAGTATCTCGAGTTATGTACGAATTTTAGATTGAAAGCTCTGCTTCCTTTATGTCTTTAACCTTTTAGACCTGCTAATTTTCCGGTGCCCCTCCATTACGGGCATCCATTTGTACTAACAGCTATCATTTCCGCTTGTTTATTTTTCTCACCAATGGCTAAATTCCGTGTAAATCTTTTGATGACACATGCTCTTTAAGAGTAAACCGTCAATTTTAAGTCAAAAACCTCGTTGAAGGCAATGTTGGACCTCACCTCCTGACCTCACCTTCGTTTAGTATAAGAAGGAGGCTAAGATTATTTGCCTCATTCCTCGGCCACGGGATAAGTGCCATCTAACAAAGGACCTACCGGCCTCCTATTGTGAATTTATGACTTGTTACATGAGCACCGGTAAGTACACTTGCTCTCTCGTAGGAGTTCTATAACCACCTCTTGGCTAGGATTAAAGGGGGGAATGGACTCGCTCTTTTTTTCATCACTTAGTAAATCAGAACGCCTACAACCGCATTTAATACTTCTATGCATGAGTGGCACATTATATTATGAGAACCCCGATATGTGAATATGATATATCACCAGCGCAACCAGAAATACTTGCTGAAGGAGATTTTTTGATCAAAAATATCTTCTGCAAGGCCTTTTTGATTAAAAATATCTTCTGCAAGGGTTTTTTGATTACAAATATCTTCTGCAAGGGTTTTTTGATCAAAAATACTTTCTGAAGGTTTTTTCGATCAAAAATTACCTACTGAAGGAGATTTTTTGATCAAAAATACCTTCTGAAAGAGGCTTTTTTTTTAAATCAAAACAGCCCTTTCATATGCATAAACTACTGTATTAGAATTTGCTTTTATGTCTAAACCAATATCTCTGCGGAGTGTTTTCACCCCCCTCCCTTCGCTGCACCACTGTGATATACCCTTTAGAATAAGATATCGAGTGTGTGCGAGATCTTTTTTGTCCCAAATATATATGAAGTCTTTAACAAAATTTATTGATACAGAAACGAAAAAGTTCAAACTATACCGATTGTAGAATCGGAGTCTTCACAAAAGATTTGACTTCAAATCTGCCTTTAAAATATTTTTCAAATTTCCTTCATTGCCTAAATTTCTGTAATACATCATTTTTATTTAAACTTAATACTGAATAGTTCATTCCTAAATTTTATATTTTATTTTTATCAAGCTATTAATTTTCCCCAATATGAATGCTATTTTCGGGAAATCAGTAGCACTTTTATCCAGTCTCATTGTTGCGAAATAAAATAAAAAATCACGAGATTTGAAAAAAAATAAATAAATAAATAAAAGAGAAAACAGACCCTAGATCATGAATGTTGAAGAATCACGAATGTTTGCCGAAATTACAAACTTATGCTACATGAATATTTGAAAGTCTCATTTTTGTGTCGCATAAGAGTGTGCACTCTCCCCCCCCCCCCCCACACACAAATATAAATATTTCAATGAACACTAACCCAATTTCCCGATTTTATGCCATAAACTGAGCTCTCTCATTTAATATTCTATGCTCATTTGAAACATTGACGCTTTACACTCAACGGATTTTTTTTCGACTTAATTTCATTTTGGGCTCAGTTTTCATTTTTCATAAATTTGAGCTGGAATTAGTCAATTCCCGACATCGATGGCCCCTCACAGAGTACAACGCAGTACGGAGGGTTTAAACTGTCAAAATTTTCCAATGGTACTCCGCTCTGTGATACATTTTTAACAATATTATTTTACCAGAAGTTTCTTTTCCAAACATATGCAACAATGACTATATTCTGAATATGCCATTTTATACTACTCTGCGATGGGATTTTCCACCCTCGTTTTACCCAGAGCTTTTTTATTACGCCCGAATAATTATTTTACTGCATTCATAGGCGTATAGTAGATCTTTAATGAAGCTTTTATAGGAGATAAATTTCTTCAATTATTCAAAAAAAAAAAAAAAACTGCTATTTCATTGAGTGTTTCTCAAACGTTCGATATAAGAAATAGCTCAGTCGAACGTATGCTGTATATACTTTTCTCGTTATTAAACCTCAAATTATATGCACTAAAATATCATTAAACTATGCATGCAAGTATGCGCTTATGCCTAAAATATGCAGTATACTTGTGTTTTTTACTTATGTAGAGAAATGTTGTCTCCTCCGAATCAAAAAATATTTGACCGTTCTATTCTTGCATTTTGTTAGTAAGGCGATTGATACGTACTAAAACGAGCTGATGTGTGCATCACATGACTTCCTTTTACTCCAATTTAATGTCATTTCCCCATTATTGGCAATTTTAATGTGATTCAATATCACCAACAGTGGCCAAATTGAAACCAAATTTTAAAAAAAAAGAAAAAAACCGCCAAATTTGTCGCCAAGTTGGCGACAAAACTTGGCGACCAAAAGACTGGCGATATATCGCCAAGTGTCCGACAAATTATAACACAACTTGAGTTTACCTCGAAATTAACAATGATTTCCCCCCAAAAAGGGGCAAAAGACAACCTTAGCAACATCCGAATGCAACCAAAAGAAAAGGTACCCAACTAGACCCCACTAGGAGTCTACGTACCAAATTTCAACTTTCTAGGACATACCGTTTTTGAGTCATGCGAGATACATACACACATAAGCACATACATACGGACGTCACGAGAAAATTCGTTGTAATTAACTCGGGGATCGTCAAAATGGATATTTCGGGTGTCTACGTTCCTAGGTATATATGGACGCGTGATCGGGTCGAAAAAAAAAACTCAACATTCATTCGGGGGTGGGAAAAATGGAAATTAAGTCCGATTTTTGAGTGAAAATTTTTTCGCGAATACAATACTTCCTTTTTTGTAAAAGGAAGTAAAAATGATGAGCACAGAAAATAGTATGCATATTAATTACTTTTAGTAATAAATGACCATGTGTTCCTTAAGGTTTTTGAAAGCGTGTTGTCATTTTATATCATTTTTAAAGTTGGAAGTATCGTATCAAATTTTATAAATGTTATTGGGCAATATTTAAATTATCTAATCCGATCCCGTGCTGTGAAATCATTTTTTGACTATTCAGAAAGCTGCCGATTTCTTTTAGCTGAGAGTTATCCTTTGTTTTGTTTTGTTTTTTCGTGAATCATTATAGAATTCTTTTCGACTGTTTCTCCATTTATACAACTAAATTCGATTTCCATCTGCCTTTGTGTTACTTAAAGACAAAAGAAAAAAGGTGTGAATTAACTCTTCTTGTAGAAAGTCTAAGACTTTTCGGGCATTAAAAAGCTATTGCTCCTGAAGAAGTGATCCGGACAATCGGTAGGCTCAGCAATGAAAGTAAGGTACACGCAACTGATAAGACGCAGAGAGGGTGAAAGAGAAAGAGGCCCGCCTCTTCCCATCAACGTTTGCCGATGGATAAATGAAAAAGAAAAACTTAAATTGGAAATGATCTTAAAACGCAGGTGCGCCCTGATTGCAAAAGCAGCATTCGGGTCAGGCGGGTCAAAGAATTCTGGATGATATTTTTCGTCGGATATATAGTTAGTTGCCTTTTATATTCTTGGAAACATCAACGGAATCACTAGTCTATTAAGCTTGCTAGAATTTACTTTTGTTCGGCGATAAATTTCAGTCTTCTGAATCCTGTTACATCCATGCTTAGCTAAACTGCCAAGTTTAGCTAAGCGCCGTGAAACGGTTCGCACTTGTTGCTTACTTTAAGTGGATTTAGGGGTTTTAATTTTGGTGAGGGAGGTTACAAGCTTGAGTATTATTTGCATTGTCAGGTCTTCCGCGAGTAAAAAGGGATCGCTGGTATACCTGATAAAGGTAGTTGCGAAAAAGTAGATTTCGTTCCGTTGAATTTATTTCTTCCTCTGTGTGGTCGATAAAAATAGCATCCCCTAGAGAAATCAAATTTAATATATTTTTAGTGGGTCTTGGACTGTAATTTTAACTTCTCAATTAAACAAGGCTTAAATCCAAATTAGGGAGATTCTCTACTTGCTTCTAAATTACTCTTGTTTTTCACTTTTTTATCACGATGGTGTCGTAGTTTTCCAAATTTTTATTTATTGTCTGCATTAATTTTCTCCGCAGTTAAGCACGAGATTAAAAATGTTTGTCTAGAAGTTCTACGAGCTGATTTAAGTTCACAAAATAATTCATTTTCTCCTTTCCTCCAAATGCAAATTAAATATTTGGTTTATCTATTTATGCCACTCGTGTAGAGCCCTTTTCTTTTTCAAAAACTTACCCTGTCTTTTAATGAAACCTAATTTAAACCTTTATTGTGCTCTATGTTGCGCCATTTGCCGATGTTAATTAATTTTATCTGTTTAGCAACGCTGCTATAAACGTCGAAAATATTAATTATGTAATGGGTATTAGTTTAAATATTAAGTATTTGTTTAGTAAAGCATCTAATGACTTGGGTAACAAACAGATTAGAGGTCTTATAACTTTTCTTGTTTTTTTAACTTGTAATAAGTTAAACATACTAAAAAGTTTCATTCTTGTATTTAATACGACATAATAGGTTACTTTTATTGTCATTAATACGCGCAGTAATTGTAGTATCGTAACGACGAATTATCTTTAGTTTACAATGTACCTTCAAGCACTCACGCAGCCAGTAATTTTTCCTAGAGAAGGTTTTGCCTTGAAGAACTAGTCACTTGTATTTATAAAATTGAAATGAGATTTGATAATAGTTTTAAAAGAAATGGGCTTATAACACTCAGATTCATCCCTCCCCTTTATTGCTCCCCTGTTCAAGTTAGTTGTTCATGCAAATTCTGTTGGAAATAGTATCTGATGGTATATTAACTTTGCGTACGTTACACTATGTACATGTGCCAGTTACATTTTGAAAGTTTAGAGTGATTCACGGAATAATATGCGTAGAATAATTGAAGGAACTGGCACGCATGCTTGAAAAAAATAATAATAACAATAACTGAATAAATACTCCCTCACCTCCTTCAACCCATAAGTCAGAAATGTTCAAAACTTGATCCGATAACTCGATTTCTTCATTTACAGGTAAGCTCTACTGCGCTATTCGTAACATTTTTCTCCTTAGCTACAGATGTACTGTTTAATAAATGACGAGCGACGCGTTGACAATGTTGGGAAAATGTTGGGGTCGCTTTTGCTTGATTGCTGCATAGTGCCAGAAACTAAACTTTTTCGGGGCTTCCTTGTATCACTGAAATTCGTACTTACGAAATTCTTGCATATTTTATGCTTTGAAGTGAGAACGTTGTCTTTACTATTTACAAGACAATATGTTATTGGCATTAAAAACAGTCTTCCACCATTAAGATCAATGCAAAAATAGTCTGTTTATTTTACATTCACTAGATAACCCTTATACTCTTTATCGCATTGAATCTGATGTGTGACTGCTTCATACCTTAATTGAATTAACAAGTTATTCGATAAAGGCGTGAATAACTTGTAGTATTATTGCACTGACCTTGTTCGCATTGCATTATTATTGTTTGCTTATTATTTTAAGTGCGTGTAATTTAGTGCGCTATTACATATTGAAACAGTTCCTAGCGATTTTATTTTCATATACGCTGCACGTACTTTGTATCCATGTAAAGGCTTACTACTCAGTTACCGATTTTGAGCTTCAATAAGATGTAGTTTTCTTTTTTTGCTATTCTTCAAAAGTTGCCTGTTCTTTAGTGTCCATAAACATATTAAGGGTTAAAGTTATGTGTCCTTAATCCAAGCCATTTAATTTGAACGCTTTGTATTGTCATCCTTTAAAAAAGAACTAAAAGTCGATTTTTTTTACGACGGCTTATAATCAAGGCTCCTTCCTTTCTACATCTATCACATTATCGAGAGTTATGCATCTGTGGAAATCTCGGGCTTCATTAACGTCTGCGTTGACAAGCGCCTACGACTTTTCATCCATATAGATTGCTCGCAATGATAAAAGCTGTTACTCTTCTTTTTCTTTACGACGGAAAGCAAAAGAAAAGAAAATGAGATGAAGAATGAAAAAAAGGGGGGCATGAAGAAACACAGCAGGCGTCAAGTCGGAATTCAATCAGGTAATCCTGGCCTGGGATACCGTAAGACAAGTTGTCTCAAGTCCTTTTCGCTTGGAGGGGGAGGATTATTGGCCAATTTAGCGTCTCTACCTGATAAATCAGATTGGGAACTTCGCGTCAAATGCTGCATTCGTTTAATTGCTTTCAAAATTCTTGTGGACAAGGTAATTTCACCTTCGGAATCAAGAAAATCAAGCGGACTCCTGTAGAGCGAATTCTTTATCACCATCGTATCTTTCTTCCCCGGTTTGGAATTGTACTCTGATTGGGTGACAAAACAGAAGCTTCATTGATACATATGTATATATATTTATTTTTTATCCTTCAAAAAATATGTTTGAAAAAAATATTTTTCTGCTCGTTTTAGAAATGATTTTTTTTTTTTAAACTCATTATCGAGCCGGGGAATTAAAGAACAAAACTGGGGACTGTCGTCAGTGGCCTGTTGTAACAATTTCATTTGTAGCCACTTTTTTATACTCAAAAGTGCTCGCACACTTTTTAATTTATTAAAGTTAATAATCTGAAGTATATTAATTAATGTAAGTAACATAATTTTCGTAAATGAGTTCATAAAAGTTGCATTTTGATTTTGGTAGGAAATATGTCACCAAGATGTTACTTAATGCCTTTTGTACACTTTATGGTCGTTAATTTATTTTTATGGTGGCGAATTAGAGAATTTTTTAGTCGCCACTTTTTTTCTTCCTTTAATTACCCCGTGGCTTTAGGTGACAGTTAATTTTACCTTTTCAGACAACTCGCTATAAATATTGTTCTAAAGTAAAGACGAAATTATTTATATCTCTTCTAACTATAGGATTCTACGTGTAGCACTACTTGTGGAAACTATAGTAACAATAAAGTATATATAACAATATAGTAATAATAAAAACGTGTAGCACACTAGACGCTGTATCGCCTTTGTTACGAAATAAATGTACCAAATTCATAGATTGAATATTGTCTCTGTATGTACTGCCGTGTGCAGGTAAGCGGCAGTATCTGCAGAAATGAGTTTTCGAGATATTTGAAGAAATGTGTGGTGGATTCAATACTAACAATAGGAAAATATTGGAATTAGACGTCTTTTTCGCGCCTTTTTTTCTGTGGAAACCAAATAAGCGAGCTTGTACAATAAAGATAACATACAATAGATGACAAAAATGCAAAAAAAAATGAAAAGTGAAAAATTTGCAGTTACTGCCCTTTACCTGCACACGGCAGTGTAGTATTGCTTAGATTGATTATACTAATTCATCAAACTCTTTATTTCTCTAAATTATTCGTATCACACATCGTGACCTTACGCCAGCTAGCAAAAATATACAGGGTAAAAGCACCAGTAGTCAGCCTTTTAAAAGCCGGTAAAGGGAAGAAAAAGTTTGAGGGTGCACCTGCATAAAGATAAATTTATATCACGGTTTGTTATTTTTGTTTCTGACCATTCGTGAAGATAAAGTATAGATTCTCTAAGCGGTTTAAGCTTGAATTTGATAAAAATTGCGTGCCACTAGAGAAGTTGATGTTTCTTTCTTCTCATTGGAATTTATAAAAATTATTTTATGCCTTTTTCTGCATGATAAAGATAATATCGACTCAATCTCAGGTGAAAATGGTGCAATTTAAGGTGATTTTCGAAACGATTGGCAGTTTAGTGTCCTGACTTTTCCGTTCAATTTAATGTTGATAAAATTATTTTTTTGGCGTTGCATAAGCATGTAGTGAGGCACTGTTTTACATTTAATTCGTTGCATTCAGTGACTTTTTTCATGGCTGTAAATTAATAAGCCTTTTCTATTACTTTAGTTAGCTAGTAATGGAAATTTCCTTGTTCTGACTAGAAAGTGCGCATAAACGTTATCTTTTTTTGTACGCTTTTAAACAGCTTTTTTATTTTTTGTGCATTAAAAAAAGAAATAATACTTGTTAGTTCAACACAGCTGAAAATGATTTTACTGAACTGCTCATCTAACCTTTAAAAAATTCAATGCGGTTTTTGTCCTTAAGTGCAACTCATGAGTGTTACCTCAGGGAATTAAATATTTTTTATGTGCAAAATATTTCTTTATCCAAGTTAGCAGCAGTGTTAGGGAAGCCACATTTGTTTCTTCTTAGAATCTGTAAGTTTAAAAAATGGAGATATTTATTCCTTACATGTTGTACATTGTGAAGTGTGCAATTCAATGTGAAGAGTATTTTTATCATATCTCATGAGTGTTATCCATTTATTTTGTAATATTTTTAAAGTATTGAAATATACTTTTAAGCAGTAATGTAGTTTTTGTTAAGGAAACGAGAGACCCAATTAAATTTTCAAAAACATCGATAGAGTTTATTCCAGCGAAAAATTCTTCTATAAATCTTATGAGTGTTACTTTTAACAGGTAACATTCGTGCGAAGGGAGTAACACTCATGATAAAAGAGACCCAAATAATGTGTAGATCCATAGTTATGGATATTGTTTTACCTTTAAATTATACCTTTATCAAAGAGATATATTTTTTTCATGTTTATGTAATAAAATTCACATTTATAAAAAATAAAAAAAAAAAGGAGTGGACACTTACACAAAGCTAATGTTTGTACAAATGAGATTCATGTGCGTTGTTTAGAATAAACTCTAATGCTTAAGAAAAGGTATTCAAATAACTTTTTTTTTATAGAGGAATTACTGTCAAAACTCTAATAAATTATTTCATGAGTCCATTTCTTATGAGTGTTACCGTTTCTCATCAGTGTTAGCTAAAATTCAGCAATAATAACATTTTCTTTAATCTTCAAAAATTGGTTTCAATATTGAAATATTTTAGTTATTCATTGTAATTGCAATGAAAACATTTAATGTTTAATTTAATATGTTTTTATCGCAAACTTTACCATTTATTTAGGAAACAAAGTAACACTTATGAGAAAAATAGCTATTCAGATACTAAAAATTTTTTTAATAAAAAAATATTTAGACCCTTCGACTTATTACTGAGTATTTAAGATAGTTTCATCAAGATTTGTTTGCTTATTAATTTTTAGCAAAAACACTCATGAGAAAAACGCTGACTTGCCAAGACGTTTTTTTAGGATTTCTAAAAAATAAGCAAATTATCTCACACGTAACCATCTGGTTAGAAAGCTATAAATTGTAAGGAATTTATATCTAGGAAAGTTTTGATGTTTACAACAAAAATTTTCAAATTGTGTCAAACTTAATGTGTCAATGCATTTGAAAATCACCCAATAAAGAAGTTAAACTGGCAAATAATTTATTTTTACTCTAACGAATGCTTTTAATTTGTCTCAACTCTTTATTTTTTCAGTGGTAACTTGTAGTAACGATTTTGCGATTGAGATTTTTGTGAAAGGATACTGAAAAGGAATTTAGATTTAAGAGCGTGTAACGTTTGCAAACATATGATTTAAATTTGTATTACTTTGAAATACAAATATCCCTCCCCATAATTTGTTTTCAAAGACATTATGAGCATAAAAAAGGAAGACTTATTTATTTTCTCAACTCTCTCGTCATTTAATAATGTGGTATACAGATTAAATCTTTTTCCTCTCTGTCTGCAACCATAAGGCTGCTATTACCGGCCGTAATCCCGACCATCGACGATTATTAACATTTCATAATTTGTCAGGCCGCGACCTAATCGTTCTTTTAAACCTTCGCTTGCACTTAAAATTCGCTGTTACGTGTAAAAAAAAAGAAAAGCTAAATGAGAACCAATTATTTTCTCCCGCAAGCTTGCGCAAAACTGCTTTGAAAGGGAGAAATTAAGAACAAAAATGGCAGGAATATGTTTCCATGTGCATGGTCCGGGTAAGGGCAATTACATATCCTTTTTCCTCTTCACTTTTAATGTCGTTTTTTCAGCACTCCGTATATCTGCTTTAGGTGACCATTAATGTTGTATACTGCGCATGGAAGCTATTAGGGGTTGATTACTAATTGCTTAGTTGTGTGGAATATCGTTGAGACGATTTTTTATTGCTCCATTTCGTTATCTGCTGAGATAATATTGCTTTATACGGATTGTGCTATGTTTTTTGTAGCTGTTTCGTTTCTCAATGCTATTTTAAGCCTAAACGGTTGTCATTCGAAAGTTTCAAATCTATTGTGCTTTCGATTTTGTTTTTACTTATTGAAATACTGATTTGGGTTCGGTGGAGTAAAGTAGTCATAAAATACAGGTTTTTCAACTTAGGTAAATAAATACAGGAATTTCTTTTAAAACTTTAAATTTTTTTTTTCGTTATTTTACATTGCATTAATAAAGAACACATTGCAATTTTCGAAAGAAAAAAAAATATTTAAATAGCTTAATGGTATTTTCTTTTTTTTTTGTGTGTGTGTGTGTGTGTGTGTTAATGACCTAGAGTGGGGTTAAGTGGTCATAGTTAAAAAAATTGACCTAAACTGTCATGAATAATCGTAATTTTTTTAATGCTCAACACACATAGCTCTTTTGAAGAAATTAACTTTATTAAAATAAATTTTCGATGATCAGCTGTGGTGAAAAGTTGGTTCTCCAAGTCATATTTCACTCCTGGATTTTCCCAAAAAGAATCAGGAAAGATGTTATAATTTGCAATCTTATATTTGTATAGGAATATATTGGAGATAGCATCTGAATAATGTCTAAACTACCTAAATTGCATAATAAGAAAATATTGCAATCAAATATAGTTCTGAAAAAAATATAATTTAAAAACTAAAAGGAAAAAATGATCAAGCGTATCTATTTATTCAATGCATTCAAAATACTTCTAGTTTGTACTTTTTGCTGTTTTAACAGAAGATTCTTTTGGAGAGGGGAAGAGGGGTGGCGTAAATTATTCTACTAGAATAAATTGCAAACTGTGGTTGCAGAAAAAAAATTCTATGATTTTTTCCCCAAATATTATAGGATTACAATCTTGCTTTTATTCAATCGATATGCTATATTAAATTTAAACTCAGTTGTATTTAATTCAGCTTACTTTAAAAACACTAAATGGTTAGTAAAATTAATATTTAACTGATATCTGCCTTATAAGTGAAGATTAAATGGTTTTAGCTGAAGGATATATGTTAAGCTTAACCTATGACCACTTTACCCCATCTTACTTAAGTAGTTCTAAAATATTATGTGAAATGAATCTAGCTTAGCTGTTTATGCAGCTAAAATTGTTTATGCAGACGTGTTCTAGAGACATTCGGTAAGCTGCCTGCACAACCAATCTGCTAAAAATTTTAACAAACAAAATTTTGCAAAGAAGTGTTCAGATTTTTAAATATTTCATGTACACACAAAACGAATTTTTTCACGAAGTAAAATATAGCCAGTTTCAAAAATTTGAATTCAGAATATAGTTCCTGATTGTTGAAATCTAAAATAAAAAATGTATCCTCATTCTTACATTTATTTCAAATCTGCAGCTCGTTATATGATTTACGACCACTTTACCCCATTGACCACTTTCTCTCTCCAGACCCTACATTTTAAGTGTGCTGTAAGAAAATAGATATTATCTTGCAGAAATCCAACAATCTTAAAGAAATGAATGCATTTATAAATAAAATTAATTAATTAATCGATAAATACATTTTCAGACCTTTGTAAGTGATGATTATAGTTTAATAATTGCTTTGAGTGTACAACTAATATCTTCTCCAGAATACGTGAGTATTTCTTATTAACTACTCATGTATTTCGAATTCAAATATACAGTCGAGTAAGTAAATCTAAGAAATCTGGCCTTGATTGCCTAAGTCGACTAAGAAGAATATGCTTCGCTTTGCAAAGGTCTTTATTTTTAGACCCAGTGCATTAAAGTTGGAATCGTTTGTTTTCATTGCAAAACATTTTTTACCTTTTCATCCCTTCGAAGTAACAGACTGTTATATTAATATTGCAAACTTTGAGAATAAAAAATTGATCATTTGTTTAAAAAATGAATTTTTTTGCTGCTCTTGATTTTTCGTGCGAAGTAAAGCTGTTTTAAGTTCCAGAACTCATAACTATAGTTAAACTGTCCAGCAATCATTCACCCCCAGTCAATTTTTGGTCCTACTGATGAATTAATTTTCTTTATTATTTATAACTTTTTTTTTCTATATCAAAGGAGGATGGGAGAAGGGCGCTGGAGGACAGAAAAATTTCCGAGCTTAAAATTTCCCTAAAACATAAAAATTTCGCCCAAAATATTCCCAAACTGTATTTGTGTCTTATTTAAGCGTTGTGGGGAAACTTAGCAATCTCATGTATTATTTATCATAAATATATTTGATATGCCTACTCAATGTCAGTTGTTGTATATTCCCCCCCCCCCGGGGGGAGATTAATTTTTGATAAAGTAGGTTCAAAGCAAACTCTTAGATCTTATGCTCGTAATTATTTTCTTGAAAAGTTTTATGGTTTAGTTTTTTTAATTGTTCGAATGAAAGAAAAAATCCTTAAAATTAAAAATGAAAGATGAGACTAAGGTGTCGCAGCAAAGAGCTTTCGAACAAGTAGGTTGTGTTCGAATATACCCATTTTCAGAAAAGTTGGTGGGGAGGGAGGATTGACCGCGTTTCCCTAGTGTCATAAGCGTATTTCAAAATTTTCAATTTGTTATTATTAGTTCTTTTGATAACAATTTCAATGGTAGCAATGCTTTTATCTGACATTAAAATTTCTTTCATAATTGCTTTCATTTACTTTTACGGTGCATTATAACCGTGAGTTGAAATCTAAAAGATTTTTTTTTTTCAAAAAAAAAAAAATTCTTTGCAGTTACGAACAAATTAATAAATCAATGCTTGATTTAAAATCTGCATGAAAGTATTTTCAAAAATTCAAACGTAGTTTCATTGCTTATAAGATAAAATAAGTATTCAAGGACTTGAAGTTTCACTCCGTTCAACTTTAGATTTTTTCCAGGTCGTAAGAAGAATTAGATTTCGAATTTTAATCATTCGAAATCGAAGGGACACGTGAAAAACAAATTCCACAGTATCGCATTCCTGTACATAAAATCTATCCCGACATCGTTACGATCTGCTAAAGATGCTATTAATTCTCATACACATTAGTCATTGCCTCTGCGACAAACGCCACATGAATGTATCAGCTCTTCAATTGCGTGACATTTGCGCTGAGGGGAGGACCCAAACCGACGCTAAATGCTTGAGCCCCCCAAGGGAGTCGGTTAACTGCCTTTGGATTATTTTAAGAAGCTTATTCGAGAGGGGGGGGGACGATCGAGATCCGCTTTGTGGTATGACCCCCGGGCTGATTTTCCGTGTGATCGGTAAGCATGGGGTTGAGAAATGAGCTTCAGCTGAGCGAGATCATTGGTATCCCCACTCGATTACTTTTTCCCCTCTTTCACCTTCTTTTACTGCAAATTGCCTGTTGTGTAATGATGTATTACATATTTACCTTTTCGCTATAATGATTTGCAGGTGGATAGGCTGTCGTCTTTGTAATTGTATTTCTGTTTCGATATTTTTAGAAATTAATTCATTTAAGAATATGATGCGTGGAATTTCTATTTAAAGAAAAACTCCAGAACGTTTGGTTAAATCAAAATCGCAAACTCTATTTTAACAAATTTCTAAGAATCTTTTTAAATATCAAAGTTCGATGTCATAGTTTTTGTAGACGTAAATCATATTTAAGTGCATGCGTCCATTGTATTGAATATTATTGATGTAGTACAATGGGCACAGTAACGTATTGATAAACATTACTATTTAGTATTATAGGCGCAGTGACGTATTGATATACATTACTATTAGCATCGAGAGAATTTAAAATTTGGCTCTCAGAAATCACTTGCAGTAAAACCTGTGTATGACTACAAAATGAGACTTTTCCTACTTTTCAACATAATCCTCATCAACATTTATGTGCCTGTCCCTCCGGATTACTAGCTTTTTTATATCGGCTGCAAAGAACTCTTTGTCTTGGTGTCGGAGCTAATTTCTTACAAATTTCCCGACATCTTAGTTATCCTGGAACTTTTTCCTACGTAATGCCTCCTTCAGTGAACGAAACGATTGAGAATAAGAGGGTGCTAAATCGGGGCTATGAGGGGAATAAAGCAGCACCTCCTAGCTCATTTTATCAATCAGTAACTGAGCAACTTGAGAACGTGTGTTGTATTCTGGAGAATGGCACCTCTCCCCTGAGATCTAAGACATTTCTCTCTCATGCCTGACTCCACGTTCTTAAAAAGCATATCTGAGTAGTATTGGCTGTTAATTGCAACAATTCTTCTTTGAATTGAGGAAGTTGAAACTTCAATAGCCCTTCAGAAAGGTGTTCGTCAGACAATGATTCTCGACCAATTTTGAACTGTTCTATATCCCATTTGTAAAAGTCTCCACGATTCATACAACCTTTACCAATCTCTTTAGTCATTCTAGATACATTAGCTAGTTTTTCAACTTCAGCAAACGAAAAACGAATCACGGAACGTTATTCAACCAATGTAGAAGTTTCAAGAAGACCCGACGTCATTTAGCTTAATTTTAAGGTCCTAAACGGAGCAGTGTTGATCAATCAATAGCTGATTAGAACTTATCCCGCTGATGCCAACTAAAGATCCCAAATGTGTCAAACTTGTGCTACAAAATATCTCTTCCCCGCACCAATTTGTCTCTTTATTATTGAATGACCCTCATATATATATATATATATATATATATATATATATATATATATATATATATATATATATATATATATATATATATATATATATATATATATATATATAGTATACAAATGGATGTAGTGGTTGTATATGCGTGTATGTCCTATAGACAAATTCACAATTTACGTCGGATCTCTGCCAAATTTGTCACAGAAGTCTTTTGATGCTTAGGAATTCAAATAGGGATTTTTTAAGAATTATATTGATCCAAAGAGGTCTAAATTAAAATTTTGAGCCATAAAATTGCTCTTTTATACACGTTGATTTTCTTTTATTTAAAGCCTGATTGTTAAACATGCGTAACTTGACACAACTTTTATTTTCGAGGTAGACCGTGCATCGTAGCTAGTATATGATGTAGGACTAATTCTGTAACTGACAAGAGCGATGAACTCACAAGGGTGGTCAACTTTATAAAATTTTAGAACAATTTAGGTCGTAATTTGTTTTACGATCCTTTTTTTCCCTTCTACTTTATTCTTTATTTGAGTGTTTATTTAGCATTAATGCCTTCTTCACTCCCTTTGACATTGAAATGCAAAAAGGTTGAAGGTCCAGACATTATTCTTTAAGAGCTCGTTTATACAGACCAAAATGCCAATTTTCGAACTGCGATAAGAACATTTCATATGCTTAGGGAGAAAGTGGATCATTTCAGTTTGAATTTTTGACCTACGTACTTCTTCCTTGAAGGAAAGCGGGTTAATTTGAAGTAGTAGGGTCATTCCAGGACATCGCGAAACCTTATAGAAAAATTAATTTCTAGTTAATATTTGAGGTTTTAATCTTCACTATGTTACGTAAAAACGCTTTTGTATATTAGTATCCCGTCGAAGATTTGGTTCGGCTGAAGAACACCATAAAGCATGCAAAAAATTTTTTTTCTTTAAATTATTTTATTTCAAATGGCAGAGAACTTGACATTGATAAGTAAGACAAAAATAACTGAAAGCGAAGAGCGGGGGAAAAGAAAAGTCATTGTCAAATTCGACTTCTTGCTTCCCGCAGTTCCGCTTAACCATGGAAGTCCAGTAGAAAATATGGTGACCATCCATGAAAAGGAGGTCCCCGCAAACTGTACAGCGGAGATCCGCATAGACACCAATTTTCAAAAGATGTCCAGCTTGGCAGTCATGTTGTATACATTGAAAATTATAACAGCAAAATGTCCACTTTTCTCTTAACTGCGAGAGATCTGGATAGGTATGTGTTTAAATTTGGAAAAATGGATTTTTACATTTCCCCTCTTTGAACTATGAGCATCCCGACTCGGGCATGGATGTAGTTTCTCTTTTGTCCTCGTCCTTTCTTTGTGTGAATGTGTTGTGTTGCCTACCCCATAAACGGGTCCTTATAGCATGTGTGTACTGTGGAAGTCGAACTTGACACTAAATTATGGTACAGTTGGAAAAGTGAACCTGAAATTGCCAGCCTGGCTGGCACAAGATAACTACAAATATGAACAATTGTTGCATATGTACTGTGTATGATTACCAATTTCTACCCACGCCTCATGAAAGCGCAAGTAGTATATTAGTCTCGAATATATTTCACCCACTTCTGCCGTTCATTGTTTGTTTGCTAATAACGTTCAGACGAACTATATGAAATGAGTACACAAATAAAAGCTTAATATATTTCTTGTTTCGAATACGTCCGAGGCTTTCTGTTTTAGATGTGTGTACACATAATCAGGAATCGCTCAAATAAAATTCTTGCTCACACATCAATTAAATGTGTATAATCATTCTTTTAGTTCTACATTGTGCTGTGCGGTATCTTAATGTTTCGCCCTCATTCTTCAAAGACCAATTTAAGTTTTCAAAACGATGTTAAGTTTCTGCCTTGTTCCTTAAATCCATTTGCGATTTAAAAAAGTCTAGAATGACGAGGTTTTTTTTAAATTTAGTATTTGGTGTTCCTGAAAGTTGAAAACAATTTTCCACAGTCCAAGAAATTGATTTAGCGGTAGTATAGTGTAATGAATGCGCGATCCCCAATTTGGAGCAAGAACGCGGATTGCTGTCTGGTCCGTCCCACTTTAAGTCTTCTTTAGCCACATTTTACCCTCTGTCTCAAAATCGAGCTTTCTCTTTTGTAGCCTGGAGCGCTACAAGCGTTCCGAGCGAGGAAGCATATAAGTATCACGCAAAGCAATCTGTCATCATAGCGTCCTGTGGATACACCCTGTAATTAGATGGCTAGTGTGTGCTCGCCTGCTCACGGGCTTCAATGACAATCCTAGGCTAATCATTGCCTACTTTTTCCCTCCTTTGCCAGATGCCTCAACACTCGGAATAGTCAAATCGCCTACAACTAGTATTGTCTGCTTCCCCTTAGAAGCTTCCCTGTCAATCATATTTTCCATTTCCATCATAGTAGGTCTTGGTTTACGTTCCTTCTTGAGTCAATTTTAGTTTTCAGGTACGGAAGTTTGACACGGTTTTGTTCTTGGATCCCCCAAAGACGGTTTCATTTTGAATGTAGTTTGTAAATAATCATAATTTAAGAATCTATGAACCGTTTTTCTTTTTTTTTTTTTTTTCTTTTTTTTTTTTAACTACTTTCTGGTGTGACGTTAGACTTCAGATCGGTATTGCGTCTTTGAATTATTTTTTAACTCCAAAGGAGTTACTTGAGATTGAAAATTGGTTTGTACAGCAGAGCTCCTTTTGCTTCGCGCATGAGCGTAGAAATGTTAGCGTAGGGCGCTAAGGGGGCTACATAGCAACCAATAAAAACGTTAGCTCCTAAAGGAAATCTACCATGTCCGGGTAAGAATTGAGCTCGCTTTTTATACGCAAGGGGGCCGGAATGCATTGCCTTCTTCGTACTTTTTTTTTCCTATATTGAAAAATTTTGTTTCTAGTGTAGTTTTCAAAGTCGATTATTTATTGAACTGTGTTCCCATGTTTTCAACAGATATAATAATGGGGGGGGGGGGGGGGGGGGAGTTATCCCGTAATCAACATTTTTTTTCCCCCTTTCACAAGTGATGGAATTTTTTTTTTCTTGTGACACAAAAAATCTAACCGAAAAATGGTTCTCTTTCCCAAACTTTTTAATCTATTTCTTTCATTATTAATTATTTATTTTTACCTTAACATTCTCTTTCAGAATCAAGAACAATATCCTTTGCTCACAATTCAAAACTTCATAACTGTTTTTCTTACAATGTCGATGTTTTTAAAATGTGATTTTGGAAGGAATATTACATCCTAATGCAGCAAAATTTATTTCTTGACAAAATTCTTTGTCCATAAACCATTGAGATCTTATCACTCGTTCAGGGATTAGATTATTAGAGATTTTAGCTGTACCTCAGAGCATGACTAACGCAAAATTTGCAATTTTCCGTTCATTTGTGCATTGTATGTAAAATCCTATTATGTATCGAGCCAATAAACGTTATCCTAAAAAAAAAGAAAAAAAAAACCTTTTTAAGAATTTACCAGTGTGAAAAGATCGCGAGTCCAGTCCTTTGTATGCACCAAGCGACCGTTTTTTGGCTCTCCTGTAAAGTAGAGATTGGCTCTGATGGACAGATTTTATCGATTACAGCTGGCGTCAACTTGAAGCTTCCTATGATTAACCATTTGACGAAATAATCATTTTTAAAGAAAACGCTCATTACAATGCCAATTTTTTATTTAAGAAAATGATACGAAGAAAGGTGTTTGTGCAATATTCGTATTTATTTTTTATTTTTTGAATTTTTTGAACTTGAACTTTGTACGCTCTAGCCCGTGATTTTGACGGGAGCGAGGGTTGAAAATTTTAATGCACGGATTGACTAGGCTTCAACTCATTAATTTGGTCTAAAAAACTGTGACTTCAAGTTTGAATTAGATATAAATACGGTCCTGTATAATATCTCTTTTAAAATTATAAGCCTTTTTAGTTTTTACCATTAGATTTTTTTTTTTTTTTTTTTGTCATTTTTGCGTGGTTCTATGGTTATATTTCTATTTCAATATGTCTTTGTCTCAAGTATCGAAATTGAAGAAAAATAAAAGATAACAATGCTAGAGCAATTCATTTGTGACATACTTGCACTATCTCACAGGTAGTGGTCTTTTGGCTGCTTTACTGTGAGGTTTTTTTTTTCGGGGAAGGGGCTTTATCTGTTTGTTTATCATCTTTAGAAATTTTTACTTGCGAACAAAAATTCACTAAACCTAAACGGCGCAATGTAATCAAAAGTACAATGAAAAAGACGCATCGATTGGTCTCTTTTAACTTTTTTCATTTGTGCTTTTAATTACGTTGCTTGATTTTACTTTTCATTAAACTTACTGCGTTTTGAACTTCTCTCCGCGAACTCTTACCTGTGTTGTTAGAGATAAAGAGTTGCAGTTGGAAATTTTAACCAATTAATTATTGTTATTTTATAGAGTTTTAAATAATGCACAAACTGAGCTGTAATGTGAATTTTTTTTTTTAATCTTGTTTTACTTATTAAGCATGGTACAGTTGGAATGCATGTGACTTTTGTTTTACATATCTTGAAAGATATTGTTCGTTATTTAATGGGCTACTGTGGTAATTAAGTATATCGTTGTGGTTTGTTTTGTAACCTTACAACTTAAATATCAAACTATACAAAGTACGAAGTTCAAAGCGCCCTTAATTAGCATACCATCTGCCTTTCTCTCTCTAATAATTCATCGATAAAGGTATTTTCAATTTATTTCAACCCCCTGCGACTGCAGAAAAAAAGCAACGTCCACTTAGTTATTTTTCATGGTCCGAATAATTGCGTCGTTTTCTTGTACGTGCGTGAAAGTATTCAGGGCCCTCCGAGAGACACCGCATTCCGCGCCATTACGGCAATTAGGCAGCTCTAGCGCCATGCTGTCTTGGAAGGCCAACTGGCCGCAGGGCAGGGGGGATTATGTTTGGATCTTTTTTTTTTTGCTACAGATCTCTATCTCGTAGCACATTCTCCCGCGACACTTCGTTTTATTGATGGCGATCGCTGCCTGTGGTACCACCTGGTTGAGGGCAGCGCTTCCTTGGCGATCAGAACTTGAGTAAAAACTTTCTGTCAAACTGAGATGTAATGAAAAATCTTTAAAACTTTTCTCCGAACATCTTTTGTTGTTTTACTTAGCTCCCTCATTCCGTTCATAAAGCAATGACCGTGACGAAATCTAGTATTTTGTGAATGAAAGATGCTTCAATATTTCATACTTGCCAACTCTACTGTTTTTAACGGGAGACTCCCGTTTTTTGCTTCCATCTCCCGATTTCCCGTTTTTTTCGGATTTTCTCCCGTTTTTGCAGTTTTTTCAGTCAATCATCAAAAAGTTTAATTTTCTTTTCAATAGATGGCGCCCTTTTCTAGTCTACCAATGTCAGGGAATAAGAATTTTTCCAATTAATAACTCAGTTGGTAAAAATTAATTTTTTTGGAAGCTTTCCACATTGCCTGTTCAACGAAGCACGTGCTTTGTCGAAAATTGCAGCAGATTTCAATCCTTTTGCATCTTGAAAATATTTCAATTATTTTGAAAGTTTGAAGTAATTTTAACATGTGCTACCCTATACCTACTTATTTTATATTTTATTTTCTTCATATATTGTTTTTTTCGGAATTTAGTAATTAAATTTTTGTAGCAACTTTTCTAGTAGAGACTGGGGAATGTACAAAACTTAAAGCAAATTCATTCCTTATTATTTGGTTTTTCCTTTGCAGTGTGTCTGTCTTGCAACTTGCTTATATCTGCAAAAAAAAGTTATTTAAAAGCAAAATTTAATAATTCTGTTATGAAGATATGTCGCTGGTGAATCATACCTCTATTGGAATCTCCTGTTTTTAGTCCTTTGGAGGTTGGCAAGGATGATATTTAATCGCATGACGGTTATGCAGCCGGTTAGAAAGCAAAAGCACCTTAAGCTATATCTATTCTATTCTATTCAAGAGTCACAACTGACTACAACTGCATTTATGTCGAGGACTGCATACAAAGTGCCTTGCCTCCATTATTTTATATACCGATAGATGGCAGCACCATCACCGGATCGAACAGTTAATGAGAATTTAGAACTAGTCCAAGAGCTAATAGCTACCTGGTACTAGCACCCCCAGAGGTATCGTTTCACTTGGAGGACATTGAGACCACGAGCATATTTAACGTCGCCCAGTCCCTAAGCTATATCTATTGCAGTTTTTGTAAGAGGAGATGAGTTGTCGTTACTACATGACTTAAAATTGTCTTATAATGTTCTCGTTGTTCTAAAATTTAGGAAATGATGTTATTTTATAAGTGGAACAGATAACTTCATCACTCATTAACACTACAAATACACAATATAAATGTGTAAGGTTACCAGTATTAATGGGTGTAACGATGCACGAATTCTGAAGGGTGTAGCATCATTGTTTTAAAAACTCAAACTGTTGGTGGAACCTTGCACTATGGTTTCAGTAGAATTCAAAGCGCATGCTCAAAGATTACAATCGGCGCAGAGCAGCTAAACTCTTATAAGCGAAACGAAAACCGATCTTGGTAGCCGAGCGGTAAAACGCTCTTGCTTTGCAACTCGTCTCACCGACGAGATTTACGTTCCGAGTTCGAGCCCCACTCAGGTAATTTCCTCTCTTAAATGTCTTGGTTGTATATTAAAATAAATAAATAATATGTATTAAATAAAAAAATATTGTTAAAAAGGATGAACTTCACAAATCCTTCAAGAAAGTCAGATAAAAGCTTAATTTTTGCTTTCAAGCAATATCTTTGTAAGCGTACAGAAAATTCTGGTGTAACCTTACTCAGAAATTGGTGAGACGTTACGCTATAGTTACATTACCATCAGTGGCGGATTTACTAGGGGAGCGGTGGGGGCGACCGCCCTCTCCTTGATCATCATTTTCTAAAACCAAAAATACAAAATTGAAAAAATTACTAGCAATCGATACTTATTTTAATCAAGTGCATTCCACAAAATTGCTTTAAATTAATTTTAGACAGTTAGTGTAGTCGAGGATAGACAGCGTTTCCCACTATTTAATTTGAACCTAAGCTCGCCCCCCCCCTTTTTTTTTTGAACTGTAATAATTTTTATATTTCTACGTGTGTGTTTCAACCTTTTTCCTCCAGGACTACACTATACTGGTATGATAAGGCATTGCTATGATTTAGAACAGTGGTTTCAACCCTGGGGGTCATCGCCCCTAAAGAGGCGATTTGTCATTCCAAAGAGGCGATAAATTTGTGAGGGGCGATTAGTATCAAAAAGACGGGATAATGGGAGGGGAGCAGTTGACTCCTGCCCCCGTACATGATGGGTCTTGGAGGGATGACTTTTACTGTTTTCAACCGCCACCCCCTTGAATAGACTGTAAATCCGCCCTTGATTACCATGGTGTAACCTTCCACAAGCGATGTGTAACTTAACACCAGTTATATCAGTTAAGTTACTCCGTAGTAGTGGAGGCAGCTAAGCTGCCACCGATTTTATGAAATAAGGTTTTACAGTGTATGATCAGCATTATAAAGTGCTAGTGATAGGCACTTGTATCCAATTATCTGCCTTAATTAAAAAAAAACTATTTTAAACCAAAATAAAAGTTAACACTTATGTGTAAGCATCCAACTTTTGACAAATATGCTCAGTATAAAAATATGCGGGCTAAAGACCCTCTTCGTGGCCTTAGAGATTGATTGCAAATAGCAAACGACATTAAGCTCTTGGTGCTTGCTCATGAGCGAGCATCTGTTCAGTAATGGTTGATGAATGGAGAATTCATTTACAGCTCCGTTTTACTATTCTAAATGTATTTTGAAAGAAATCCATTTTGTCCTTTCGATTGTGCTATTATATACCTATTGAGCTTCTGACAGTAGTTGCAAAATAAAATATTGGAACTATAAAATATGAATGACTTCCTTCCGCTCTCCTATGGAATACGGAATTGTGTTTGGGTAGTCTCGTCACGATGTCTAACGTTAGATTTCGGTCGTTTAGCGAATCATATGAAAAATGGTTTATTGACGTTTGATAGTGTTTCAAGTCCGCATAGTTGTGATTAAAATGACTAGCATACAATTTATCAGAGATTAGTAATCGTTATTTCTGCCCAGTCCCTTGGAAACTCTAGCATTTTGCTTTGCAGTGATATGGGTATTATTATGATGTTAAAGAATTATTTGAATTTATTAATGTGTATTGATGGTTGTTTTCGATGATTTTACATCAGAGCATTTTATCTTTCATTTTTAATTTTTTCTCATTCTGTAGAAACAAATACGAAAGTGACTCTTCTTTCCAGAAATGAAAATAGAAGTTTGAATCTAGCATGAATTGTGACCCTACTCAAGTAAAAGAGTCATCTAGTTCATTTTATGTGAATTAAAAGGCATGAAAAACAACACTAAGTTAGATAGTTCCTGAATTGCTTATAAATAGCCAATATTGTTGTGTTTAGTTTAATTGGTTTCATAAACGTAGTACTGAATACTTGAAACTTTAAATATATGTTCCGTCCGGAGAGTTCTTCCAACTTTTAACTACGGTGCAAAAAGAATTTTTGAAACGCGATGAGCATGTAGGTTATTCAAGATATGAAAATAAAAACAGGTAATGCTAAGTTAAAGCGATGAAGTTGTGCATATAGGCTATTAAGCATCATTTAGATAATTTTACTAGTTGAAAATCTATTTTTAAAGTTAAGGGGAAGGACACCAACTTACAGATGCTGCCCATGAATTCAACTGTGCTGCAGACACATCGAGGGAGCTCGTCGTACGACTCCCCAAGAGAATGAGTATACTCTGATTTCATCAAAAATGAATCTATTCGACACAGCTGGTCAATAGGCAAATCAATTTTGCGTTACCACAGGAACATAAATGTTTTGGGAAACTGCGATAAAATATTTACAAAAGTGTGAACTACATCCCCGAAGACTTGCGTGCGTCAAATTTTCGAGATTTCTTCTTAGTATCTATCGAAAGGTGCCATCTTCATCGCAGTTGGCTTGATGATGGCTGGTGCATCGTGCTTCTCGGATGAGAGTAAATTCTGTCGTGTGCGTGTTAACTGATATGGCATATTTTTCGCCGTGTTTACTGTCGGGAGATATTCTAGAAAGCAAGTGACTTGACACTTGACAGCATCATGATCTGGGTCAATGGTCGCACGGACCTTTATTTGCTTGACCAAACATGTATATGTGCTCGACGTACTTTGATCATGTTCTTCTTCGACATGTTCGACTTTCTCAATGGGTTGTCGACTAAAAGTTTCGTTCTATTTAACACATTGACTGCGTCGTCGACAGCCTATATATGGGCTCCCTGCGCTGAGCTAATTATTTGAGACAATTTGAAGGAAAACAGTTTTATTGGTATTTTTCATGAATAATACAGCATAAAATGAAGGTGTACAAGAGCAGGCTCAGGGTTGGTAAAATTAGTCTCTTCCTTGTCGATCTCCCCGTCGCTCAAGTTGCAACTGTCCCTGTCATCATCGACAACTAGTTCATCATCCGATAAAGTAACATATTTCACTGCATCTTCGAGCGACATATACTTACATTTGCTCATTTTACGTTTTTATTTACTCACAGACTACAGCACAAAAAACTCGCGCGCTATCTCATTTGACTGCGCGCACCCCTGCTTGCATCAGAAAATGTTTTCACAGCAAACGCAGTGGAGGACGAGTTATCTCGTCCCTAGCAGTGAATGTGTTAAGATAATGCGACTTGTCATCGCACACAGGCAGTATAAGAGTCTTGTAGCCAAAAATATTCGTCGCATAACCCGACCACTCGTTACCCGGACCTGAGCCCTATTGAAAATGTATAAGATGTCTTGGGGAAACGTACTTCTGCTAGACAAAATCCTCCCACAGACAGGGAAACTCTAATTTGTGCACAGAGAGAAGAATGGGACAGCTTGTGTCAAAGAGATCATGTTGTTCTGTGTAGCTCACGCCGTGCATAAAGTTGCCTCATATACCATAGGGGATATATTCTTTACTGACATGACTTGGGTGCTTCTTTGTTGTAGAACGTTGATGTACTTTGTTTGTACTGTCGTGTATTCGGACAATATGCATCTAGTGGAAACCCCTCCCCCAAACTTCATAAGTCTGGGGAGGGCGGGTCAAAAAAAGGATTGAACTGAAAAAACAATGCTGCACATTGTAATATACACGAGAAATATGCATATACATTGCAATAAAATAATTATTTACAAAACAGAAACTGGGGAAATTTAATGTTTCTAAATTTGTGACATTTTCTATGCTACGACTAATGTTAAATTGAGTAGTCATTGAGCACCCTCTTAAAATTTGAGTAAGAAGCTAAAACTTCTACAGCATAGTACTATTAGTAAGTCTAAAAAAATAGGGGTGTCCTGGACTCTAGCTGAAAAAAAAAGTTTTTTTGAACCACCCTAGTGCACTGGCATTGAAATCTGCTAAGTAGTGAAAATCTTGATAAATTAACCTGAATGGATGTACCATACATATAACATTGACATTGTTTTATGATTGAATTAAACAGTTTGGACACCTTGTATTATCGAATATTTTTTCATACCGTTAAAATAACAAGAATGCCTATCTACTGTTCTGTGTATGGCAAAGCGTAAAATCAAATCTACTGTTAAAGAAATATTTTTTGCTCGAAACGTTGGGATTTTATTAGAAAATGAAAGGAAATGCATCTGATAGAAAACGTAAAAGTAAAGTAAGAAGCGGAATGAATGGTCCGTGGAAAACACACCTGGAATAAAGTACTTTACTTACTTTGTTATGATTGGTAGATGGACAGTAGGAGCGGTTTCAAAAACTATGACGTAGTATTGCACTAACGTTAAAGAAATGAATTAATTACCTAATTTAAAATGGGCTGAAATAAAAATTTGAGCTACTTTTCTTGCCAATTTTATTTGAAATAAACGGGGTCAATGAACTTCCTCCGCGCACATTCCGACTACTCACACTCATACGTACTCGTCCACACTTCATACTATTTGTTTAGAAGAATGCATAAAAGTCGAAAAATAGTTCCGACTTTTTACAAATTTTAAACTTGTTTTGAGAAAAATTATGACGTAATGGGAAAATATGACGGTATTTTCGGATACAGTCCAAAAAATGCATAATATTTTACTATCAAAACCTGAAACAACCATCGTGGACTTGTATTGTTAGAAAGTATTCTACCGTGTGCAGGTAAAGGGCAGTAACTGCAAATTTTTCTTATGTTACCTTTAGTGTACAGGCTCCTTATTTAGTTTCCGCTGAAAGAAATGGGCGAAAAAACGTCTAATTCCAATATTTTCCTCTTGTTAGTATTGAATCCACCACACATTTCTTCAAATATCCCGAAAACACATTTCTGCAGATACTGCCGTTTACCTGCACACGGCCATATTTTTAATGCACGTTAGAGTAAAGTCAAAGAAACATTTATCACAATTTTAACCGAAGTTACATAGTTTGAATGAGTAAATTGATAAGAAATATATGTAAAAATATTTTAAAGTACAGGAGAAAAAAATATTTATATAAGCATAGATCTTTTTAAAAAATCTTTTAAAAGAAGACTCATATTTTTTATATAATCCACTGTCAAATTTGTTCACTTTGGGTACGGTACAAAATTTATTTTGCCACCCCCTGAACTTTGTCCTGGGTCGTAGTCCAACTAGCCCCATGCGATAGTTTGAAAGGCCATGCTTCTTTGAGATGATCCGCAAAAGTCGCAATTGCGAAGGTTCCATAGGAGCCTCGAAAGGGGTACAAAAATGCACATAATAACCTTTTCACATAGTTATTAGATAGACAATGGAGGCCTCCGCCCAGGGGCGGATCCAGACATTTTTTTAAGGGGGGTGGTCAAGTTTCAAGGACCTGCGTTATACCTCCAACATAAAAAAAGTAGCAGTTAAACAGGAGTGTTCATCCCCCAAGGGAAATGGTGCACTGTCCCCTTCTCAAAAGAGATAAAAGCCCCTTCTAATCCCTCTCCCTATTTTTTTTTTTCAATGGTCGCCGTTTATCATATTGCCTCAGATTTTCATCAAAAGTCATATTTCTTTAATCAAACTGGACACGTTGTCGTAAGCTTTAAACATATTGATCTTTTGAAAATAAAGAAAACACTCAAGATAGCAATAGAGAGCCCAGTAAACGAACCCAATTAATTCTTTGAAAATTATGACACCCTGAGATTTCTGTAGGGATTTTTCTGTAAGGTATTTCTACCTCATAGACCAAAAGCAAAAAAAAAATGTTAACGTTTATTCCATCAATTTTTTAGATCTAAAAAATTGAAGTTTAATGATATCAATAATAAAATTCTTGCCACAGGGCGGGGGGGGGAGGGGTCAGTTGACCCTTTGACCCTCTCCTGAATCCGCCCTTGTCCTCGCCCCCCAAAAAACATTGCGACGGTCCTCCAAACCAGTAAATCCGCCACTGGAAGTACCTCATATTTTTATAATGTCCTTAACTGTTAATTTTCAGCGTGGTGACACGTGCACATTTTGTTCCTTGAAATATAATCTTTCGCCATATTTCCTTCAATTTCGGCTCTTGTTAAGCACGAATTAAAAGTAATGAAACACGTGACATTTCCTTGGCGATATTTGGCGATTGGCGAACCCATTGTCCCCGTGTTATCACGATCAAATTCCAGAAATGTCCGTGGTGCTGTTGGTGAAGATGTCAACCCATCGAACCGGATGTCTGATCTCAGGCTTATAATGACCCTCTGGAAGTGTATAAAAATTAACCATCTGTGGTTTTCCGTCTTTCAGCTGTCGGTATTCAAAAGCACCAACTTGCAATTAGTAGCGGTTCCATTAGTGGAATTTCTTATGGCGCGAAAATAGCTTCCATTTCGAGTTTATTTTGCAGTAGGTCAGTAGAAAAAAAGCAAAAAGAATTTCTAGTGAATTATGCAGGAATTTGAAGGATTGCTTTTTGCGAAAACTTGTAGTCATAAACTGAAAACACATATTAATTGCTGTTCATAAAAGAAAGAATAATAATGGCTTTCTTGGATATGTGAACGATTTCTTCTGCTGATATGGAAATAGATTTCTCTTTTCAAAAATAACTTAAACTAGTATTTTTAAGTATGCAGGATTATTTCTGTAATGGGTGTTACCTATACCACGTTTATCATAATGATTATTTTTTTATGGTTGTGTTGAAACGTCTGGATCGGTTGATTTCAGACGTTGATAGAATTTTTCTTTTGAGTGGGGAACGTATAAATTTTCTATTTCCCTAAGAGTTTACCGGGTTTTTAATGATGTGCTCAATGTTACACAATTACAAATTTTATCCCTAATTCTAAGTGTAAACTATGACTTAGTGGTAAATATTTTCAAAAGATTTTGTATTGGGTTATTATTCTCAAAATTGTTCGTTTTAACAAAAGCGAAAATTAAATTCAGAAACTCTTGAGAAAGCGTATTGGGCTTTTTATGTATAAGGCTGTTCTCGTTGGCTCGAACCAAATTTAAATTTGGCCATCATGTCATTCAGTATTCGTCTTATGTTGCGTAAAGTTTTTCTGGGTTCTAAATAAAAAAATATACCCTTATTGCAGTTACATTTAACGATTATTGTTGTACTTCTATTTATCCACGGCAGTACTCCACTCGTTATATTCAGGTGTTAAGCCCCCGAAATATTGCATTTCTCAGCGTTTGACCTTGGTTTTATTCTTGTTTGTAAACACTGCCAGTGTTGTTTTCTTCCCGTTTCTATTATATTGTGAGACTCTGAGAAGTTGAAGGGTAATTGGTGCTAAGTTGAGTTGGGAAACTTTCTTAGTAGTTTTCAAAATATTCCGACTAAAACCCGAGCGGATAACACTTCTATTTTTCACTAAACTCCCCTAAAACAGGTAATCATATTTAAGGTCACAGCTCAACTAACCAGAGCTGCGCTATAGCTGGTACTTGTGTTCGTTTAGTTTCTTGGGGGACTATACAGTACAATGTACAGACACCCAAGTGAAGTGTACATGTGAGCACGGGACACATGATGGTATGTTTTACTAGGATAACGTCAAGCAAAAAACCTTGAAAAATTCTCAAGTAATTGCAGTACCAGTTCTACTTCTTGGCCAAACTTTTGGAGCAATGAACCTTTTTGTGTTTCTGTGGTGACAACTTCTTTGTTTTAGCTAGCGTTGTATGTAATTTATTGCTGTTTTCTTCGAGTGAAAACATATTTTGAACAAATAAGCTAAACTTATTTATTGCAAACCATTATATGAACATTCAAGTAAATTTGTGACAACGTTTAAATTTTTTAATTAAATTAAGAATCCTTTATCTTTAAAAATTAGTTCTAAGGTAGGTGACGGTTCACTTTGTGAACACAATAAGTAGGGGCACGTGTGAACAGTTTCCATATCCTCTCCGTAGTATAAACAATAGTGTAGGTTTATTATAAGTGTTAAAAATGGTGAAAAGGTTAATAATTTATGTTTTGCTAGTCAGTTTGTAAATTTATTGTTAATTATTATTACACTATTATAAACTAATTATTTATTTATTTATCTTTTTTTTATTACTTTGTTCATAAATAGTTGGCCATCAATAATAGTGTTATATAATATTTACAAGGAAAAAAAAGAAAAAATATTTTCCATTAACTAGACACTGGTCGTGTTCACATGTGTCCCCCTATAGGTACATATGTAAACAGTTGAATATATATTTTTTAATTCCATAAAATAACGATTTTTTTTTTTCAATCTGAAAAAAATCCAGGGCACAAAGAAAAGACTATTTAATCATGGAGACTCTTTTGTTCTGAAAAATTGATAATATTTTTTGAGATATTAAGAAATGAGAAAAAGTGTTCACACGTGCGACACAAATGTTCACAAGTGTTTCCTTTTCCCTATATATATGAGGAGGTGCCTTGTAAAAGCAAACAGGTCTACTTTAAAAAACTTTCTGTAAAACACGAAAAACTATTATTTACTTGATATTGGACTTTACACCTACAATTGCTCAGTTTGTACCTAATGTTAATATTTTACATCATGTCTTGATAAAAGCAAGCTAATTATTTAACGTTAAATATTGGATAGGTTCTTTTTTGCTTGAACAAGGTGGATATGTTTTTTTTTTGCATGAACTAGGTCTTTTTCTTGGACAATTTTTGCTCTCAATTTATTTATTAAAACCCAAAAAAATTTTACAAAATAATACAGCCTGGTAGTTTCAATTTCAAATCAGATCTGCTGCAATAGCTGAAAACATCACTAGATGGTGATTTAGTGATTACCCCTTATTGCATTGTAGGAGTAACTTGACCAAACTACATCTTCCTATTGGCTAAAGTGGATTTTTCTTGTTTGCTTAGGACGCATGGTAAGCAGTATTTACACGTTCTTTTATGCACAAAACGTCAATTTTCAAAACTCTAACATAATAGGATATGATTTTTGGAGATGAAACCAACAACATTACCGCGTAGGAACGAAACTGTCAAATAAAAATCAGTTATTACCTCAACTTTGTATTTTTGTGGATATGTTTGCTTTTCATGGCACCTCCTCATATATTCACGGGTGTTTGTCTTTCGTTTTTACTGATTTCTTATCACTATGAAACAGTTTTTTAAAAAAAAGCCATTTTATTATTTTAATTATTCAATTCTGTAGGTTATAGGAATTATAAGTTTCTCTTTTGATTCTTAAGATGATTCTGGACCAGCTCTGATATGCTGACTTCCGATCGGCTGGATCTTGAACGATTCCATTTGATAAATAAAATAGGTTTAAGGAAAGCTGCTTTTTTTTTTCCTTCAACTACGACTTTCCGTTTCTGATAACGAGCAATTTAAGAACCTCTCCTTTGTCAACCCAGACATAAATGAGCGCATCCAAAGCTAAACAACATTTTCCCAGAACCAGACTCTACCTGAATGCCATTTTTAATCTTCCACGTAAGTCTACATCCCTGAAGTACCTCCATTGATGCTTTCCCACGGTTATAGTAAATTTTATGCCCTTAGAGAATGTCCGTGTGAATTATCTAATGGTGAAACGTGAGTTTTCGCGAACTACCGACTGTTAATGCCAAGTAACGCACCAGCTAGTTTCCAAGATTGTGTTGTGCAGCAAGCACCTTTGGAGTGGCACAGCAGATTTGACCTGTCACCATCAAGAACGTTCTTGTCACTGTTATCCGTCGCGCTCTATGTTATGTACGCCCAACGATGATTCTTATCTGTTTTATGTCCTGGTAGAAGTCATTTCATTATCAATAGTCTTGAAACATGACGCCTCTTCCCCGCTTCTTTTGAAAGAAAACACATACTGTTAGTATGTGTTTTCTTTGAAATATTTTCATTCTTCAACTATTGTTTTAATTTCCAGACAGAATACAACTGATTTTCCCACCTAAGAAATAGTTTTGTATTCTTAGTCATTAACTGTTAAAATTTATTCCAAAGACACGTGGCAGGAGTGTTTTTTGTTTTCTCTTCTTTCTAAAAGATGAATGAAATTCCCAATGACAAAAATGAGCGCTTCATTTTCTATGAATGACAACTCTTGAATTTACTTGACCAAGCTAATGTTTCTTCCGTGTTGTTGAGCTTATGATTAGATTCATGATTTTTTTTCTTTATAAACTAGTAAATTACTTGGTATATGCTATTTAATGAGAATTAAGTACTCAAATGAGGCGCTACTTCCTGACGAGAATGATATGGTGTCGATAATTTCTGTAACTTTGTTCATTTATTGAGTCCACTATGTTTTTTTTTTTTTTCATGACAGTCATTTAAAATCAAAACTAATCCGTAAAATTCAGCTGTTGCTGCAACTGTAATTGAAGATTAATAAAATTTTCAGTGTACAAAAGAAGTTATTAATTTGGGACGAGAAAATTGTGTTTTCTTATTTAAAATTTTGTTCTGTTCGTATTGTTAATTCTTTTTAAAATTTCGTGTGCATTTTCTTTTTGTACTGAAAAAATATTATTCAGCTGTTTTAACTAGAGCTTTTTGACGCTTTTTCTAAAATTTATGGTTTTTAAAATGTGGCCCCTAAATATTTTAAATAGTAGATTTTTATTTATCACACAGTTCCTTCAAAGGAAATCCATAACTTAATGAGTACGGTTCGAGTTATCATGTAAAAGGTCGTAACGCTTGTCACGGATTTGCCCCTGGAACGGAAAAACCAGCCATGAAAAGAACCCAAGCTAAAAAAAAAGAAAGTGGAATCCCCCCCCCCCCTGTATTATTATTTTTATTTTTTTAAAGTTTGATTGGTGACTTTTTTATTGTTCGTAATATGGAATTAATTTCAGATTCCATTCGATGTGCATAGGTCTGGATTAACGTATCTAGCCTTTAGCCGCTATAAGCTGGTCAATATTTTTTAAGAATGTATTCAAACATTCAGGCGTGTTTAGAATAACGGAAATTGCTTTTAATTCTGCTTTCGTAATCTTTTTTCGTGTTTTCATGTTCCTCCACCACGAACTATTATAGAATCTCGTTTATTTGACTCGTCCTATTCCGCATGGCCTGTCGCTCAGAAAATAATTATGACATCAAACATTCATTTGTACGATAAAATTATTCCGCAAACAAAAATGACCCTAAATCAGCACGAAAAACGTTTTGAGTGTGTTTCACTTCTCGTAGTTCTATGAATCTTATTTATTTTTTTCAGTTAATTTGAAGTTTAACATGATTACTAGGTTCTTGTAAAATGACAATAGCTTCACGTTTCTGATATTTTATTCTATCCTACTTTCAGTTGGCTGATTTATATCGAATAAGCGAGACTCTACTACGCCTCTATGCTCTTCTGGAGGAGGACGTGTATTCTCATGTGATTTATTTGATGTATTTTTTAATTTAATTTTGTTATTGTGTCTCCCTAATTATGTATGCGTATCCACTTAGTAATTGCTGTCAGAATAGCTCAGACGTGGAGTAGCTTTTTCGGGTGGTAGCCCATGGGTCCTTGATTCACTGGCGTATTGCTGATGTTAAATTCATGATAGCTAAGTTTCTTAACAGGAAAAGTTAGCCTTTGAAGAAGCGTTTTATCTTTTAAATTTCTTTTTGTCCACTAAAAGAAAGAATCGTCCATTTTTATCGAATCTTTCGGTGACTGAATGATCTTTGCATTCCAGAAATGGTAAGACTTGCATTTCTGGCGTAGAATCCTCGGTAATAGGAGAATCCTGTTTCTTTTACTGTTAAAAATACAGAACGCTTTAATAAATGAGCTCTGTCCTCGGCAAGTTTTTCAACATCACGTTTGGTACGTAACTTATGTCCGGTGAAATGAAGGTCAAAGCATTCGGCAAGGAAATAATTGAAAGCTCTGCAAGTATTTATGCAATATTCATGAAACGCAATTTATTCGCATATCCTACGTTTAAGCTGTGAATTTATGATAGTTTGCAAAGTGGAGTACATTCTATGTTTGTATATATCATGATAGACCTCACTGGCTTACTAATTGTGGATTGCAGATGAATCAGTGTAAGATAGTTTAATTCATAGGCACTGCAATTCACAGTAGAAAACATAAATTTAAAATGTGAACGGACTTTCTTAAGTATATTTCACGTATTTTATCAGATCAAGTCAGATCTTTTTTTCCCCCTTCAGATCTATCTTTGATGAGAATTTTAGCTTTTTGGCTTAATTCCTTGTCAACTGAGAATGGCTTTATGACACATAATTTTTCTCATTTGTTGTTTAAAAACAAAAATTAAAAAAAAAGCTTTGATTTTCTACTTTGTGCTTAATCTCGCAAGGCGTATTTCTTGTATTATTGATAGAAATTAAAAACCAAATACTTATCGTTGTTATTATTATTATCGTGAGCTATATTTCTTCTTAAGGAGGATTACCCTGCAAAAAACAAAACGTTTGGAAGTTAAAAAATTTTAAACAATTACATGGTATGCAATTTAGTGTTTAATTCTTTAGCTTTGGATTTTGAGAGCAAAATTTTTGTTTATTTTGTTGTTATTTTAATCTTTTACGCCCATATTATCCCGAATTTCAACAATTTTTTCGTTGAGAATTCTGCATAAATGGGGATAAAATTGAAAACTGGGACACAATTTCGTTACAATTATTACTACAGAAAAGAAACAACAAATCTTTGGAGAATTTCTTCTAACCCTCAGAACTAAAGCTAAATTTATTCTGTTCGGAATAAATTCATATTCTAGGTAGTTACTTTTTACCGACTATCGGAAAAAAAATCAGGTGTTATTATTGAGTTTCGCTGCATTAAATTATGTATAATTTTGTAAGATTTATGAAAGTGGGGGAAGGTTTGGATAAAAATGAAGTTTTATGTTACACAAACGAAAAATTCTTGTATTTGTACATTCAGAAAATTTAGTATTCGTATAAATCCGTAATTTTCCCCATAAACTGTACAAAAGCTTTTTAAAGCTCCTATAAAAATCCCCATTTCTTGTATTTATTAATAAAAACGAATCGAAATTGCCTTTTTTGTCTACATTTGCCATGTTTCATTTCAGTTGAAATTTCTCCTCGTTATGTCAAATTTTAAGATGTGTATTATAATGACAAAATTTGTTAATTCTTTAAAGCTTCAACAAGTAGGGGCTGTATTGAAAGTTCCTATTCATAACTCACAATGTAGGGGGAAAGAGGGCACATGTGAGAACGAGGCACATGTGAACATAGTATGTTTTACTAGGATAACGTCTAGCAAAAAATATTTAACAATTCTCAAGTAATAGCAGTACCAGCTCTACGTTTTGACACAATTTTCAGAGCAAGGAGCCAGTTTATGTTCCTGTGGTGACAGCTTCTTTTGTTATCGCAGATGCTGATGTACTTTTATCACTGTCTTCTTCGTGTAGAAACATATTTTAAACAAACTAATAAGCTAAATTTAATCATTGCAAACCATTATATGAACATTCACGTAAATTTATGCAAATGTTTAAATTTTGTAATTAAATTAAAAATTCTTTATTTTTGAAAATTAGTTTTAAGGTAGATGCCGGCGCACTTGTGAACGCAACATGTAGGGGCATATGTGAACAGCTACCACATCCTCTCCTCAAATATAAATATTAGTATAGGCTTATTATAAGTGTTAAAAGAGATGTAGAGATTTTTTATTATTATTTTGCTACAATCTGTTTATAAATTTATTGATAATTATAATTACTAATTATTTGTTTTATTATTTTTTATTTTTTTAATTCGTTAATTACAAAATAGTTGGCTAAAAATTTAGTGGTATGTAATATTTGCACGGAAAATAAAGACAAAATATTTTCCTTTAACTAAAAACTGAAGTTTAGAAATTTTTTAAAATTCATTATCATATTCTGTATGAAGCTTAAACGCGCTATATAACAAGAATATATTTTACATATTAAAATATTGTTTATTGTTTAGTCTCATAGGATGTTTTCTTGCCGATCCATTGATTAGAACATTCTATAAAACTTTAAAATTTGACAGTGAGCAGGGTTATACAGATCGGAAAAAATATTTTCTAATTTAGAGTTACTGTACAATTTAAACTGACACAATATAGGTTACAAACCCTTGAATGTAATTAGTATATACGTTATTGCTTCATTATAACGAGTTTTTCGTTGAAATATGGTGCTCGTCCTGCATTTTTCAATCGTGTTCACATCTGCCCCCTTATAGGGGCACATGTGAACAATTAAAGACATTTTTTCAAAATTCTATAAAGTATAGAAATATGTTTTAAAAAATCTGAAAAAATTCCATGACACAACGAAAAGACTATTCAATCATGGAGACCCTTTTTCTGTGAGGAATTGAAAATATTTTCGGAGAAATTAAGAAATGAAAAAGAAAAGTTCACATGTGCCCCCTTTTCCCTTATATGTTGCTGTATAATTAATTCTCATTACACAGTGTATTTGCAGAAGGGCTTCATATTAACGCTTTGCAGCTTACCAGAAGTAGAGGTCAACTTCCTGAAGCCGATGACTGTATTTTTATTTTATTTATTTATTTATTTGTCAGTTTGGTTTCCGTAATAGAAGTTTATTTATTTATTTTTTATTTATTTATTTTTTTTTTTTTGTGTAAATGGCCAGAGCATAAAATTGTCTTTTTCCTTTACATAATTTTGTACCATTAGTGACCCATTTTCATTATACATTCTGTCCAACAATACCAATATCCTAATGAATTCAAAATCGATTTTCATTTTCCCCACATATGTTAATATATCTTAACTTATCATTGAGAAATGAATACGAATCGAACAGACTACTTGGCCTGGATATCGATTGATATTTTATGTATCGAGTATGTGTTTTATCGTGGAAGACAGGGGAAAGATAGCTTTTCTGTGTGGCCAATTAAAACAAGAAATAAATAGACAAACAGCAGACCGCTTGCTGAGCCACAAGCTCCCATGATGATCTCCTAAAAGCTCGACGGGGTACCGTGCACTATCCCGAATGACTTGTGATTTATTAATATCCCATCTGTTTTGTATTCACTGGGTCTCCTGTAGTTGAGTACAGATTCCATCTTGTCGGTTTACGCCGTATATTTTCTTCTCCGTAGAACTCCTGGTACTAAATGAAGACATCAGGGGCCCTCCGAGCTGTGATAAGGCATTTCAAGCTACTTTTAGGAGTTCTAATCAGACGCGAGGACGTGCTTCCGATTAGCTAGTTTTTCTTGCTGACTGTTCGTCTCCAGCGGAGTGCGTGGCCCATAAAGACGTCCTAGGCCAGTAATTTTATACTTGCCTTGCGCCCTCCCACTTTACCACCTAGGATTGCTATTTGAATGTGGCACATCCGAAATGGAATTCTTATCAGAACTTGCTTTCTAAAGGTGTTTTCTTTGCTTTGAACTTGCTATAAATTTGAAATTTGGGCAGGTCTGTAAGTGTCGTTTCTTTACTTCTACTATCATTTGCGGTTTAAGTTTTCTAAAAGTTGGGTGAGAAACGATAAGAGTAAGACAGCGGCTTTCCGATACAATACCGAGTTGTGATAAAAATGAGGCAGAAGCTTTGCAACTCTAAGGTTTTGAGATTGTCAAACCATCATTTGGGATATTTTTATTCAAAATGACCTTTTTGAGAAAGGTATTTGGTAGATGTTCTAATCTGAAAACGAGAAGGTTAAAATCTGTTTTAAATTTTTATTTTCATAAAATAAAGCGCCATTATTAATGTTAAATTTAGTGAGTTTTTCCCACAGTATATTGTCTCAGAACACAATATTGAAAAAAAATATTATAAGATTGTATTTTCGTACAGCAACTCCGAGCTTTATGCTTTTTTTTTTTTTTACACTCTCTTGAACGTTTCTTAGATCCGGAGTTTACAGGGTTCCTTAAAACATTTCTTATGGTTCCGCTACAATTAGTGATTAAAAATTCGAACAATGTTTTCAGTTTTCTAAAGGAAATAAACTACAAATATCGTGCGTCAAACAAACCCACCTGTGTTATAATTGTCACATATTAATTATGAAACCGAAAACCGTTAAGTATTCAACTATAAATGATAAACCAAAATAAACTATTTGAAAAAATGCTAGTGCATATGCGTTTCTCTTACAATTTGAATCTTCAGAAGGGTTCCGTAAAGACATAAAGATTGTGTGTGTGTGTGTGTGTAAAAAAAGCGACACTCGGTCAAGTTCTGTAAAATTTTGATTTTGTATTCATTTTGCAATCGTCTCAAGTTTTTCTGGCGAAGCATTTCTAATTCATAAGTTGGCAAAGTGGCTAAAATTTTAATTGAAAAAATAATGAAAATAAAATAAACACATTTAATAAGTAAAAGCTTTAAAAATAAACCTGTAAATAAATCCTATGAAAGAAAGAATTATTTGTGCTAAAACATGATTCAAATCAAACGTAGGATGAATCTATCTCCAAATTGTCGAAAAACAACTGCAACTAGGAGGCAGCGGCAGTGCAAAAATGTTGAGTTCACTAGAGCAAACCTGAATGAATTTTCTTGTGTAATGATTTCCATTTCACTATTTTTTATGAAATTACATGATACGAAAAACTTTTCACGTGGATAAAATAATGCAATGCAGGGAACTAAGAAGCTTTCCCCATTATACAAATTGAGCACAAATGATTTTAAATAACCAGATTAAAAACATAAAATGGTTCATATTTTCGAAACTACTGGATGCACATATTAAAGTGATACATGAATGTAAAGAGAAATGTTGCAAGTTCTATTTTAGTTTCAAATGTTCGATGTGTGTGCCTTTTGTTAGGCACACACATTTTGTTAACATTTAATCTGCAATGCAGCTTAAACACGCCGTGTAATTTATTTTTATGGATTTATGTCAAAGACTGTTTTCAACTCCTGATGCCGAAAACACTACAAAAACTTCAAGAACGCATTTTTGCAGCACTACAAGCCATTAACAGTGTCCAAAGTGTGGGAAACGAAGTGGATTTCATGTTAGATAGTGTCGTGTAACGAAAGGCTCCGATATTGAGTATTTATAATTGAACATTTTGCACAATGTGCTCACACGTTGCACATTTGTGTAATTGAACTTTAATGGAAGAGAAAAAAACTTGGTACATTTCTTTTTAAAATCATGAATCAATTATTGTAATGTGTGCAGTAGTTTTGTAAATATGACTGTTTGAAATCCTGTCCATCGTTTGTGCTCAGCCTGTATAAGTTGGTCTAAGGTGACCATGACCAAATTATATAGTGTCCTTGGTCTATTTTGGTTTGTAGGTCTAACGTGCTTCTTGAAATTTCAGTTGCACCTTGCGATTTGGACTTGTTTAAGATTATCTCTCATTAAATCGTGAGATATCTAAAACGTTTATTTCGTCCAGTTTTTCGTAAGAAATGCTTGATTTGCAATGTGGTCCGGCCAATGAATGAGAATAGCTCGTAATTGTTTTTAAAAGTAAGGTTTCAAAAGTTTCTCTTAGATCAATTAGCAGTATATATATATATATATATATATATATATATATATATATATATATATATATATATATATATATATATATATATATATATATATATATATATATATATATATATAATAAAATAAGATGTTTGTGTGTGTGTGTGTGGCGCGCTTCCCGGGAAAACTGTAAGGCCTAGAAAGATGAAATTTGGTATACTGGTGCAGTTTTTGCTGAAGATGTGCACCTCGGGCTTCGATTTTTGATATTTTTAATAGAAAAAAAGTTATTTAATATTTTATGCGTTTTTTTTGCACTTTTTAGTACTTTTTACCTCACAGACCCCAAACTAATCGCACCACACAAATATTTTTTGTACTATAGTATAGGAAATTTAATTTTAAATATGATGAATGAAAAAATTTTGAAGATAGAGCAATTTTTGTATTTTTTATAAATTTTTGAAAAAAACCTTTATTTCGCATTTTTTTCTGGGTTTAGTTTTTTTCGAAACCCATCCTTCAAAAAGTATTGAGCCCTCAATTCCAAAATTTTAGTTGGTAATAGAAAAAACATTCCGCCCCCTTCAGAAGAAAAAAGTTTTTAAAAATACGCAAAAGTTTTTTTTTTTTTATAATTTTTTAAATGCAGAACACGACGCGACCTGTAAGCATTGCCGGCTGAGTTCCGCACTTCCTCATCGCGTGACCTAACTGAAATCGTTTGCCTTCTCTTCACTTTTTTTTTTTTTTTCAATAACGTTCAGAGATTTCATATCTTTATTTTTCCAACTTTTTTTTTTCCTGGACTGTTTGCTATATTTATTTTTGGTCAAATATTTTTGCGCATTTTAATTCAATAAAAGCGGTGATTTTTTTTTATCTTTTGCAAGCGCTGCTTTTTGCACACTACAGGGAACATAGAGCCTTTTTTCTTTGCGTGTAATTTTAAGTAAATGAATAAAGCCCGCGGTTTTTTGCATGATTTTTGTAGGGATTGGTGGTTATGTTTGATAGCTAGAGAGATGATATTAAGTGGGCAAAAAATGTTTTTTTTTTACATAGAAAGGATTGTTAATTACTATCAGAGGTAGATATGCATGGATCGTATAGATAGATAGTTAGAGAGAACGAAAGGTGGACAAATATCAAATATAGAGGTGGATACAGTAGATGGACAGTAAGAAATAGAGGAACTTCAACGGGGGATCAATCCCCCCCACCACCACCCACCTCCCCCCACCCACACACAAACACACACCATGACTTTGAAAAAACAATGCTTTCACATAAAAGTGGAAATGCTTTTTGTTATTTTCCGACAAAATTTGCATGAAGAGTTATGCCCTTTGTGCCTCCCCTCCCCTCTTAAAAATATGCCAAAGGACATAACGGGAGGTTGATCTAGAAAATACTTTATTCAACACAAAATTTATTTAAGCAGCCGCCGATGGCGGCAACCTTGGCGTAAAAAGGCAAATGATAATTTTGATGTATAGAGAAAAAGATTGATTAGTACCATCGACAATTTTTTTAAGCAACCGCCGAAAAAGTCAACATTGGCGTAAAAAGGCGAATGATAATATTGATATATAGAGAAAAACATTGATTAATACCGTCGATAAATTGTGTAAGCAGCCGCCGAAGGCGGCAATCCTGGCGCAAAAGGCGAATTGCGTAAAAAGGCGGACCAGCTGTTTCACCTCGCTGAAGGCGGCTAGTATATATATATATATATACAGTTGGCTTTCTGTTTAACGACGCTCTATTTAACGACGGCTTTTCACGGACCCCAGATGGTCCACTGTAGTGTTAAAAGCATTCTATTTAAGGACGTTTTCTACTTACGGACAATTTTTTGTGGTCCCTTGAAAGTCGTTAAACAGAGAGCCAACTGTATATATATATATATATATATATATATATATATATATATATATATATATATATATATATATATATATATATATATATATATATATATATATATACTCACTTCCTTCTCTATATATTTCCAAGAAGAAAATGACTGGAAAATGCTGTGTTTTTTCTCTAGTTGGAGGTTTTCATCCATTGGGTTTGTGCTTTTCTTCATTTCAACCCCCTAAAAACCTGACATGAAACCAGTTATCACAGTATTAAAAAATTAAGTTATATCTTTTGAAAGGTCTTTGCTGTTTTCGTTTTTTACTTTCAAAACCATAAAAGTTAGTTTTTTCCAAATCTAATCCCTTTTATCCCTTTTCCCCCTTAAAAATTCAGTATAATTTTGAGTTTTTTTTTTATCCATTTGAATTTTATTACTCTAAAAAAATAAATAAATGTGGTTCACATTCCTACTGCGATAATTTTGAAATTTGAATTGAATGAATGACTGCTGGAGTTCGAAACTTGATTGGGTTGATAAATTCATTTAGCACAGTTTCTTGTTCTAGGCAAAAGTAATTTTAGTTAAAAGATAACTCTTTTGGCGGATTAGCCGAAAAAATGACAGAATATGATTCATCGGTGGAGCAGCTGATTACTGCCGATTAATCTGTGTATCCTTAATTTTCACCTTTAAAAGAAATGATACAAGTCCCTTTTTGGTAGTTGTCGTTTTCCTCCTTTTCTGCCTCGTAACAAACTTAAAATGTGTTTAAAATGTGTGTCAAGTGCTACTGATTTTAAAGATTTTGTTTCAGTGCTCGGTCTACCGTAGTAAACCTTTTTTTAAGGAAATCATAATATTACATTATGCCTTCAAAAATTGTCAAATTGTAAATACGACGCTGTAGCCCCAAATATAAATTTCAAAAACCCTACATTCCCTTTTTATTGAAAGTTGGGTGTTAACTTAAACTTGGGTGTTGGGTGTTACTTTAAAAATGTAAACTAAAGTAGCTGCGTTTTTTCAATTCCTTAGCATAGTTTGGGAACATAAAGATCGTTTTAGTAGAGTATTATGACCTTCAAACTAAAGTAAATAAATAAATAAGTAAAAATACATAAATAAAATACAAAAGGACCGAAGATGCAGTTAATTCCTGTTCTCATTTCCAAAGATGTGACCCCCTCTACTGCTGCTTGCTTACTCGCTTTGCTACTTCCCAGGTTTGTGTTCTGAGCGACTATACATCAATTGCTACTGACACATAACAACGGTGTTCACCCGTAGAGAAGGGCACCAAAAAGTTAAAGGACACTATGGCGAGGGTCGCTTAGCGAGAAGCTTCTTGTTTGTAAGGGTGGTCTTTGTGATTTACGTGTCTCTCAAGTCTTTTACTCAAGTATTTGTTTCCTTTTCAAGTTCAGTATTTTATGTCTTTGATTGTGCGTCCCTTTTATAGAATCCACTATTTTTTTACACATGATTTATGGATTGTTGAAGCTTTTTTTATTGCAATTGTACAAAAGTAGTTGGAAATGTTGCTTTTCTGGAACATTCAGTTAGAGTTTCAGTATTTTTGTAGATATGAAAATGGATTTAACTGCATCAGAGTTTATTTAACAAAATTGTCTTTCAAAAATTGGTGCTTTTCGCAGTTTGCTCTGACTAGCAATAAATCATCAGGCAAGAACTCCCCTTGTTGTTTTTTGTTGCTATTAAATCATCTCAGTGATCTATTTGTAGGATTACCTCGGTGGTATAGTGCTTTTCACTACTGTAAAAGTTGATCGGCAAGAGAGAATTATACTGGCAATTTCGTCGTTCATAGCTTGACTACACAATTCACGAAATTTAGTGTTATTAATCGGAAGTTTAATACGTAGCTGACAAGTTTTCATTTATGTGACCGTTGCCACAAAGTTGGTGAATTCAGTTTACAATGAACTCTCGGCTATCCATGGAACTGATAAACCAGTTATATAGTCGAGATAGTAAAATCACTTATTTTCACTATTGACCAGTTTTTCACCTAGTTGCATGTAACATTAAAATTCCACATCATTTATTTGATCTTCTGTTTGTTTGTTTTCTGCGGAAGAGTGACGTAGTGGTTTGTTTTTGGGCTTACAAAAGAAATCCCGGGTTCAGACCTGGCGATATTCAAGGTGTAGAAAGTCATCAGAGTACAAATTGTATGGTTATGAGACACGTTAACTATCCTGTCACTGGCTTGAGTACTTTTGGCAAATTGTAATTCGAAGTGCAGTTTCTCATCGTGAGAACACAAGTGCCTCCATCTGGTGAGAAACTGGGCTTCACAATTCTCAAACGGGTAATGTCCATCCATCGATACAGTTTCCCCCTAAAATAACGGATACCATCCCCTAAGGAATGCACTAGGTCTACAAATACTGAGGAAACAATACACATTCCATTTTAAAAAGAAAAAAAAAAGGCTTTTAATTTCTTTTCATAGTTTGCATAAACATGTGTGCAATACAATATTCCAACTAAAATGGTAAAGAAAAGAAGAAGCTTCGGATTCGATGCAAAAATTGAAGTTTACTAACTACCTTTTCCAAGCTCGTACTGTTCAAGGTGGCGACAGAGCGTTTATTCTTTATTCCATGTCCAAAAATATTGATATTTAAAAAACTATTTATCAACGCAAAGCGGAGTGGGTTTACATTGATTTTACGTTCATTCTGTTAGTGATAATTTTATTTATTCGCGAAAGTTGCATGTATTATTTGATTGCATTATTCTGTCGTATTTGTTCATCAGGGGTGCACCACCACCCCCCGCCTGGGATCAAGGGCGCACAAACTATCGCAATTTGTGCCGCAACTCCCCCCCCCCCACTGGTGGGCACCCCTGTATTCAGAAATGTGTGTGTGTATTGACTGCGAAAGTGCGAAATCTGGTAATTCCTTCGATTTCAGTATACCATTACAACGGAATCCCCGTTACAACGAATAAATTTCGTCCCTTCTAACTCGCTGTAACGAAATTTCACTGTATAAAATATCATACTATTATCAAACCGAGTTTTGTTATCAGGCAATGTGTATTAAGGTCAAAAGCAGGAGAATCTTGAAGCAGGAGGTCTTGGAGAAATTCAGCACTTTATCGTGAAAGTTTGCCCAAACTGTATGTTGAAAGTAAAGTTTGATTTCTTAGTTGTACATTTTTAAGGCATAGGTTTTTATATACTTCTCAAAACTACCAATTATTAACTAGTATTAACTATGTAGTATTTCTTGTGCTCTACCTTAGTATTTGAAGATTCTGCTCCGAAACATTTATGAAGACAATTTTTAAAAATAGTAACGATAGTTCTTATAGTTTTTGTTTTTTCTTACAGGATGCTTGTGAAGTTTGCAAGGAATATATGTCAAGAGATCCTGAAAATTTGGCATTTACCGCTTTGTCTTTTGGGGCCTTGGATTAGATCTAATACTCGTCTGGTAAGATCTACCGCAATGAATACTTAAATAGCTTTGTTTTGAATATTTTTTCCATAGTCTGGGGCAAAGCTCATCGCACTATGTTATACTCACATAAAGCCTTCATGAAGATATGAAACAAAGAGACACACATCTTTACATAACGTCAAGTCTAGTTTTCACTAAGTTTGGGACCTTTGAAAATTTTAAAATATCGTGTAATTGTATTCTAGACACAAACTTTTTTGCACACTTCTTTGCATTTTTTGAAATACACAATACATATTAACCAAGAACAGCGTTTCTCAACCTTTTTTGTACCACGGACCGGCAAGAGCTTTTGCAAAAAAAAAAAACACTAGAGCTTGCGGACCGTTAAAAATATGTTTTTTTCTTTTTTTCTACTGACTGATATGGTTTTCATTCCTTATTTTTAATTTTTTTATTATTTATTTATTTATTTTATTTTATTTTTTTGCCTTTTTTTTTGCAGAAGAAGGGGGGGGGGAGGGTTGACACGGGTACTGTTAAACACTTAAGAAAATATTTTGTGAACGGATGAGTTTTTTGTTCTTCCTTTTTTACAAAACATTAATATTAATGAATTATTAAACAAAACAAACGAAAAATTGGTGTTAAAGAGCTATTACGAAAAATATTTAAATATTAAGAATAAGATAAACAATTACTCTAATAATTATGCATAAGTACTAAGCATTGTTGAAATTCCACAGCAAACTACGAAAATTAATCACAAAGTCAGTGGCGGATTTATTAGGAGGGCGGTGGGGGTGACCGCCCCCTCCATGATAGTCATTTTCTGAAAGCAATAACGTGAAATTGAAGAAATTACTGGCAATCGCTACTATTTTTAATCTAATAAATTCCACAAACTTGCTTTAAAGTAACTTAAGACAGTTAGTTAGTCAAGGATGGACAGCGTTACCCACTTTTCAATTTGAACCTAAGCTCGTTTCCACCCTCTTCTTTTTTTTTTCCTTTTTGAACTTAATAATTTTTTTAGTTGTACATATGTATTTTCACCTCTCTCTTCCAGGGCTACACTATACTGGTATCATAAGAAATTCCCATGATTTAGAACAGTTCCTAATCCTGGGGGTGATCAAGGTGGGATTTCGCAGTTCAAGGGGGCCATAGATTCGTGAGGGCGATAGGGGGGATTAGTATTCAAAACAGTGGCGTACCCAGGGGGTGGGCTGATAGGGCTACAGCCCCCCCCCCCCCCCGAAATTTTCAAAATTAATTATAAAAATTATAATAAAGAACAAGTTTTTTTTTTATGATGTATTTTTGAAATCTTACATTCGTATTGATATCAGAAAAGCGATACATGAACTTTTCTTAGCTACAGTTCATAAGTATCCCCCCCCCCAGCTCAAAGACTTTCGAACACAGCCCCCCCCCCCCGAACTGATTTGTCTGCGTACGCCGCTGATTCAAAAGACAAGATAATGCTAATAAAAAGTCAATTAATACCGACAGGTCAGGGGGGGGTGGCTTTTACGGTTTACCGCCACCCCCTTGAATAGACCATAAATCCGCCCCTGCACAAAGTTCACGTAAAAGATGCATTCGCGGACCTGGAAGATAGGTGTTTGATCACAAACAATTATACAAATGTGATACTTATATGATTTGTTTGAATTAAATTATGTATGAAATAAGCAAAACCTTTTTTCTTCATTTCAAAAGTATTACGATACCATTTATAGACAGATGTAATGGGGCCAGAACTCACCGATTCTTCACTCCGGTAGTTTTATACATGGCGGAACGCCGTTCTGCGATAATATTTTGAGAAATATTTATTTTTATTTTTTCTTTAAAAATCTAAAATTTCTTTCTGAAACAGACTAATTTAACTCTGTTCAAATCGAACTCTGCCGACTTATCGAATTTGGAATTAATTTTTATTTTAATATCGTTTTTTAAGTTATTACTAACCAATAAATAGTACACATTTTTTTAATGCATCTTTTTAGGGAAACTGAGAGTCGAAATTCTGTGGTAGAAGTTAACCGCTGGTATAAGTGCTACGATACATCAAAGAATGAATTCCCCAGCTCTTAGACCAGTCTGTAAAAAAAAAATCAACATGTCGGGTTGAATTTGCAAAGTGGGTATTGGTGATGTTTTTAACTTGTTTGTTCGTTTAAAAGATTGTAACGAGGTTTTGAATCTGTTTTAATAGAATCTCTGCAATCCAACTGGTAAGACTACTTCATCGCAAGACCACTTTCCACGTGCCTTACTTAAAAAGATAACTGCAGCTGTTTTTTAAAATCACTTGACATCCTTCATGAACTCTTCAAGTAGTCTTTTAAATGTTACATAGATACATTTGATAGACTTCTTGTTATTCCTGTGTAGACCTTGTAAACTCTCATCGATTGTAAGCTTGTCAATATGGACTCCCTTATTTACACGCATCACATTGGAAACAAAATACGAGGCGTGTTTTTAAAGTAAGTTCCGTTTTTATATAAAAAGGGAACGAGTACAGATAGAGCTAAGTAATTTAGTGCACAAAAATCTACCACCCTTACGCTATTTTTCGACATTGCTCCCGTGATGTTCCAAGCATTTGTCATAGCGTGGTACAGGTTTTTGTATACCTATTCGTACAAAGTTACCGCCCGTTTAGTCAACCATGAGGACTCTTACAGGGCTTTGGCTGGGGCGTTTTTGAACATCCTCTGGTCTGCCCTCACCTCGCTCGCAGCATCTTTCATTTGTTTCGACATCTAAAGTCTTTCCAAGGTGGTCTGTGGCACAACAGCAATAATGAGCTCAGAGAACATGTTATCCCATGGCTGACTACACAGGCGGCAATTTTCTATGAATAGGTATACAAAAACCTGTACCACGCTATGACAAATGTTTGGAAAATCACGGGAGCAATGTCAAAAAATAGCGTAAGGATGGTAGATTTTTGTACAATAAATTTCTTTGCTCTATCTGTACTCGTTCTTTTTTTATATCAAAACGGAACTTACTTTAAAAATACGCCTCGTACAATGAAGATTAACTCCTTACAGAGAATAACTCTACAGATTTCTTCGAATCAATCACCTTCACCATACATTGATAGTCTTTCAAATCTTTAAACATTTTTATCAATTGTTTATGTTATCTGTTTAGCTGGCGTCTTTCTTGAGAAATAACTAAAACTAAACAAAAGCTATCGAGGCTTAGCATTTATAATTAGATTTTCAAAAGGGTGGTAATAGCTTAGATATCCATGATTTAATCCAGTAATGTTTGCAGAGAGGTTCATGAGGTCCTCGTACTGGAAACAGTTATAGAAGTGTGTTTTTGATAAATGAGTCACGAACCTGAAAGTGATAATGCGGCACTGTAATGAATGATTGCGCAACGGTTCGACTCTCCGCCCCTGATCGGTTCGAATAAAGGCCTTCCTCGAAATTACCAATACCTATCAAAACGCCTCGCCGATAGATTATCGAGCCAGTTATCACACTTTCAAACATCCCATTGAGGCGAGGGGTGAACGGCGTCGTGACTCGCCGATTATTGTACCACTCTTGAAAATAGATATCTCGACGGACGCCACGCGTCCAGGCCGGAATTTCTCCTCTTCCTCCTCTTTGGGAGTTGATTGCGCTTTTTATTGACTCAACAGCGTCGTGACTGTGGCACGTGGATTGTAGCACGACGCAAAGTCACGATTTTTGAAGATCTCCATGCATCTTCACTGGAGTGACCCGAGGCCATCTCACACGTTCCTCAATCCACTTGAATGCTTGCCCTTCTAATTTATTTGCACGCAAGTAAAGTTAATTACTAATTGCCATTTTTCTTCTCCTTTCGCACCCTCGGGCCACGTCCTTTTAGAGCCTGATCTATGTGACGAAGCAGAGGGAACAAGATGTTGTTCATTCGTTCCAAAAATTTTTTTGGGGCTAGCATTTTCCAGCTCTCTGGAAACGATATCGAGCGATGTTTCACGATTGCTGGAACTACTCTTTAGGAAACTTAGTAGGGAACTGCATTTTTTGATGAATATAGAGCTGTAAAAAGCTAGAAATCGGTCACTTTCCAGCTCTGTGGAAACTGTTAGGGGAGGGGAGATATCACTGTAAGCGATGTTTCACGTTTCATATAACTACTCCTTGAGACGTTTTAGAGGAAACAGCACTTTTTATTTAAGTACTAGCTGCGTGCCCGGCGTTGCACGGGCTACGTAAAAAACGAAAGAGCCAATTGATGTTTTTGCATTACTCTGACATCAGTTTCTAAAGCGCTAAGGAGTAAATAAATACGCGCAAAACACCAGTAGAGCATATTTTTGGCAAAAATCTCTTTAAAGTTAATCATAGTTATCAATAATGCAAGTTATGCGTATTTTCAATTAGCACAAAAGATAAAAATACATGCATTATCAATTATAATCTGTGCTCACTTTAAACTGAATTAAATCTGATAGACTAGATCTGAAACATTTGTATGTACAATTACGATCAGCTTTTTACATAAAATGACACATACTTTTTGGTTGCTTACGTGAAACTAAAGCACCAAGACTTAATAAATACCAATTAGCATTAATTTAATACCAAGTCATCAGATTCGAATTAGTTTTAGTTAAAATCCTTAAAAACAATATTTTTGTTCAACTCTGTTTCACTTAAAGAAATTCAAACAATCGTAATTTAACATGTTCTTTTAACGATACAAACTGTATTTCAAAAATAGAAACATTAAGGAAAAAGAGAGTTATTACAATTCGAAAACTCACCCATGTGACGGGAAAAAGTCCAACAAAATAAACATAATTAGTCGCACATCCTAAATGTACCAAAATATGAGGTCGGTGAATAATAAACTTCCACTACAATCAATAAACATAGCTAAAGAAACAACTTTCATACGCAGAAAAGAGTTAAGAACGTTGAATGTAAAAAATAAAAAAAAGGACAGACGATAAAATAAAGGCTATGTCCGAATAGGGCAACCAATTTTAGACTAATTTAAAATGAAATTCTAGATGGAAACGTTGTTTTAAGATTTGGACAGCAGCCAAAAAATATCTTTTAAAACAATTATTAGAATTTTACTTGCTCACGCATATGCAAAATGGCAACAGGAAAGAAATAAAAATTCCTGAATAACGTTATGCTAATTAACGTTTTAATTAATATTTCTGCTAATTAAAGTCGCACAATTACGAGATTGGTCCTATTGTTTTCTTTGGAAAATTTCGAATTGATCGGCATCTCGTTTGACTCCCAATTCGCAGTGGTTCTAGAGAAGATAGATCTTCAGACAGACAGACAGACGGACGCGAACAGATTTTAATATTATAGTGGATTATATAAGCGATATAAAGCTAGAAAATCGGTCTTGTTGGCTGACAATTACCATTCAACCTGTTTCATTATATAATCAACGGTCCAAGTGGTCTTTGTCTCCATTGATGAGTTAATTTCCAAATTCCGTTTTAAAAATATTTAATCTTGTCTTTGCCGGTAAGTTTTGACTATTATTTGGGCAGCAGGAGGATAACTCCTCTTCCATGAGTCGAGGCGACTTGCCGACTCGTAGCTGACATCCCAATACGACGTGAAACAAGAGGTTCGTATTACAGAGTGGCAGGAGCTACACGGATGAACAGGGCTATGATGCTATTTTTACTTCCTTTTACAAAAAAGGAAGTATTGTATTCACGAAAAAATTTTCACTCAAAAATCGACCTTAATTTCCATTTTGCTCATCCACGAATAAATGTTAAGTTTTTTTTTTTTTCTTGACTCGACCACACGTGGAAAAAGGCCTAAGAACGTATAGAAACGAGAAATATCCATTTTGACGATTCCCGAGTTAGTAACAACGAGTTTTCTCGTGACGTCTGTAAGTGCGTAGGTACGTATGTATGTCGCATAACGCAAGAACGGTATGTCCTAGAAAGTTGAAATTTGGTACGTAGACTCCTAGTGGGGTCTAGTTGTGCACCTCTCCTTTTGGTTGCATTCGGGGGTTTCTAAGGGAGTCTTTTACCCCTTTTTTGGGGGAAATTATTGTTAATTTCGATGTAAACTCAAGTGGTGTTACAATTTGGCGGACACTGGGCGATATATCGCCAGTTTTTTGGTCGCCAAGTTTGGCCAACTTGGCGAATTTTTTTTTAAAATCTGGTTTCAATTTGTCCACTGTTGGTGATATTTAGAGAGTAAACTATTGAATCCCATTAAAATTGCCAATAATGGGAAAATGTCATTAAATTGGAGTAAAAGGAAGTCATGTGATGCACACATCAGCTCGTTTTACTCAAGCATTCTGGATCATGGAGTCTTTAGTTTAATCCCAGATGCGAATTATAACTGTACTTATTTGTTATTTATTTATTTATGTTTTTTTTGTAATGAAATGTATCATGTCGTTAATATCATAAAAAGGTCCTACAGTAGAGAATCAATTATCCGGGAAGTTTGGGACCATCGCTGTCCCGGATATCTGAATTTCCCGGTTTTCTGGATCGCTAAAAAGCGCTTTTGGCCGTTTGTTTATGAAACTTAAATTCCCGTAATAAATAGTTATACATATTAAAAATCGGTGTTTCCCGCGCTTTTCCGACGTGACTTACGCTCAATATGGCTTTAATTAGAGACTATTCAGTAAAATATTGCTTTAGAATGTGACAATATTCATTTCTTTAGCATTCAGTTGGAATAAAACACGAAAGTTTCAGACTTACGAGTGTACTTTTTAATTCAAGAAAATATTTCGGAAATTTTGCCCTGCGTTAAGCAAAATCCTCTGAAGTTCGTTTTTGAAAACATTTTCCCGAATTATAGATGAGTAATATGGTATTTATTAAGAAACCATTCTTATTCTTTTAGGTATTTCCAAAAAATGCTTAGTTTTTCAAAAATTGCCGAAAATGCGCATTTTTTAAAAATGGCGGGAAAATCGGCAAAAGGTTGCCGGTTTTCTGGTTTCCCGGTTTTTTGGTTCCCGGATAAAAGGTCCTGCACTGTATTTGTGAAAATGCTTTTAAATTTCAGCTCATACCAAAAAAGTATGAGATTTGAGATCAGAGACAATGTGCGAACAACAAAACTATTTTCTATTTTTTCATCTTGCCGAAAGGACTTCGCAGTAGCTATGTGGAAAATCTATTATTCTTTAAAAAGAAAGAAAGAAAAATATAGATGTATCAGGGGTGATAACGTGGACATCCTCTTTTAACTTGAAATACCTCTATTTTCACAACCGTTAATCCAAGTTACATACTTCCATTTTCCAAATTGGTCACATAAGGTTCAGTGTTAAGATATTGAAAGTTGAAGCGAATCAGAAAATGAGTGAAAAAATACGAAATCTAACTTTTTATACGGACCTTGGGTCTCCTAACTTGTATTTAAGGAAATAATCTCCATCGAAAAATAAGTCCAACTCGAAAAATTGAAACATTTGCGACCAAATCTCAAGGAGATATTCGAGTTCAAAATTTGTAGGGACCATGCAGAAGATGAGATTGGAACTCATCGCCGTTTCAGAAGAGTGACAGGTTGTCGATAGAAAAAACAAAATACTGACATTTTTCATTGCTATTGGGGGAGGGGATGCAAATGTCGTACTATGACGCATAAAATCACACTGCAAAAGGTCGTACAATTTTAGGAAACACACTCTGTGCACACATATAAATTTAAATCCTTGTTAGCTGCTATTTCCCCTCAAAAGGCGTTATTGACTGTTAGTGTAAAGTGGTGTCAGTCACAAATGCTGTATTTCATATATGTGAAAATTTTTGTGTTCGAATTATTTTTTGATGGAGATTATTTCTCTTTATATATATATATATATATATATATATATATATATATATATATATATATATATATATATATATATATATATATATATATATATATATATACTATCTTAAAAAATTCCAGCGATTTTAAGTCAGACTGAGTAAATTTTCACTCCTTTCCAGGGCGGTCATTCCAAGCTCGTCAGCTTGCGAGATCGAGATTCTAACTCACGTGATCGGTTGTGATGTAGAAATGTCGCAAAGTAGTATTCTAGTCTACTCGAACTTAGCTTGCGGCTAGGTTCGAGTAGATTAAAATACAACTTTGTGATATTTCTACGTCACAACCGATCACGTGAGCGAAAATCTCGATCTCGCAAGCTGACGAGCTTGGAATGACCGCCCAGTTTCGAAAACGCACTTTCCTTATAGGAGTGAATTTCATTCCTTTAGCGGAGTGGCTATTTTCACTCCTTTTGGATAAGCTACTTTCACTCCCTTTTGATAAGTTATTTTCACTCTTTTAAAGACTAAACTAATATCCTAAATGAGGGGCTGCATTCCGTTTTGGAAAGCCGATATTTCACTTTTTTAGACTAAAATAGGTAAAATGATTTCGGTCTAATTTGGTGAAATAGTTTATTTAAACGTATTTTCATGTGCTTATGTTGTGTATTTGAGTTTAAAACTGTTTTTAAAATTTTTATTTCCTTTAAAATAAAATTTTAATTTTTAGGTAAAAAAAATTCTGAGCACAAAAAAAAAACTTCGGATTTTCAAAATTAATTTGAATTCTGAAATTTTGAATTCAAATTATGTTTTTCGCAATCACGAGTTGCGACAGGGCCCTACTCATTGAGGGCTATTGTTTCTAGAAACAGCTCCTGTCCCCCCAAGCCTACCCCTCCTCCTAGGCGGTTACGTGTGTATGTGTGTGCGTGTGTGTATATGTAGGCACGCGTGCGTGCATGTGTAAGCTTGTGTGTGTGAGTAGACCTGTGTGTATGCACGTAGGCGTGTGTGTATGTGTGTAAAGGCTTGTGTGTAAGAGCGTGTGCGTGTGTGTGTATGAGCGCGCATGTGTGTAGGACATGGACGCCTCCAACCAGGAGAAGCGGATAGCTCAGGACCGGAGCAGCCGCGCCGTGCCGCCTGCAGAGGACGGTGGGCGGTGGTGCTGGTGTTCCTGGTTCAAGCTGAAAAGGGAACCAGACGCCAAGGACGGTCAAATGAAAGCAATAAGCAATCGTGATTGCTCAAAAAAAAAAACTTTTTTTAGGGTTTCCGAAGAGGATGCACAAAAACTGTATGGTAAGTACGAAGAATTTTCTTTTTTATTGAAACTTGTAACTGTTAATATTTCTTAAACTACTCCGTATATCGTTGCAAATCACCCACGTGCAATATTACGCACATCTCTGAATCTAAAGACTGAAATAAAATAAATAAAATAAAATCAAAAAACCCCACAGTTCCAAATAAATAGATTTAAAATTTTGAAACTCTAAATTGATATTCTTGGTATGCCTTTTACTATTAATAATTTTTTAAAAATTACATCAATCCAAATTAATTTTAAAAATCACTCATAAATTATGACAAGATACGTTTGAATTCAACTTTGTTTATTCGGGGCCATTCATTAATTACGCAAGGACATCACAATATGGGCAATTTTTGACCCCCCTCTCCCCCCATGTAAGGGTACGTAAGATTTTTTACCCCCAACCCCCAGTTTAAGTGAGGTTTTTTTTTCTTCATAATAATAAAATAACGAATTTTACATCACTGGGATCGTCATTAAATTCACTATCATTATTATTTTTTTTAAACCTTTTTCAGTAAAGAAATATTTACTGTAAGGAATCTAGATCAAATGTTTTCAACAAATAATTTTTGTATATAATGCGATACTAATCAAAAATAAGACATGCAAAACACAGTGCGATTCTTTTATTATATTTTACACATTCATTCTTTGAAACACAAGTAAAAAACAGCTCATCCTAATCCCAAATGAAATATAATCTTTGCCAAACCACTTGACCGCGCGATTTCTAACATAAAATATCGACTTCGAAAATATTACGTAAGAATGGGTCTGACCCCCCCCCCCCTCCAAGTAAGGGTATGTAGATTTTTCCACCCCTTCCCCTCAGGACCCTTATGTAATTAATGAATGGCCCCTTACACATACGAATGAGTTTATTATACGAAGTTTATGATACACACTCATACAAGTTTATTATACACACAAACAATATTTGATTAATTTAAAATATATATACAGTACACATACACCAAAGATGGTAACGACTGTTTCAAATGTCACATTTTTGATTCGATGAGCGAAACAAAGTTGTTGATGAAAGTTTCATTAATTTGAAAGAAAAAGGTTACAATTTACATAAATTCTAAGGTATTTTACTTGTTATGACCTTTTTTACCACAACAAAAGTTCGCCGTAACATTGCACGCGGGTGATTTACGAGTAGTTTAAGAAATATTAACAGTTACAAGTTTTATTAAAAAAGAAAATTCTTCGTACTTACCGTGCAGTTTTGTGCATTGTCTTCAGAAACCTCATTCGGCAAAAAAAAAAAAAAAAAAAAAACTGTTTTAATTCATCGAATGAAAGCATTTCGACGGTGACATCCACATTTGTACTCGCGACCAACGTTAGTTAAGCCGACCATGGAGGCATGGAAGATTCTCCCTCCATAAACAAAATCACGTGACAGAATCGGGCCAATGAAAATGTTTTTGAGTCATTCTTTTAAAGAATGTTTTCAGAAGGAGCGTTTCCGTATTTCACGCCAATAAAGAAAAGTTTTAGTCTTGGTTTTTTTCGTAAAGCGTTTTTTTTCGATAAAGCCAGCATTCAGAAAGAATGAATGCACCCGCAAAATATTTCACTCTTTTTAAGAGTTATTTTTTCGTTCTTTTGAATTAAGAGTATATATATATATATATATATATATATATATATATATATATATATATATATATATATATATATATATATATATATATATAATGTGTGTGTGTGTTTGCTCAAATTATGCCGATTTAATAACACTGCGGACAGTGTATTTGGCGCTCTTTAGTGTTGACTTCGTGTTACTAACTCATGTTGAACTATAATTTAGAATTCCTCAGTGTTAGTGATTGCCTTTTGTAATTTACGTTGTTTGTGTAATTTTATTATTTGTTTACTATTTGTCATGTGTGTGTGTTTGAAAAACATTGGTGTCGTATTTCTTCACTAATTTTCTGATTCGCTTCGAACTTTCAATATCGTGTTTCTGCACCTCATTTTGACCGTTTTTTCAATTGGAAGTATGCATCTAGGGCTAAAGGTCTTGCAGGCTAAACGGGAAGACGATGTGTATGAAACAATGATCATTATTTCTCCCCACTGGTGCTGAGAAGTGCTAGTGCAGAAATCATTTAGTCGTATCATTTACAAGTTCTGTTTAATCTGCTAACCTTTTTGACATTCTAAATTTTTGTATAAATGAATTATGGTAATTTTGTCCTTTTTTATGCTAGACTATGTGTAATACTAGATTGGATTTTTCTTTTTTTCAGGTAGAAGAGCTTTTTGATTTTCTACTACTAATGGAAGACTCGTTATTATTTGCTTGCTTTATATGTTCAAAAGCTGCTTTGTAATGCCTCTTGTTCCCAGTTTTTACTTGTTATTGTGTTATGACCTGCATTTCCCCCCTTTTTTTAAATGGTAAATGAATCATTTGTAATGATTTCAAAATACTCGTTTTTAATATTGTTACATTGAAGAGGATATTTTCTTAACAAAATTGCTTGTGAAATCAGTTTATTTATTTGTTATTGCATTATGATTAGCTGTTTTTTTATTGATGTGGTAAAAGAATCATTTTTTAAACATTTCAAAACAATCATCATTTTTAATATTGTTGTTACATTGAAGAGAATATTTTCTTAACAAAGTTGCTTAAGAAATCAATTTATTTATTTGTTATTGCATTATGATCAGCTGTTTTTTTTAAATGGTAAATGAATTATTTTCTAATCATTTCAAAATAATCATTTTTAATATTGTTACTTTGAAGAGAATGTTTTCTTAACAAAATTGCATAAGAAATAATTTATGTAATTGTTATTGTATTATGATTAGCCTTTTTTAAAATGGTGAATGAATCATTTTCTAATAATTTTCTTCCTAATCATCTCATAATAATCATTTTTAATTTTGTTACATTCAAGAGAGTATTTTCTTAACAAAACTGTTTAAGAAATACATTTATTTTTTCGTTGATTAATGTCATTTGCTAGAGAATATATTCGAGTTACACCCTAACGTAACTAATAATAAATTTGGCACTAACTTTCCTGAGGCACTTTTTCTGGAAGTGAAAAACTAATCATTTGAATAAATTCAACTTTAACAAGGCACACATTACCTATGAAAAGCGGCATGCACACATTCCTGAGTTACATGTAATCCTTTCTTTTTTTTTTAGTGCAAGAAACTTTAGCTGAGGGTAATAAAATAGGTAAATAGTAATAAATTACCAAAACTTTTCCCATAAAAAAAAATGATACTGATTAATGATTGCAATATAGTCAGTCTGTGGTACTTTTGAAAGTGACATATTAAATCCTAAAAAACTGTGAAAAATAAGGATAAGATTTTACTCTCAAGTTTGTCATTTGTTTTCGTCATTTATATAAGTGGAATCATATACCAAATTGGGTTGATTCTTCAAGATGTGTAAAGCTTCTAGTTTCGTTCCCGATGTCTTCCAATTACATGCCTTGTTTTGTACGTTTATTTTCTTCGATTCTTCTTCAAAATGTTCTTTCTTTGAAAGCTTTAAAGAGTGGAATGCCATATGAAACGATTCGAAGCACAGTGCGGAGTTCCGCACGGGTCGACTAGTTCAAAACATATTCCTTGAACTCGTACGGTGTCTTTCTCTTCTTTTAGTTGGCTATTATTAAATCACTTAGTTGCTCAAAAGTTTCTATCTTCAAACCTGAGATCCATCCTTCATAATGTTTTCATTTCATGGTAATAATCGGACCGTGTGTTACGTGACTTTTCGATGCGAAATAAATTTTTGGTGCAGTTTTTCCGGAAACAGTTTGAATCGTGTTAAGAGTAGACTTTTGACTCGGTCGTAATCGCTGGCTTTTTGGCGAGTTCTCTCAGGTAAGTAACGTCTAACGGTAGCGATCCTTTTAGTTTTTGAACCCAGTCTTTCTTCGGCAGGAAAATTAGTTCAACATGTCTTTCAAACACAGAGCGAGGTTTAAGCTAATATCGTCTTTCATATTAAACTTGTGGAACGTTTTATAAACAAGTTTAGTCGGCGTTGAGGCATATTCCGCAGAACTACCAGGATTCATTTCGTGTTGCGCTTGTAGTCTCAACTAGCAGTACCCGCACGGCAATGTCCGTGCTGAGAAGTTAAAGGAAGTCCGTTGAACAAAAAAAATCCACGCCCCCGCCTTATCATGTGAAATTATCATTTTTCTTCAACTAAAATGCGTACACACCTTTTCGAAAGAACCATTAAAGTCTCTTTGGAATTTAAAACTAATCGGCGAAACACATAAAAATATTAACGGTAGCTTTAAAACTCAAAATAGTCCTTCAACTACATAGTTAGCTTCAACTACATAGGTTTCATTAGTTTACTACATGTAGTTCAACTACATAGTTGGCGCTTAACGTCTCATGCAACCACGCTACCGTAACTCTGCCCTTTATCGAGTGAAGCAGTTTTTTTCCTGCAATTTAAAGTGCTTCGCCACATAAACAATGCTATAATAAAAACGTTATAAAGAACAATCACAATTGAATAATCCGACAAATCAAATTATTTACTTAGATAATTAACTGTCTTCAACTATATGAACAAAAACAAAAGCTGAAAAATAAGGAAAACAAAACCCAACAGAAAGTCCTACAAAATAAAATTATGTACCTGAACATCGAAAAAATACGCATTCAAAAATCTGTTCGCTGATCACAACAGCGTAGCATGGGCATGGTTCCTCGCAGCTATCGGCACTGTTGGCCAGCGCCCTCTCGAACAGTTAACTTACCGCGCCATCTATTAGAAATTCATAGAACTAAACAATTAATTAAACATTTAATTTGCAATTACAAACATTTCGGGCAATCTGATTTTCAAAAATAACCTTTAGCCTTCTTCAATAAATGGACTATTCAACACAAAAATAATTTTTCAATTCGAACCAGTAGTTCCCGAGATTAGTGCGTTCAAACAAACTCTTCAGCTTTATATTATTAGTTAATAATTCAGAAAAATAAGACAATGATACGTATATATATAGATATATTTTTTCTTTATTAATCATTTTTAGCATCGCTTAGGATTTTCTCTGAAAAGTTCCCTCGAGATTTGCCTCATGGCTGACTCGAACCTACGCCTATTGGATTGTGAAGCTCGCTTCTTCAGGTCGAGCCACTGTGGCTACGCATATTCTGTGTTCCAAGCATTTTACCTTATAAGGTAAATTTTCCCGTTTTCATAACATTTTTTATTGCTGCTCCACTCCTTTTAGTCATAGCGTGATGTTATCTAGCCTATAGCTTTCCTCAATGAATGCACTATTCAACACAAAAAGAATTTTTCAATTCGAACCAGTAGTTCCCGAGACTAGCGCGTTCAAACAAACTCTACTGCTTTATATTATTAGTATAGATTTCTCAAGCTCGAGTTTGTGCTCTTCTCTTATTCCTATTTTTTTAAGTTTACATTGTTTCTTCTCCTGTATTTTTAATTTTTCAAGTTGTCTCTTTTCCTGTTACTTTTAATTTTTGAAGTTGTCTCACTTCCTTTATTTTCAATTTTTCAAGTTCCCTCTCTTGTCGAATATTTTCTGCATTTCCGCTTTCTTGCAAAATAGCTTCGATCATAGCTTTTACATCTTCTTCAACATGTTTGGGATCGGTGATAATCATTTGCTTCATTTTAACTTTAGTGGCGTCCGCCTCAATCGTTAATCCTAATTCTATGCTAACTCAAACAATTTTGATTCCTTATAACGCAGTAAAAAAAGCCATTTTATCGAATAGTTACGTTAATTCGTGACGGTTTTTTTTTCTCCAAAAAAGGCCTTTGGAAACTTCACTTGTTCGAGGATGATGGAAATCTGTTAGCACTTGGCGGGGAACATCGATGATGAACAGTTCTTTTTGCGACACAGTAATTTCAACTGATTAAGGGCGGTGGAAATCTGCAAGCATGGCGAGGAACATCGATGATGAAAATTGTTTGGTTTTCTTTCTCGGAGTCATCATGTCCTGGGGCAGATGCCCCCAAGTTTGTAGAATTTACGGGCGATGTCTGTGGGTATTTTGGTAGATACTGCTATTCTTCATTTTAGTGTGATTAGTTTCAAAAAACCACTACCAGGTGACGACACAGAACATTGTTTATTGACAACACAAAGCACAAAATAAAACACGTGCGGGAAAAAGACGTCCGCCGTAGAGGACCATAAACAAGCGTCTTCTCTCTTTTCGAACTCTCCTCCAGAGAGCAGGGTAACATGGAATGAACATGAATTATTATGTTGCTAGCTTATTTCATACATTTATAGGGTAGGCAATTATCCACAGCACAACAACACATTCACAAAAGGAAAGGACAGGGGAGAGAAAGTACATCCATGAGCGAATCGGGATTCGAACCCAGGGCCTCCCCATCCGCAGTCAGACTTCTCTGATCTCTAGGCAAGGCCGTCGGCTAGTAAAATGGTAAACCTGAACAATGATAATAATTGCAAACAGTTTTGTCAGTAAATTTTTGTTAATGAAATTTCCAGTGCAAAATATAAGCCCATCGCATTTAAATATCACCCAATAAAAATAACCTTTCATAACATGAGCTAGCTGAAAAGAGGACGCATTTAGCATCTCAATTAGTTGGAGAATGTGGGGCAAAGTGAAATAGTGACTTACTTTTTTCAAAATGAACAAATTTCAAATTTGTTCTGAAAATTACGGTACTTAAAGGAAGAGTAATATATTTTATGGTAAAACTTGCATCGAAACTTTATTTTTTGTGTTTCACTCTAAATTTGCATCTCCAAAAAAAAAAAGGTGGAAAAGTTTCACTTTTTTTTTTCCATGAGGCAAAGTGAAAATTAATATATTTTGTAATGATATATTTACTATTCGATTATTAAGGATACTTTTGAGCAAATGAATAAGTGAATGAAAGAATAAATGAAAAGAAAATGAAACAATAAACGAATAAATAAATAAATTAGTATATGAGAAAATATAGATGAGTGAATAAAATAGTGAATGAATAAGAAAATAAGTGAATAAATGAATATATATATATATATATAAAGGAGTTATGAAATGAAGGAATGTAAATGAAATGATAAATGAAAAATATTATTCTTATTATTCATTTTTATATATAAATCTATTAGATAAATAAGAAAAGCAGAACTATAAGATAAAATCCTATTAGATAAATAAGGAAAAGGAGGAAAAAATAAGAGAATAACATAGATAACTCTGCCAATAGTGCCACTCCCCTGACAAGATTTTCCCCTGCTGCCTATAAAACTGAAATAAAACAAAAAAAATCAAAAATCTTCTGACCTTCATCTTTACAAACACAAACATAGCGACAACGAGGGAAGCAGGGGCGCCGACTTGCAAAAATTATTGGGGGGGCCAGACGTCATCGGGAGTTTAGGGAGTTATATAATCCCTCGGAGGATCCCCCACCACAAATAAAGGTCAGATTTTTGTGCCTTGAAAATGCCATATTTTCTGGTGTGTATAATTTTAACAAACGAACAGTATGTGACACGGTGTTTTCGAAGCAAAAGAATCTAAAAATTGATTTATAATTTTTCTGGTTCAACTTTTAAATCATATCACTTGTCTTAGTTAGATTTTTTTTTGTTCTATTTTATGGGGAGCCGTGCAGTGCCGTAGCTAGGCATTGATATTATAAGGTAAGAAGGACAATTTACTTGAATGCAAGGGCACTCCATTCCCTTTACGCCCTTCCCAGAGACGCCGATTTTTTAAAAAATGGGGGGGGGGGGGGTGGTAAACCAGGGGAAATGTTCTAAATTTGAGATGAAAAATAGTGAGGTTTAAAGTCTTTTTAAGCATTTTAAACTCATATTATCACATTAGAACCCCCAAAACTCGACAAGCCTGACACATATTTTTTGGCTTTGAAAAAGGCAAAAAATAAATACAAACACGCACAGTATTTTCGTAAAAAGGTAATTTAATTTACGCATGTTTTTTTTAAGACCAGTTGTTTTTTCATTAGTTATACCGGCTAACAAAGTTCAAGTGTAAACGCAGTCTCTCAATGTCTAGCTTATTTTTGAAAGGTGATTTTTCAAAATTTGTTTCATCTCTGTTTAATAAAAGCACGCACTCTTGTTCAACTGCAATGATCAGTGTGAGTCCAGTTGATGTAAACCGCCCAATAATGCAAGATTGCACCATTTCACAAATCTCAATATAAAGTGCCTTGTAATACTCCTTTGGGATTTTGAAAGCGTGCGGTGAGCTGACTTCGTTGTTTTCATATTTCTTTGGTGTACTTCGATTCTGAGGAAGCGAAGGATCATCATTTTATTGTGAAGATTTTTCTTTTAAACACGATTCTCAAAAGTATTCAAAACTATCACGCCTCCAATTTAATATACAAATCAAACCCTCATACATTTTTTCCGGATCAGCAACACTTAGATGAGCTCGCCGCAGCGCTGCCCACCGGCAACAGATTTGACCCGTAAGTTCACACACTGAGACAAATTCTAAGTGTGCTTGCAGCACTATAACACCATCATTATTCACACTACTTTTTTTCAGTTAACCTGCTTACTACCGTAATAGTTATTTGCTTTAGCTCAGTATTGAATGTATTTTACAAGGTAAACTATCTTCAAACAAGGAAAATAAAAGAAATTTATGAGTTTAGAAAACATAATATAACTTAATACTTCTCTTGATTTATTGGGGGGCTCTGCCCCCTCAAAAATATTTTTGAGGGGGCTCGGGCCCCCTCAGGCCCCATGGAGTCGGCGCCACTGGAGGGAAGTAATGAATATTAAACTAAACAGATGACTTTTTCTTTGGGTACAAAAAAAAATAATTTACCGTATATTCACCCATATACCTTTTCCTCTGCAACCTCAAAAACATGTTAAGAATTTTCTTTCCGTTCACGTGTTTCTATCTCTCAGCATTCATTTCGAAGAGAATCTTCAGCCATTCTGCTAATGAAAGTGCAATTCAAACGTTGTTAGTTTTTACGTTTATACGAATAAAACACTGTGAAACAAACTGGTTGCGACGACAAACTATTGGTTTAAAAAATTAGTATAAATACATATATGCATAGTTTATAGCCTATGTCACTCAGTAAAAAAGTCATCTTTAATGTAGTCAAAGAATTTTACGAATAGTTGCAATGGTTCCGGAGATTACCTCGAACAAAAAAACATACAGAAATCCTCTCTCTCTCTCTCTTTATAATATTAGTATAGATTCTATGATTCAGAGTTAACTTTTTCTCGACTGGAATAGCCTACATGTGTTACTACATAGTTAAAATATTACCAGATAGGTGGCGCTAAAAGCAGAGTAAATATTCCACCATACCTGTTGCCCCAATATTATTGAACTTTGCCCCACATTCCCCTACTTATGTTACTAACATTGCGTACAAAAGTATTTTGTCATTTGTATAGCATTAAAATTAATGAGATGCAAAATTTTACTTCAGACCGTATAAAAGCGTTTTCCCGCTGTAACCAGTCAGAGCCCAGCAAGATTTTAAAATGGCTGTCAAAATAGCAATTGTTTATTGACACTCGGCTTCTTTATGAAACTGAGAAAAAAATCGAAGTGGGGTGGCTATAGATACGCATGTATTCCCTATATTTGGAAGCTTCAATGCACAAATGAATCAAGCCCTCACATAGAGATCCATTATACCGAATAAGTGCGAAAGTAATATCTTTGAATGGAACTTTCAACAAAGTAAGTTTCAGTTTATTTTCAAGTTCGTGGCCGCAGGTTTTCGTCCGTTTCTGCTAAAAATCAGATGTGACGGAATTTCATCTTACGCTGTGCACCTTCCTCTTCTCTCTCCTCCGTTTTATGCGATTTTAAGAAGAAGAAATTTCATTTTGTACTAGCTGTACCCGACGCGCGTTGCTACGCCAACAAAAAAATACATCATTATACTGATTTTCATGACAATCGGTTGAACGGGGCAGAAGTTGCTACTCTGCAGTGCCACCTGGTGGCGAGTGGCTTCAATGAGCATATTATGCACCTTCTCCGTGGAAAAATATATATATATATAGCAATTTTCATAATAATCGGACCAGATATCAAGTGAAGCCGTGACTATACTCGAATTTTGTACTCACGCAGTTTGCAAGATCAATCAATCGCTAAGAATATCAAATAGAAAAAGTTTTAAATCCCCCCGTTGCATGAAAAGCCATAAAACAATAAAGAAAGAATTTATTTGTTCCAACTCAAGAAAAATGGCAACAGCTAACTTCTTATCAATGAGATCTTTCACGCGAATTAATTTCTGCAGCCGATAATTTTATTCGTATTTATCCAATGGATTGTGACTTAAATTGGAATAAAAAAGGAACTATCGATCGAATTTTTTTTCGAACTGGTCTATAAACATTCCCAGTACCAAAAATAACAAACGGTGAAAGTTTCAGCCAAATGTGCCGGGTAGTTTTTGAGTTCATGGATGACATACAGACAAACATTCATTTATATATATATAGATTGTAAATCCTCCCCCCCCCCTCTCATTTAAGTTCAAATGGTCAAACAGTATAATTTTGTGCTGTGCGCCCTGTCCCGCTTTGTGTAAATTCAAATGGTAAATAAATTTCACTTTGTGCTGTGCACTACCTCGCTTTACTTGAAGTTAAGTGCTAAAAAATTTTTATTTTGTGCTGTGCACTCGACCCCTCTTACCTCCATATGAATTCAAATGTAAAATGTTCTAATACTCATGAGGCATTTCACTCATCCTCTAGGTACGGAGTAAATCTTTTTCTGTAGCAAATTCGTGTGTTGCTAATGACTTCTGAAATGATGAAACTTGTTGCTGCTTTTATATATGAGGAATATTTTTCAGATGAAATGCAGTAGAAATTAGGTTTTACTTTTAAAATGTAACTACACAATTCAGCTTTTCTATTCCTAAAGATTCTACCCAAATCATGTTACTGTATATGGATTATTCCACCATTTGTGGAGTTTTGCTGCCGTGCGCAGGTTAACGGCAGTGTCTGCAGAAACAAGCTTTGGATATATTTAATCAAACGCGTTTTGGATTTAATACTAACAATGGGCGGTAACTTACTGAAAATACTATGCCTTGTCTTCAATCTTCGAGTTGAACCGAACCATTGCTTCGGTCACTCGTCTGGTCAAGTTTGTTTGGCGCTCTAGGCTTCCTTAAGAGGTTTTCCACCTCCAGCTCAGTCACTTCCTATGCCGGGATGATAAGTGCTAATAAGCACGAAACTGCAGTCCTCGGCTGGAATGACTGAGTTGGCGGTGTATTTCATGTATTTCTGCCTTAGCCCTAACTATAGGGCGGTAACTTATTGAAAATGGGAAGTGTTACAATCAGACTTTTTTTTTTTTTTTGTTCGCGCTTTCTTTTCAGCGGAAACCAAATAAGAATAAGCAAGCTTGTACAATAAAGCTAACGTACAATAGATTAAAAAAATGTGAAAAAAAAGAAAAGAAAAATGTGCAGTGACCCTTAACCTGCCCACGGCAGTATAGTGTTATCTAAACTGTTCGAAGTACATCACATGTTAACACCTTATTAAATTATTTTTAGTAATTATTCTTACATGAATTTTGATAACTATACCAACACGTTGATTGTTTTTGCTTTTAGGGTTTAAATAATTGTTGTTTGTATTCTGTTTTTGACTTTCAATATTGTCACGAATCAAATCAAATTTTTTAGCATATGAAACACTGTGATATATTTGGTGTTTGTAAAAGCATTACGGAAGTAGAGTTTGTAATACAAAGTAGACATGCATGATCACTTATTTGGAATGAATTATCTTTTCTGTTTAGTTTTAAAGCCTTCGAACTATTAAAAAAAAAACTTCATTGGTGAACGTGAACATTTTGAATACTTTTTGTATGAGATAAAAGTAATTTTCTACACTTCTAGCTTCAATTAGAACTTATTTAGGTAACTATGTGGAGCGCCTTAATGAATTTTGTACTTGTAATGAATAATAAGCAGTGTTCAAAAAATCTTCCGTGTCACAAGTGACCATTTATTTTACCATTTTGTATTGCTTTTGTATTAAATATCCATTTCACTGTTGATGTGCAGCATGAATTTTGTAAGTGACGGTAATAAAGTTTTGTTTCTGCAAAATTGTTGTGTTATTGTTGTATTGAAACACTCTACTCGCGTAGTTCAAACAAAAATTATATATATATATATATATATATATATATATTATATATATATATATATATATAAAATTTAAAATAACACCCTGCTAGCACTTATGGCTTGTATTTGGTCATCTCTGCCGACCCCAATCAATATACAATGCAGTGGAAAGCAAAAGTATACATATCCCTTTGATTTGGACAAGTCCGGGAAAATATTCGACTTCTTAGAAGAAAGTAAATGTTCGTTAAAAAGAACGCAATAGAGAAAAGATGCATTTTTTATTTTGCTGACGAGCAAATACAAAACAAGTTATATATAAAATAATAATAATAAATAAATAGGTCAGTTCCTATATGGGATCACAAGAAAAAATCTGCTCTTTTTCTTTGCCCGTGTCAGCTCTTTGCATTTCCCTTGGTGTGAAAATGCATTGGTTTTTATCGGTTTAATGACAAACTTCAGTTGTAACCAACACTTTTTTGTGCTTTCTCCGAGATGAAATCAATAGAATATATTTTCCTGTTCTGTAGTGTTTAAAAGAACAGTTTTCTTAAATGTCTTTCTCAAAACTTCTTAAATATTTTTCAAGAATTCAATTCTAAGGGATGTGTATATATTTAGCGTTGCACTCGAGCTGCAAAAAGAGTGAGTTACTCATGTCTGCAGTTTTCTGAAAATTTGATTGTTAACGTTGTATTTATCTTTTATCACAAAAATATTTATTTACACCTTAATCGGTAAATCTTCAGGGGCGCCCCGATGGGTACCGTGATATTCCAAAAATGTCCTTTTTTAGAAAATTTTGTCTGATGATTCGGCAAAATTATCATCATTCGGCGAAAGATGAAATTCCATTCGGCAGATTTAGAATTTCCAACCCTTCCGTTGGTTGTACAGATGGCAAAATTTCCTTTGTTAAAATGTTTTCCTTTTTGCTTATTTATTTATTTTTTCATTTTTTTTTCGACGCTAAAACTTTTCCTAACCGTTTCCTTTATGACGCCTTTTATTTAACGTTTGTTTTTTTCTCAGCTGAAATAATGTCCTGCCACAGTTTTGTCATCCAAGTATTAATATTAGTTATTTTGGGATATTTTAAGAATTATTTTCTCCCATATTTTTCCATGATAGCAACTTTATTGAATTATGAATATAATTAATTTATGTTTTAGTCGTAAAATATCTTTGTGTCATTTTTCAAAAAAAAAAAAAAAAAAAAATTGAGTGCTTACAAAAGGAATCTCTCCTATGAATTTCAAACCTGTCGGATGTAGGATTTATTATTAAACGTAGTAATAAACTATAGAAAAGCAATTTAAAAATTAACTTAAATAAAGTGTGTTAAGAATAAGAAATTTTATTTTTCCAGTGAAGTTCTTTCACACATCCATTTTTGTATCAAGTGAATGCAACTTATTTCAAGCTTTTAATTTCTATTATACATCTTTTCAAAAGGGGACACTCATTTGTACGGCTGCCTGTTAAAACGCACAGTTCTTATTCATAAGAGTTATAATACAAAACGAAATTATCAATTAAATGTCTTGAACAGGTCGAAAGGCGAACATTTGTTAAAGCTTAGTGAGATTACATAAAATTAAATGTCAGATTATTCGGCTGCATTTCTTCATTTTTGATGTGTAGTGTCATAAGTGATGAAATGCTTTTGTTTGGGGGAAGATTAGAAGATAACATTCGTAATTCCCGATACACTCCAAATCGAAATGAAATTGTATTGTTTGGACGACAGCTTAAAAGGGCTAGTAATGACCAAGATGAAATCTGTTTATATTAGTTAATTTAGTAAATTTTAATTTTTTCCTCCATGTTGTGTTTGCAAGATAGGCAACTTTTGCAAATAAGTTTTGGCACCCTTTTAAAGTATCCAATCACCAATCCTTATTTTTAAAAATTGTTTTTGACTTAAATTCCAATAACAGATTTGAGTTATGTAAATGCTATTTTAATATCAAGGGTAATTTTAAAATCTACATCTTTATCTTTTAGTAATAGTATTCAAATAAATAGTTTCACTGAAATTTTTAATGCTACAATGAACTATAGGGAAGTCCCTTCAGTTTAATGTGTTCTACAAGCATTGTATTTCTTATAGCATAATTGATAATTTTATACTTTTAAAGAGAATTAATTGCAAACAATATAAGCTGTTAATAAATTATGCGATGAATGTAGACGCAGATGCTACTAAGGATTTTTTTTCAATGCCAAAAAATACTCCTTTAGCTTTTCCAGAAGCGTTCATTTTAAAGGAGTGAAATATACAAACCCATTGAAGATCATAATAATTATCTATTCTATATTTCAAAGGATGAAATCCAAGATGGCAGGGCAAGAAGGCATACGTATGAATGTGTGACATTTTGTATTAAAATAAAAATAATAACAAACCATTCAAATGTTATATTTGTAAAATTCCAGTTGCTTTTTTTTATTTTAATTTTCCACGCTGTTAAAATTTTATAAAAAAAATCCCCAAGTGTAAAAATACGCCTGACAAAATTTTTGTTGCGTATTTCCTATTTTCAATTCGTGAAAACCGCTTGCAGAGACGCTAAAAATATCTCTGAATGTAATAATTTATTTCTTACATTAAAAAAGTATCTTTCTTTCTCTCTCTGTCTTTTAAAAAATTCTTCAATATTTCTCACGCATAAAAATTAGTAAACGAAATAATCCTGTGAAATTCTGAGTTATTGTACTGATAAATTTACCCAATTCTTGACAATATTTCTCGTGTAGCATCTTATATGAATTCCACTTTTCCAGAAAGTAAGTTTTAAGTTTTCATTTTGACTCTATAAAAAAACTATTTTTTATTACTTATGCCTCTCCAGCTTTATAGCCTATACCCTATGCCCATTCATTGAACAAGATAAAATTACTTCTGCGTATATAAATGTTCTTTCTCTCTGTTTTTTTTTTAATAATTTCTGTATTTTTTAAATTATTTATTTTTTAATGTTATTGTGCGAGTGTGCAGTGAAAGTGTTGAGGAAATCATAAAATATAACCAAACCTGATGGAAGCTTTTTATGGCACACCATTATATTTTTACGCAGTATGAGATTTATTCCCCGTGTGAAATGTGGCAGAAGAATAAAAGTCCTTTACAAACCATTTTCAAATTAACGGAAAGCAGCGAAGTTGGTTTGTTTGTAAGGAAACAAAAGTTTGTGAGAAAATAACTTACCGTTGGAACACCTATTTGACATTTTGAATCTTTCTATAAATATCTTGTTTTATGCTAGTAAAACAAAACATAATACAAATTTGAACCTAATAGTCATAGATGCGAAATAAAAGCTTAGCTTGAGGGCAAAAAGTAGCTTTTGGAATGAAAATATTAATGATAAAGGTCAAAATTTCATCTTTTAAAAGAAACAGAATACCGTAAGGCTACACAAGTACTCAAAACGTAACCTAATAAATAAGTGTTGCTTATACGGTGAGAGGAATTTGGTTCTAAATTTTATATCTGAAATCTCATTAGTTTTAGACATATTTCACGTTTCGTGAGCTTTGTCAGCTAAAATATTTGGCAGCTGAGTGTGGGTGGTCAGTACCAAAATTGTACAAAAACATATCATTTGGAATAAGAAAAAGTGTATTCAGTCACGTTGAGTCAAATAGTGCTTAATGTACATTTCATAAGTTGAGAAATAATATTTCCCAATAAAGCGAAAATCTTACATCTTTAAATGCGTTTTTTTTTTTTTTTTTTCAGACTTTTTTTTGTCGATTCAAGTGTTTTTTAATCCTTATTTTTTGCTTAAGATACAGTTTTGAAAAATTTTTGCAGTGATTTTTATATGTGTGTACAACAAAAGTTAGTATGAGGTCTGCCGGGAATAATGTTCTTCCTTTTTTTTTAATATTCAAAGCTAGTGTTTACATAATTTTTATGTGATTTTGAAGTTTATCAGCAAAAATATATTTTTTAAATTCAATAAATTGTCAGATTTTTTTAATTCCATTCCAACTTTTCGACCCAATAACTCGAGAGTTATAAATCCCTTTACATTTCAAAAACGAATATTAAAAATTAAGCGTTTTATAAAAGTTTTGAAAATTTTCAAAACTTTATTTGTTGTTATTATTAGTTATTATTACTATTTTAATTATCATTTTTTTAAATTATTATTTTGCATATACATTATGATCAAAAGGTTGCCAAACTGTTTTTTAGCATCTGTTTAAAGTTACAGGCTGAAAACAATCTATTTATTATTTGCTGTTTACTGAAACAGGATTCTGTGTAGCCTTATTTTCAAGGAAAATTAAATAATGAAAATTCTAATTATGAGACAGAATGTTGGGAATTCTGTCGGAAAAGGCAGCAGAATGACATACATGCAGAATTTATTCACCCTTAAGTATTTTCACTATTTCCTTCTCACTCGCTTTACAAAAATATTTTCCCAGTTTTTAAATAAAGTATTTTTGTTCGAAACATTTATTTAAAATAAATAAATAAAAACAAGTGAATAAAAGATTAAAAGGAAATAACTAATGAATAGAAAAAAAGAATACATGAGTAGTTAAATAAATATTTGAATAAATTAGTGAATGTGTGTGATAAATAAATAAGTGCCTGAAATCAAAATGTGCTTAATAAGTGCTGTACTGAACATCAGTAGGTTTTACTTAATATTTGAAATGAAAATTAACTTTCTCATTTTATAAAAACAAAAATCATTTTTGATATACATAATAGTATTGCAATAATAATATCAACATTGGGAAATGGTTTGTTTTGTTATGGAAGCAACAACTTGTTTAATAACATAGTTAAAGTGTAGCCAGATAGATGGCGCATAACCACGATAAAATATTTTACCATTTCCCTTTGCCCCGCGCTATTTCATTTTGAGTTGGTAGTAGGAATGGAACAGCTGCATTTACGTGTCGAAATAAAGTGTGTAAAATTATTTCTAGCTTGTGCCCTACAGCCACTGGTTAAAAAATGATAATTTTTCAAATATTATATTATTAATACGCAATGTACATATGGGGAAGACGAGGAAGGTTCACAGCACAGACTGTGCCACTGACATTTTTAGGGGTTTGCTTTTTTTCAGGGGTAGGTGCTTCATAGTATTTTATGGGTGCACTATTACCATAGGGGAAGGGGGTTAAATATTTTCCCATCTGTGTAGTTTTTTAAAAAAAATTAAATTTACACACACACTTTTTGCTTTTAACAAACATTCAGGCAATTTTTTTCTTGTTTATGATTAATTATTATTATTATTATTTGAAATGTCTGTGTACTAATATTTGGCTAAACGGACCGAAAACGACTAGATTGCTTAAGGTACTGTGAGAAAATTTCCGAAACGTTTCTAAATTTATGTGGCAGCTACGTTGCATGTAAATTTCAAAGAAGTTTTTGAAAATTTTCTAAAATGCTCCAAAAAGTTTCTGAATAATGCAGAAAACAATTTCTAAAACACTCGGACACTTTTTTAAAATTACCGAACTAAGTTTCCCACCCACTCGGTAAAGTTTTCGATAGATGAAGAAAGATCATTCCGAAATACATGGAGACGTTTTTGGAAGTTACAGAAAGCAGATTCCGGAAACGTTTTTGAAAATGTCACGAACCGTAGCTGTCCCATATATTTAGAAACATTTCAGATTTTTAATTGCCAATGCTATCTACTTTGCTTACACAATATTAGTACAAAATAACTGCACAATGAACCTTGTACACTAATTTCTGTTGCTTTCATATACATTATCGTAAGAATTCTCATTTAAAAATTTTCAAAGTTAAAATTAGTGAAAATAGCATTGATATCCGAAACTTAAGAGCACGTATATCATACATTTTACCGTTGAAAATAGAATGTTTTTTTGAAAACTGCTCATTGTGTTTCGGATTAATTTATGTTGCTAAATGTGCTTTATTTATGTTATACTGGAGGGAAAAAAGAAATGAGTTTTTGGAAATTGAATATTATTGTTTTTGTCGTAGTCGGTCAGTTATTAATAGTTAAAAATAGTGATAACAAATGCTAAAATTAATCTCCCAATCATTATTTTTTCGGATATTTTTTATTTTTGAAAACGGTGTAACAATAATCTGCTGTTGATACAAAAAAGTTTTGAGTAATGTTTTGATACAATAATACAGACAGTATACGGTAGGCACAACATAAGGAGAGAAAAAACATTCAGAGATAATGGGCATTCTAGATTGCTATGGCGAAAAATATATTTTGTACTTGTTTCATTAGTAAAAGATTTAATAAATGTATCTTTTTAAGGAATAAACGCAAAACCAAAAATGTCGAATACAATCCCAAGAACCTTAAGTCTAACCCAGATCTTGAAGAAAAACGCAAGTTCTGGCATCCCTGTGAATAAATTTTAATTTGCACATCGCCCATTCGGGAGGTTTTCTATTCAATTTCCAGCAAATGTAGTAGAACCGTAATGAAATGTTCAATCAAGACATTTCCCTTGACTGGACGAACAATAGGCCGATTACATCTGGAAGGCCCCTCCGAATGCGATGATGGATAAGCGATGACACCTACCATAATCATTCGTGCCGCTGACGAGTTGAGAGCCGGATCTCAAATTCGAATCCTTTTCCCGGAGATTCCTATCTGCCGCTTTTAAAACCAAATCTTGCACCTTGGCTAATAACAGCTATCGTGGCGAACGAGAAAAGAAATCGTGATTTCAGCTCAATATTGGAAGAAGCAAGTAACATTCTTAGCGTTTCCATGTCGTATTGTTTGAATTAGAAATCTCATGTTGGGGAATGTGGGCCAGAGAGAGAATACATTGGAGTTTTGATTCGAAAATTACGATTTTGAATTAAATTTTAAATAAAGAAAGAACAATGTATTTTAGAATAATACTTTTATTGAAGAATATTTTTTTTGGCAGTAAATTTTTACCTCCAAAAAAGGGGTGAGGGATTTTCGTTTTTCTTCTTTATAGGGCAAAGCGAAAAATAAAATGTTCTTCTAATGAAATTTCTCCGATTCGATTATTAAAAATGTTTTTGACCAAATAAATGAATAAATAAAAAAGTGAATGAAAAAATTAAACAATAAACGGATAAATTGATTAATACATATGAAAAAATAAATGTGTGTAAAATAGTAAATGAATAAGAAAACAAGTGAACAAATAAGAGAATTATTAAATAAAGGAATGAATTAATAAATGAATTAATTGATTATAATTCATAAGAAAAAATAAATGAATTTAAAATAGTGAATGAATAAGAAAATAAGAGAATTATTAAATAAAGAAATGAATTAATAAATGAATGAATTAATTAATACATATGAAAAAATAAATGAGTTTAAAATAGTGAATGAATGAGAAAATAAGTGAATGAATGAGAAAATTATTAAATAAATGAATGAATTAATAAATTAATTGATTTGAAAATGAATACTGAAGTGATTAAAAAAAGGATAGAATAAGTAAGCTAATAAAAATATTTGCCTTTGTCCCGTCCACTTTTCCCTACTTGACTCATTGTACAATGCATTAAAATCACAAATAAGCTTAATAAAATCATTCCTTCGCCAAATCCCTTTTTTTATTCTCATGAATCACACTTTTCGTAGGTTCTTGAAATTTTTAATTTTGGATGTTACCATTCTTAAAAGTGTACTCTTCAAGTGACTTCAAAAGTCAGTGTAGTAGAATGTTACTTTTACAATGTCTGTAATGTATGATTAAATCATTTATCTATTTATTTATTTTTTAAAAGGCTTTTCTCCTTTATTTTCTGGACTTTAGAAGAAACGTTTCATTTACGGAAATCATGATCATTTTTGAGTACCATATTAAACACAAAATGCTGCAATTTTGTCAGTTGGCTCTTACGCCTAAGAATACGGGTTCAAACCCGGCTCCAGTCCTCAGATTGTTGATATGCAGGAAACCGTCAGCGTTTCTGTCGTTTGATTATGCGGCATGTAAAAGATGCTTTGAAGCATTCGTTTGGGCTTCAATGCTCATTGCAAAATTAAATTCCATGTGTAATTGCGGAACTCCGGAGCCTCCATCTGGTGGGAACCTGAGTGTCAAGATTCTCAAATGGTAATAGCAATCCACCAATAGCGGTGCCAAATGAAAAAAATGGATATCAGTCCTAGGATCTGGAAATGGCAAGGAGTGGTGTTCCCCGCTTGGAAGAAAAAACTCATATGGTTTTTCTTTTATAGGATTACGATGGTAAAACAATTGTGTAGGAAGAATATGCTTTTAATGATTTTCACTACAATTACATCATCCTATAAAAAAATAAATAAAACAACTCGATTCATAGCTCGATAAAAAGTCGGTTAAAAGCTAAAGGAACAAAATATATTAGGAGCATGGTGCAGGGACATTTTACAAAGGTTGCGATGACATGTTCTGTGGTGAATGTTTGGTTTTTTTTTTCAATGCCAACTATCAGCCGCTTGATTTTGTCCTGTCTCTTTAACGAAACATATATACTTTTGTTTTTACATCAAACTGCAAAGTAATTTTAATGGAAAAATGTTTCACTTGCAAAAAAAGTCAGTTGTGAAAAACAAGATTAGAGCTACCTAAGTACTATCAGCCCTCCGTTATTTATTATTAAACTTCATACTATTAATTCCACTTGATATATTTTCATAAATATACAGCAAGGCCCTTCAAGAGCATCGTTACATCAATATCGAGCGTACCCTTCCCTTTTAAAATGCTCTGCCCTCTGATTAACCGCCTAATCGTTCGGAAACCACACACACAAATCAAGGAGCTGCAGAACAATGAATTCGCGTGGGAGCAGACCTGTGAAGCTCTCGACATTTTACAGTAGATGTTTATAATTGCTGCATCCTGAAGAGAGAAATCCTTGTGCTATAATCGCAGAAATCAACTGCCTTAGGTGGTGGGCGTATGGATGATTTTTCATGATACAATAAACGGCATTGGGAAGCTCCACCCAGATGAGCTTTTGTCACAAAGGGATCCTCTCCAAATCTTAGACGGAGTTTTTACTTATTTCCGAGCATCAAGGGGGTATTCCAGTCCAGAGGCTTAATTTTAAGGTGATTTTACAGGCGTAATAGGAAAAAAAAACAGCAGCTTATTTCACTATCCATTTTTATCAGTTTTTCATTAATACTTTAAAAGTATAAAAATGCGTAATAGTTGAAAAAAATTCAAAATTGTAGTTGGAGGAGGCTGGCAAAGTGGGTACTCTAAAAAAAAGGCAGGAGGGGGGGGGGTCTCCTGGTTGACGTGATTCCAATCCTCCAGGTGATCTGAAACATCAAATCAAGGTTAATTCTTATTAAACAAGGATGTGGAATTGTCTCGAAGTAGCCGATTTGAAAATATTTATTTTTTCACAAAATGGCGGCTTTTTGAAAAGAAAGTTCATTTTTTGGCTCCTTTTTTGAACTATGGTATTTTTTTTTTAAATAATAAAAATGAAAAATTTCAAAAGCCCCTACGTGGGGACAATTTTGATAGTACTAAGAAAGTCTGCACCATACTTCAAGTAAATCAGTGCATTAGAACTTGAGATATGTTGTAACCGTATCGAAAAAACTAGTTTCGAGAAAAACGACGAATTTTTTCGCCAATTGGCTATGTTCATTCGCTCTCCCATTCCACGTCAGGCTAATTTCGTAATTTACTCGTCCATCTCATCATAATTTTGCTCCGGAAAATATACTTAAAAATGAAATAGAAAAAAACAAAATCGAATTTTCGAAAAATCGCTTCGAATTGCACACCCCCATGCTACAAACTTTGCCAAATTTCATGAAAATTGGCCGAACGGTCTAGGCGCTATACGCATCACATACATCCTCCTGACATCCAGAGAGCCTGACATCCAGACAGAGAGACTTTGAGCTTTATTATTAGTAAAGATTAATATATTACACATTATACACATTCATTGATATACAGGATGTATCAATACAGCGTTTACAGACTTTCAGGGCAGATAGAGTACACCTAGACGATGGGAAATCACATAGCAATCCATGATCGGAAACGCTTTCCTGACGCCATAGTGACGACACAAAGCACAAGAAAGACAAGACACGAATAAGAGGAGAAAACATGTTTATTATTGTTAAAACAGCAAAAATGCTGGTAAGTTTTTGTCTGGTCTACACTATAGATGTCATTACGTAAACCGAAGCATCAGATGACGGTGCATGCGCACACGCGGTTTTTGTTGCTGTACTCGCTTTGACGTTCGATCTTCGATGCGCTGGAGATGTGAGGCATGCATCACGGCCCGGGGTCGTAATTTCGAACACCTACTTTGATGATGATTGTTGGCTCCTTCATGCGTTCTTTTTTCTTAGCTTTTTCCTGTACTAAGGACAATAAACAAGTTTTCTTCTCTTATTCGTGTCTTGTCTTTTTGGTGATTTGTGATGTCACTACCGCGCCAGGAAAGCGTTTACGAGCATGCAGTGCTATGTGGTTTAACATCGTCTAGGTGTACTCTATCTACCCCGAAAGTCTGTAAACTTCGTACTGATACACCCTGTATGCATTCGTTAATAAATTCTTGCGCATGATTCGTTCACTAATTTATTCATCATTCATCTTTAGTTTTTCATTCACTAATTCAGCTATTTATTTATTCATTCATTTAAATACTTCATGTGTTGATTCAAAGGAAAACTACTTTAATATTAAAATATTTGTAATAAATTTTAACTATCCATATATGGGGGTATTACCAATTTTATTTGAAGGTACAAATTTACTGTCGAGAAGAAAAAATACAAATATTAATACAAGTTGTTTTACAAAAAACGACGTTACCTTTTTATGTACCGTAATTTTCAAACTAAATTTCTATTTTGTGCATTTTGTAAAATGTAATTTATCTTCGTTACTTCAATTTGCCCTGCCAATACTAAAATAACTCGATTTTGTCCTCATTAATTCTTAAACAGGACAAAAACCTAATAATAGTTGGTAGTCACTTTCACCAAACACATTTCAATAATGTGTCAGTTTCATTAAATTTAGTCTATTCAGTGCAATGATTTTCATGAAAGAAATCCTCATGTGTATTTGTAATTTATAAAAATAATAGTTTAAAAAACTAAAAAAACACGCTTTAGTAGCAAAATGAACTAAAATATTAAAAATAATTTTTGGATGACAAGTATATAAGGTAATTGACTAAACACTTAACTTTACTGTAATAAAAAAAGCGTGGAGGGGGGAGGGGGGCTGCCTATTTAGATTTTGCATGGATAACAAGTGGAAGAAATTTAAGACAACTGATAAAAAGCCCCCCACGCTTTTTTTCTATTACAGTAAAATTAAGTGTTTGGTCAATTACTTTATATACTTGTCATCCAAAGATTTTTTTAAAACTTTTTAATTCATTTTGCTACTAAAGCGTGTTTTTTTTTTAGTTTTTTAAACTATCATTTTACTTTTTACTTTTTAGTTCATTTTGCTACAAAAGCGTGTTTTTTTAGTTTTTTAAACTATAATTTTTTTTATAATGGAATGTATCTTAGTATTCTATTGCATTATTTGCATCAGACATTTTGAATGCTTTCTGGTAAATTCACGTGCAAACATTGTTACACTTCGCAGCTCTGATTTGTACCTTGTAAGTAATTCTAATAAGTCACTGGCTATTTGTCCAAAGGAAAGTTGGACCCACAAACATACAAGTTAAGCTAATAAAAGTGTGTTAATTAGAATAAAAATTAGAATAAACTAATAATTTATCGTTAATAAATTAATTTGATTATAGAATATTGCATTGTCATCGGGTCTGAGGTTGCATTCCAAATTTTAAAAGAATCAGATCTCAAAAAGTGGGCGAAAATTGAGTTGCAATATTATAAATACGTACGCCCAATGATTCGCGGTGGTGGATGTCAGCGAAGACCCGCGCTTTAGATCGCTCGGTCACGAACGTGGTGGAATATACTAACAGTAATAAGCCACTAGCTCTTAGTTCAAAGGAGAGTTACTCACAAACATACAAGTGAAGCTAATAAAAACGTGTTAAAAATCAAATATAATTCACAACTATCCGTGTAGCGTTTAACATTTATGAAAGCCACTGTTCATTTTTAGACCTTGGTTAACAGTGACTCTGGATATGAAAACTGGTTATGTGTCAAATATTTCGAATGAAATGTTGCTTTTGTCTGTAATATAATGAATACAATCGAACCCCACTATAGCGAACCTGGGATATAGCGAATTCCTGGTTAGGGAACCTTTTAAGCGGTTCGAACTGAAGTCCTATGTCATCAATGCAATTTCAGACGCTTGCCCAAATGCTAGAGAATCGGCTATAGCGATCTAAAATTTTCTAATATTTCAAGATTTTGTGGTGAAAACGTGAGAAAGACATCTTATCATTCGTAAACGAACCTGATCTATAAAGTGCAATTACTTCAAACAAGTTTTTTGGACAGAATTTTTGACTTTGAACATGCACAAAGAAGAGTCGTATGAGCTTTGGTGTTTTCTGAACAATTCAAAAGCCTTTAACGAGAACAACTTGACTGTAGACTCGTCTTCTGATATTGATAAAGAAACAAAGATATTAGTCCTCGACCTTCGATTTTGCTCAAAGTCAGCTGCCAATGTTTTCAACATTTGTTTTACAACTCAAACTATAGACCAACATGTTTTGGATTTTTTTCGATGCTAGAGTAAAAAACTTGCAGAATCTAAAAGCATGCAACCGAAATTAAGATTTTTCTTCCATGCATAGAACTTTTTTACAAAAAGGGTCATTTTTTATAGTTATCTTGTTATTGAGTACAATATGACCAATACCTTTTACTTACTAAGGAAAGATACTTCAAAGATACTTTTATAAGGAACATCGGATATTTAAGATGTTCATTACAGAAAGTCTCTTAGCGAAAAAAAAAATCGGATGTAGCGAGCCCTCGGTTATAGCGATCTCTCAAGTCGGTCAGTTGAGGGTTCGTTGTAGCAGGAACTGTACTGACTGTACTGGTTTGACTGTTCTGACAAAAACAAACGATTCAGTGACCGTCAGTTTTTAATTCTGTAATAGTATTACAAAGTTACAATAACTTCATCCAGTCATTTGAGCTGGTAGTGCTACTAAAGGAAATGTAGTAAAAAACGGTTTAAAAAAAAAAGAAAAAGTCATTGATGGAATTATTTTGATATTATTAATGAGTTGAAAGTCGATAGTTACTATATTGACATTTTCCTCAGAGTGCAACATTTCCTTAACAAGTCCGATGAAATTGTTGTTACAGATTTTTTTCTTCAATAGAAGAAACGTTACGTTCAAATTTTATCCTGACTAATATCATTGATTAAAACTATTTCAGTAAACTACTCATTTATTTCTTTATTAAGCATTGTAGAAACCTAGCATTTGAAGTACATGCCATCACGTTCGATTTTGTAAAGCCGTCGTTCAGCCGGTTCTTCGACACGACGGCGATAATAACGTTTCATTATGATTATTTTGATATTCATTTTAACCAAGGTCTGACAAATCCGGGGCGACAAAAAGTAGCTCCTTGGCGACTAGACGAGGGAATAAAAATCATTACGAATACAACTTTTAATCTAACGTATTTTCACTTTTTTTTTTTTTGTCCTCAAATTGTAAAGTGATATATTACAAGCAAAGTAGTAGGAAAACTTCCAATGTATATATATATATATATATATATATATATATATATATATATATATATATATATAACATCAGCATTTTCTACTTCTCTTCGGAGCAAGATATTACTAATGCCCGTATATAGTTAACACCTTTCAAGGCCTTATAGCTCGAAAATAAAAATTTCATTGAAATTTTGGCAAAATAGTATATTATTATTTTCAGATTTCAAAGTATCTATGTTGAGTAAAGTGAAATAGCGCCACCTATATCTAGCAATACTACTTTCTCAAGCACACCGTCAAAGGAGGTGAGATTGGGACAGCAGGGATTAGATTGTGGAATAACGAAAGAGATAGGATGCTGTTTTTATAACGGATGGAATATTTAAAGCTTGCTTCATCTTTCACGTAGCTAAATTTAACTTCTTTGGATTGGTATTGGTGCATATGATGTGGCAGTCTCACCCCTAAAATCACCCCATTCGACGGCATAATTGATTCCATTTAATAAATAAATAGCTCTTGAGATCAAAAAGTGTTGATACAAGTCATTTTCAAAAGTTGATGCATAAATTGCAATATTTTGCAGTTTATCAAAATCAAATATAGTAAAACTCCTCTAATGCTGATACTAACGGGACAAATTTTTTTGCCCACAATAGAGGGGTGTCCGCAAGACAGGGGTTTAATAATGTTATTTGCATTGGAATCGGGGAATTGAAAATTGTTCGCATAAGAGGGGTGTCCGTTAGGAGGGGTTTTACTGTACTACCATTAAATGAAAAAGTTTTCGTAATTAACGTTTTAAACATAAATTGAGATCTACTGATATCCAATGCAGTACTCATTTAGTATTTTTGGCGTGTTTTGATTTTAAGTGTAATACAATTTGTCAAGTGCATACGAGCAGAGGTGGACTAGTCCCCAAAGAGGGTGACAACCTTGACTCTCAAAGGGCGCACAGTCAATTTTCAAAACAATTTTCCAATATTTTCATTTTGGAAAAGATAAGTTATATTAACTATTTCACTTTTCCCCACATTAACCTATATTTCACCCATTTCAAGGTAAGGGTTTTTATGGTTTAGTATTTATGTATTTTTTTAGTTTTCAGTTAATTTTTTTTTCTACCAAAAATTAAAGATTTTCGTCTGAAAATAATACTTGGACCAGTCACGGCACACCGAATTTTTCTCTGAAAAGTAATATGTCATATGTAGCGACTATGAATTTTGTCCAGAATTTAAGATTTTAAAATACTTGACGGACCATGATCATATAGTTCATCAAAATTAATATTACTGCTTTAGTAACCATGTTACTATACAGTGAAAGGAAAACGAGCCATCACCTTTATCGCAGCATGTATTCTCCGTTGCTTCGGCTGCAGTATGCTTTAACTAGTACTCATAAAGCAAAAGTTCTTTACATTTCTTCACATGCTCATTGATACATGGTTAAGTTTTTGTAAGTTAGCAATATACTTACGCGTTTTATATATACGACATTTAAAATGTCCGCTCTCAAATGCTTTCTAATTTTACCTTTTCTTTCGAAATTTCACTTAAACAAAATTTTCATGAAGTATTTTTTAATTAATGAAATGAAGAGCATTACAGAAAATTAGCAAAATGTGAACGCAATTGTAAATTTAGCTTTCACTCTCTTTCAAAAAAGATATATTGTCTACTTTTCTGGCATAACTCTAATCTAGTTACTGAATTACTTGAAATAAATTTTCCGATTAAAAAACTTTTTAAAAAATATTAAAAAAGTCAAAATTTAAAAGATAATAATAAAATTAATGACATCTTACCCGAAATGACTTTTCTTTAGCTTTAAATTGTCGCTTATTCAAAAGAAATGTAACTTTGTGGAAAGTCCCTTTCTTTGTGTTCTTTTTCTAAAAGCGAAACTAAAATGTCTAGTTCCAACATTGCACCGAGTGAAATGCCAGTAGCTCGCGTATGTAGATGCTCCACATCCCAGTGAGAAGAAATGTTTCTAAGGAAAGGCTCACCACACCTATTCTTATGTTAACACAAATGGGATGGTCAACTTGCTACCGAAATACTCCTCCAATACGACGCTAAACATGTGGGTGCAGCTGCTTATAACTCCCGTAGATTTTACTCTTATGATGAGTTGTGTAAGCAATGGGACACACGCTGAAAAGCACGCGTGTCTTTCAAACAAGTCGATGACTAATTGACAGCGGGAATTTTTACCATTGCTTGGCTCAACTGAAGCTAATCTTAACCAAATATATCTCGCTTTCTTCATTAAAAACCTTCATGAATTACTCGTTTGCTTATTTTACTTTGTTGTTTGATATCCATTTTTATTAATAAATGAATACATACAGATCTTTCAGCAATTTCAATAATAAAACTGTTTTTAAAACAAATTTCTCAAATTATCTGCGTCATATAGAAAAAAAATTCTTGATTTAAATACAAAATAACAATAATTACCAAAAAAAAATTACAAGTAAAAGCGACGGATTATAATTTCATGACACTGTTGGTGAGCTGGGTTTTTACACCAAAAAAACGTAAAACAATCGATGGCCTTCAATGTTCACTTACTTCTGTTACGCTCAGTCACCTGCTATTTGGCTTTAAAAAAAGATAGCTACACCAAAGCACAATCTAGTCAAGAAAAAGAATAAATATTTTTGAATTCAAATTTTCGGGTGTGTCCTCACCAGTTATTGTATTAACCAAGCTCCCTACAATATTATGAGAATGAAAGTGGGTGGAGAACCTCTTACTAACAATTATAGGACTTTTAGAAATGTAGAATTGAAGTTGGATAAACCACAAAGAGGAACGGAGCGTTATAAAAGGATAATAAGCGTTTTCACTCTTGCCTTTGGCAAGATTGCGATGGGGGAATTATCAAATGTGGTTTGTAGTTGGTTTGCTGCCTTCTCTAAATATAATGTTGAGGCGCAACGCTTTATTTCATAGCTGTTTAACCAAAAATTATGTATTTCATTAGTTATATATGAAACACTTTGCTGCGACGGAAAAGAACCTGCGGTTTGAAAGTGATCCATAAAGGTTTTGAACATTTACTTGCACCACTCGCCGGTAGCAAACACAGGTATCTAAGGCCCGATTAACTAAAAGTGAGGCCCAAGGCCCACAATGCTTTAAAGGCCCCCCCCTCTCTATTCTGTTATTTTAAAGTTAATGTAAAATAAGGTTCAACGATATTTAAACGAGGTATTTTTTCAATTAATAAATCGTTAGTTTTTATTATTTTCACAAAAATACATGATTTTTAATGTTGTGCATATGTTTTTAAGAAATTCGGAGCCACTTAGGAAGGAGAGGCCTCAGGCCCAGGCGGCCTGTGCGGTAATCAGGCCTCGCGGGTATTCCATTCTAACAGACATTGACTTGTCTGGGCTCAGGCATAGATTGATCTGCATGTGGGGGCTAGTGTTTCATTTAAGTTCTTTTTAAATCAGGTGCTGTTCAATAGGTTATCGGTAAAAATTTAGCAAACTATATGAGGGCTACAATCAATAAAAATGTCGATTAAAATGAAGCGGCTGTTTTTCCATAACATTTGCGATACAGTGAAACGATTTCTTAAACTTTTCTTCATCTAGTTAAAGCTGGCGGTTTCTATTAAATACATGTTTATGAACACTGTAAAAGGCACCATATGTAGGCTTTTGTTTAATGGGTCTCGTAAGGAAGCGTATGTGGGATGCTCTTATTTTAAGAATGAGTGATGACATGTGGTTGAAGCAGTTATAGCTAAAAGCCAATCGGTCTCAGGAAAGGTCGACACGAATTAAGATGGATTGACGCAGGTGACCAAATTGCGGTTATAGAATCTTCCATGTCGAATGCATCCAGACAAAATAATTTCAGTTTAAGGAGAGAAAGTTCAGATCATTCGATTTCTAAACATTTGGTATCCATGTCCAATTGGTTTAGGTTTTTAACAGCTTTGAGCTCTTCCTGACTTAATAGTGTTCTAATGTTTGGTACGATAGTATTAATGGGAAAGTAAGAAATATGAGCATTTATATTTCATCAAAAACGAAGATCTAATTAAAGAAAAATAATCATGGAAAATTAAAAAAAAAATATGCATTATTTAAAATTTCCAAATTTCAATGACGTACTCTAGCTTTTTGTATATAGGTTTTTGTTTCTCTTTTTTTTTTATTTGAGCTTTATAGAACGGGGTATTGAATTTTGGAATTACACTCTATAAATTAAACTTTCTCTATGAACAGTGTCCTGAAACTAAAACTACTAGCGGGATGTTTCCAAACTTGATACATAAACTGTACATCAGTTCGCAATCAAAAAAAAAAAAAAGTTAAGCTAAAAAATATCCACCAGGTCCAAGGTTAAGAAAGGAAATAGATCGTTGATATGGTGATGAAAATATAGTCAAATTGATTATACACTTCGAGCTAACCATTTGCTAAACTTGCTATTTTAGCCCCCCCCCCCCTCAGCCTGTTGTTCAATTCCACGCACCTTGTATTTCGCATATCTTCTGTGATCTGCAAGTTTTTTTTTTGCCTATATTTCATTCCGAACTTAAGAGAGTGAAACTAGTAATCCAAATTCGCAATAAAAATAGCGTAAGTGTTAAGAATAACACATTAAGTGTTATTGGAACGGAGCTTTATTTCAATTTCACTCTATTTGGGAAGAAAATATTCCCAAAAACTTTTAAATAAGCGTCTGACACATACACTGTAAAATACTGCTCTATTGTATAACGTTTTAGAGTTGAGATGAATGTTTAAGGTTGTCTTAAATCCAAAAACAGATACGAAAATTTATGGGCTCACCATTTGTTCAAAGTATTGTAAACACTATATACCATCTCTATTTAGCATGAAATAATGATACGAATCTGTAGCATGTAACAAACACTCACATTTAAGGTCAGCTCCAATTTTTAGAGACACTCTCCAAAATAGTTCCCAAACTCTTATCATTTTTTCCCTAAATTGAAAAAAGTATATAAAGAAAGATACCCCCCCTCCCTGTTTTAATATTACATAGACAGAAGCCCGTGTCAAAGGCTTGGTTGAAAATTTATTTCGGCCTAGTACATTTAATCCTGTGAAAGACGAGATAGAATTCATTTAAAATAAAAAAAGGATTTGATCAATTATTGTAAATATTTTCAGAAATAATTTTATTATTTAATAATATAATTGTTTGTTTTTGTCGTTTGGAACATAAAATAATAATTTTAGTTAAAAACGTATTTGTTCCTTAGAATATTTCCTAAAATGTTGAAATGAAATTTGAAATGAGACACTTAGTAAGAACAGCTGCATAAAAAGTCTCGCTGCGACTTTTCGTCCATCAACTAGAACCTATCGAAAAGAACCCGGAATCTCATTTAATGGTCTATACACCACATCAGCGACAATTTAGGAATCGAAGTTTTATCCCTACATCCGTTACGAAGCTTCGATGAATTATGTTGTCCTCTCGATGTGCGGCATTAATTAAGTGCTCGCCATTTAGGTGGAATAGCAATGGAGCATGTGATATATATATGTGTATAATTTGGCAAAAACATTCGGACCCGACCTTTCCAACTATTAAAAAGAAGATGGCAGCTTATCTTTTTTAATGGGAGGGATGGGGGGAAGGCGAAATTGCTGAAGGTATTCATAATCCAGGAATTTCATATTCCGCCAGGTGCCTGGCTACCGAGGAGTAGCACCAAATTACCCCGTACGCTTTTGTCTTGTAGTCGCCTCTTAAAACAGAGAGCAGGGTGTGTCCTCTGCAAGGAATAGATAGATAGATAGGAGGAGGGGGTCGACTACCAACAATAACCCACGATGCAAGAATGCTTAATGGAGATCCGGGATCTTGTATTAGCCAGATCATGTGACCTCGACATTACTCGGCCTTCCTATGGCCCGCGGCCAGCTCTTTTCTTCAATGCACCGATTAATGATTGGACCTCGACAAGTGTGGGGCAGCAGAGGATTCTTTCTTATTAGTATTTTCTTCTTCAAGGGGGTTGGCAATTTTTGAGCCTTCGGGGTGATATTCCCTTTCGATATCTTATGTTGCAATAGTCGCACACCATCCAAACCGCTGCCTCAGCAACTGGGGCGCCCCGAACGTGAATTTTTTCGAATTCTCAATTCCCGAATGGCACTCGAAATTTCGCCGAATGATGATCATTTTGACGAATGAAACTCGAAATTTTGTCGAATGATGATAATTTTGCCATACAGAACTCCAAATTTTTCCGAATGATGATAATTTCGTTGAATCGTCTGACAAAATTTGCCGAATAAGGAAATTTGTGGGAGGTCACGGTGTGCTCCCATGACCTCTCGTTGGGGCGCTCCTTCTCATCAAATTTCATATCAACTCGGACATTCACTTTTGTCCTATTACTTTCTGACGTTTAACATGTTTTTTTTTTAATTTATTTATTTATTTATTTATTTATTTTTTAAATCTGCTTAACTTACTTTTAGAGTTAAGATTGATTGAAGAATAAAAATTCATTTAGGTCATTGAAAATATTTAATTAATTTTTAGCCCTACCCTTTTTGCCGCGGGGGTCGAACTAGGAATATCCTTCCAGCATTTACTCTACTTTGTTGCATTATACATCTCTCAATCTTAAAAGAGTATTAGCTAATTATATGTGAATAAATAGTTTAGTACAGCACGATCATTGTTGAGTATGCTGATGGGAAGGTTTTTATCCCTTCCTTGTAAAGTTTAGGTTATATTTTTGTTTCCCACCCTATGGATAGTCGTTTCTTATCTTACTACTTATTTTTTTTTTATAAATTCAGCTCCAATGATTTCTATTCGAATCTATGCTTAAATGCTTTGTTTTATAAGAATATCATTTAGTTATGCTTTTCTTTAAATCTTAACTAATACTGAATCATCTTTTTCCATTTTAAACAAGTGTCCTTCAGTATTCAATCCTTTCTCAACACTGCACAATGCAAAGGTAATCTCATATCAAATTATAAAATTTTATTTAGTCTCATCTGTGAGCGAAAGTATTCTCTGCTTTGAGACATTTATTTCAAAATTAAGATTCCTATTCTTTTCTTATTTGTCTTTTTTTACGAAAAATTACAGTATATATATTAATGTGTGATACCAAGTGATAGAAATAAAAATAAAATTGCTTTGGGAGTTAGGTCCACAAATGAATAACACGTTTTCCTTCTACACTTCCTTTTTATGAAATATTTGAAAAGTTAATTTAAAAAAAAAAAAAAACATTCTAATTTTATTACCAAGATTACGTGTGATAGCTCTCCATAAAAATAAATTAACTCTGTGAAAGTTATTTCTCTGTCAGAACAGTGTCAATGCAGGGAAAACAACTTTTCTTTGCTGTATTACTTTGTTGTATCGAGTGTATGTTATTGCACTTGAGAGAGATGAATTTTAAACCGACTTTTCTAATTTCATATCATAAATTAAAATTACGGCGTGAAACACAAATAAGTATTTTCAAAATTACTTTTTTTAAGCTGTGTAACTGTTCCAAATGGAAGAAAGAAACATGTGTGGATAAAACTGGAGGATGTCAAAAGTTTGGTGCATTTTTTTGAAAAAACATCGCCAACACTTTTTGCTTAGCTCTAAGATCAGGTGGTGCTTAAAACGCCTTGAGACCCAGTTACGGAAGTGCGTCCCAGAAGAATTCGTTGTCTTTTTGCTTGTTAATTCGGAGTAAAGAGGGGAGGCAAACTGGGGAAGTTCATGACTTCAGGGTGACTTTACACCAAAGGCGACCAGTTCATCATCACACACACAAAAAAAGTTATTGCTTTTGTACGTGCTAATGGTCGTATTTTTCCATGAGCAGTGCTTTCTTTAACCAACGATTCGAAAAACCTTTGAGTCTCTTAGTGAAATTCAATATATAAAGGAATACCGCAAATGCATTTTTTATTTAAATTGCCACTCCCTGCATGATGTAAAAATCCTTTTACGCCGCAAAATCAAACAGTTCACTTTCCGAATTTCAGTTAACTGTGAACACCAATTATCCACGGAAAAAACGAAACTTCCTGCCGGGGAGCGGTAAAAATGAGTCATGGTTTAGTTTCGAGTTCGGTATCGAACAGATGGACATTTTGTCAACAACTTGACATTGAGTCGTTAACCTATAAGGCTAAGACCTAACTTTGGTTGACCTACCCTCATCGAATTTCCTCATAAATTATACATAAAAATGTAGATAAAATATTAAAAACACAACGATATACGGTTATCTAAGCAAAAAAGTGCAAATCATAGGGTTGTCGCTATTTCTGCAGATTTTGTGCCGGTATCGTCAATCTAAAGAAGAAACTTCGCAGAAATCCGCAAAATCTCTGCAATTTATCAATTTCGTAAAAGCGTCATTTTTTTCTGTGAAAATCACATTTTGTGCCGAATAAGCGTCATTTAAATGAAATTTTAATCTACTTCGAACTAAAAAAAGTCTGCAAAAAGTTTGTCGATTCCAGCAAAATTTGAAGATACCGGCAGAAAATCTGCAAAATTAGTGAATTATTTAAACTCCAAATCGTGACAACCCTATACTTTTCACTTATGGGCTTAGACAACCCTAAAGTTGTTTGTAATATTTTTAAACTACATTTTTATCTATAAATTATGAGGAAACTCGATGAGGGTGGGTCCTACATCTGATCTTAGACAATATTGACTCTTTAAAAGGCAATGAGGATTAACTTTTTACAAAATTCATAAAATTTAGGTCCCCAGAGTAAAATATTTTACCATTCCTGATTACTGACATCTTTCTAATGTTAAGGTACATATGAACTCTTTCACTATTGTCGTTTTGTCGCTAAAAGTAGATGTAAAAATATCTTAAGTGCAAATAAGTACAGGTTGTTGAAAAAGGTTTGAACTGACAAAGAAGATCATTAAAAAAAGTAACTTCGGATTTAACTTTTAAAACTGGGAAAAAAAAAAGAAAAAGATTTTTTAAAAGAATATTTGAGGAAAAAAGTTCCGGATTTCGGGATTCCAAATTTGGGGTCTCATACTGCATAATAATTGAACTCCATCCCAGGCCGGGAGAGTGACATGAAAACCTGGTGACAAATTTTAAAAGGATGTACTTTGATTATTAAAATAATTAAAAATCTTTAAATTGTGCTACATATTTTACGCTTTTAAGTATGTATAATTTAGTACTTCAAAGTGAATTTGTGGAATGCTGATGTAAAATTTTTAAATAATGTGAGTAGATTTGTGGAACAGATTAGGACACGTCAGGAGATTGACTTTCTGGTTAGTGGTGATTATACAGCAATTACGTCGGAAATGTTAAATTATAAAAAAGAAAAAAAAAAACTTTCAAGGTCAAACAATTCTTGTGTTAGGCTCCTGGAACATAATATTGTTAGGATTTTGGAGAATAACCCTTATACACTAGGTGGTTCAAAACCTTCTTTTTACTTGCACTTATTTTCTGTTAACGAGTTTCAAAAAATGCCCGGCGTTTAAAGTTATTATTAAATTTTGAAGTTCGAGGGGAAAGGAAAATTATTTCGAAATTCAATTTTACAAAAAAGAGAGAACTGCGCCATTGTTTTTTTTTTTTTTTTTTTTTTTGAAAAAAAATTGTTTTGTTCTCCTTTTTTAAGCGGTAAACATGCAATTAAAACTTCAAAGCAGAGTACCATCACAACTGTATGGAATAAATTGTAACCAGATGCGTAAAATAGGAATTTTTGCCGTCAAAATGGATACTAACAGCTTTTTCAAAAATTAACTTGTCATTTGAAGAGGAAATGTCAATGTTGTGGCATTTAGAAATCACCAAGGATGATTTTTTTTCTAAGCCCACTAGTGAGGGAACTCTTAAATCCATAAGGAAGTAGAAATCTAATGTGTGGGAAATGCTGTACAAATAACTTGCTTAGAAAAAAACGATCCCCTAGACTAGCGCTTGGACATATTTATTGCTATATTACGGAAGCTTAGTAAAGCGAGCGTAAAAGAAAAAATAACTGAATGAAAAAAGAACGCATAAAATAGATCTCTGTAAAAGACGATCTCTGGAAGAAAAGAGCAAAAATGCATTGTTCCATTGTACCTCGGACAGTTGCCTTGTTTGATAATAGATGGCGCGCAAGTGCTCCGAGTTTTAAACCGCTTCCGGTCTTTTGAGAGTTGCGTTGAGTTGCGGTCGCCGAAGAACTAACAATTTTGGTGACGCTTTTCAAAATGGCTGACAGGGTAATATGTAGCTTCAATCTGGTTTTGTATTTTATTTTCAAACTGTTTTCTTACGAGCATTGTTCCCAGTCAAACATTAAGGTTAAAAGGTGTTTTTTATATGATTATTTATAGGCAAATGTGACTCTAGTTAAGTTATCAGAGTTGACATATTTGGAGGGAAAGATAATTATGGCATAGGTGATTTTTTTCCCCTCACCGTTTTAAAGTTATGAGATTTTGGGTCTGCTTACCATTGGGGAACTGTTTTGTCCCATGGATCGTTTTATTGAGGAAATTCCTGTGTGTGTTTAACAAGCCTGAAAAAAAAAAAAAAAAAACTGCTGCTAACCTCTATACATTTTTTCAACAGGTGAATATTATTAAGAGTATATTTAGCAGATGGATGCGGATTAAGAGCAGTCTCGGCATCCGTTCCCATGAGTTAGTTCGTGCAAAAATGGTGCGATTTATTGAAACGTTTTTCAATTTGTGAGATTTATTAGTTATTCCAGCACCACAGGTTCTTAATCTAACGGAAACGCCTTTATATGCAATGTTGAAAGAAAATCGATTTCATACTCGTCAATTTACACAAATAAAATTTAATCCGAAAAATAGTTTAGTTTCGTGGGTATAATTTAAAAATGTGTCACCTTCTTTTTTTTCATTTCTTTTATTTTCTAAAATGCATTTCAAGTATGTAATGAAGGACAATGTATGTGAAGAACAATGGCATGAAACCCTTGAGCGAACAATGCTTTATAAATATTTGTCATTTAACACGAAGGTATGCTACTGGTAAGCGTCGTTGATTACTAAGTAGACTTAAGAGTAGTTATGAACAAAATTGCACTTACTAGTTGGAGCTACATATATGTCAGTGGTTGCAAAATTTTTTTTCACGTTGCGAATTTTTTACTAGAAAGAAAGGTATTAAGATTAATCATTCTTTAACAAAGCATTCAAAGATACAGATTCTTTACTTATTCCCGTTTTGTTTCTAAATATTAGATCTGTAAAGATTTTAACTAAAAAAAAATACAGAACGTTTCAGATTCAAATTAAGTAAGATATCTGGCAGGATTCAAAACCACTTTTATCGCAATTGACTCCTTAATAGCTAGGACAGCCGTAATTGAGAGCCATAAGGATTTCAGAAACGCTTAAAGCAATACTCAGAATAAATTTGAACTTACCAAACAAAGATATAATACAGATAATGGTAAAGCTGAAATTGAGCTGGAAAATAAGCTACCCAGTGATGTACATTTTTCTTAAAGTTAGTCTCATCGGTCCTAGAAAATTTATTTAAGACGTTTATTTGTCTAAAAAAGGAATGAAAATAGTCGATTTTTTTCAACCATTATTTTTTTAGTGTATTGATCCAAAGAATTAAAAGAGAACTTAAAGGAACTATTAGAAAAAATAAATACAGATAAAATGAATGGTCAAAACTCAACTGGGATGAGCACATTCGACTGAAACTGCGAAGAGCAACATACTGCACTAGCAGTAATTTTGTAACAGCTGTCAAAGAAATTTTATTTTACGAGTTAAGTGTATCTCACTAATTCATGCCTTAAGTAGAAGCTGGAACTGTTTAAGTCTCATCCAACAATCTATAACAAGTTACTCATTCTGTATGGCAGAAAGTGACCTAAAGCAACTAGTATCGTGGACCAGATCACAGCTTTAAATGAAAGAAATGATTAAATTTGTATTATAACTCTACATTGACTGGAATCTTCAGTCTTGATAATATTCAACGTTTCCTGTTCAGAGTCAAGGTGATATGGGGAATTTCTCGGAAGTCAAGTGGAAATGAACCGGTAAGAATTCTTACGTTTGTAAAAGCTGCAGAACACTTGAATTGAATACAGCAATTTATTCATAATAATGATTGGCTTTATTTCATGTAATTCTTGCACATCTGAACTAGGTAGCACACGTAGCGTTTAAACGTTCATAAAAGTTTTTAAATGGTTGTTACAACGTTGACAACCATTTAAAAACGTTTTTGCAACGATGTCGGGTATAAACCAAATGATTGAACTTCTAAATTGTCGATATAGCGTATGTGATTGATTCGCTTCCTGTGCTCTTCTGTATACTTCAAAGTGAAAGTGTCCGTTAACCTTCCAATTTTTCTCGCATCACCTATTTCCATCAAAAAAGATTTTAAACGTTTTTTAGTCGAAAATATTGCATTTGCTATTTATGCAAAGCACCACATGTCGTACAGATTAATAATATTGACTGCAACAAATAAAATATTGATGAAGCAAAATAAAGTTTTTTCCTTCTTGGTGAAAATATTTTGCTCATGACGCCAGTCCTTTACAGTTAGTAAGAGATTTCCCTGCACGTTTCTTCATGCAACTTTCCAGGCAAAATGAAATATACAAGGTGACCAGTAATTAAAGCGCAGATGTTAAAAATTAATTTCTCGAAAACTACTGCTTTAAAAAATTGTATTTAAATTCTAAAACATAGTACAATACATGGGAATCAGTTTCATACATGTTCGATATTTCTTCCATCTCTATAGCGCAAACGAGTGGTGAAATTCTGCATCACTCACTGAAGGGTCGAAGGTGCACTGTAAAAAAAATCCGGAAACGTTTCTGAGTATATCGTGCAGCTGCGGTTCATGAAATTTTCAAAAACGTTTCTGAGTATTTCGGAATTCTCTTTCTGTAATGTCCAGAAACGTGTCTGAGTATTTCGGAATCCTCTTTCAATGTTTCTGAGTATTTTGGAATACTCTTTCTGTAATTTTCAGAAACGTTTCTGAGTATTTCGGAATCCTCTTTCCGTAATTTCCAGAAATGTTTCTGAGTATTCTGTGCAGCTGTGGTTCATGAAAGTTTCGAAAACGTTTCCGAGCATTTCGGAACTCTCCAAACAATTTTCAAAAACGTTTCCGAGAATTTCAGAATCCTTTTTCCGTGATTTTTTCTAAAATATAATTCTTTACTATAGTATTGCATACCATATCAGTTTCAGTTGTTTCATATCTAACAGCAATGAAACAAGCAATTTTAGAATCATTCGTGGATTTTTTTTTCTTCTGAATTTCTAATGACAAATAACATGGTTAACAGCATAACATATGCACAGTTATAAATTTTTGAAAAATTATGAAATAATCTAGTAGTTTCATTCCTAATCACAAAATCGTCGGGGAATTGGAGGGGGGGGGGGGTACCTTCTGAAAAGTGGGGACTGTTTGTTAAACAATCTTAAACTTCAGTTTTTCTCTCAATATTTTCAAGACAAAACTATAAACATATTGTATTTTTAATGCAGAACTTAAAAACATAGCTTGTATCAAACTTGATAGCTTTTATTTTCGGATAAAATTTGACAGAACTTACCTTCCCTTCGCGTCAAGTCTATTTCTCTGACGAACAGAGTGTACCGAAAAGTACAACAGAGAAATTGGTGAATTTAAATATGACACCAAGTCCTACTGTTGGAACCATTCGGGCTGACTCTTCTGTTCTTGCCCTTTTCCAGTTCATCACAAATATAAATACTTAATCAAAATAGGTTACTGATTTTATTTTTACAATGTGCGCAAAATGCATTATATATTTTATTTATTAACACATTGAATTATATTGCATGATTACTCCATTTCATATATACGAGATTCCCCCCCCCCATACCATTAGAGTGATGGTGAACCCATAAAATGCTATAAAGTACCCCCCCCCCCTTAAAAAAATGCAATTCCTGAAAATGTCAATGGCAGTCTGCGTGATGAACGCCCCTCGTCTTCTCCTCATATATACATTGTATATTAATAACATAGTATTTAAAAAATGATCACTTTTAAAACAATGACATGAAATAATATTTCTTTTAATTTCGGCTTGTAAATGCAGCTGTTCCATTTTTGCCACTGACTCATTCCTCCTGACTGTCCTATATTAAACTAGTATATCCACGAAGGAAATGTTATTTAACGGACAACTAATGTCAATGAATTTTTTTATTGTCAACCACATTTAACAAAATGAATAAACACATGAATTAATTGCATAACTATGTTGCTTACTAATAGATAACTGGGCCATTTTCTAATGGTATAAATATTTTTAAATAAATGAATAAATTATAATAAAAAAAGATAAATAATACTGGCACATTTTTTGTGAAGCATATTACAATACTAGAAAACATTTGCATTACCATATTTTTAATGAATTAAACAATTGATTTTTTTTTTTTTTTTTGTATATCCAAGTATTTCGAAATAACTTTTCTGTGATTGCTTTTCAAATATAAATCTTATTTCTTTTGCGTAATTAATCAGTTTCAATTGGTTACAACAAATAGCACACTTCCGCACATAGGTATGTAGGATAACTTTAAATTAATTCGATAAACCCAAAAACAGTTACAATTGGAGCCTCATCAAATGCAAATCAACAAAAATATAAATGTATATAACAACATGCTTTAAAATATTCATTAATACTTACAAGTGAACATGAGCGGAAGAAAATCTAAGTACCCCCATTACAACTGGATAAGTAATCCAAAGGGTTTCGTTTCATTCAGTATAAAAACGGGTGTTGAAACTATTCACGCTTGAACACACAATATATATGCAATCATGGTTGCACCGGAAATTGTAAAGAAGCAAATCGTTATTAACTAACTTAATAGCTGCGTACATCGTCTAAAAAATGAATGGCAGCCCAAAATGCAAAGGCATAAAATTAGTTTCGACACAATTTACTACTCTCTAGACATGAAATAACAAGCAATTCAATGCTAAACAGTTGCTGACTGCAGCAACCATAGATAAGGAAAAAAATAAGCTCTCGTTTTTCCGACTCACTGGCGCCAGTGTTGAAGGATAAATACGTTTCGAAGCATTGCGCCTCACTTCCGCTTATAGATTTCTTGAAATAACAAAAAGCTTTCTGAATAATGAGGAGTTCGCTATTGGATGAAGGATTCTTATTATTTCGGAAACGTTTCCGATATACCCAGAAACGTTTCCGAAATTTGTTACAGTGTGTTCAATGCTTTCAATAACTGGCTGAATCGCAGTTTTCAGTTCTTCGCTGCTGTTGGTGAATCCGGCGTAAAATTTGTCTTTGATATAACCCCACAAAAATGAAATGTCCCGGTCAGGAGACTGAGGTGCCCAATCAATGCCAATATTTTTGGATTTTTGGGTACTCTAAAGCCAAAACCCGCTCATTAAGTGCTCTTCAAGCTGATCAAACACTTCATTGGTACACGTGCTTTCAAAAAAAAAAAAAAAAAAATCCGCCAATGCACTGAAACCAACCACCAAGTTTGGACGTGATACGCCAAACAGTTTTCGAGAAATTGAAATTTCTTTTCGACGCGTTGATTACTGGTCACCCTGTAATATAGTTTAATGTGAAGCTATTTACGCGGATGATTTTAGATACATTACAGCAAATGAAACATCACATCTCATATTTCATATTTTTTCTGCTAATTATACCACACGATACGAATAGCATATGGGTCACTCCATGTCAAATCAACGAGCTTCTGAAATTGACCCATCATCGATTTCTACAAAATTTACAGGTTTGAGTCTACCCACGTGATGACAGAAAAAAATAAGTTTTTTTTTAGATTTTTTTGACCATTAGTTTTTTTGTGTGAGACCCCCCCAAAGTACTCAAAAAATGGCAAAAAGTGACATTTCGGTAGTTACAAAAATTAGTTTTTCTCAGCTCCTATAGAAGCTAGAGTGTCGTGCTAGGTGTCATTTTAAAGCTCTTTTAATAGGCTTTCACATGCAATGTCACTTGGCAAGGTTACGGGATATTAAAATTTCAAGGTCATGCAAATCATTATTTAACCTCAAATATTTTAAATATTTTAATAGATTTTTTAAAAATCTGAATATATATATATATTGCAAACTAATGTGGTCTTCTTGTGGTAAACATTTCAGAATGGGACAGCAATGGGATCATACTGAAAATTAATCATGAAATATTTCGATTCCGCAGAATAATGCAATTTTCCCAATGTGAGGTTGCTAATTGAAAATGAATAATTCATTTTCACTAGGGGACAATAACTTATTGCGCTTGGGAATAGTAAGGGTGACATTTTTCTCTCCCTAGGGTTCCATCCTTTTACCCTCGGTGCACATTGGATTAAAGATGCCCTAGATAAGGATTCCATTTCAGCTTCCTCCCTATGGGCTGTCGCTAGAAGCATTTCACCGCAGAAAGGTGCGAAATGCAATCTGTAGTTTTAAGTGTATATATCATGGGAACACTCCATGTAGAAATCTAGGTAACCAGTGAGAAAGGGACAATCCCTTCCACCTCTACTGTCCCCCTGCACCGAAACTCTTTCAAAGACACAGTTCAATAACCTAAATGAGCCTTGAAGCCGTAATTCGGAATCGCAATATAGGATTTAAGTGTGAAAGTCATTCTGACCACCTCCAGCGAGCCTCCATTTTCTAAAACCCGCTGCTAAAGGAGATTGCGAAATGAAACCATTTGTCATCACATAGAAAGTGAGCCACCATTCAGAGAGATTAAAATTATGATTTATACTATTAATTCAGGTGTGTGATGCTCCATTGTGAAACGGGCAGAAGTCAATGAAACAAAGGGTATTTTTCGATTTAGCTTCTCGTCAAACTGAATCGATTTAACAAATGACTTTTCTCTTCGACTTAATATATCATGTCATACGATGCCTTTCTCTCACTTTTCTTACAACTCAAACGGATGTGTTTAAGTAGAGCTCGCTAAGCAAAACTTTATTCACTTTTTTTTTTTTAACAGCTTTGAAGAATGTTGTTGTATCTTGATCAGGAGCGCCCGGAATTTTAAATTTTCTGGATGGTGGAAATTCTCAAGTCGCCGAATGAAACTCCAAATTTTGCCGAAAGGAACTCCAAATTTTGTCTAATGATGATAATTTTGCCGAATGGAACTCCAAATTTCGTCTAATGATAATAATTTTGCCGAATAGAACTCCAAACTTAGCCGAGTGATGATACATTTGCCGAATCGTCGGACAAAATTTGCCGAATAAGGAAATTTGGGAGGTCGCAGCGACCTCTCATCGGGGCACCCCGACCCTAATACATACAGATGATTCTCCAAAATCCTAACAATATTATGTCCCAGTACACTGTTAAAACTACAGGATGCATTTTGCACCTTTCAAGGGAGAAACGCTTGTTCACCAGCGACACCCAATACGGAGCCGAAATCGCACCTCTAAATAGGGTGAAAAACAGGCACCTTTTAAAAACTAGACAGCCAGAGTGAAAAAAAGGAACCTTCGGTGAGAGAAATGGCACCCTTACTACAGATCCTCCTCCCCCCTCCCCCGCATTGTGTGCGTTTTTGAATACAGTTGTTTGTGTGTGTTTTTTTTATATATTATTATTATTATTATTATTATTATTTATGATATTCTACGTTTTGGACATTTTTCACATTGAACTCGGTATTGGAAATGATTAAAACATGTTATTACAGCATTTGATCATAGTTCAGAGTTTTCAACATAGTTAAGAAGTGCTCATTGCATTAAGTCATCTGATCGTGCTCTATCTCAGTGTTTCTCAACATCTTTTGACCCACGGGGGCGGTAAAAGCAAATGAAAAACTTTGCGGACCGGTGAAATCTTTATCGTTTTATTAAAAATTTATAAAATAAATAATATTAATAATATTAATAATAATAACTCTGGGGCCGTTAAAAACATGTGAAAAAATTTAGAGTTCTGATGAGTTCTTTTTATTTACAAAAAGTAATGTTAAAAATTAATAAAACAATAAATATCTGCCCCTTTATACTTGGTATCAAAGATCTGTCACAAATACGTTATAATTTCAAGACGAATAATTATTTAAATAATGTGAGAAATTATACGTTTACTAAAACATGACGCATTCCGAAAATGAAGCATAGCTGTACTTATGGATTGTTTACATGAAGAGCCAAAAATATTCAGGGATATTACAGTTACGGAAAAACAAAATCGTTTCATAAACGTCAATCAAGAGTAACAAAATGAAATGCACATGAAGTTTTTCGACAGTAAAAAAAAAAACCAAAAGAAATTTCTAACGCTATCCAGACATTAACCGCTAACAGGAAATGATTCTAACACTTGAATGAAAGAGCAAAAAAAAAAAAAAAAAAAAAAAAAAAGAGCTAGACTGAGAGAGATTTTTTTTTTCACTAGCTTTCTGTTATAATCTACGAAGCAACAAGAATAATTTTTATTAAGGTTCTCACGTGTTGATAAACTGATAACCTTTTTCAGGTGGTTTTTTTTTTTTTTTTTTTGGTGATTAATAAAAGCTGCTTATCGAGTACTCAAGAAAATAATGAGAGATATTTTTAGTAGTGTTTTGAATGATGGAAATTTCACGGTAGACAGTAACGGTAACTGAAAAGCAATAAATGCACTTTTAAACACTTTAACTATGTTTGAAAGCCCTAAAAGCTACAAAGTGATCAAAAGCTGTACTTACTTGTAATTTCGGATAATTAATCCTAGAAAAGTTGTGTAAATCCAATAGTGTACTTCATTCAATGTGAAAGACACATAAACGCAATCATCATTCGTCCGCCATATTGAGGTGTTTGAATGTATGTCTAGGCAAAAGCGCATGCGCAATGAGTCTTTCCGTGATTTAATGCTGTTTCGGCTCCTCAGCTCTATTTCCTGGCTTGTAATGCACCTTCAGGCACTATTCTTTCACCTCAGAGGGAATATATTCACTCGTCTGGAACCCCTGGTTCTAACAGTGTAGCCTAACACAAAAATTGTTTAATTCAGAAAGTGTTTTCATCTTTTTAATAGTTAGAAATAACTTATCTGATGTTATTCTACTCTTATTAAAACAATAACTCATTTCGTTTTTTCTACAAAATTTTTTAAACAACCAGAAAGTCATACTTTTGGTGTGTACCCATGCGTTTTTCAAATGGACTTAAATTATTTAAAAATTTTATATCAACATTCCACAAATTCAATTTGTAGTACAAAATTAAGCATACTTAAAGGTGTGAAATAGTATTCTTTAAATAAATTACTTAAATCATCAATGTTTTAAACTTTGTCCCCAGGTTTTCATTCTCTAGTCCTAGGAATAAGTTCAATTATTATAGATTAAAACAAAAAAGGAATTTTTAATCTGCTGTACTACACAACTGTTTATTATCACCATTTTGTTAAATTCCTTGAGTATTTTGTTAACATGATTTGTCTGTTGTTCTCATTAATATTTTGAAAGTCAAGAATAGGGTATTGAACATTTTCGCTGTCATTCTCCTGGACAATATTTCTGTTTTAAATAAACGAAGAATTGTAACTCTAGTCATAGTGTGTGCTTGAATTAAGAGGTTAAAGTAGAAAAATAACATTATTTACCTTAAATATGAGCCTGGGTAACAGGCAAATTGTATATAAAATGTCTACTGTCCCTGTCCTAAAAAAGTGTCAAACTCCTGTCCTGAAAAAAAAAGTCATACTCCTGGTGCAAAAAAATCACTCTCCTAGCATTATTTCTCAAGCACTAGTAATGCATCCCGTAGAATAAAAGGATTTATTTAGAATATATTAGTTGGAAAATAAGATTGATTGAAAAAAAGTTAAATTTGGCAAACGATAAATAAAAAATGTATCAGTGGAAAAATTCTATTTATTTAATATATTTTTGTTGTTGTTCAAACGAATCTTTCCAAAAGAGATTTATTGGTGAGACATTTGTTTATCTAAATGTTTCTCGAATAGGTTAGTGAAGTTGCTTTAAATTTCGTAGTAGCTTTAAATGAAAAGTAAAATATACGTTATTAATACTGCTGATTCCCTTTCTGTTTTCTGCTTGCATTTCCTGAACCATAAAACAATTCGCAGGTAATGAGAAGGTAACTTTTCTTTTTGTAAATTTTATCATACTGTGTATGGCTAACTTAAAGAAAGTTTTAATGTAGCAATCGATTTTTTTTTTCTTTGAAATGAATGTCCGTTATTCGGAGTGTAAGCTATTCAGAGTGAATAATATGGAAAACCCTATGTGGAACTTGTACTCGAAGAAACTGCGGGTCACCGTTAAGGGAGGTTTTACGAAAAATAAAATTTTGTCATTTAATAACCATACTTTTTGATTTAGGCTTCAGTTATTTCTTTATTACTACAGTTACATTTTAGATAACATATGAAGAAATTCCTTTTGTACCTCTCCTGGTGCTGCTTGTCAGTCTTTTGCTGTATGAAAATTTGACCCCCTCTTTTGAGGGTGTAGCATAGTTAAAGTGACTTCCCTCTACTTTTCTCTTAATAAATTCCTAACAAAGAGTAAGTATAATTTTTTTCAGACTTTTTTCAGCATTTTTATTAAAAAAAATTTGATTGGAAAATGTCAGGTTTTTGGAGAATCACCCATACATAGAGTTCCGAAACAGCATCATATTACATCATTGAAAAGAGGAATTCATTAAAATATTATATATGTTAAAGTTCTAGCCGTTGTTGAAGATGCAAATTTCCAGGCAAGCCGACGCCATACGTGTCATAGTCGATTTCTTAATAAACTAAGCATTTTAAATTAACATAAACTAGGACAAATATGATTCTCAATTTCTCAGTATGCATCTCAATACATTTATATTAAATATTATATTTATAATATTACATATTTCGTCTGTCGTTTCTTATAAAAATCTTCTTGATGACATAAAATGTAACTACAAAATTAGTGATTGCAATACCGGACTAAAAACGCAACACCGGTATTCAATATTTTTTTTAAAAACATGATACCGGAATACCGGTAATAAGTATTTTCCTAAAAATGATCAAAAGGATACTGTTTCGATGTCATATTTCATAATTTTGCGCAAAAAGTGCATTATTTATGAAAACTTATTGTGAACAAATATAAAATATAGGATCGAATGTTATAAAAAGAAATCAATAATAGTAAGAAACGTATTGTATCTATTGAATTGTCACTAAGCCTGGGACTCATTTTAGTACAGAAATTTCCTGTAGCAGGAAAATACTGTTTCTGAATGTACGCAAGTCGGCGGTACTGTTAATAATGCGCGATACATTTCCTGAACTTCAAATAGTTCGTTCTCTTGCGTGCTGGTTTTGGATAAATCATTTGTTGCATGTCAAGTGGACTTTCACTGCTTCAATTTGCAAAATTATACGACTGTCAAACCGAAGAGAAATTGATTTTTTAACATATCATAAAAACTACTACTTTGAGCTTAAATTTTGGATAACCCGTATAAATTATCTCCTAAATTGTTTTTCTATTAAAATATAATATGGTTTCGGAAGATCATACTTTTTTCAAATTTTAAATTCACAATTCAAAAAAATGTCAAAATTTCATTTTTGATATAGTAAAGGACGTTTTTACTGTTCGGTTGGTTCATACTTTGATGTATAAAAAAAATAGTTGATGCACATTTTACTATGAAGACGACACCTTGACAACAACTAAGTAATTTAATTAAGTAGAGTGCAGTATTTTTGAAAAAATCATACCTAGTGGCAATAGAAACAAGTGTTTCGTTTTTTTCCTACATGCAACGACACACTTTGGGCAAAATTCTTCTTCGTGTCACTTTTAGAAATCTACTCGAAGATGGATTAGAGAAGTTTTAGTATCCAAATGGCGAAGTAGCTCTCTCACTCTCTATGCAATCGAGAATTTGTTTCATCGTCTAAAAAAGATTCAGAACTTAGTCCTCACCAACAAATTTGAACTGATTGCTGCATGTCATGGACAAGTATTCGTAGCAATGAATTTAAATAGTTGTGGAATTCATGTCTGAAAGAGCTAGAACTGTTATTTTAGCAAAAGGGTTCACGGCAAAGTATTGATATTTTTTGAATGCATTTTTTTTCTTTAGATGTTCTAATGTTTTTACTCTAAGTGAATCACCATCCATATAAACTTCTGGTTTATTCAGTTTAAGTTTCATTTGAACAAAGTATACATTAAATGTTCTGTAGATGTTAAAGCTCAAGAAAGGTTTAACAGTCATTTAAATGCCTACTTTGTACTAATCTTTTGTGAGATTAAACTTTCTCCCGAAAAATTAAAATAATTCTATTTAATTTTTTGAGCAATCACGATTGCTTATTGCTTTCATTTGACTGTTTTTGGCGTGTTATCATTTTATTTTCCCACCGCCACCCTCCGCACCATCACCGCCGACCGGGTCCTCACGATGCTGCTCCTATAGCGAAAGCCGTCTCCAGGCTGCATCCATGTCCTACACACACGCGCATACATACACAACTACACACACGCACACATACACACAAACACATACACCTACACACACATACAAACACATATACACATACACAACCGCATACATACAGACACCTACACATACACACACAAAAACATACACACACCTACACATACACACAAACATACACACACATACACACAACTACCCACACATTCATGTCTACACACACATACACATACCCCGCCCCCACGCACACTCATTCATACACACAACTACCCACACACTTATGGCAGCACACAGACACAAAAACACATGCCTACACACATACCCCCTACACACAAACACACATACCTCCCCCCACACACACGCCTACATACACACACTCGTGATTGCGAAAAACATAATTTGAATTCAAGATGTCAAAATTCAAATTAATTTTTTTTTCTTTTTCATTTGATTTGTATAATCTTAACTCATTGGGGGTAGGATTTTAAACAACAGTTTCATTGCATTGAAATCAGGAAAAGTAAACGTTTGTTTTAGCATGTTTAATCGCAGTATCATATGCGGCAGAGAGAAGCAAAGGGGTGCAAGTGGACATTTTCAAGTCTTGAGTAAAACGCGTTTAAAGATTAACTCCTCGGTAGGCTTTCATTGAATTGTTTTTCTAAAGCATGCTGTATAGCAGCAACTACCAGGGCTACTAGTACCTTGCCCCAAGACAGAGGAGAAGTTCATGTGTACTGGTTATCTCCAAAATTTCAATTTTGCCACTTACACATTCCTTTGCTTCTCACTCTGTCTCATATATATATATATACATATATATATATATATATATATATATATATATATATATATATATATATATATATATATATATATATATATATATATATATATATTATTTCACAAAAAAGTTTTTTTTTGTACTCCAGAACTTTGTTAATACATGATCAAAACTTCAAAAGTAAGGCATCATTTTTAGGGTTTTGAAAAATTTTAGACATTCAAAAAAATAAATAGACCTTTAAAAACCACGTTCCTGTTGATTAATTTTATTGTTTCGGTTTTTTATCTTCCGTTGAGCGCGAGTACTTCCTACGGGTCAGCTAGAGGCGCTTATTAGTTAATAATTGCAATTACATTTCATTTTCGTATCTTTCTTCACAAGCAGAAGCAGTGTACAGAATTTTCCAATTGGGCAGGGTCATTTTGCGTACAACAACTTTTCAGTTTTTATTTTCTAAATTAATATTAAAGATCGAAATTACCCAGATGGTTTGAGTAGCAAATTTTAGACCTCTAATGTTTTACATGTTCAAAATGTCAAACAGGTTGTGGTTATATTTACTGCTCTGTGAAATTCAGTGCTCAGATTCCGACCGCCTTCAGCTATAACTTTATAAAATTAATTTTTGAAGACTTGGTTGTGTAATAATGCTCTTTCTAAGCCTTAAATGAAATAAAAATATATCAACTGACAAGTAATGGATAAGCATTTTAGTAATTCAGTAACAAACTATGTGTGTGTGTGAGTTATTACGTAAATTGTCCTCAAATATAAGAAACTGGAAATGATATCCGTTCTTATAGTTTAATCCAAGCTTCGGACAGCAAAATAATTATTCAATGCTGAATATATGTTTGAGAATTTCACTTCAGTCAACAACATTTTTTCTTCCATTTTAAATATAAGTGTCCTACATTATTTTGAGTGCATGTGTTCACAATATGACCTCCAAATTTCTCTATCACACCAAAATCCCGAGTTATAGAAACAACTCACGTAAAAGTTTTACATTACGAGCAGGGCTTCATTTATATCAAAAAATGCAGGAGCCCTATATTCATCAGAATCTATATTCATATGCAATTGGTATGAAATTAGTCTGAACTAGTAAAAAACAAGCAGGAAAAACACAAGTTGGAGGGGTCGGGGAAGAGTAGGGTCTGTTGGGATTTTAAAAAAAGTAGGGTTAGTTGTTAGTTGTGTAAAAAGGAAATACAATTTCGCTATTTCAACTTATGATACAGTCAAGTGACCATACTTGGAACAGTACCCTAATTTGGGACGTTTTGACGAGTTTTGCTTTGAGGACTGGTGCGCCTGTCAAGTGACCATACTTGGGACAGTACCCTAACTTGGTACGTTTTGACGAATTTTGTTTTGAAGACTGGTTCGCATCCTGTCTAAAGTAAGAAATTAATGGCGTTACAGGATAAATGAATAGTTATCATATGAGGTGCTATGAGTTAAACTTTAATGCTTCAGCTTTGTGGGTAGGTTTAATTACTTTAAAAATTTCGACGAAAATATGCGATTTTTAAGTTTGGAAATAACTTTGGTAACCTACGTTTTCTGAGCAGCGTTAGTTTGAATTTTTTTTCTCACTTCATCTCAGTTTTGTACTTTACTTCAGCAGATTCCTTTCCACTTATCTAATTCAGTTGAACTTGGAAACAATGGAAAACTTTGAGGTGAAGTTGAAAAAAAAAGGAAGGGGAAAAAAAAACTTTTAAATATTCTATTTCCTTTTTAGTAAGATGTTGCTATTCAATAAAAAACAGTTTAGGTGTTTTAGTTTTCATAGCATCATGGTTAATATGTTCACAGCAAAACTGGCAGAGGATTTAATAGTACTGAGCAAATGTACTCCAGAATGACTACGTTAAAGCCGAAAATTTAAAACCCATTCCCCCTCTCTTTGCTTTTATGCTTTTTTCCTCTCAAACACATATTTTAAAAGGTGTAGTACTTGGCGACTGTGTTCTGGATAAAATATCAAGGAAAATATACAAGGCATTAAGCTCTCTGACATAACCGAGTCCTACAAGGTTAAGAGCGAGTCATCCTTCTAAAAAAACATTCCTTAATCGATGCCAGATCAAATTTCTTGGCTAACTTTCCAACGTCTTCCACTCGACTTGATGGACTGCTCTGGGGGATGCTACTTGCTGAAACTCTTGTAGAAAAGTGGAAGCATTCCCCACCTGCGAAGGAAATTGGCTTGGAAAAAGAAAAAGTAAAAAAAAACTGCATTAAATTCAGGGGTTATCTGATAGAGTTTTCGTTAGATTTGACTATCAATGCTTGGCAGGGAAATACAGTGAATATTTGTTTGGATTAATCAAATTACGATACCTAAACTTTTAAACCACAGTAAAAAAACTTCAAAAAAGATCAAATAAGTTTTTTTTTTTGGGCTTGGAACATGCTCGCTATAATTTAAAAGCAATTTCAGAACTTTGTTCAAACTTAATCGTTGCAAAAGAACATTAAAAAAAAAAAAAAAATAAAGAGGTTCTGGAGAGGAACAAACGTTATTGGGTGCCTTGACGTAACCATGTAAAGATGCCCAATATTAAGAAAATTTGCTGCTCCATAGAAACAGATTTGTTTTTAAAACTACCACTAATACTTATTGTGATGAAACCCTCATGCATCAATTTGTAAAATAGCTCTCCCGTTATTTGCCTAGGTATGGACACTTGAAAAACTGCCATACGTGCCAAACCTTTGCCATCTATTATTTCTCACTACTGTTAACAATTGCAGTAACTAAAGAAGTAATGGTTCAAATTCAATAATTTTGGTATGAATTTCAAACTGTTCATTTGAGAAACACAAATCTAGCATTCAAATAAAGTCTTAATATGTACTTTATTATATTTACTAGTGGTACCCGCACGGATTTACCCGTAGTAGAAAATTAAAAGGTCTTTTGGTTCGCCTGTATATTTACAAATAATATATGGTGAATTTCTCGCCAATTGGTTTGCCTATGTTACGGTTCCACGTCATGATAACTTGGTAATTTACTCGTCCATCTTATGATAATTTTGCTCGGGAAAATGTTCTTAAAATTGGGACAGAAAAAGAACAAAATCGAATGCTTCGAGGTGCACACCCCCATGCTACAACCTAATTTTGTGCTAATATCTAGGAAAATCGGATGAACGGTTTAGGCGCTATGCGCATCACACAGATCCTGACAGAGAGAGATCCAGACAGAGACGCTAACATCGGAAACTGCAGATGGTGTCTAGAAAGAAAAAAGTGCGTTCTTTTCCATAGGGATTTGTCCGTAACAAAGTATTTGCGCACTAGTCCCCAATATTGACGCATTAAAAAAAAATATCAATGGATTCAATATCATCTGTAAAATTAACAGCTACGCTAAAGCACCATGGGCGCACCGAGGTAGGTTTTGGAGATCAATCACATATAATCCTTGATTTCGACAAATTTTCAATCCTAATACAATAGTTTAAATCCACGTAAAAAGTTTTATAGCCAAATCCCCTATCCTCCACGAGGTAAATTCTAGGTCAGGTGCCTAGAACACAAAGTTGTTAGCCTGGCACAAAGTTGAATTTCTTCTCAGAACTACAAAAAAAAAAAAAAAAATCACGTAGAAAAAGGTATTAAGGCTGTAGTAAAAAAAATGATAAAATAAGGATCAAATTAAAAAATAAATCTGTCAGAATAATTTATAAACCTTAAGCAGCTTTTTTTTTTAAATAAATTCTCTTAAGGAGTGCAAGACATGATCAACATTCTGCATTTCGTTCACTGAAACTGTGAAATACCGATGATAAAACGATTGACGATGTAAGTCATGTATGTTTTTTACGAAATATGTTGCAATTGCGTTCTTTATGCAGAAATGAATAGAAATATTGAGAAGTTTTTTGCATATACTTCGTAATTCTTGAAAAAGTTTCAAACAGAAGAGATAGCACACGGTAACAGATGCTGAATGTTCAATTCTGTATTCTTTTATTTCCTCTTTGTTTTGATCAACATGATGAGAGACGGCCATTAATACTAGTGGTTAAAAGTCTTCTTTCACTGTTCGTTTTTATAAGTTACTGCCCGGCGTTACAGAGCAAAAGAAAAAAAAATCGTGCGAAAATTCCCCTTTAACGTGTAGAAAAGGGAAACTTTATGACTCAATATATCAATTTAAACCCCTCGGATTTTCTTAAAATTCCAATAATTCCGTCATTGTTATTAAAAGGAGTAAACATTTTGTTTCGCGGCTTTTTTTTTTTTTTTTTTTGTCGAAAATCCCATTTTGAAGCGAGAAAAAAAACCTTACGAAAATTCTTGAGCATCAAAAGACCTCTGTGCCAAGTTTGGCAAAGATCCGGCGTAAATTGTGGGTTGGTAAAGGAAAAATCCATGAACTTTCACCGCCCCCCCCCCCCCAGAAAGGTCGAAAAAACCCTTTGACTAGTCCTGAGCATCAAAGAACCTCTGTGCCAAACGTGACAAAGATCCGACGAAAAACGGATTTATATATATATATATATATATATATATATGTATATATATATATATATATATATATTAATTTGAATTTTTAGCATCTTGAATTCAAATTATGTGTTTCGCAATCACGAGCTTGTGTGTGTATGAATGCGCGTGTTTGTGTAGGCGCATGTGTGCGTATGTGTGTGTAGGCGTGTGTGAGTATGCGTGTGTGTGTAGGATATGGACGCAACCTGGAGACTGTTTTCGCAAGAGGAGCAGCATCGTGAGGCCGGTCGACGCGACGGTGGTGCTGGCAGAGGGAGGTGGTGGGAAAATAAAATCATAGGAATTCAAAACAGTCAAATGAGAACAATAAGCAATCGTGATTGCTCAAAAGAACTTCCATTTTTATACGTTAGATTTAAAAGTAGTGTTTTGTCCATCAACAGAGGATGCAAATGATCACATCTATTATTTAAACTCTATTATTTATTGTCTTGAATAAAAACCGTAAGCATTGCTTAGAGCCTACTTAAATTTTTTTTAAATTTATATTGCTTCACCATGCAATTTTCGTGACAACATTGAAAAGAAATATTAGCGTCATTTAAAATTTAAATCTGCGAGTTAAATTGCAATAACACACGTACGACGTTGGGAAAATAAAATATCGCGTACGACGAAGATGAAAATTAAAATCATACTTTTTCTCCGAAATGATTCCAAACGGTTCCACTGGTACGTATTTCGCTTTCTTAGCCGGAAACACAGCAGCAGAAGCTCTCTTTTCAAATTTCACCTCACTTTACATTTTTTCTAGGAAACCTTGCCCCATTAAAGCTTACGTCATATCTTCATATATAACCGAAGGCGTCGGTGAAGCAAGGTTGAGAAAATAAAATCAAGCCATAGCCCAAACTTCAGAGAGCCATAAAGAATGAGAAAAAGAATAAAAAAAAGTGAAAACAAACGCCAAGAGCCAGATTAGAACGTTGAAGACGTTTTTTTCTTAGGCTTTTACCAAAGACTACCTGCCGGTTCGCGCTAGTCAACACTCGACATTTTTGCAACTGCCGGAAAAGGGAAGATTCCTGTGTGCAATACGTGACCCCCCGCGGTGACCCCTGACCCCAGCGTAGGGGCAGGTTACCGAAGACATTGTGTGCTTTGGATGCCCACCCCAGTTTTATTGTTTTCTACTTTTCTTTTGATTTTTGCAAAAGAAAGTGTGGCGCTCGAGTCAATCTGTTAAGAGGCTTGTTCTTGTCTTCATGATGGAATGTCTGCCCACACCGAGTGGGATCTTCTTCTTCATGGTAATTATAGAAATTCAGAAAATTATCCGCTGTCTTCCAGACCATTCTCAACCATTTCGTCCTTAACTATTAAAAAGTATATGATTACTGAGCTATTCTTTTTTCTTGACTGACGTTCAGGTCTGGTATTAAGATGAAATATGCTAAGCAGGCTTGCGAGTATAATTGAGCTAGGGGGTATGTCACTCATACGACAGAACATGGCTATTTGTTCAAACTCGTCTTTGATTCCAATCCTTCTGCTTAGATTGAAGTTCAGTATTCAAACAGTTCAAGAATCATAACTAATTCGAATATATGCTCCCCCCCCCATTCATTTGAACTCGGAGGAATGCTTTCTGTTTTTATTATCTGGTGTACAAATAAGTGTTATAGGATTTTCAAGAGATGGCGTTACTGGTATGAAATCGAAACGGACAATGTTGCAAATAACTTCATTTGATAACCTTATCGTTAGGCTTTCATTTTCATAATGTGCCATTTCGCTGAAGGGGAAACAACATAGTTTTTGTGTGCTCTTGAATATGTCAACTTTTGTGCCAACAAAACACAAAATGCGGGAAGGTTCACTTTTCTGCTTCCATTTGAAGAAAAGTGCGGCTAAAGGCAATAGAACGCTGCTAGAAGCTTACTGGGAACATGCTTCATCGATTTTCACATGTGAGTTTTGGCGTAGACGTTTTAGAAGTGGTGATTTTGATACCAATGACAAAGAGCACGATGGACAGCCACAAAAGTTTGAAGATGCCGGTTGAAGGCTATATTAGACGAAGACTGGTGCCAAACAACTTTACCGAACTCAATTGAGCCGAGCACTGCGTTAAAATGGCCACAATATAAGGAGAGACACAAAGTAATTTTGCAACATGATAACGCTCGGCCACATGTTGCGCCGCCGGTCAAAACATATTTCGATACCCTGAAATGGGCAATCCTACCTCACCCGCTATATAGTCCAGACATTACCCCTTTCGACTACTATTTGTTTTCGTCAATGACACATGCTCTTGAGGATCGGCACTTCTGCTCTTTTGAAGAAGTCCAAAATTGGATCGATTCGTGAATTACATCAAAAGATGCATCTTTTTTTTTTTTTTTTGAGTAGGCATCCGAAATTTGCCAGAAAGATGGGAAAAGGTAGTGGCCAACGATGGACAATACTTCGAACACTGAACATGAAACCATTTTTTCACAATAAAGCGTCAAACTTGTAAAAAAAATCCTTTATAACTTATTTGTACACCAGATATTATTTTATTTTATGATTTTAGCTATTCGATACAATATGTAAAGCTACATTTCGGCACAGTCGTGCTATGAGTTAGAATTATGAGTGATATATTTCAGTAAAAAGAAATTACAAAATCATTCAAAAGCTGAAGGGACTTTTCGTAAATTGAAAATTTATCTATTATACAATGATTGCTTTTAAAGTAGGTATCGTTTTGAAATAAAAAAAAGAACAATTACAGATAGAGCTAAGAAATTTACTGCAAAAAAATCTACCAACGTTATGCTATTTTTCTACATTGCTCCCGTGATTTTCCATTCATTTGTCATAGTGTGGTACAGGTTTTTGTATACCTATTCGTAGAAAGTTGCTATATGAGTAGTCAACCATGGGGTAACATGTCCTCTGAACTCATCATTGATGTTGTGCCATCGACCGCCAAGGAAAGACTTTAGGTGCCAAAACAAATGAAAGTTGCTGCGAGCGAGGTCGGGGCAGTTCGGAGAATGTTCAAAAGTGTCCCGGGCCAAAACCCTGTGAGGGTCCTCATGGTTGCTTACACAAGCGGCAACTTTCTACGAATAGGTATACAAAAACTTGTACCATGCTATGACAAATACTTGGAAAATCAAGGGAGCAATGTCAAAAAATAGCGTAAGGGTGGTAGATTTTCGTGCATTATATATATATATATATATATATATATTTTTTTTTTGCCCTAGAACTTGCACTTGTTCTTTTTTTTATTTCAAAACGGTACTTGCTTTAAAAACAGCCCTCGTATCTTCAAGAAACTAAATCAATTTGAACTCTGTTATGTGGCCTCTGAGCTAAAAACTAAAATTGAATTGCGCCACTATTATTATTGATTTTTTATGTTATTATTATTATTTACTTGGTTTCAGCTAACCCATGTTATTACAGCACCAATTGTTAAAAAAATCTCATCTGGGTTTTAGTATTATGATCACAACTTAATGCATTGATAAAGAATTTTCTTATAAAACCAATCCACATTGATTACTTAAACCTAGGAGTTCAATATTTTATGCACTGTAGCTTTAAAACTCTGAAACACGTAGATACCACATTTTTCTCTGGTAATTTGTGCTATACTTACGTTAACTTTGCTCATTAATTGTGTTCGCATATAGGAAAAAGGTTTACTTTTTGAGGAATAAAATGTAACTTAAATGCTCTGGTTAATTTTTACTATTCCGGGTTTCGGCTTAATTTTGATCCACTTGAACATTTTTAGTGCATTTGACTTGAAAAAAAAAGGAAAAAACTAGGCCCAGTGCTGCACTCACCTGGCGAAGTTATGAAATAAGTTTTCTACTCACTATTTTACAAAAAGAAAGTCATTGCATCATTCGATCATTCTAAAATGACTGTTTGGAAGCCATTTTCGAAGTTGTCCAGAGTGCTCTTCCTACATAGTCATATTCTATGCAATGTTACAAATCCGCGGTTTGATCCGCGGACCGGCAAGCGTTTTCAAAAAACTTCTCACACCGGTGAGATATTGTTTTATTTCTGCGTGTTTATATATAAAAAAATGACTTTGCGGATCGTCAAAAAATTCATACGGATAAAAATCGGACCCTTTAAACTCCCTTCCCATTTTTCATATACTGTAGACCCTCGTTTTACACGGGTTTCTTTTACGCGGTTTCGATTATACGCGGTTTAAGATTTGACACCTTTATTTTATTTTACGCGGGTGAGTTTCTGTTTTACGCGGATGCGGCAATGCAAACACATAACATTTTCCTCTCTTTCAAAATCCGAACTCCTAAAGATTGCAGATTGCACGTAATAAAACGCATTTTGGAGTGCTAATAACCGAACTTGGACCCCTGGAGACATTTTATGCGATTGGTTCCAGAGCTCTTTCCAGAAGTAAAGTTATTAAACTCACACAGTTCAGAACTCACTGGAAGAAGAGCTTTCAGGAGTAACAAAGGAGGCCAAAACCAACGAGGACACCAACTTTGGTGACACACAACCAAAAACCTTCACATTGAAAATTTTGAGCCGTTCTTACACAATATAAGTAAATGATTTGTTAGTGAAAGAAGATTCTATCATGGAAATGACGCAAGTGATCATGGATGCGTTAGTGCTCTGCAAAGAATTAGATAAAAATTCTTAATGACTGCCAAAAGACTATCATAGCCAGCTCTTCTTTATAAAAGAACACAAAATTAGTTTATGTTTTCTTTATGCATGTTGTGCATAAAAATCAATATAAGTGTACATATTAAACTTATTATACAATTAGTCATCCCTAGAATGAAGTATTTTTTCATCTACGGAACCTAACCCCTATTTTAACACTACTATTCGGCCTCAATTTTTCGCGGCATTTCTGTGGAACGTAACCCAACGCGAAAACGAGGGTCTACTGTGTGTGTGTGTATATATATATATATATATATATATATATATATATATATATATATATATATATATATATATATATATATATATGTGTGTGTGTGTGTGTGTGTGTGTGTGTGTGTGTGTGTGTGTGTGTGTGTGTGTGTAATAATTTTTTCGATAAGTAAATATACATCTTACTTATATCTTAAATAAATTGATACTTAAGTAAATATCATCAAGTCTCGCGGACAGTAGTGGAAAAAATTAACAGGTCGGGAAGGGTTTTGTTTTCTTTTTTAAAAATAAATAAATAAATCAACTGAACAATAATAAATAAATATATAAAACTTTACTTGATACTAAACTAACTTTCAGAAATTATTAAAATGCAAAGATAGTAGCTATCTATTTATTGTAATGATTATACATAAGTAACTAAGCATTTGAGAAAAATTGCTTGAAAATTAGTTACGAAGTTTACGCAGAAAGATGTCTTTCTTTCCCTTTTTTTTAAAGTAAGAATTTAATTTTTAAATCATGGACGAGCAAAAATCTCTGAGGCCCTTTTAAATTTTTACGCGGACCGGTGCCGGACTACCGGTTGAGAATCACTATTATAAAAAAAAAAAAAAAAGTCATCTTATGAAGGTTGCACTATAAAAAAATATGTAACCTTACTCCTTAAATACGGTGACAGCATTTTGCACTTTGTGTAACCTTATTCCGGCGGCTAGCTTCCTCCATAGCAATGGAGTAACTTCACTGATAAAACTGGTGTAACGTATGAGCGTTACACCAGTTTTATCAGTTAAGTTACGCCATTGCTATCCAGGCAGCTAAGCTGCCACCGCTTTTAAGGAGTAAGGTTACACATTTTTTTTTAGTGTGTGAAGATGTGAAGTACAAAGGGGTAGACATTAAAGTTAACTACAGTAAGTTACATTTCTTTTATTCAAATTATTTATTTTACATCCCATTTCTCAAGTGGTTTAAAACGAACCTGATACCCTGAATGGCAGGTTAGCTAAAAATCAAGATAATAACTCATTTTAAAATAATTCGACTTTTTTTTCTCAAGCATAGGATTATTTTAAAAATTTAATACCAGCAAATGCAGCAAATCGATTAAAATATGAATGGAGTAGTTTAAAATGAAGAAGTGGCTCTATGTTATCCGGAACGATTTGACTACAAATAAAAGCGACTGCGAGTTAAAGTGAGCAGACAGCCGTTTCGAGGCGAGCCACTTCGTATTCATCAGGGCATGATAACGGAACCCATAAACCATCCAAGTATAAGATAAATAAGATAAATAAATACCTTTGTGCTGAACAGTAAAGTAAGAAAAACAACGTAAAAAAAGCACAAATTTGCCAATTACAGCAGACACGTGTTTCGGCGTTACATGGAACGCCTTTTACAATGCAAAAAGTAATGAGCTTATGGATGAAAAGACATCCGACAAAAGTCAAGAGCAGATAAGCACGCAACTTAAAAGATAGTAGTGTAGTTTAAGTAGTTGAAAATATTAATTTGTTTTTGTTGTAAGTTATAAAATTAATATTGTATTGTGTTTTTTTATATCTGTTACATCTGCTCTCACTTTCCCCTGAAGTTTCGGGATATGCGTTTTTTTTTTTTTTTTGAAATTGTAATTCCTTTAGATATTAAATACCTCGCCTGAAACTCTGTCGCTGTACTTTTGTGATACTTTGTACACAAAAGAATTCATTCAATAATTATTTAAGGAGTGAAGGAGCAAGTGTTTTAAAAAATTAGTACCAAACAGTAAACAAAATTAATTTTTAATTATAATTTCATTTTCTCCATTGACATTAATTAGTGAATTTATCAATGAAGAAAAAAACTAAAGTTGTTTCTAGTTGCTCTAGAGTTCTGCAACAACTAATGCGTTTCTGTACAATAATTTACCTGGAAGCCGGTATAAAGCATCCATGACATTATGAACTAAAATGTTTCATATTTAACAGAACGAAACGGAGGGCCAACGTTAGCTTTACAAGTAGACAAAATGTAATCTGTTATGAACGCTAACTGAATAAATTCCTTATTTTGGATAAATCGTTATTTGTTTCAGCAGAAAAAAGTGCATTAACTTCCAACTGTACTGAACAAAATTTCTTTCATTAACTCCTCCCCCCCTCAGTTTAATAGGATTATAAAATTAAATTGCCTACAAACTAAGTGGATTAAGTTTTGCAACCGGATCAGATCATAGAAAAATGAAAACTACATTTTCTGTGAACATAAATAGTTATTTTGTAATCAATTTCGTGGATGTAATTCCTAATAGTTGTAACTTTTAGTAAATTTGTGTTGATCCAAATTGTGCAAAAGCCTACTGTTTAAGCATTTCTGATAGAGAAAGATTCAAACTGAGGCATTTTTAAAAAATAAATCTCCGCTTTTAATTTGTGGGTTATGTTGAGACAGTCCTTGACATTTCTTTCTCAAGAGCTTCGTTCCAGCTACAAAACTAATCTTTCTCTGTGTAAACACACACCGGGTGGGCAAGTCAACGAGCCATCCTCCGCGATGGTAAACTCCAACACGTAGTATCCCACTTTACGTACTTCCATTCCTGACACCAGAAGACGTATCTCTAACTGTCACATCGGCACTCTCGAGACAGATACTTTATGGTCGCCGTCACGTTCCCAACCAAAGACACAAATGAGAGTCACCTATAACTCTTTAATATATTGTACCTTTTGCAGTTCATGACTATCATCTTTGTAAATGAAAGCAACAAAAAAAGAAGACGCAGGTATTCTACTTTGGCGGTGTCTGTTGAACATTAATACACTATCCGCAACCATTTGTCATATTAAAGCAAGATGTATGGAGGAAGTCTCAGTCCATACCAAGAAGTCACTGGATATTGTAACCAAGTGTGATATATGGACGTGGAGGATTGAAAAAAAGTCGCAACTGTGGCACGTGCATTCGCAAGGGGGATGAAGTATTCTACCGCCTGCTCGTTGGTAAGGGCAAAACTTGGGCTTTGAGCAATGAATTATGTTTATCTGAGCTCAAAAACTAACAAATTCGCGTACTTTGTATGAATTTATGCGCATCCAAATGTGCAGAATCTATCTTTATTTGTATTGCAATTTAAATTTTCTCTCGGAGAGAATTTCTAGGCTCTGAAATATGAATTTCAAGAAGGATGCCATGCAAGTTCTCAACTCTAAAACACTAGGAATCAGTACCACCCATGTACTCCTTTCACTATAAACTCCTCCAATATGTACCCCTTTCAATTTTCCTTCGCTTTTCCCTTCAGGCAATCAAGATTTTTTTTATATATACTCAGGAAACTTTAAATGCGATAGTTACTTTCTCTTTAAGTTGAGCAGGGAAAGTAACAATTTCTTCTGATGCTGTTTGCAATCGTATATTGTGAGAATTTATATGAATTTGTCAATAGGTTACCCCAAAATACATGAACAGGAAGAATGAAATATTTCTTTTGGTCAGATACGACATAGAAGAATATATATAAAGGGTGAGCACAATGTTGGACCTGATTTCAAAAAATCACATTTTTGAAACTACTTCACATATTAGTTAGTTTATTTCTCTTAAAATTCATGTATCACTAAGTTTTTTCCCAATTAGGTTTAATTACACAATTGTGCAACGTGTGAGCGCAATGTGCATACATCTTGGAGTTCCAAACATCTTGGAGTATCGCGCTGTTAATGGTTCGTAATGCAGCGAAAATGTATTCTCAAAGTCCTTGTAGATTTTTCGGCATTGTTAAGTATCATAAACAGTGTATAGTATGGCTTTGCTAAGTTGATCCGTGATCTTGACAGCGTTTGCAATTTTTTTTTTTTTTTTTTGGGGGGGGGGGGGTAATAAAGGAGGGTGATTGGTGCTGAGTTGAGTTCGGTTACCTTCGTAATAGTTTTGCGAAGACATTCCAAATCAAATCCGCGTTAACAACAGTTCTCTTTATCACCAAACTTTCCCAAAAAAGATAAACATTGTCAAGGTCACAGACCAACTTATCAGAGTCGTACTATGCTATGTCAGGTTCGTGGTACGACATATCAGAACAAATTCTATACCCCCTCAAACATCAGCTCCAGAACCACTGTTATACGTTCTAAGTAGGGAAATATGGGGCAAAGTGAAATGGTGTAATATTTACTCTACTTTTCTCGCCACCTGTCTAGTAATATTTTAACTATGTAGTAACACGTGTAGTCTATTACAGTCAGGAAAAAAAAATAGCGCCGGAGATAAAAAACATAACATAATACAGGCAATTTTTAAAAAATGATTCTTGTATTAAAATACTTTGTCGCAAGTAAAAATTTTTTTTGTTATTATAAAAAGGTAAAGTTCTTCTTATTAACATTTAAAATATTAAATGAAACCTTCTAATATTCGGTGCAGTATTTATTTAGTTAATATTAAGCTTACTTGTGTTTTAAGTATATTTTACACTTAAGCAAGTACATGCGGGGCAAAGTGGATGGGGCAAAGCGAAATAGTTTATTTCGTTTAGGTGCTCCGTATTTACTAAATACCTGGCGCATTCATTTGTTTATTGATTCATTTATATTCCGTCATTTAGTATTTCGATTATTTATTCATTCACTCACTTATTTCGTTATTCATTCACTCTTACTTTGTCATTTATTTTTCTTCATACATTAATTAGTTTATTTATTTAATTATTCGCTTACTATTTTCTTATCCTTTGAACTACCCCTTTTAATTTTCATTTACTGATTCATTTGATCAAAAATATTTTTATCAACCGAATAAAAAGTATTTCATTAGAAAAATATTTTATTTTTCACTTTGCCCCCCACAAAAAAAAAAAAAAGTGAAATCTCACTTGCTAGCATATGAAGAATACTAGAAAAAAAATCTTTAAGTTTAACGGTTAATTTTTATTTAATCGCTCTATTGATGCTTGGAACTCTAAAATACCCCAGTAAGCAGTTTTTATTACAAATTCAAATTTTACCACTTATGAAATATAAGAGCATTCTCACAAAAATGGTACGAATCATGTAAAAAATTTTTGAATTTGTTTTATCAATTTAAATAATTAAAACCTGCTAGTTATACTTTTTATTGATTTTCCATTAATTGGTGTATAATAAATTCATGGCCGTATTTAAGGGCCGGGTTTTAAGGGTTCACGCTCCCTACAAAATTTTTCAAAATTATTCCAAAATATACTTCTTATTGTTCTTTTTCTTTATTTTCCTTTTTTTGCTAAAAAACCCTATTTTACATGATTTACTGTTTAATTTATTTTATTTTCTTTTAAAAAATGAAATTATTACTATTGAGTAATTGTTCAAACTCAGTGCTTGAAGTGCAGCATTAATTTTTATTATAGTTATTGTGAAAATAATTTTGAGGCTACAAAAACATTGAAATTCTTTAAATTTAAAAGTGCTAAATTCAAATTTAACACATTCTGTATTTGTCAAAAAGTATGAATTTAAAAGTATTACTAGGAATGCGCGTATATGTGTACACGCATCTACTTTTCTCAGTTATTAAACTAGCGTTACACATCAGATTTTTTTTCTTCATTTAGCAGACACGTTACCTTTTACATTTGCGCATGTTAATGCCCTTATGATAGAGGCTATCATAAGAACATTAACATGGCATCATCATTTGAATAACCCATTGAAACGAAAATTAGTAGAATATACAAATGAAATAAAATTTTATTGAGCAAGTAGATTTCATAAGAAATGTGCTTCCCGAAACATAAGTCTGGTTACGGCCCTGAATCAAGTATCAATGATACTTCATAATACAAGTACATAAGTAATTTATAAAACGCTTTAAAACATTAGGTCCACTTCATGTAACAGAGAGGACAAATAAACCTTAAAAAAAGAAAAAAATCGCTCGAATCTTAAGAAAAATTTTCATTTGTAAAACAAGCTAAAAATGAAATTATGATTCTAAAATTTTAATTCTGTCTGAAATTTTTAAAAAAAGTTATTTATACAAATAAAACAGAGTGGACATTCAGTGGCCCAAAATTACTACTGGGAAAAAAATGACTCACCATGTTTGTTAACTGTAGAGTTCAAAGTAACTAACCAAGTACAGAACTTACACCACTTAGCTTGCTTCAAAATATCAATAGATTCACATTTTATTCCCGAAATGGCTGTAACTGCAAAACATAGAAAATATTAGGACATTAATAACAAAAGAAAAGTTACGCAAGAAAGTTTTACTTCTTAAAAATAGGCCTAACTCTTTTTATTTTTTTACGAAAAAGATATAACCGAGAATTTATATTATTGTTACATTACAGCACAATCATTAGTCACATTTTAACTCCTAATGATTTGAAGCTAGAATACGTCATATTCTCCTTTTTGTCCCCACGCAGAGCATTTTTGAAATGACTCAAATACAAACCATTGATTTCTCGATCACACAGAATTAAATGAAGAATTAATTATAACGAGCTGGGGGAGGGGATGTGTGCATCACATGACTTCCTTTTACTCCAATTTAATGATAATAGTGCCTCGAAGTATGCAAAGAAACACTTTATATGATTTCACCTCAAGTTTGTTTCGAATCGAATTAAAGAAGACGTTTTATACAGATAAATTTTCCCAATATTGGCAGTTTTAATGTGATTCAATGGTTAACTTTCTAATTGTAGCCAAATTGAAACCAGATTAAAAAAAAATAAATAAAATAAAATAAAAAAAATAAAATAAAAAAAAATAATTTGAACTTTGACATCTTGAATTCACATTGTTTGTTGCAATCACGAGTGTGTGTATGTAGGCATGTGTGTTTGTGTGTGTGGGAGGGGTGTTTGTGTGTACGGGTTATGTGTGTTTGTGTCTGTGTGCTGGCATAAGTGTGGGGGGGGGTATGTGTATGTGTGTGTAGGCATATGTGTTTGTGTCTGTGTACAGGTAGGAATGTGTGGGTAGTTGTGTGTATGTGTGTGTATGTATGCGTATGTGGGCATATGTGTTTGTGTCTGTGTGCAGGCATGTATGTGTGGGTAGTTGTGTGTATGTGTGTGTATGTATGCGTGTGTGTTTGTGTGTGTATGTGTTTGTGTGTGTATGTGTTTGTGTGTGTAGGTGTATATGTGTGTAGGTGTATGTGTGTGTAGGTGTATGTGTGTAGGTGTATGTGTGTGTATGTGCGCGTGTGTGTGCGTGTATTTGTGTATGTACGCGCGTGTGTGTAGGACATGGATGCAACCTGGAGACGGCTTTCGCTATAGGAGCAGCATCGTGAGGAGCCCGCCTGTCCACGGTGATGGTACAGAGGGTGGCGGTGGGAAAATAAAAAGATAGGACATCAAAAACAGTCAAATGAAAGCAATAAGCAATCGTGATTGCTCAAAAAAAAAAAAAAAAAACCTTTCAAATGTTTAATGTTAATTTGATTTCTGAAATTTTGAATTCAAATTATGTTTTTCGCTATCACGAGTTGCGACAGGACCCTACTCATTGGTTACTACCCCATTCGCTTGTTTCTAGAAACAGTTCCTGTCCCTGCTCTAGGGCGGTTACGTGTGTATAGTTGTGTATGTGTAGGCTTGTGTGTGTGCGTAGACCTGTGTGTATGCACGTTGGCGTGTGTATGTATGCAAAGGTGCGTGTGTGTACGTGTGTAAAGGGGCGTGTGTGTATGCGTGTGAGCGTGTATGAGCGTGCGTGTGTGTAGGACATGGACGCCACCGACCAGGAGCAGCGGCTACCGGGAGGAGTCGCGCCTGCAGAGGACGGTGGGGTTGAAAAAGGAACCGGACATCAAGGAGGTCAAATGGAAACAATTAGCAATCGTGATTGCTCAAAAAAAAAAAAAAAAAAAAAAAAAGAAAGAAAAGAAAGAAAGAAAGAAAAAACCACCAAATTTGTCACAAGGTTGGGGACAAAACTTGGCGACCAAAAACTTGGCGATACATTGCCAAGTGTTTGCCAAATTGTAACAGCACTTGAGTTTGCATTGAAAATAGCAGTGATTTTACCCCAAAAAATGTGTAAAAGACCCCCTTAGGAACATCTGAATGCAACCAAAAGGGAAGGTGCACAACTAGACCCCCTAGGAGTCTGCGTGCCAAATTTCAACTTTCTAGGACATACCGTTTTTGATTTATGCGAGATACATACGCATATTCATACGTACATACGGACGTCATGAGAAAACTCGTCGTAATTAACTCGGGGATAGTCAAAATGGATATTTCGGGTGCCTATACGTTCTTGAGCAAATATCCAAGTGTGGTCGGTTTGAAAAAAAAAAAAAAAAAAAAAAAGTCAATAATCATTCGGGGAATGAAAATTAAGGTAGATTTTTGAGTGAAAATGTTTTCGCGAATACAATACTTCCTTTTTTGTAAAAAAAGTAAAAACATGATTAATTTTGGTAATTATTAAAATTGATCAATTCCAAAATTTCGGACAAAATTTGTGCTGTTTTCACAAGAATGAACCATCAATTTTGGTTTTCTTTTATGTACGCAACAAAAGGTGTTATTGCAAACAAAAATTTATTGACAGTTAAAATTGTATAGCAACTTGAACGTATTGTGCGTCATCAGAACATGAGCAACGTGTTTTATTAGAGAACTTGTATTGATGTTTTTCTTAAATTTAGCAGTGATTTTGCACATTCAAATAAAAGTCGATAATAACCACTTTGTATACTACGGGGCAAAGTGATCATTAGAATATTTCTCTAATCAAATGTTTCCTATTCGTTTTTTACTTCCTTTTACAAAAAAGAAAGTATTGTATTCGCGAAAAAATTTTCACTCAAAATTCGGCCTTAATTTCCTTTGCTCACCCCCGAATTAATGTTGAGTTTTTTTTTTTTTTTCAACCCGACCGCACGCGAATAAGTGCCTAAGAACGTATAAACACTCGAAATATCCATATTGACATTCCCGAGTTAATTACAACGACTTTTCTCGTGACGTCCGTTTGTACGTATGTGCGTATAGGCGTATGTGCGGAAGTGCGGATGTATGTCGCATAACTCAAGAACGGTATGTCCTAGAAAGTTGAAATTTGGTACTTAGACTCCTAGTCGGATCTAGTTGTGCACCTCCCCTTTTGGTTGCATTCGGGTGTTTCTAAAGGGGCCTTTTGCCCCTTTTTGGGGGGAAATCATTGTTAATTTCGATGGATACTCAAGTGGTGTTATAATTTGGCGGACACTTGGCGATATATTGCCAGTCTTTTGTTCGCCAACTTGGCTACAAATTTGGCGATTTTTTTAGAAATCTGGTTTCAATTTGGCAACTGGTGGTGATATTTAGAGAGTAAACTATTGAATCACATTAAAATTGTCAATAATAGGAAAATGACATTGAATTGGAGTAAAAGAAAGTCATGTGATACACACATCTGCTCGTTCAAATGTATTTGTCTTTAATAAAAAGAGTGAATAAATGACTGAATACATTACTAATTGAAATAATTGATGAATTAATAAAAAATAAACGGTTATTCATTGAATGATAAAAAAATACGAGTAAATGTGAATGATGAATAAATAAGTGAATGAATGATTAAATTAATGCTCGAAAATTACTAATGAAGAAATACATCAATGAATATGCAAATTAATATTAATAAACAAATGAATATGAAAAGGAGTTTTAATGAATGTATGAATAAATGAAAGAAATACTCTTTTCCACTTTGCTGCACTGTTAAAAATTTTCCGGAAAATTTACGGTAATTGTTACTGGCATCCATGTTGCCAGTAACTATTACCGTAAAAATTAAATGTTACTGTAAAATTTTACGTTTTCCTAGGTGGGCCACAGCAACCAATTGGAGCTGGGATCGCTTATTTCTCCGGTATAAATTACCGTAAAAATCAGCGATACTGTAAGTTCGCCATTTTACTGTTACAATTACCAGAAAATCTTCCTGAATTTTTAACGGTGTGCATATGCGTTTGACAAATTGCACTGCACAAATTATACCAAAACATGCCTATTATTAAATGAATAAATGCTGTACTGAATACGAGAAGGTCTCAATTAATATTTGAAATGTTAATAACAAGTACTTTTTCATTTCATAAACACAAAATTATTTTTGATGCGCCACAAAATTTTGCAATCTAATTTTAAAAACAGCTTGCATTATCACAATGCTTGTATTATCATTTCTTGAGAGGTAACTTTTTTTGACCGAAATCAAGAGCATGTTTAATAATACAACAGAAATAGTTCCAGATAGGTGGCGATGCAAACAGGGTACAATATTTTGCAACTTCACTTTTCCCTCCCTTACTAATTATTCATTTCTATGCATAAATACCGCCTTTTTTCCCAACTTAAGGTGCACATTATAAACAAATAAAATTACAAATTATGAGGCAGTGAGAAGCAAAGGGATGTAAGTGGACGTTTTCAAGTTTTGAGTAAAAGGCGTTTAAAGATGACGTCCTAGGTATGCCTCCGACCCGTTGAACACCTACTAGGGCTATTAGTACTCTCTCTCGCCCCAAAACCGAGAAGAGTTTTCCCTACCATTTTCCCCTACTGTTAATCTCAAAATTTTTAATTTTGCCACTTACATCCCTTTGCTTCTCACTGCCTCAAAAATATCTTCAGATTTAAAAGCAATTTCCTCTTAATAGCTTTCCTGTTAACTTCTATTTTCTCAACATTTTTAGATTTAAAAAAAATATTTAGCTTTTAGGTATTTATATTAACTCAAACTGTAACATTTTATCCGCTTTTCGAGCACTAGGGCCCATGAGATGAAATTTTAAAACCATTTTAAGAGTTAAAAAAAAAAAAAAAAAAAAGCTTTTGGGTGTTTACATTAACACAAACTGTTACATTGTATCTGATTTCCGAGGTCTGGGGTCCATGAGATGGAATTTTAAAACCACGTGTAAGTCGTGTATGAGTTGTTTCGGGGAATTATTGGGTTAGGATGATACGGTTTCAAGGCCGGATGAGATGAGTTTGATAAGAAGCTTCGTGATGCCTCAAATAGCCATAGAGTGTGGCCTGATAGGAAATTCCATATCCTGTGCATTCACTTTGACTATTGTTTGTGGAAGTGAGCCCGGAGAAGGACTTTTTCGCTGTACTGAAGGTCGTTTCGCGGAGTCTTATTTTCGTTCCTATATTTATAGAAAACATGCTTATAATCTCACAAGCTCAACTTTAGTCCAGAAAGTTGTCTTTTCATCTCTTTAGATCAGAAATTCAGCGACGAAAACAGACTTAAAGCTTTGAATTCACCCTTTCTGCCCCCGTGATTCAAAAGGAATTCACTGAGTGTGCCACCAAGTAACAATCTTTGATGGTGAATCACACTATTTTACAAAATCCAAAGTGAATAACTTACCGTTGGGTATGCCTCTCAAGGGAGGCAAAGAATTATTGCAAGAGGAGCACTAGGGTTGGTCGAAAAACACTTTTTTTTCTAATCAATTTCTAATAGAGCGGAAAACTTGCGCATTGGCATCCTAATTACAGGAAAAGTAATTAAAAATGTGTATATTATTTTTGAAATTACGCAAGATTCCTCAAGTTGAGAAAAAAATAGAAAAATCGGTAATTTTTAAAGACGTATATTTTTTTTTCATAAAAAAATTTACTTCATTTCTAATAGCATAAAAAAAAAACATTTTGTAGTTACCGGAATGTATGGGAAAAACCTGGGGGTACATTTTCGATCATTTGACTTCGCGCAGAAAGCCTGCTTAAAACACCATTTCTAAAGTAAAAGTTATATTATTTCAAAAATTCTTAAGCGGACATAAAGCTATAAAAATATACTATTGAACAGCGGTTTTAATGTTTTACATACATTTCTCTTGTGCTGAATCGACTCAGGATTTACCACGTGCAGGCCCGTCATTTCAAATTTGTCGACTTGCTGCCACAGCCACCTGATTAGGCTTGTCATTTAGGGGGTCAGGGGGAGGGGTCCATTGCCCCCTGGCTTTAAGAAATAAATGTATTCACATTTGGGTGGGCGTGATTTTTGCTGCTTTTTCTTCTTCTTTTTTTGAAACTGAAATTTAATTTACATCCCCCCGCTTCTCCCAAAAATTTTAACTGACGGTCCTGCAACGTGGTGAGTTCTGAGTCATTTCAGCATAAGAGAAAAAAAGGTAAAACATTAAAACGTATATGAAATACACCGCCAGCTCAGTCAATTCCAGCCGAGGACTGCAGTTTCGTGCTTATTAGCACTCATCAGCCCGGCATAGGAGTGACTGAGCTGGAGGTGGCAAACCTCTTAAGGAAGCCTAGAGTGCCAAACAAACTAGTAGCTAATACAGAATAAGCACTGACCAGACGAGTGACCGAAACAATGGTTCGGTTCAACTCGAATTTTGAAGGCAAGGCAGGTATACTCAGTAAGTTACCGCCCCTATAGCCAGGGCTAAGGCAGAAATACATGAAATACACCGCCAGTTCAGTCAATTCCAGCCGAGGACTGCAGTTTCGTGCTTATTAGCACTCATCAGCCCGGCATAGGAGTGACTGAGCTGGAGTTGGCAAACCTCTTAAGGGGCGGTAACTTACTGAGTATACCTGCCTTGACTTCAAAATTCAAGTTGAACCGAACCATTGTTTCGGTCACTCGTCTGGTCAGTGCTAATTCTGTATTAGCTACCAGTTTGTTTGGCACTCTAGGCTTCCTTAAGAGGTTTTCCACCTCCAGCTCAGTCACTCCTATGCTGGGCTGATGAGTGTTAATAAGCACGAAACTGCAGTCCTCGGCTGGAATTGACTGAGCTGGCGATGTATTTCACGTATTTCTGCCTTAGCCCTGGCTATAGGGGCGGTAACTTACTGATTAAAACGTATGTTTAATAATATTTTTTTATAGCTTTTATGACAGCTTAAGAATTTTTGAAATAATATAACTTATACTTTAAAAACGGTATTTTATGGCTTTCTGCGCGAATTCATATCATCCACAATGTGTCCCCTAGTTTTTTCTATACATTTCAAAGTGTTTTTTTTTTATTCTATTAGAAATGAAGTAAATTGTTTTATGAAAACAATATACTTCTTTAAAAATTGCCGATTTTTTAAAATATTTTCTCAACATGAGGGCTTTTGCGCGATTTCAAAAATAATTTATAGTTTTTAAATCATTTTTCCCATTATTAGGATGCCAGAGCGCAAGTTTTCCATGCTATTAGAAATTGATTAGAAAAAAAAAAGTGTTATTCGCACCATCCTAGGGAGCACGCAGTTGTTACCAACATTTTTGAATTAAAAAAAAAAGAAGACAAATTGTTTTTGGAAAATAAGAATCAGCAATACGTTATCGCTATAATATTCAGGTTTGAGCGCTCGCATTATGAGCAGCGATATCTTTACAGTGTCACCACGGTTTGAGAAAAATTTCGCTCAAAAATAAGCTTATATTCGACAAAAATATCGTTGCATTTTGTGTACTACCAGTTTATGCATCGTAATATATATAGTGCTTTGTATCATGCTGGTTGCTTTTTCCGTAGCACACAGGCTCTGCAGGAAAGTCAGATTCTCGTGAAAAAAATACCGCAGAAATGTATCCCTATGATCTCGGATAAAATTCGAATGGAAAATATGACGTCATTTCCGGTGTAAACTCATTAGAAACAAAAAAATTGAAGCTTATCTGAAACATATAAACGTCGGTATTTGCATACCTTTGGCCATCTCACGAAAGTCCTATCTTAAATATTGAACTTTTGCTATAAATCAAATATTCACCAGTGGATTCAATGCCAAAGAAAAATACAGCATTCAAAATATACTAAAAAGTACACCGGCACCTCATCACTTCCGAGAGTTAGTGATGATTTGTATTACTGGATTTTGATTTATAGGATTAGAAAATGAAAATTTATCGAAATCATAGTGTTTTATACATCTCAACAGTTAAGTTTAGTTTAATATAAAAAGTTGAGAAAAATGTTACTTATATCCAGATTTTGAATAAATAAATAAAAATGACCATTTGTGGATTTTATCTCTCGGGTATCAATATTATGTTTTACGTGTGTTACATTAAGTTAATATACATACTCAAATGTATACTATTTAAAGAAAATTTGCAATCTAAAGGGATGCCAGAATTGGGGTAAATCATTTTAATGGCGCCCATCACCCTCAAAACCAAAAGGCATACCCCCCCCCCTCAAATTCTACAGACACCCCCCAAAAAAAAGAGACCTCCTACAAAAAAAAAAGAAAAGAAAACAAAAAAAAAAAAAAAAGAACAAGACTTAATCTCCTGAAAAGATTCCACTAGAAAATTTAATGGCGCAATCTGCTTCAAGCTCCCCCTACCCCCTCCAATCATAAGCGCTCTGCTACCCTGTACTTTACTTAGTACTTAAATAGATATTATATTTTTTAAAGAATTGACTAGCACCGCTTTTGCTCTCACAGGCTTCATTATCTCGCGAAGATTTGAATTTAGGGCATTAAATTAGGGCTTTAATCTGGCATTGAAAACAAAATCCCAGAACAGAAACTCATTTGTTTCGTAAAATGCATTGAATAAATTTTTCTTAGAGGTAAAGAAAAGAAAATTTTCAAAACTTCAATTGAACCTGATATAACTGAAAAAACGTTATCGCAAAGGTCCATCACCTCCTTTTTTGAACTCTCATTACCAGTATCAAGCCATTCCCCACTTGTCATACAAAGATGTGCAGGTGAATAGCGATAACCCATCTCCACATCAGATAGAAATACCAAAGCATTTCCCAATTCCTGTACAGTCAAGAAGGGAGACCATGAATAAAAGCAAAAAGAAAGAAATTAATCAGTCGCTTTAGATGCCATTTGCGGCCAAATGAATAGCTATTACCCTCGGGAGATTGTATCTGTCCCACATACTTACGCGACAAATTGCCGTTGACAGAGCGACAAGTTGGGAATTCATAATGACGAATGGGAAGGAGTCAATTGTTTTCACCTTCCCACAACACTGTTATGACACTTTTTGCGTCATTCTTTTGCTACTAGATCACATTCCTTGCTTTTCAGTAGTAGATGACTATTTTCCTAGATTCATAGATTAATGAAATTTTAATTTCAGCTGATTTTTTTATAGCCAATATTTGCGAAGCAGAATTAGATAGAAGCAAGAAGCTGGCCCAAAAAGCTAGTTTCTCTTTCATTTTATCTTCATGGTATTTTGTGAAAAAATATTTGATTGAATTTGCGTAATCTTAACAATTAGGTAACGAATACAGGGTCCTCGCCAGGGGGAGAGAGAAGGAAATTATGATAAGCTTGAATATTTTCCTCGTGAAATACAGGGTGGTTCAAAAGGGACTCCCCCTACATACGAAGCCTAGCGGCCACAAGCGAAGTTTTAGATCTGGTTATTTGAAAGTATGCGCTTGAGATTTGATGATTTTAAACAGCGCAGTGCTCACGCCTACGCTTACAGTGAAAGAATCTCAAAATTATCAAACGGAAACACCCACTTTTTACTAGTGCATGCAAAGCAAGAGCGAGCGTTGGAACATTTAGCGTGTGATGAAAATTGCTAGTGAAGATTGGAATAAAAACGAGCTGATGTGTGCATCACATGACTTCCTTTTACTCCAATTTAATGCAATTACCCTATTATTGCAATTTTAATGTGATTCTCTCTCTATAACTCTCTAAATATCACCAACAATGGCCCGTTAAACCAGATTTTAAAAAAATCGCCAAATTTGTCGCCAAGTTGTCAACAAAACTTGGCGACCAAAAGCCTGGCGATATATCGCCGTTTCAGCCAAATTATAATTCTGCTTGAGTTTGCATCGAAATTAACAATGATTTCCCCCCAAAAAGGTGCAAAAGACCCCTATAGAAGTACCCGAATGCAACCAAAAACGGAGGTGCACAACCAGACCCCACTAGGAGCCTACGTACCAAATTTCGACTTTCTAGGACATACCGTTCTTAAGTTATGCGACATACATACACACATACGCACATACATGCGTACATACAGACGTCACGAGAAAACTCGTTGTAATTAATTCGGGAAACTTCAAAATGGATATTTCGGGCGTCTATACGTTCTTTGGTACATATGTACGTATGGTCGAGTCGAAAAAAAAAACTCAACATTCATTTGGGCGTGAGCAAAATGGAAATGAGGGACGATTTTTGAGTGAAAATTTTTTCGCGAATACAATACTTTCTTTTTTGTAAAAGGAAGTAAAAAGAAGAAGAAAACTCTTCCCACATTGCATTTGAACGTTTTTGTTTTTTTTTTGTTCCAAAAGCGCGTGGAATTTTTGTGATTGGTGGTTTACTTCTGTCTATTCCTGTGAGTTATGCAAGGTGCGTCAAAAATCCTCCTTTTTTTATTGGCTGTCATTAGTCCTAAAAATTCTCCCTCACCCCATCGCAATTTGTACTCCTTCCTCCAGGAAATTGGCTTCTCCTTTTTAATTTAGTGTTTGTTTCGTCAAAATGTAATTTTGTCCCTTTCCTTGTTATTCAAGGTTTTTTTCAACATACTGTCTCATACGTTTTTAAAAGTTTTTAATGTTTACATGTTTTTCTATTAGTTACTTAAAACTATTGATGTTTATACCTAGCCCCCCAAAACATGGTTAATTTTATTACATCCTGACATTATATTTCTGTATAAACTTTAAACTAAAAAATCGTTTGGCGCAGTATATCCCTCAAGGGCTCTTGCGCCATTAAAAATAAGCAAACCAACCAACCAAACCTAAAAACTCTCAAATTTGTAAATGCTTTATACCAATAATTTTCACCATACGCCAATCAGTCTAACAACATTTGTTGGTTTTCCAAAGAGCTGAGCAATTAGCGAAAGAAAAAATTGGTTTCCATTGGTAATTTCCTTACCGCAACCATAACCCTGAGCATTGCACTGTTTACAATCATCAATCTTAACGCATACCTTTAAATTTCCATATATAAAATTTTGGTTCTATTCGTTCAGCAGATATTCCACTAGAGCTTCGTATGCAGTAGAAGTTATTTTCGGACCACCCTATATAAAAGGAAAATACTGAAACACATAGGATGTCATTTGACAGGTCTGACGACTGATATTAAAAATTCCGATTAAATTTTGGACACTAGCCCCTAAAAATATCCACTCGTATGAGAAAACTACGTAAATAAAGTTGACACTCTCGTAAAAATTCCAATATCCGAATGAATTAGGAGAAATATAGCTAAAAGGTCATTAGAATCAAGGCAAATATCCCAAAATAACTTCAACAGGCGCTATAAATCCTCATTAGAAGTAGAACGAAGCGACGATCCCCCAAAATTCCCTGTACAATCTCGACATTAGTCCCAAAAAAAAATCCGTATTTGAGTGAGGACAATAATCTTCCAAAATCCCTATCAGAGTAAGGACATCAGTCTCCAAAAATTCCCATTAAAATGGGGACGATAGTCTCCAAAACTTTCCACAAGAGAAAGAAAAATGTTCCCTAAAATTCTCCATTAGAATCAAGGCATCAGTTTCCCCAAACTCCCGACAGAAGAAGGGTAATAGATTTCAAATAACCTCAACTCTCAAAACATCTATCTGGATAAGTAAAATAGCTCCAAACATTCCTTTCAGAAACAGAAAAAATTCCAAATAACATCAACCTTTTTTTTTTAAATTCTATCAGAATTAGAAGAACAGCATCAAAAAATTCCCTTTTGAATAGTTCAATATTCTTAAAAAGCCCACATTAGAACAACGACGTCAGTCCCTCAAAATCCACATAAGCAACAACCATTCTTAAACAACGTTAACGCAGCAAATCTATAAGTCCCAATTAGATTAAACGCAACCCACCACTAACACAACTAAAATTATGTAATTTGCAGTTTTAGGGCCGATGACTTTAAAATAGGGTTCAGATCTCATGACATTATTGCTTCAGCTTCCTATATTTGAGAAGCTTCAAATAGCTCCGATATTATTCAAAACCCGCAAAAAATAGCCATGCTTTCATCAAACTTTCTCTTGCAGTAAATAAAGACTATAGGGGAGATCTTGGGACGTTTGTACCTTGGGACACTGCTAATTTCTAAGAATCTATTTTTAGCAGCCATGTTTTTGTAATCTCTAATGGTAACCTTCACCACTTAATGGTGCCATAGTAAAAATCAGCATCAAAAGAGTGAAATTGACGATTTTGTGGGAGAAAGAAAATTTCATGACTCCAAAGTAAATATTTTCTACATTTTTATTTCATTTTCTGTCTTTGTATTTGCAAAACTAATCAACTGAATTTTATTTTGTTATAAAAGAGAAGTTCTTTAAATATTTCGCTCATGAGAAAATAATAATAGTGCATCTAGATTGACTATTATTTTGATTTTTCTTAAATCACGTGGTGATTGTATCTTGGGAAAGCCAAACATATTGTACAGTAGGAAACGTTCCAAGGTACAACATATGCATAGTTCTTATTCATTAAGATATGTTTAGGAACATGGAATAATGTTTTAATCTTACGCAGTCTTTTAAACACATTTAATGTAAGATAAAAATTTACAAGTCATATTATTCATAATTCATTATTAATTATTCCTGATTTAATTAACCATCATGAAAATTTTTTTTTTGAGCAATCACGATTGCTTATTGTTCTCATTTGACAATCCTTGGCGTTGTGGTTCCTTTTTCAGCTTGGACCAGGGGCCTCTGCAGCACCAACGCCCACCAGCCTCCGGTCCTGAGCACTGTCCCCCTTTAGAAGCTTCTCCCGGTTGGTGGCGTCCATATCCTACACACACACACACACACACGCTCACAAACATACACGCTCTCACACGCGTCGTTGCGCACATACACACACACGCCTAAGTGCATGCACACAAGTCTACACACATACAAGTCTATACATGCACGCACGTGCGCCTGCACACACAACTATACGCACGTAACCACCCAGGTGGAGAGGCAGGCTTTGGGGGACAGGAACCGTTTCTAGAAACAATAACTCCAATGAGGGGGGCCTGTCGTGATTGCGAAAAACATAATTTGAATTCAAAATTTCAAAATTCAAATTAATTTCTTTTTTTAAATTTTTTTTGGTACAAAATTGGTTTAAGTATTTGGCTGTTTCCTGAATCTTGGAAGACTTTTCCAAAGTACAACAGGATGTGTCCCAAGGTGGAATAGGATGTTGTACCATGGGACAGCTTGGAACTTTTATTTTAAATGGCTGGCAATATTTTATTTTCAAACTGTCTGAAATTAAAAAAATATATTGCATAGAAATATGTTGGGGTATTTTAATGTGACTTTTAGATTTTAAATTTGATTCAAATAATTGACGTTAAAAATTAAAATATGAAAAAAATATCTTTTTTTTTTTTTTTTTTTTTGAGCAATCACAATTGCTTATTGTTCTCACTTGACTGTTTTTGGTGTGCCTATGATTTTATTTTCCCACCAGCACCCTCCGCAGCATCACCGTCGACCGGCTCTTCACAATGCTGTACCTCTAGCGAAAACCGTCTCCAGGTTTCGTCAATATCCTACACTTACACGCATACATACACGCTCCTACACACATATACATATATACACCTACACACACATACATACGAATACACACATACATACACCTACACACATACGCAAACACATACACACACAAACACACCACCACACACACCTACACACTCACATACACACAACTACCCATACACTCATGCACACAGATCCAAACACGTATGCCTACATACACATACCCCCCCACACACACACCTACACACATGCACACAACTACCCACACACTCATGCCTGCACACAGACACAAACACACATGCCTACACACATACCACCTACACACAAACACACATACCCCCTACACACAAACACACACGCCGACATATACACACACACTCGTGATTGCGAAAAACATAATTTGAATTCAAGATGACAAAATTCAAATTTTTTTTTTCGTGTTATCCTTTTTCTTGCTTTTGTTCAACTTTCTTTCTTTCTTCTTTTGTCATCGTTACATTTACCTGTGACGATCAATAAAGTTACTACTATTTTGTTATAGTTTGACCCTTTTCTAAAAGGAATTTTAAGGACAGTTGACAGCACTGATGGAGACTTTCTAGAGATTGTTAAGTACATATACTGGAAGAAACTTGTTTGTTGAATAAATGATTACAATCTGGATAGAAACTGTTTCAAGATTAAGTAGCTTGTTAATTGGTGTGTAGAGATTCTTCTCACTTCATCTATTCCTTCACCAATTTAGTTAGGACATATTGCTATGGAGAGAAATTATTTTGTAATTCAGTTTTACCTGTTCTCTTCTTTTTTTTAATCTTTTCCACATTTTGTGTCTGAATATCAAAATAATGTAGTGGAATGCGGAGTCAAGTGAAATAGTGAGAAAAAGTGAAATGGTACTTTTTAGTGCCACCACCCATCTGATATAATTTTAACAATACAGTCCCACGTGCAGTCTATTTCAGTCTGGAAAAAGTTATCTCTGAAGGTCAAAGCATGTGAAAAAATACAAGTAATTTTCAAAAATTGATACTCATATTGTAATCATTTTGTGGCAAGTCAAAAATTACTTCTGTTATTATAAAATGATAAAAGTTCTTGTTATTAATGTATAAATACTAATTTAGACCTACTAATATTTGGTGCAGTATTTATTTAGTTAATATTAATCTTGTTTTTACTTTAAATATTTTTTACAATTAGTCAAGTGTATGCAGAGCAAAATGAAAGATTTCATTTCTTTTACTGATTCAATCATTTATAAAATAACTGACACATATTTATTAATTAAAAAAGTATTTATATTCCTTCATTTATTTAATCATTCATTCGTTGATTCTCTTATTCATTCACTCATTTATTTTTCTCATTCACTGATTAATTATTTTAATCATTTATTGTTTTTGCTTCATTATTTATTCATTTCTTCATTCAATCTCTTTTTTACTCATTCATTTGATCAAAAATATTTTTAATTATCAAATAGAAACTTTTTTTTTTTTTTTTGAGAAAAATGTTTTAATTTTTATTTTGCCCCAAGAAAAAAAAAGGAAAAAAAAATGAAGCTTCAAATTTATTGCGAAAATTAAAAATAATGTTTCAATATAAATTTTACTATTCAACACATTGTTAATTTCGTTATGCATCGTTATTTTAAAAACAAAATTCCAATTTGTTCACTGTGAATAAAATTGAGTTATCTTAACTATTTCATTTTGCCCCACTTTCCCTACTTAATTTTAAAAAGCTCAGAGCTCATGATTTCGGTTAAAGTGCACAAATTCCGAAATTTAACTTACGTCAAAGCCCACTTTTCCCTCGCGTAAATTGATCGGCAAACTAAAACCCTAAATAGCATTGGAACGATTGGGGAACAAAGAAAATTGCTCGTTGAAGGGGGGGGGGGGGATAAATCCAAATAATGAACTAAGGAAGCTCTTTCCCATACTGAATTTTAAAGATATTTTCTACGAGCAATGCTTTGTGAGTGGTGTTTTGTGATTGGTATTTCAAAAACAAAGTTGCAAATGGCAATGGAATAGTTGGGGAATATGGAAAAAGTGGTTAAAATAATTGAAAAACTTTGAACTTTTGGTTTCTTGTGTTGAGCCTCTGAGTCCTTTATGTTTCATTTCCGCTCAGTTGATCTTCTAACTCTTTTTTATATGAGGAGTGCAATAGAAGTTTATTTAGCTCTCCTTCCTCTATTTGTCTTCTACATTTTTAGAGATATATACTGCCGTGTGCAGATAAACGGCAGTAACTGCAGATTTTTCGATTTTCATTTTTTTGCATTTTTGAAATCTTTATTACTATAGTTTTATGGTACAAACACTTTTATTTGGCTGCCGCAGAAAAAAAAAGCATTTTTTTTATCAGTGGTAATAATCAGTAACTGCTATTTTAGCAACATTTTGCGGGAAGTCGGCAGTATGTACATACTGCTCTTTACCTGCTCACGGAAGAACGAAAACTTTCTCCCGTGGTCTGGTAAACGGCAGTAACTGCTTTTGTCGCTACATTTTGCAGGTAATTGGCAGAATGCACTTACTGCTCTTTACCTGCACACGGAAGAACGAAAACTTTCTCCCGTGGGCAGGCAAACGGCAGTAACTGCAAATTTTTTGATTTTCATGAATTTTTTTGCCCATGATCATTCTGCCGTGGGAGGGTAAATGGCAGTAACTGCAATTTTTTCCATTTTCCTTTCTTTTCTTTTTATTTATTTATTTTTTTTTTTTATAATTTTTCAAATCTATGCTTCTTCAGTTTTATGGTGCAAACATGTTTATTTGGTTAGCGCTAAATAAAAGCATTTTTTTTATCAGTGGTGATTAGCAGTAACTGATATTATCGCTACATTATGCAGGCAGTATGTACTTACTGCTCTATACCTGCCCATAACCATTGTCTGGAGAATGGAACATAAATGAATCGCCGCCAAAACTTGAACCAAGATGCGTAAACGGTTTTCGTGATTTCGTTTTAGCTCAACCTAAGGGCAAGCAGTAACGCCCCGATGGGAGGTCATTGTGTCACCTCTCAAAAATTTCCTTGATTAGGCAAATTTAGAGAAAATATTGCATTTTTTA